>NC_134159.1:18765000-19390000 GCF_033958435.1 Carettochelys insculpta
ATTTATTGTGAGCTGCGTGTGTGTGTGCACGTGTGCATTCACTGTTTTCTATTTTACATTTTCATCTTTCTATGGTAAGGACATGGATTAGGGTTTTTTTTCATTTTGGTCTTCCATTGTTAGCAGAAGGGCCCATGCTGGGCTGCAATGGGGATCTTAATGAACAGAGGAGTTTCCTGGTTAGGGAGTTCTGTAGCTGCTGCTGAAAGCGTGGGTCTCTGTGTTTTATCCACACCTACAAACACACATGCATTTTACATTTCTGCTGTGGTTTACGGTATTTTGAAAATGAGATGGGTGTTTTCCATAGCTGGAAAGACATCTTATTGTTGGTGACTATAACTACAAAGAACCACAACACAGTTCCAATGGGAAAATTCATCTTTGTATCCCAATAGAGAAGTGCTACCTTGTTGCTGCCAAGTAGCTGTCTGTACATATTCAGGCAGCAATGGTGAATAAGTGTCACAAATATTCAGTAAGAGATCTGTTTTACATACGCCTTCATGAGAAACAAAGGTTGCTCTTTTCATGCAGCTCTTTCTGTAAATTTCAGGGTCATAATGTTATCCCGTTATCAGCCTTTAACCACTTATGTCCCTTAGGGTTTTATACCGTTGCCCGTCACAATCAAATCAGAACAATGGTGTAAAATCTTTTTACAACGGTAAAGTCTCCAGAGAATTTGATGGAATCTTTGACTCCTGACAGTTGGAGATATAAGAGCTCTGTTTATTGTCATGTTATATCCTTGTTTGGTTTTTATTTCTTAATTTGGGGGTGTATTTTTTAACTGGGAAGGTAAAAGGAAGGTCTCACCGTTGAGTGTCATTACTGTTTTAGACCATTTTAACCTGGATTTAAAGCAGAGCAATAACACTATTTGCATATATATAAATTTTTGGCTACAAAGACCAATCCCAAGGCAATGGGTGTGTGAGAAGAACACTACCAAATAAAAGCGGAAAACAAGTTTAGTCCAGGACAAAAGTTCAATGAGAAACCCTGAATGAAGGCGCGTATTAGTTTCACATCTAAGAACTGGATTCAGAGCACGTGCCTAGGCATCAGAAATGGCAAAATTGCTGGGAAAACAGGAGCCACAAAGTATCCCATTAAGGGTATGTCTACACTAGGGAAAGACAGTTGATTGCAGATACGCAGTTCTAGCTATGACAATTGCCTAACTAGAATCGGTGTCTCTGCAATTGACTTACCTGGCCGTCCGCCTGAAGAAGGTCGATGAGAGAGTTTCTCCTGTTGACCTCCCTTAGTCCTTGCACCTCCACTGTAACGCCTGAGAGGATGATTTCATGCATTCCTACCAACTGCATGAAATTGAACTCTGGAAGATCGACCTGAGTGGGTCAATCCTCTGGCCTAGTGCAGACATGTCCTGAGGGTGAGTGCTGGCTGAGGAGGCAGTTGTCAGATGACTTTCTTGGGGTATACATCCCTCACACCAGGATTCATCAAGATCAGCTTGAAAGGTCTCCGCCTATTTAATACTGGTGTGGATGCTGTTAATTTATGATTTTCCTTCCTATGGCTACTCGTGTCCCCAGACTGCATACATGGGCCCTTTTCCAAGCACAACCCCTGTATGCAAATGATACTTCCCATTAAAATACAATAGCTTGGAGATTGCCAGGACATCTGTTCATGTTGATAGACAGTCCCCAGAGCCAGTGATTATCTGCACAAGGCGTAATCCACTCACAGAAGTGAGAGACTATATTCCTCTGCCTTGAAGCTCCCCTGCTGCCTGCCTCCCCCTGAGCTATGTGAAAGCTCTGCACTATGTACATATTTAACAGATATTAGGTCTCAGGCTGGAGGCGAGAGGGGGCTGGGGATGATGGGTTCTGTGGGGATTGAGGTCTCACAATAGCATGAAAGGTAATCTACATACCATCCTCTTGCTCTCACCAGCAAATGTCTCCCTGACATACAGGGCTCCCACTGCATTCTCCATGTTGTTGTTGACGTAACTCACGCATTCCCGCCAGCGGGCCTCTTCCAGGGTTGTCCCATACAGTGCCTGGAAGAGAAATGCAGAGAGATCAGTTCTGCCCATGGACCTTTCCCTCAGTCCCTCCTGAAGTTGTTAAAGGTCAAGAGGGTTAAGCAACAAGAGAGGCCCTCATCCCTTCAGCTTCTGTCCCCTCACGCATCAGCTTTGTTTCTTTGGAAGCTCGGGTCTTCCTTCCATTGACTTATTCAGAGGTGATAGGGGCACAGTGCAAACCAGGGCCCTCCTTACAAATTATGGGGCCTATGCAGCTCAGGGCTCCCCATGCACAGCTTCTGTGGGGGTCTAGGTGCTTCCCTCCCTTCCATTTCCTGCTGTGGGTCTCCCTCCACAAGTGTCTCCTGCCAGAGGCCTGGGGCTTCCCTCCCCATCCCTGTTCAGCTCCTGCTGGGGACCTGTAGCTTCCTTCCCTCCCCCACACATACAATTTCTGCAGGGAGGCTGGGGCTCTGGACTTCCCTCCTCCATGCTGCTCCCTGCAGCTTAACTCAAGGGCTTCCCTGGGGCTGGAGCGGAGGTGCAGAGGTTGGAGACTCTGTTCCACCCCTAGTCTGGCAGCAGGGAGCCCTCACTAGCCAGCTGCTGCTGGTTGTGAGGTGCACATGGGGGAGCAGGGAGGGAGAAGCCCTGCAGCAGCAGTGAGGAGAGGCCAGAGAGGAACCAGCAGAGCTGGTCAGTGCCCTGCTTATGTGTACAAGCACACACAGCTATGTAGGGGCACCTGAAAATTTGGGGCACCCATGCAGCAGCATATTTCACATATGCCTAGGGATGGCCCTGGATCAATCTCTGTCCCAACACCTGGTCATTTCACACCTTATCTATCTCCCCATTGATTCGTCTGCCTAAGGCATTTCTATAGTGCCCCTCAGACAGTTAGCTAAGCACGATACCACACCCCCGTCCCTACGTGCACTGCCTTTGCCAGCATGCAGACATGTGAGCAGAGCTGGCATTAGACTTGCTGGGGTCCAGGGCATTAAGCTGAAGCCCCACTATGTGGGGCTGAATCATGTGGATGAAGCCAAAGCCTGAGCAACTTAGCTTTACGGGGCTCCCTGTGGCATGGGGCCCTTACAGTTGTCTGCCTTGCTACTCCCTAGCCTCAAAGCTGCCTTTTTTATGTAGAAACACCACGTTTTGTGGCACAGGGAGGCTCTGGGGATTTTATACCTTATTGGCCAGAGGCTCAGAAAGAAAAAGTTTAAGAACCCCGAGCTTCATAATATTTCGGAGGTGAAGGTATCTCAGAGAGAGCTGGTTCAAACAAATGGTCTGTCAGAAGAGTGGTTACCAGTGATCGGCTAATGTCAAATGGTTTGGAGAGTAGGTATCCAAGAAGGTTTTACACAGAAGCCCCAAGCCTATGGACTGCAGCTTGTCCCAGTGTTGTCTATGATATTTTGCATGTCCATAAAAGGCTTGTTTTGGTTGCCATCTTGAGTCTAATGTTGAAGCTGGTATTTAGTGTATCTGATCTGGTTCCCAGTGACGAAATGGGAATTGTATGTTGGCCCAGCCCCACATGCAGGTCTCAAGGAGATGCAGAGCCCATTTCTCAGTGGAGAAGGAAAGAAACTGAAACATCTTGATTGTCCATTCAGCTTCACTTTGCAATTTTGATGTCTGGGCATCCCGCAGCAACCTTAACGCAGAGGAGAACAAACCTCGATGACAACAGTAGGGAGGAGTCTGCCCCTGAACTCCAGATGTTCACATCTCCAGACTCTGGCCAGGTTTGGATCTGATTTGAAACCTCCCACATTGGGCCAACCTTTCCCAAAGCAGAAGGTAGGACACTGATTTGGTTAAAGCCCATTGAGCAGATGTGGACTGGCTGCCCTTTGACTGATGCTGGTGGGTTCCAGGCCATTTCAGAACAACTTCACAGCTGAACTGACTATTTGGGAGGTGGGTGGGTGGGGGTGTTACCTTTCGGTAGTCAGCCCGAGCATCCTTGAAACGCCGACTCAAGCTGCTGACCCTGTCGATCACCAGTCGCCAGACTAAGTAGTTCTGGATGGTGCTGGGGACAGAAAACAAAGCAGAGCTTAAAGTCTTGCCACTCCAATGCAGATGATCAAAGGAAAAGCTTAGTATGAATGCAGAGGACAGGGCTAGCCATGGCTGTGAGGAAGCCAGGCAGATTGCTTGTCTTCACCAGAGCTGATTAACACCAGAAGCACCAAGCGTGCCTGCCATTCAGGATCATGCCACAGGCTCCTGTTCCCTTGTGCTTTGGGGCACTATGTGCCTAATTTCTAGGTCTTTTGCCTTTTGGAATGTAATGTGAATTAAAGCACACCCTATTGTTTCTTTTCTAGGGCACTAGTCAATTAAAGGCTGAGATCCACCCAAACTTCAATGAATGTTGCTTTCTACCACCCCACCACCCCGTGTGGTTGTCCTCCTTGATGTACAGAATGGAGGAGAGGATTCCACCTGGGAGACTGTGGTATAACTAGGAAAAAAAAAACACTCCTTATTGTCACTTGAGCCCTTCTGCAGCACTGGATGGTGCTTCATCTCTTCCCTTCCCTAGCCTCAGTGCTTTCCCCATCCCGTTACCTTGCTGAGTAGCTGGAGATAATTGCTTTCAGCTCCTGCAGGTAGGGCATGCCATACACAACGACTTCCTCATCCAGGTGGATCTGGATGTTTACTGAAGACATGATGCCTTGGATGAAGAGGGTCCAGTTAAACTCCTGTGAGGGCAGAGAGGCGCATGCACTGATTCCAAGCTTTTCTTTATATCTATTACAATGGACATTCTGGGGCTAGCAATCAGGCATATTCAGTAGAGAGGGCACCTGCCTATAGGGCTCCATATTGATGGACAAGTAAGGAGACAGAGGGCCCTGCAGCTATGAGAGTATGATGCTGCGCCATTGCCTTGGGCTTGGGTTTTAGTTGATTGCTTGGGGTTTTGTTTGTTCCCACAACTTGGTTGTTGACATCTCTCTCATGGTTGCTGCACTACCTGTATTTGAAACCCTGCTCAGGGTGATGTGCTGTTGGAACTTCTATTGCAATATTTGTAAATAGGACCTAGCTGCATTGGCTGTGAAAGGCAAAAAGTCTTTTAAGTGTCAGTGGAATCAAAACCACAAGCCTGCATATTTTACTGCCTTATATCTAGGCAAAGATTTTTAAAATATGCCATAAGCATGCAACTTATCTCTTTGCTTTAAGTGTGACTCCTATCAAGTCAACAAGCACTGCTAGCGCTGGGATCTTTCCTCCCTCTTCTGTTGCAAAATATGTTCCTCCATTAAGCACATAAGAACAGCCATGCTGGGCCAGTCTAAAGGTCCATCTAGTCCAGTATCCTGTCTTCCAATGCCAGATGCCCCAGAGGGAGTGAACAGAATAGGTAGTCATTGAGTGATCCTTCCCCTGTCATCCATTTCCAGCTTCTGACAAACAGAGGCTGGGGGACACCATTCCTGCCCATCCTGGCTAATAGCCATTAGTGGACCTAACTTCCATGAATTTATCTAGTACTTTTCTGAACCTTGTCAAACTCCTGGTCTTCACAACACCCCGGAAAAGAGTTCCACAGGCTGACCATGTGCAGCATGATGAAAAACTTCCTTTTGTTAGTTTCCAGTCTCCACCGGGCTGAAGAAGAGTAAAATTTGGACGTTGATGTTTCTCAATTGCCAAGATAATTTAGCCACATATAAGGTGTTGCTGGAGACACTGATCATTGTAACTGGCCAGGAAAGAGATTAAACAGCACAACTTGCATGAGGAACATGGGGAAGAGCTATAAGACTTAATATCAGGCAAGAAACTTGGTATCAGGCAAGACATCTGGTGAGCCAGAGACTGACAATGGAGAAGCACCACTGGCAGGAGAAAAAGATTTGGGATGAAGCTGGAGAATTGAAGACAAGTTTGGTAGAAGACCAGTGCTATCCAAGAGGTATAGAGGGCACCCCAACATGATGGCAGCCAGCCACTGCAATCCACCCAACAGAGAGCTCTGGGGAGGTGAGGCCATCCCAACCGCCAGAAAGACGACAAAGACAATACCTACAACCATTGTTTTTAGGGTCGTGGTGAAGAGGACAAGAAGTCTGGCTGGATGGCATCTCAGCAGAATCCCCCAGAATAGTGGACCAGAAAGGAAACTATATCATGTCATGCCAAAGGGCCCTTAAGTGGCTGATTAGCCCTTAAGGGCCCAGTGGGATAAACAGTCATTGAAAATAAAAAGGAGCATGTGAAGGCCATAGGATTAAAAGAACTAGGCTTGATAAAGAATGATATAGATATACTTGAACAGGGGACTGGTAACTGGACATAAGTGTAATGTTGAATAGAGGTAGGTAGTTGTTCACTGGCAGTAAAGCAGCACACTGAGTGGGAAATGGATAGTTTGGTGTATGTTGAAAGGGGTTAGTGTAGCAGTTTTGTGGGACATGGGCACGCATAGTACTACACCAGTAGGTGAAGGCGAATCTTCCCAATGACCCAAGAAACAAACTGATGAAGTTGCTCCAAAAAGATGAAAGCCTGAGGCTCACAGCTGTTTATGGTTCACCCTCACCCCATTTCCTTAGGAGAGGTGGGATGAAAGACACTCTCAGCTACTAGATGGTGGGAAAGTACTGGCAGAGTCCATGAATGTCATAATTCCTAAGATGGAGAGTCCTATCATTAGACAAAAGGGCCAGGTGACACAGTACCTCCAGCCTTCTAGAGCCATTTGTGAATGGCTTTCCCCCATGGTCAGTAGGAAAACAAGAATGTGTTGCCCCTAAAGGCCACAAAGAACCACGAATTTCAATATGTGATACCGGTTGGAAAATCTAGTATTGATGCTGATATTTTGGGCATAGGAGTTTCTCAGTCATTACAAGGTAAGCTTGTGATGCCAGTCAAACTCATAATACCAGAAGTCCTGGACTTGAAGCAGTGAAGGATGGGCTCATATTAGAACCAAAGAAAAGCTTTGCAACCAAGCAAGACTGCCCTGTGGTGCACAAAATGTCAAGATGGCATTTACTGGTGCGTGTGTATGTAAGGCAGAGAAGTAACAAATTGCACAGTAGCACAAAAGTGAAAAACTTTTTGCTCTCCTCAGAGGCTGCAATTTTCAGGCACACCCTGCCGTTGATGCCTGTGGAGGTGTACAGCTTGTTTTTGGATTCCTCTCCCTTTTTTGCACAGACCCACAGAGTCCCTGAGCTATGCTACAAGTGTGAGCTGTATATTTGTAGTAACTACACTAATAAAAATGTGTGTTTCTGAAGGACGGTCCGCTTTTTGAAGCATTTTATGCACAAATCTCTTTTACCTTTGGCTAGCTAATGGCTTTCTCTGGAATGTTTTTGACAGATACTGAATTTGCCACCAGAGGGAGCCCATCAAGCCTTTGATTGTGATATCATAGTGAATGCCATGAATAAACAACAAATTATAAATACATACATCATCCAGTGAACATTGATGTTCTACTTAATTTTCCTGTTCAGACCCACTTTGGTTTGCACAACAGCTGGGAAACAATTACAGTTCATTCTCTTTCTGTTTTGCTACACCAGCAAAACAGCATGATTAGGTCCTCTTCTTTGGTTATATAGGTTGAACCCCTCCAGTCTGGCAATCTCTGGTTCAGCAACATCTGCGGTCCAACATGATTTTAGTGCACCAGATGTCTACTTATCATGAGTGCGACCAGATTTCCTGTGGTCCCATAAAGTTTGTTTACAGCTCTCTGTGTTCTGTGCTGCTACTTGGCTATAATTTACCCCTCAATGTCTTCTAAGAACCCAGTCAGCCATGGAAGTATTGATAATGTGCTAGAGAATATTGACCTCCCATGGTCCAGCAAATTCTCTGCTTTGGCACCGGTCAGGTCCCAACCGTGCCAGACTAGAGAGATTCAACCTGTATTTTCTCACACAGTCCCCAGTTAAAATGGGGGTTTAAGGTTTTCTTATTGGATGGTAAAGTCTGCCATTTGTGTCCCACCCTGCTTGCTGTCTGTAAAAAAACACATGGGAAGAGGTCCTTGCCTTTGGAAAAATTCTAACTTGAAAGTTGATGGTTTTTTGGACTCCTATCCAATTCAGTCTTGTAGTGATGGCAAAAGCACAGACATTATTTTTACGATTAACTTGGCTAGAATTGTTACTGTGCTCTTCCTCAATAGATACGTCTACCACTTGCAGATCTGTGCTGAACCCAACTTAAAATAATATTAAACCTATATTTACGTAAGGGTTTCCCAATACTTTTGCCATGTCAAAGCACTGCAAGTCAAAATGCAGACAGGATTAACTATTGTTTGACTGTGGGGTGGGGCCTTGTGAGCTACAGACCTCATTCTACACAAAGATATCACTCACAGTAATTTGACCTCTTTGTTCCACTGGAAATGTGAGCATTGGTGGAAGAGCGGAAACTCTAACTCATGCTTGGGACCACTAAGTGCTTGTGGCACTTGCAGACTTCCAGAATGATTTTGATGGAGATACTTCCATGCAAAGAGAGGAATGAATCATTAAAATTTTACCAGATGATTATTTCAGCTCTGAACCAGCCATGTGATACACCTGTTTCTTCTGTGCATAGAACTAAAGCACATGAAACCTTTTGTTCTGGACAGGAGTTTGGCTGTTTAGGACCCTGCATGGGCCAGAGATTTAGGGACTGGCAAATGCTTCATTTGCGGCTTTGTTTAAAAAGGAAAATGCCTCAAAAAACCTCGTAGCTGTACATTAAGACCATTAAGACTTTGAATCCCTTTTGTTTTGCAAGTATAAAGAGTCTGCAAAGCCGTTTTCTGTTACCTAGACAGTAGGAGGGGTGGGAAGCCATCGAATTCTTATAGAAATACTTACATTCAGTGCAAACTTGTCCTGTAGCTCTCGCAGGGTCATTTTGTTGTACAATAAGGTCACGTCATGCCTTTCTTCTGCAGGAGCAGTAGCCTACAGATATTCACATAGTTACCTTCCCAATTTGACTGACACAGACTTTCAACAGCTGGAATCACATAAATGCAGGGGCATGCTCCCTCTCTCTCCCTTACACACACACACATTCTCTCTCTCTCTCTCACACACACACACACACTCTCTTTCTCTCTCTCTCTCTCTGAAATGCTTTTTAAAATATGTTGTGTTTTTAGAACAAGAAAACTCAGAGTCTCACACTGGGATGTCTGCATTTCTGTACATGACTTAACAGCACAATTGATAGCTCAAGGTTGTGAGCTCAAGGCCTTTGCATCTCTCAGTAATGTGATGGCTAAGAAATTCCTTATGTTCTCTTCGGAACCAGACTGAGAAGCTGCACCAACAAGATACTTAAAAATCTCAGCACTAGAAAACTCAAGTCTCTAGGTTCTCTTCTGGTCTCAGTTTTTTTAAAATATGCAAATACACAGGTAAAGTCAGGTGTTTGTAAATATGGGAAAATTTACATTCCACGCAGTGCTGGTTTTGGGGCAGATTACGGTGTTTGATCTAATTGTGATTATGATTGCTGGGAAATACAACCAGTCTACATACCACTGCTGAATTTTATGTCCCTCTAAAATGCACTTTTTAGTTTCTACTTGTCCAGTCATTTGTTTTCTGGCAGAGGAGATTAGAATAATGATCCGATCTTAGATATATGTAAGAAATAAAGTTCAACTACACAAAAAGGTGCAAGACCATGCTTAATAGCCAATATTTACATGATTCAGATATTAACTGTAGAGGGAATCTATGGTACAACCCCAATGTTTTGTGTGCAATTGATAAAGCAGAGATCCTGTCATTCAAAAAAGATGGAAAATAATTATGTATTTTTTAGAAATATAAGCCATTTTTTAATATTCAACAAATCCAGATTTTTCACAATTTTGAACACTTTTGCTGGTGTACTTCTAGATATTTTTGCCACATCTGAAAGCTAATAATTATAAAGCTTAATTGAACTGCAGAATATGGGTCTGTATATATTTTCTCTGTTTTGGCAATATGACTTTGAATTGCTAGCATGTTTAACAATAGTTAGACACTTTATTGCACATCTCATTAAAAAAATGTAATTCAAACTAGGTAAAAATGCGTTCTTGCAGTAAATTATTCAGTCATTTAAAATCTGTAGGTTCAATACAGAGCTCCAGACAGGCTGTGGTCTCTGTTAAACAAAAGAGACAAAGTGCAAACTTCAACTATGTGGAAGTTTGTCAGTAGCGGTAGATTTTAAAAATATATATATATGTATCTTTCAAGATGCTGCAGCACTTTAAAAGCACCAAAGAGCCCTAGATCAGGTGATAATTCCCCCACATGTAGGTTTTACAAACAACAGCTTATGTTGCCTGGCAGGACCCCTGTTGCAAGTCCCAGCACAAGGAGCATGACTGGAGGCAGAATGAAACATGGAGATAATCAACACCAACATGACCATTCTGGATTGTGCTACTGAACAATCCACGGACGCTGTTTCAACTTAGTCCATCATCTTGGGTTGGCAAAAGAGCTATAAAACCATTTTTGACTTGTCTCCTTGTGGAGCAGTAACAAGAGTGGTAGCCATGTTAGTCTGTACTCCAACAAAACTGTGAGTTTTATGATGTATCTCTTAGAAGCGCAGCACAAAAATCTCTCCATTCCTGCCATGACAAACTATCACTCCATCTCCGTTCACATATCGATCTCCGTTGAGAAACATACTCACGTTTGCAATTGAAGTTTCAAGCTGCAAAACTTTTGCCATTTCCTCTTGGACAAAGCTGTCATCTTTCGACATATTCTTGTCTTCGCGGATCATTTTGACAATGTTGATCATAAATTGCAGGTAGGCTTCTCGCACCTAAACACGTATGAAAGGAAACCTTGTACGTCTGTGTCATTTTTGTAAGGTCAACTAGCTACAGTTTTTCCACTTATCAAGGAAATCTTGTCCAGAAATTCAGGTTTGTAAGAGCATCACCATGAGAGATTTTCTGTGGTGTATATTCTTGAGGGAGTTTTAGGGAAATAAGCAAATGTGTGCAGAATGACCCATAGGGCTAATTAAAAATGCAAAAAGATGTGATTGATCTTCTAGAGATGGGTTTGGAGTAAGTGACTAGATCCAAACAAGCCTGTGATAAAATTTGTTCCCACGTGAAATTTTGCAGCTCTGATTCTGCTCTTGTCTTTTCAATATAAACTTTCTTAGCTCATTTAGCATATCCCTTTTCATATTGCCACGTTGATGCCTCTCTCAAGAACGTGAGTCTATTGTAGTTGACACACTTCAGATACCTAGTAAAAGAGAGCCCCTGAGCCCCAGAGCTGTAAATTAGATGTAGTCTACACTTCATCGTCCCACTACTCCAGTCAGTCCCGTCAATATGCAACTTTGTGCAAATAGCCTGGCCGAAGTCAGCATACTTACCGCGGTGTCTTCCATGCAGTAATGTCAGTGGCTGATGATCTCCTGTCAACTCCGCCTACTCCTCTCATCATAGTGGAGTATTGGAGTCAACCAGAGAGTGCTCGGTGGTTGATTCACTGCATCTAAACTGGGTTTGGATACTTGTGTTGCATAGAGATGGTCTGGGGGTTGGGCTGAATGCTAAGGGTCCTGATTCTGGCAAAACTTCCACCAAACTCAACGGGAGTTTCACTCCAGACTGGGATCAGTAAAGAATCTCAGGCTTTCACGCATTGTTCTGTGGAAGTGTTTCTTTAAAATGAGCTGTTTATAAATAGGGGCTCTCTCCACTCCTGAGCAGCGTTCCTTGTAAGCTGAGTGGCTATACAGCAGAGATTCTGGTGCTGCCCAGCTGATTAGCAGAGCACCCATAGCCTCCCACAGGTGGCAGCATGTGTTTCTAATGGTGGTGCACATCCACAGTTGTCTTGGTGCACAGAACAAAATTTATTCTGCACATGGATGAAAAAAATTAGAGGGAACCCTGCCCCTGAGTGACTGTCTCCCATTTCCATATGTGTGGGGACTAATGAACCCTTAGCTAGCTAAGGAATTTGTACCCTGCAAACTGATGCCTTTCTGAAATCTCTCTTTGTCCTTTTTTGTTATTCATTTTGGGGTCTCAACTGTGTTTCGCTTGGTCTCCTGGCACTCTGGCATCTTTCTAAATTTAACCATGGACATTCCTCATTTTCACTCTCAACTCCCCCTTAAAACATTCCCTAACATGCAGCTGAAACCTGTACCTGGTGAGCTCATTTCCAACAGACGATGCCCTATCCAACCTGCCCACTGTCAAGTAGCCAATGACACTTCTGATACAATTTTATTTCCCTTTTAGGTAATATCCAGCCTTGTGAAGTACCTGATCTGTTCTGCAGGTTTCACTGTAGCACTAAGAAGTGCTGTACGCGATGGCCTTTAACCTGTGTTCTGTGAATGTCTGAAGAGTTTGGCTACATTCTGTAAATAGCACCTCATGTGCATTGTGCTATCTCACACACTGAATCCCTGGACAGAACAATACAGGACATGGGCCATAGGAATCACATTTGTCTAAGGGGGCTGAGGTGAGAATGCCACCAGATACTCCACTGTCAAAAGCTAACAGCTACAGAGCTTGGCTGAAGAAAGCCTTGAAATGATATCTCACTAACTGCCTGATCCAAAGTCAATTGAAATCCACAGAAAGACTCTCAGAGCTCTCCATAGGCTCTGGACCCGGCCCTACCATTGTAATACAGAATTGAGTCTGAAATGTTTGATCATTGTCTACATCATTCCCCTTTCATCCACATTAGGAAATTCAATTTAATGCTAGGCTGCAAATCTACCCAGTTAGCATGAAATAATTAAGAAACTAAAAAGAACTTCAAAAGTATTTTCAGGCCTGAAATTGACAAATTATCTCTATCCATCTACATTTGCAGTGAGTCAGCCAGGCATTTACAAAGAAAAGCAAGCAAGAAGGAGCAAGTGAACAAATTTGCTCTGTGCAGTGGATCAAAGTGAAGCGGTTTCAAAACAGCATCTCTAGACTTTCCTGCCATTTTTGGCACTAAAAGCAAAAATACAAGGACGACTCAAAACATACAGGGCTAGATCCTCATCAAGTGATAATCGGTTCCATTCTTCTTCTTTCTACTTGCCCATTAATGGAATTATTTGTCACAGGGATAGCTGAAACCTTCTATGGTTTAGGTTCATCTGAATTAACTTGGGAATTTGTTTGGAACCTCCATATTGTAGAAATATGGAAATAAAGGAATTGCCATATTAGATTAGACCTGCAGTCCCTCTAGTTCACTGTCCTATCTTTGACTGTGGCTTGTACCAGATGTTTTCAGAGGAAAGGGCAAGGTTCCCTGAAGAAGGCATATGTGGGACAATCTGCCCCAAGTGCTGTGCCTAGTCCCTATCCCTAACAATTAGAGATTGGTTAAAATGCTGAAACACAAGATTTTGTCTCCTTTCTAGTATTCTTTTTGCTAGCATTAACTATTGCAACTCTGGGTAGTCTTGTTATTCATTTAAAAGTCCAATCCATTCGTGAGTCTTGGTAAATTTTTGACCTCAGAGCAGGTCCAGTGCACGGGAGGGGCAAAGGAGGCAGTTGCTCTGGGGCACTGCATTTTGCATGACTGGGAGGATGGAGGATGGGGCTCCAGCACTGTAGTCTGGGTAGCACTAAGGGATGACTATCCTTGCCCCGCTCTTCTGCCCTTGGTTCCTCCCCTTTTGGGGATGGGGACCCAGTCCACCTTTCACCTTGCCCCAAAGCCTGTTGTGGTTGTCGGTCCCACTGCTTCAGTGACCTCCTGTGGCAATGAGTTCCACAGCCTAAATGATATTGTTGAAGACCATGAAGATTCAGCTACAGGTTGAACCTCTCTTGGGACCTGACCACGGGCTGGACAAGAGAATTTGCCAGATGACAGGAGGTAAATATTTTCTGGCACATTACCAACACTTCCACTGCATACTGGGCTCTTAGAAGATGTTTAGAGATAAATTAGGGCTAAATAACAGCACAGATCCCTGAAAGCCAGGACTGGTGGCTGTAAACAAACTTTATGGGACCACGGGAAATTCGGCCACAGCCATGACAAACAGTCGTCTGTCAAACTAAAATCACGTCAGATTATGAAGTTTGCCAGATGACAGAGTTTCGTATTCAAGAGGTTCAACCTGTGCAGTGATTTGGAAAAGCAGCGTTCACCTGCAAATTATGAGCAAAAGGCAATTTTTGGTAGCACACAGTATAAAAAGTTCAGGAATACTTACTCTTTGGTAATTACCACCATTAAAGTAGTAATCTCTGGATGGCATTCCCAAACTAGGCTGGTCGATCTGAAGGAAATCAAGTACATATCTCTAGTAAGTGAGGAGCAGTGAGACTGGCTGGTGGGAAGGGGGTCACTTAAGGGCAATGTGAAAAGCTGCATGGAGCATTCCTCTAGCATCGGAAGGACCATAGCACACTCTTACATGATAAACCTACTTAGCCTGTTACTCCTAGGAGCTGGAAGTGAGATGGAAGCCAGACTTATGACTTCCAATCCTCAGAGTTCCAAGCATGGGACCAAGATCTGGCTCTCACTCTCCAGGGTAGTATCAGTTGGATTCTTATCCCTGATTATAAGGCAAGATATTTCAGTGACCTCTGAGACCTCTGCAAGACCAGAGAAGATATTGCCACTCCAGGGCTAGATTTCATAGTTAACAATAAAGGATCTGAAGCTACCTGTATTCATAGCTATATATGGACTGCCTGGGTTTACTGGTTATGTGGAGAAGAGTTTCATTAAACTCTCTATTAAACTCTGCTGGTGAGTTACGATACTCTACAATGGCTCAGGTTTCTAGTGGGTGTAAATCCGTATAGGAGCTGCCTCAGATCGTGTTTTATATTCTATGGGATACCATTAATAGATTTCTAGATTTTTAAACATGCACATTCCAAATGCCCACCAAGACAAATCAATGCTTATGGACAGCTTGTCTAACTTCAATGCAAGCAGCTACCCATTGTACAGGGACCTAAGGAGAATTAGTTCCTTATTATCTCTCTTACATAAATGATATGTCTGCTGGAATCCCGGTCATCGTTCCACACAAACATATCAATTAAGACACGTTTGTTAAATTGAGAGTTGAGTGTGGAGAGTTTTTCTTCCATGCTCCAATTTGGCTCTGGGGGAGTAAAAGGAAAAAATATGCATTATTTATTGAGGTGCACCGAGAAAAATTGTTTCATCTATTGCTTAAGTAATTCTACATCTGACTGGATAGAGCAATTGAGAATATTTTGTAGGGAACAATCCTGCACGGGCTGGAACTGGGTGGACCAAGTGATCCCACAAGGACTTCTCTATCTGTAACTGATTATTAGTCTTACTCTAGTGTAAGTGCTGGACAGTTCTGCCTTGTACAAAGCACACAGGAAAAACCCATTTCTTGTTCTAAGCAGAATGTTTAGCTGGCTGAACAAAACGCTTAATATGAACAAGACACGTGGGCAGGGCTCCCTCTCATTTTTTTCCATCCAAGTGCTGAATAAATTTTATTATGTGCACCAAAGCATGTGCAAATGTGCACCACCAATAGGAGCACATGCTGCCCACTATGGGAGTCTGTTGGCACTCTGCCAATCAGCTGGGCGACACTGGGATATCGCTTGGGCAGCCGCCCCAGGGCTCAGCTTACTGGGAACACTGTACATAGGTGATTCCACGGATAGTTCTGTTTTAGAGTCTGTCCTGAGTTTTACTGCGTACATGTGAGACAGTAGCTTGGAGCCTGGGCCAATGCTTTGTGGAAAAGATGAATTTTTAAGGAAGGACAAGAAAGAAAGAGCAGGATGTTTACTTTGCACCTCCTGCATGGGTGTGTGCGTCTTGGAAATTTGCACCTAAAAGTTGTAAAATGGTGGGGTTTTTACTTTCAAATTTTGTGCCCATGTTTTGAGTTTACTTACTGCAAAAAATTATCTGTGTGTATAAAACAGGGCTCTAAAATCTATGCTTGTGTGGAGACATTAAACCCAGGCCTTCTTATTTACGCAGATTTGTGCATTGTAAATGATGTGTGAATGTCTCAGAACTTTAAGGAAAGCCTCAGTGTACATGTGATGCAGTGACATCAGCCTCTTTAGGAAGATAAATTACCCTAACCTGACAATGTAGAGCTCTCTATGCACACAGTTACCTTTGGTGATATTCCAATCTGTGGAAGCCACTGGCCAATCTCCAACCATCGCTAAAACCTCTAACAGGGGCACTGAATCTCGCTGCTCTATGAAGCCTGAGGAGGAAGAAGAAATAGATGTAAAACATTCTGTTTTTCTTCACTAGAAATGAAGATAAATGGATGAAAATGGAGACTAAACTAAACAGCTGACACTCTTGCAACGGGGGAGAAAGATTCAAAAAGTCCCTTATGAAGCTGGATGGTGTTCCACATTGTGCTGTCAGCTTTCAGCCCTTCCTGACAGTAATCTCATTCTCACAAGAGCTCTTTGATCTTGAAGTTTCTGTTCCCAGGGTGAAAGAGTTAGTGATTTGTGGGGTGTTCTGTGACTCATTCTGCAGTTTAGACAAACTCCAACCCTCTGATATTTTGCTTGGTGGATTTTAACTTGTGACACTAATGAATTCTGTGCAAAACAATTTGTTTATCACTAGCACTTGTGAGAAGGGAGAGTAGGTATCTGGTCTCCTGGGCCCTTGAGTTGTTATAAAAGTTTTTGCACTGCTTCTGTCCTCAACTTTGTAAAACATAATGCTTGGGCAATGAACACACACAGAGACTGAGGCCAGTGTTTCACTGTACAAATCAGAAGTTCTTATCCAAGGATAGGAGTTCTTCAGAATTATTCAGGACTGATGACTAAACATTTAGTTGTGGGTGGCTTTTTCCTCATAGCATTAGAGTATTGATTCTGACCTCAGACTGAGGCCTGTTAGCACTCCTGCAATGTAAATGTTAACTCATAACATCATATCACTATCATAAATGAATGCTTTTGGCTATTGCTGTGCCACCTGCAGACTGCACATATGCATTCATAATTGTTTCTAACAGATTGGGTGTCCATGCACACAATCTTCAAATTCTCTCCAACAGTTATCTTCCAGTGAAGACAGACTAGACTTTTCTGGTAAAATGTCGGTACTGAGGCGGTTCTGTTGACCTTCAAAGGCATTTAGGCTTCCAGATGTCCACTTTCCTTTTGAACATGTGCCTCAGGTGCTTTAGAAATCATCACCTTGTTCCTTAATCACATTTTGTTATGCTTGTAAATGACTTCAAAAGCAAAGCAAGTTTTATTTCAGAAACCACACAGAGTTGCTAAGTGATAAGAGGTTAGTCACCCATCGTGTCATTTACAAACCCCAAACAATTCAAAGCAAGGATATAATATTTAAAAACATCCTAAATGCTGCACTGTCCACATATAACTGAGAAAAGGGGTTTGCTAGATTTTCTTTAGGTTTTACAAACATTCGCCTTTGTCATCAAAACTAGTAGCAGGTACTTGTTACTTTGATTGCTTGAAGAAAATCCTGATTATAAAATGCTACTTCCTAGTACCTAAATTCCATCATTTTTGGTGAGTGGGTGTGGATGAACCCTCTGCCTAACTGTGTAGAGTTTGCCCAACAGTTGGCTTTGTAGATGACTCTAGAGGGACATGCTGTTTGGGCTGCCAGTTCTGGATATACCAGGACCACCTGATCCAACTCTCACTGAAGCCAATAGAAAGATGTCTATTGACCTCATCGTGGGACTCATATTGGGTCCCAGGAAACATGGGATAATGACTGGATGCTTATGTTCAGGAAGGCAGGCTCTTCATACAGAGGTGGACAATATATTCCTTAACGTGCCATATCCAGGAATGCACACCCTAAAGCTTTGTGTGTGTTCTCAAGTCACCTGCCTGCAGAAAGTCAGGTTTTTCAGGGGAGATTCTGGGGGAGAGAGACACGTTGGCTGGAAAGTTTTGCCAGAGGGGTGGGTTTGTCACTTTCACAAGTATCACCATGGAAGAAGAGGAGACTTACTCTCATTCATGCAGGACGTGTAAAGCATTTTAGCTTTCCGAAAGGCTTCTCGATCTCCCTGCTCTGGAGCCTCCAGCACACCTAGAAGGGTGGAAAAACTGCAGTGAGATGGGGTCCCAGGTAGCCTCTTCCTTGTCATCCTAATCAGTGGAAGTGCAGGAATGCCAGCAGCACTCAGCACCCAGTGGCTCCATTAGCCATGGAACCAGCTCTGTATGGCTACGTCTACACATGCCCCAAACTTCGAAATGGCCATGCAAATGGCCATTTCGAAGTTTACTAATGAAGCGCTGAAATGCATATTCAGCGCTTCATTAGCATGCGGGCTGCCGCGGCGCTTCGAAATTGACGCGCTTTGCCGCCGCGCGGTGCGTCCAGACGGGGCTCCTTTTCAAAAAGCTCATGGGAATAAGGGGACTTCAAAGTAGGCGGGGTCCTTTCGAAAAGGAGCCCCGTCTGGACACGCTGCGCGGCGGCAAGGTGTGTCAATTTTGAAGCGCTGCGGCAGCCCGCATGCTAATGAAGTGCTGAATATGCATTTCAGCGCTTCATTAGTAAACTTCGAAATGGCCATGCAAATGGCCATTTCGAAGTTTGGGGCACGTGTAGACACGGCCTGTGGGAGCTAATGCACAGGAAGATGAATGAGAAGGATGTGAAGGGAAATGCATGCACAGCTTCTCCTACTCAATATCAATGCTCCAGCTGATATTGGTGGGATCAGGGTCATTCTAACAGTGTTTGTGTGTTGGGAGGCAAGAGAAAGGTCTGGACAAGAGATAGGTACAACAGGTACCAGACCTTCATCAGTTTGCTTGTAACTGTGGCCCATGTACATATATACATGACAAGAAGCAATGGATTTAAACTGCAGCAAGGGAGGTTTAGGTTGGACATTAGGAAAAACTTCCTAATGGTCAGGGTGGTTAAACACTGGAATGAATGGCCTGGGGAGGTTGTGGAATCTCCATTGCTGGAGATATTTAAGACCAGGTTAGATAGACACCTAACATGGAATGGTCAAGAGACTCTAGGCAGTGCTTGGTACTGTGAGGGCAGGGCCTTGATGACCTCTCAAGGTCCCTTCCAGTTCTAGTGTTCACTCATTTTACACACACACACACACACGTACAGCTGACAGCTGTTAACACAAATAGAACCTAGCACAAAATACCACTTGGTAGGTCAGTAATCATGATGTGGTTGCTTACGGGAAAAATGATATAGGTCATTTTTTCCCTGAAAAAAACAAAAAAAAAAACCTAGTGGTGTGAGAAGTCTTTCTGCCATTATCTGAATGATACCACGTCTGCATCAATACCCCCACTAAGGTCTAGCCCTGACTGAAATCTAGTCTATGGTAGGTAAGTTTTTTGGGTCTAGCTATTCAAAGTGTCCTAGACTGTGAGCTTCTTGGAGCAGGGGCAATCTTTGTGCTTTGTTTGTACAGCACCTAGCCCAATAGATCTAGCACCAAGCTAGGGCTCTCAGGCACCATGTAATACTGATGCTATTAATATTCTGGCAAAGGAGTGCTTTGGCAAGTGTAGCTTTTACCAGCTTTTTAACCCATGTGAAATAAACTATCCAGCCAAAGGAATTTTTTGCCACTATAAATGCCTCTACACAAGGGCTGTGGCTGGTATAAAAAGGTTATAAGAAATTATACCTGTAACAGACATTACTGTACAAGCAAAACATGTTACTGTTTAGCCCTGACTTGAGACACATTGCTTTTTTGCCAGATGTAAGATCATCTGATGGTGTGAAGCAATGTTGCTCCATTGACTTGAAATGGAGCAATGTTGATTTAGAAATGAGGCTCTCAGGCTTGTTGAGAAAGCCATGGCTGGGAATGACGTCCTGGCCCTTTTTCATAGTTACTACTTTAGGGTATGTCTACACAGCAAGGTTAGTCCAGAATAGCTCATTCCAAAGTTATTATTCCAGTAAAAACTATTCCAGAATAATGCATCTACACTACAGGGAAGTCCTGGAATAAGAAAGACTTTTTCCAAAATAGTGTGTTTACACACAATAGATCTTCCAGGGGCTCTAATCCAAAACAGTACATCTACACAGCAGCGTTATTTAGAATATGTTAGTCAGGAATAGTTTATTTCAAAATAGTCACTATTCCCTCTTTACACAGCCCCTATTCCGAACTATCTATTTTGAAATAAGTGCTATTCCTTGTACGATGATTGAAATAAGCCGTCCGCTATTTTGAAAACATTTTGAAATAGTGGCTGCATTGTGTAGATGCTCACAAAGTTATTTTGAAATAACTTTGCTGTGTAGCCATACTCTTTCAGACCATGTGGCCAACACACATATGTTTGGGGGCATGGGAATGACTGTGTTGGTTTAAAGCAGATTTACTTGTTGACTACCACTTCTGGGATGGGGATATATCTTTAGTGCAAAGTTTTGATGCTCAGTCTCGCTATTTTGCACACATGCTGTAGTCCATCCCCCATCCTACCTTTCAGGATGATCTCTAGTTCATCTCTCAGTATGTCAAAAATGCTGTATCTGGAACTGGTTTCTGGGATGACGTGTCGGTTTAGCCAGCCGCCACAGGCGTACTGATAGAAGTCCGTGCAAGGCTCAGTCGTTGGATCCATGTTTTGAAGTATTCTAGCAGCTACAGATCACAAAAACCAAATATCTGAGTTGCACAGGAGGTCCAACCTGCACATAGCCCTCCGAGATTATTCAGTGAGGGGTCCCTGTTTTGTTCCTGTCTGGAGCTTGGGAGATGGGTTTGTCTCCCAAGAAAGAGCTCTGCAGAACAGATCTTTCATCTTCACACTACTCCTCTGGAGCAAGATTCGCTGCAGTGCTGTGGGACTGCAAAAAACCCTAAGCACGGTTTCAAGTTAATTTGAACCTTCAGTGCAAGGATGCAGTGGTGTCTGTGCAGGACCTTAATCCAGCCATCTGCACAGGGTGAGCTTCTATCCTGGCAAACCCCTTCAGAAGGGCTGTCTGACAGGTTGCCATTGGTAGCCCCTGACAGTGTCACATAAGGACATGGTGATTTGTGCATGCTCTGATGGAGAGCAAGAGCAGAACTCAGACCTAGAAACAGAATGGCTGGGGAGGGGGGCAGGCACTGCAGTTGCCAAAAACAAAAGGCCACTGACCTCAGCAGCAATTTCCCTGTATTAAGGAATGCCAGACTTGTGCCTGTTAATACTGCCTGCAGATAAACTTACTAATACTAATACAACTGTAATAATCCCATGGAGCCATTACGAAGAGCTTTTCCTCTATAGATCTTAAAGCATGTCATAAAACAGATATCATATTTTACAGCTGGAGAAACCGAGGCATGGAATTTTTGGCTGCTCATGTCTGCGGCCAGTGCTGGAAAAAGGGTTCTCTGGTCCACGCAGCAGCTCAGGTGTTTCATCAACAAGGCCGATTTCTATTGCGTCATCATGCAGAAACAACCCTAAATTAACAGAATGGGGAGCCCAGGAGAGAATATTTCCCTTTTATGTTGTTCACTTACATAGTTGAATGATTCTTCCTGAGAAGTCACTTACCTGGTTAGTCAACCCTAGATAAGGTGCAGCATTATTGCGCAGTTTCAGACAAGTGGTGAGCTTTTCAAAAGCATTGTAACAGCTTATGCCCCATTGTGCCTAAGAGACTTAGGCGAAAAAATCCCGAGAAGTCAATGCTATTTGTGTTTCTAAATGACTTAGGTGCTTTTTGAAAATCCCATCCAAGTTTCAAATAGATTTTAGGCAATGCTAGTATTATACATGTAGCTAAATGGGAATTTTCATTCTCTTCAGCTTCTGAGTATCATTTCAATCATCTTCATCTGCTTTTCAAGCAGTGGTGGGCATAGGATGGATGGGGTTCACCAGAGTTACCCCTTACGAGCCAGCAGACATTTTGTTCATTTGTGCGTCTTTGGGTAAGCCATGAGTCATTGTTCACAGCCAATGGAAGCTGTAGGAAATGGTGGCCCGGTCTGTGGCACTTCCCGCAGCTCCCATTGGCTGGGAACAGTGAACCACAGCTGACAGCAGACGTGAATGGCCATATCTGTGGACATGCAGGTGAATGAAATGTCTGGCAGCCAGCTATGGGCTAACCCTGGGGAACTGTGTCTACACAACCACCTAAACTCAAAACCTCAATTTCCAAATAGGCTATTTTGGCCAGTGGCGCTGACTAAATGGTGTCACATGTCAAAATAAAGTGCTATTTTGAGGCACCCCTTACTCCTCCTGCGATGGGTGTCCAGGGATGTTGAAATAACACGCCAGTTATTTTGAAAAATATTTCATAATAATGGGTGTGTTGCATGGATGCAGGGCAGTGATTTCGAGGCACTGCTGTGTCCCCAAAATAGCTCCCGCTGTGAAGACACAGCCTTAGTGCCTAGTCCCATTTTAAAGGATGGTCTGTCATCGCGCTTGGGTTGAGACAAGGGGGCAGCACCTGCAGCTGATAGGAAACCTCCGCAGACAGTGAAGAATTATTACCTGCTGTTACACATCCAGGCGTAGTGCAGATGCTGCCTGAATTGGTGCCATACTGTATATCTGTGGGGAGAATAAAGCCACATAATAGCATCAGTCATTCCTGAAAGGCACAGCAGGGTGCCGCTGACATTCAATAGCAGCTCGACTTCATTCCAGCCTCTGCCGTAATGACCTGGGCTCTTTCTGTATTTGAAAGGAAGTGAAATTGAGTGGTGGGAAAGATGCCAGGAGGACAGGCCTTTATTCAGCTGAAGAATAGGTAGTTACAGGGAGACCTCCACTCAGGATGTCCAGGCAGTACACCTCTGCTCCTTTGACGGGAGTGACAGCCTAGTTCAGCTCCCATGCTAACCTGTTCCGTAGTCTCCATGATACCATCTTTTATAATGAATCTGACAGTTGGATGCCACCTTCTCTGCTTCCTGCTAAGAGGCTCACGGCACAAAGCACCTTGTTGTACTCTTTCCTTCTCAGTGTGGTGGCTCAAAACCATTGTGAACTCTGGAATCTAGAGTAGGTATTTTTTCCTGTTAAAATCTCTCTCTGAATAGCTGGCTTTGAAAGCCAGGTAAAACAAGGTGCTTCTAGTGTGCTGTCAGCTGAACTCCTCCTGGGCTCTTTTTTCTATTCTCCTATTCATTTACTTTTGGTAAAAACTACCCCAGGGCTGATTTGGCCCAGTGCTACCTCACCTGGGCACCACTTATGCCCTCAGAGTTATGTATAAATGCTGCTTGAGTGGCGTATTACTCTTGTGCTTGGCCAGTCAGTTAATCTCTTTGTATCTCAGTTTCCCTGCCTGTAAAATGGGCATTATCACACATATTTTACAGGGATTCTGTGAATCTTTTTTCATCTGTGTCTGTAAATTGCTCTGAGAACTTCTGCGGAAGGAAGGTTCATTGTTACCAAAGGACATTGATGTCATATATTTTATAAATAAGAATAGGCCTAGGCCAAAAAGCTGGGATCTAGATGCAGAACCCCCCAGAGTTTGAATTTGTTTGGACTTTCCAAAAGTTTGGTCTGCTCCCTAAATCTCATAGGATTGTTCATGAATGTTTGGGTGGTTTGCACTGATGCTAGTCCATGGCACACTTTTCAGTCTCATTTGTGCTCAGCTGCTTTCTGTTAGGCAGAGGATCACTGAGGCCCTCATTGGGGTTAAAAACAGCCAAAGATCATTTTGAAATGGATTTAACTTGGTTCTCATGTGCAGCAAAATTTCCAGTGCGGAGATCCAGGGCAAACTGATTCAAGCTGAATATAAATATAGTGACAGGAGCAGATGCAGTTAAACTAATTCAGGTAGACATAGAACAGTGGGGAGGAAAAGAATGTTTTGTAGTTCATCAGTGCAATCAACATCAACAGCACCACCACCTGTGATTGGGAATGTAGTGATCAGGGCTAAACCAAGTGGGAACATGTGTGTTGAAATCTGCAACAGCAAAACTTCACAGATTATGGGCTAGTAATTAGACTGGGAAGCTGGAGCAGAGACGATTTTAAGTACTTGTGACAACATACAGAACTACCCAAAATTCAAGCTTTTTGCACATTGTGCAAACTTGAAATTGGACCCATTTTTGGAAAAGTTTTTCCTATACTGCGTAACTCTTTGTATAAAAAAGAAAACCCTTTTAATGCAGACAGTCAGCTTACTGTAACAGTGGCATGGAAATTCATGAGGGTGTAAATAGTAGCACACTGAAATTGCAGGTAAAGGGGGGAATAGGAGAAGGGAAAGGAGCAGGAAATAAGAGAAGTCACACCCCAGAAATGTCAAAACAAAAAGCAGTCAAGTAGCGCTTTAAAGACTAGCAAAGTAGTTTATTAGGTGAGCTTTCGTGGGACAGACCCACTTCTTAGACCATATCCAGACCAGAACAGACTCAATATTTAAGAGTCTGTTCTGGTCTGGATATGGTCTGAAGAAGTGGGTCTGTCCCACGAAAGCTCACCTAATAAATTACTTTGGTAGTCTTTAAAGTGCTACTTGACTGCTTTTTGTTTTGATAGTGTATGGACTAGCCCGGCTCCCTCTCTGTTTTCAACATCCCAGAAATGTCAGTATTTTTTCACTGTTCTAGCCAGTATCATAGGTACGCCACTTTCATTGAGCCTGTTTCTTCACTACCTGAGATCATTTTACATCATTGCAGTGAGAGAGCACAATGGAGGTACAGCATGTCCAGGCCTGAGAAGTGTTAGTTTATGCATGCTTTGTACTCATATAAATTGAGACACAATTGTGCCTCAGCCTCTATTGCCTAGGTTCTCCTATTGACAATCAGGTTGACATTATGGAGCACTGTTGACTTAATTTACATATCTGGTGAATGCCATAGCTTGAGACAATATAACTTAAGACAGTTGCTGCTGACTCTCCACTGCAGAGAGTCGATGGAAGAAACTCTCTTGTCGACTTCCTTTATGCTTCTGGAGTACCGGGGTCAACAAGAGTGATCAGTAGTTGTTTTAGCAGGTCTTCACTAGACCTGCTAAATTGATCACCAGGGGATTGATTGCTGCAGCCCAATCTCCTGGTAAGTGTGGCCATGTTTAAAAGAGAAACAACCCTGGGCAGAAAAACAGTAGACTGCTATATGTCATTTGAGCTTCTCTGTAGAGGCTTTAAGTGATGCCTTTCCATGTTGTGGAAACAAACCCGAACCCTAGATTCAGTTTTCTGCACTGGTGTGAAAGAACTTCAAACTGTGCAATATACAAGTCAAATTGCCCAACCCTTCATGTCCCCTTCTGCAGCCTATAGGAAACTTCTGACCTACTTGTGAAACCTATTTGATGTTCAGAATGTGTTCTACGATCCTCAGAAAAAGGTGCTTTGTGAGAGCACAGCATTACCACGAGACACAAGATGTGGTTGTGCATTTATAGTTGAGTTCTTCAATAACACTCACTGAAAGTGACCTATAAAATGTCCGATAAACAGATTGCGTTAACAGGCGTTTTCTGTCTTCTGTTTGGGCTTGTTTAAAATTCTACTATTTGAAGACCATATTTTGACCAGGCAAGCCCTCTGGGAGGAATAGAACATCAAGTAATTATAATCACATTTGAGACAATCAAAGAAATATGTATAAAATAAATAGTCGAGGGCGCATGGGGGTGGGGAAATTTGACAGAAGTCTGGCACAAATCAGATATTCCTCATCTTTCTGCTCACAATCAGGGAAGTTTTGATTTCCAGACTAAGAACATAAGAACGGCCATAGTGGCTCGAATCAGTGGTCTGTCTAGCCCTGTATCCTGTCTTCTGCTAGTGGTCAGTGCCAGCTATGCCTCTTGCCTAATTACTCCTCAGATGTTTTGGTTTGCATGCACATGCTGATCTCTCTTGTTCAGGAAGGAGGCCCCTGTGTTTGATCTCTTCATGAACTCACCGTTATCATGGGGTGGTCTAACAAAATCTAACACCAAACAGCAGAGGAAGCTCAAATTGGGAATTATAATTGGGAAAGCAAGCAAATGGGATTAAAGCAGAGAGATTTTTTTTTCCGGGCAGCTATGAATAAATTGTGATAAGGAAAACATGGACAAAAAATCCTCAGGTACTCAGGAGGATCAGGAATTTGATTTTTACATCCAAGACCACAGGGAAGTGGATGAATTAATTAGCATGAGAGCCACTTCAGCCTGAGATTCTTAGCAAGTTGGCAGGTGAAATTTGACAGAGCAAGCTCATTATTCAGTGGTTTCTCCTTCAGTATCAGTGAATATAAAATCCTCAGTTAGGACCCATGATGAAAAACCAGAGTTTAGTGATTTTGCTTCTTCACTATATATCTACCAGGTCCATCTGGTAAATCTGCTACCTCTTATTAGAAACATTACAGTGGAACACCTTTCTGTCAGAAAATGCTGATTTGTTTAAAGCAAAACTTTTTGTGGAGAAGTGTTAGTTTCCATGAGTTTGTGTTTTGAAAGAAACATTGGAAAAGAAGCATTTTGTTTTGGTGGAAATATTCCATTTTGAACTTTTTGGAAAGGAATGTTTGAAATTTCTGATGTGAAATGCTTTTTTTTGTTTTAATTGTTTAAATTTGATTTTGTATTGTAAGAGATATCAAATTAGAAGAAAGTCAAAATTGGAATGGAAAATCTTGGTTTTTATCAAAAGAAAATGTTTCCATGGACCCTCCAAAGAAAGATTTTGGCATTTTATTTTGTGGGCAAATTTGAAATGTTTTATTTTCATTCAGCTTCAGAATGGAAAAATGTTTGGAATTGTAGTTTTCCCTGTACAATGGAAAAATCTGGTTCTCGCCCAGCTGCGCCGATTGGCTGCTCCTTCCCCCAGGGAACCTTGCTCTGCGCAGGTTCCGAAACAGCCTGAGTTTTAGCTGCCCAGTTGCTGATTAGTTACTTGTGTTCGTTAGTGCTTAGATGCCTCCCCTAGGGCCCAATTGTGCTAATTGCTGTTCTAGTCGGAGGCGTTAACCACATAAATGTCTGTCAGGGATGGTCTTCCAGTTCTGGTGTTCTACAATTCCTCCTTCATTTACAGTTGTGTGCATCTGTGAGGCAACCTGGTTGGCACTATGTGAGGCCCTCTTATGCTCTGGGCTTTTACTGGAACCCCCCACTTTGAGATTCCAGAGGCCTTTATGGCCTTGCTGCTACTCCAAAGCTGCTGTGATTCATACATTCCTAGCAGTGCAAAGGGGTGAGACAGCCTTGTTGGCACCAGAATTTGAGTTGCAAAACGCTGTAAGTTATCTGGCGAGAAGTTTTACTTAGAGGTCATTAACCCTTTTGTCTCACTCCATTGCAAAGTGACTGAATAGGCTAACCTGTGTGTCAGGACCACCACAAGGGGACTGGGGGGGCAGAGGGGAAAGCCTGGGCACAGATACCTTGGGGCCCGGTGATTTAAAAGGGCCCTAAGTCCTGGCTGCAACCACTTCTACCTTGGCAGTGGCTGCTGCTGGAACCCTGGCTCTTTAAAATCACTGCTGGAGCCCCCAGCAGTGTATGCCTTGTGGCCCTCATGGAGCTGAAGGGTTGACCAGGGAAGATTTAGCTCTGCCCTTTCTGTTTGAGGCCCTGCCCCTTCTGGGGAGTCCTGGAGCCAGCTCCTCTCCAGGTTTGGTGAAGTCTTGTCAGCCCTGTGTGTGTCCCAGCACCACTTTACCAAACCCCCTCTCTGTCTTGGACGCAAGTATTTTAACTCTTACAGTCCACATCTCAGGTCAGGGCTCCCCATTGTGCTGTATACTGTACAAACACACAGTAAGAAGCAGTCCCTGCCCCAAAGAACTTAAAATCCGACTAGACAGGAGAGGTAGGAGACTGGAATAATTACCAGGCTATTTTGCAGCGAGGGACCCAATGCAGCTAGAGATTATTTAGTGACTGGCCCAGGGTTGTACAGGAATTCTGGACAGAATTGGGATTTGAATATGGATTTCTACAGCCTCAGGCCCTTATTCAGGTCCCTGTCTGTCATGGGGTACGGATGGCCTTATGGTTAGGGAAAATGAGAAGAACTAAATGTACCTTATCATCACCTGGTGTAAATTGGTTTCATGAGAGCGTCAATAAATGTTAACCTATGATACTGACGTGGGATAGGTGATAGTTGTCTCCAAGCAGCTGCATCCTGAGTAGGGGCAATGGTTTGTTTACTGTGGCCTGACAAATGCTAAACATCTGGACTGATTCCATAATAGTAAGCACATGTAACGGGGCAGCTGCCGCACTCCAGCTGGGAAGGATTAAAGCAGGCGGGAGGGAGTCTGCACAGAGCCACGGCCAGTCAGGAAAAGGCTCATAGGAAGCCAGTTGGAAGGTGGCTTGCTGGGGCAGCCCTGTTATAACTTGCTGCTCAGCAAAGCAGGGGACAGTGGGATCCTCACCAAGGAGGGTCCAGGACTGGTTCCCAACAGGAAGCACCTTCAGTGGAGCAGTGCTGGGGAAGCTCAGGGGAGCAGAGAGACAAAGGCCAAGAAGATGCAAGGCGTCAAGAGGCAGTGGGCCAGGGAATGGGAGGCAGTGAAACGGAATGAAGGAGGGACAAGCATGGCCGCTGCCAGATGGTCCCTGTGTTGGGACCTAGAGTAGTGGGTGGGCTGGAGTCCCCACCTTTCCCCCAACAGATGTTTGGCTAACCTGCTCTTAACAATCTCCAGTGATGGAGACTCTACAGCCTCCCTAGGCCATTTATTCCAGTGCTTAACCATCCTGACAGCTAGGAAGTTTTCCCTAACATCCAAATTGAACTTTCCTGGCTGCAATTTAAACCCATTTCTCCGTGACCTAGTATTAGAGTTTAAGAATAATTTTTCTCCCGCCTCCTTGTAACACCCTCTTAGGTACTTGAAAGGATCCCAGTCCTCACTCTTCCAGACTAAACAAACCCAATTCTTTCAATCCTCCTTCATAGGTCATGTTGTTTTTTCTAGACCTTTCATCATTTTTGTTGCTCTTCTCTGGACTTTTTCCACATATTTCCTGAAATGCGGTGCCCAGAACTGGACACAGTACCCGAGCTGAGGCTTAATCAGTGCAGTGTAGAGCACAAAAATTACTTTTTTGTGTCTTGCTAACAACTCTCCTATAAATACATCCCAGAAAGATGTTTGCTTTTTGTGCAACAGTGTCACACGGTTGACTCATATTTCGCGTTCTCGAATATACCCATGTTATCTGGAGTCTCCACCTACTGTCTAATCACTATTATGCTTCAGCCATAGTTTCTTAGACTTGAGTAGCCAGATCCTGTAGTTTACAGGAGTTCAAGGGGACTTAGCCCTGGCAGGATTGGGCCCTAAGTCAGGACTGCTATATATGCATTTTTTCAGATCAATTACTACTTTTCAGTGGGAAGTGTTCTCCACTCCGCACTTGTTTACCAACCTCTAACTGACTAGATGGGGTGGTGGCCTTGAAAGAACTCCGTTATTTCTCTGCCTGGTGACACAACTGTAATCTAACTCCAAAGCTCTGATAAACAAAAAACTTCAGCTCACAAATATATCTAGGTGCTTCTGGGAATAGAAACTGGGTCTGAATCAGGGTTCCCTCTTATTTTTCCTGTCCATGGGCAGAATAAATTTTATGTGCACCAAGGCATGTGCGAATGTGCACCATCAATAAAAGCACAAGCTGCTTACTGTGGGTGGCTGTGGGCACTCTGCTGATCAGCTGGGCAGCACCCAAATCTCTCCTGGGTGGCTGCCCAGGCACTCAGCTTACAGGGAACATTGGTCTGAACCCAGATCTCAATCTGAAAAAAGCTGCTACTGAACGACTCTTCATAACAGAGTAAATCTCAACCATGAAGCTAAATGACCAGGATTTGTAGCTTGAGTCTCTCACTTGTTTAGATCCCTCAGAGTTTTCAAAGCCACTAATGGATCAAGCACCAGCTGCATCAAAGAGGGAATTTTAAATCTACAGCCCACTGGGATAGCCATGTTCTTCTCGGACAAAGCAGTTCACAAAGCGCAAGGTGAAGCATTTGCCAGCTAGGGACAAAGCATTCTTGTTTGAGGAGGTCTAGCTATGGAGCACATGTCCAGGGTGATCAGATGAATCCAGAGTGTGACCATCCTCTTTGAAATGCCTCCAGTCACCAGAGCCATCCTGTTCATAGGATGAGGTGGGGTGGCTTCTCCAGGTCCTGCACGTTTGGGGTCCCTGTGATGGCTACCCCAGCTGTCCTATACACTGGGGGGAGGGGAGGACTACCCAGGGCCGGTGCCAGGCTGGGGGATTCCCTGGGGCCAGAGGTTGCACCAAAGCCCTGGCCCCAGGTAATCCCCCAGCCCCATTGCTGGAGGCAGGGGTAAGGAGGTGGAGCAGGGAAGGAGTGGGGCCTGAGGCAAGGGGATAGCATTGCCCTGGGCCTCACACCTGGGGCATTGGTGAGGAGGTTGCCTGAGGCCCTGCCCCTGCCTTGGGATGGCCTTGAGAGTCACAATATTGACAGCTTTTTTTTAACCACTCAATCCCACCCCTCCAAATCCCACCAACCAACCAACCCCAAACCAGCAATACATATTGTTTTAAAACAATCAAAATTCAACCACTGCCTTGGATGGAATTTAGACCCCACAGAGCAGAAGTGTCAAAGACTCCATTCTTCCAGCCAGGACTTCACTACCGCATCTGACTTCCCAGGGGAGGCTCTCGACCCCAGGGTGTTGGGCTGTCAGGGCCACTAACAGGAAGGGCAAAGGGGGCAGTTGCCCCAGGGCCAGCAGAGTCAAAGGGGACCAGGGCTCCTGTCCATCATTACAGCAGAGGCCAGAGCCCTGGGCCCTTGAAATTGCCGCTGGAGTGTTGTGTCATGCAGCTCTTAGCGCTGGTGTGTGCGGGGGAGGTGATCAGCACTTTGGTCCAGGTGGTGCTGAGGGGTGACTGCCCTGGCCTTGCTCCTTCTGCTTGAGGCCCTGCCCCCGCACCTTGTCCAGGGCTCATGGAAGCTGTCAGCCCCCCTGTGGGCCGTAGTATGGAACATTCAGTAGCGGGACTGACAGTCAGTGCACCCTGTGGCCCCCCAGCCATATGGCGTGCACACCACTGCACTCTGGTGGTGATTGAAAGGACCTGTAGCTCCAGCCGCCACGGCTGAAATAGTAGCGGTGGTAGCCAGGAGTCCTGGGCCTTTTCACTTGCTGGGCCCCAGGGTAACTTTCCCGCTTTGCCCCTGCCATTGGCGGGCCTGACCCTAAGCCACACTGACAGATAATTCCCCAAAAGACTGGCTGCCTTATTTTATTCCATTATTTGTCATAGACCAGACTGCACCAAAGAAATAGGCATTGGGGTTATTTTTCCTGGTCACGGCCAGAAAATGACTTAACGCAAAGGCCAGAACCGAACTTCTATCACCAAGAATTGGCCTCCAAAGCTCTAGAAAATGGCCCCAATGATGACAGGACAACGGAGCCATGTGAGGAGGAGATGTCAGACCTGTTTTGACCTCTCTGTAGCCTCATGCATCTGATGAAGCAGGTCTTTGCCCACGAACACTTATACTCCAAAATATCTGTTAGTCTATAAGGTACCACAAGACTTGTTGTTTATGAAGATACAGACTTATGTGGCTACCTCTCTGGTATTTGTAGCCTACATGGCGTTCTGCAACTTTGTCACCAAAGCAGACAATTAAAAACAGACTGTAAAGGGTTCTCAGCTTACTTTCCAAAGTGGTTCTTTTGTTTCTTCAATAATCTCAATTATGCCTCTGTATAATTCCTGGCAAAAACAAGCTGCGTCGATGTTTTATGTGATCTAACTAATGCCACCTGCTCAAACGCTGCAGTGTGCTCAGTGGGGCTTTGCAGGCTAATCCAACGAAGGCTTTGCACAATGCTCTGTCATTGCTATTTTCCCAAACCTTGTGTATTTGCTTGAACACAACAGCAGCTATGGGAAATGTACACTCAGAGTCTGCACAGCAAAGCATTTTTCCAGCTTTGCTTTGTCAGTACAGAAGACCCTGTTTTGTCACAATAGATTGATCTTTCCACTGGGGTACTATGAGAACAGGGATTGTGACAGTTGCGTGAACTGTAACCAAATACTTAGATGAAGATTCTTAATTAGATATTCTCAGATGAAAGCTGCTAAATACATCTGCCTAATATATATTGGTAGGTTGTTAATTCAGAAACTGGTGTGACTTACTAGTATAATTAGGCAGGGATAACTCATGAGTTAATAGGTTGTTTTGTAGAGCTGCAAGCACAAACCAAAACAACTGTCTGGCTGGATTTAGATGGCTACACTTTGAAATGGTCAAGTATAAATTCACAGTGGGTGAGTAATGCATGAACTGGTGTTGAGGGCACTACCGTGGAGGGCCGAGGCTGCAGCATTGTACAGAGGAATTGCTGTGTTATTGGGGATGTGTGAACAGAGCTGAGTGCAGGTTCTGGTTGTTTGGTCTGGTGGCCACAGAGGAATTATTTTGCTTTTTCTCGGAGGCAAAAAAATGGAAAAAAAATCATTTGGGCCAAACTAAACATTTCACACATTGTCTGGAAAGACAGTTCAAAGTGAAATGTCATTTCCAATCAACGTTTCTGAAACAGTTCAGTTCTTCCAAATCACTTTCCCTGGTTTTTTTTTTTTCAGATGAAACTATTTGACCCTTATTTGCAAATAGTTTCAGTGCCTTGCAAAATACAGTTTTAGGTCAAATTTACTGTTCACAGAACAAATGTCACACCACTACAACTGTGCTTCCCTTAGTCCCGTGGGTGAGCAGTAAGTCACAGCCTGAGACATTCTGGGGTAGTGCCCTTAAAAAGCCAACTTGAGTGACAAACTGTCAATAGAACATCCCTGCTTTACCCCAACTGAGAATCTGGCCCAAAGGGAGAGAAGTTCAATGCCACTGGGGTAAAAGCTATGAGATATTCAGTGGCCCATGTTTTACCAGCAACATGTCAAAATTCAATAGGAACCTGATCCAAATTGTAGTGGAGTCAATGAAAAAGAATCCCATTGTCATAGGTGAGATTTACAGCAAGCCCTGGACTGGGATTTGCACTTAACATAATAACAAACTGTAGGAACTGATAAATGGGTCTTTAGACTTGTTTAGCACAGGTGTGTCAATGCAGTCTAATGAGCCATTTCAGCAGTGGATCATTTGAAATGTTCTGGACACAAGCATACATGGCTCTTGGTTCCCTTCTTGAGCTTTCTTCCTTTCGAAAGAAGAGAACCCAGCCACTGGCACAATCGTGTGAAAGCATATGCAGGCCTTGTGTGGTGAGCTTTTGGTTTTTCCTCTGTCCTGCATGACTCCTCTTTCCCTCCCTTCTTAAAGGATTACAGAGAGCTGCCCATAGGACACAATAAAGCAATTAGCTCCACAGTTGTCAGCTGGCAGGTGCCAGCCACCAGTCACCTATCAGCCTCTTATCTGAATTTGTTGCTCATGCAGTTTCTCATCTGAAGTGTTGTCAACACCAGTGGTTCCCAACCTTGTCAGTAACACGGCACACTTCAATGAGAAAAACAATTCCATGGCACACCCCACTTTTTTCAGCTGAATTGATTGCTCACAAAAGACATATTTACTTATATTTGCTATGGTTATGGTCTTACTACACAGGTTTGTAGAATAGCAGTACATGCAACAAGCTAAATACAGCTCAAATGCATAAATGTTTCAAATCCACCCCAGAAGACAGCGTCTGTGACAGCGAGCGCAGACATATTTTCAAAATCTGTTCAGTGCCATGCTAGGGATGTTGAGAAAATGACTAACCGCTGAAAGCAGGCTCCCCTTCCCCGCCAGCCCATTAGAGCCAGGATGTGGCATTTAAACTGTGTCCCAGCTCCAAAAGACTCCTCCTTGCCCATTACCACAGCAGGGAGTGGGGGCATGTTCCCTGTCAGCTCGTTTGGGCTGAGAAGCAACATTTCAGCTTCCTCCACACGAGGCAAAATTGATGAAATTTCATGGCACACTTGGAGAGTTCTCATGGCACACCAGTGTGCCATGGCACACTTATAGAAAACCACTGTTCAACACTGTTGATTGGCTGGATAGCTCTTAAAACTGAGCAACTGACTTGCAACACTTTTTATCCGTTGAAGTTAGCTTCTTTCCTGCTGAGGCTATCTGTATTTGATGTTAATTTCTGTAATTTGTATATACCACTCAATTTATTATTATTTGAAAATTTTGCTTCTCTGTTTACAAATATTTCAAAATCTATTGGCTGCTCTAGATAACTGTTGGCTACTTTATATATCTATATACTGTATTTTGGATAGTTGTGAATGCTCACTCTTTCTTGGATGACTTTGCAAGCAAATTTCACATTTATTTTCCACAGATTCTCGCGCTTGTTTTTTGAAATTCTCTCTCCATGGCAAATACACATGGATAAAATTTGATCCCACAAATGTTTGCAATTCATCTCTCTGCAGACAACACTGGGTCACTGTTAAATGGGATGGATGAAAGTGGTGCAACTGGCCTGGTCTTTGACAGGTGACTATCACTTAAGAAGCAAATGCAAGCAATCTTTGGGCAAGAATTAGCGGGTGCTGTATAATCATCTGCCTTCTTCCACGGCAGACTGGACTCTCCTCTCATTTGCATTAGCTTTACTTCCATATAACTCTGCTTCCTCCACGTTGACACCAGTATGCAGTAGGGCTGACAACTGTCACAGGCACTTGGACAAAGTGGGATGGGGGCCTGGCTCCATGGCCCAGAAGGGGCAGGGCCTAGGCCAGTCAATGGTGCTGCTCCCTGCACTCCAGGGAGCAGTGCTGCTGGCACTTCAGAGGGTCCTGGAGCTCTGGCCGCTGCTGCTCCCAAAGTAGCGGCGGTGGCATCTGGAGCTCCAGACCCCTTTGAAATGATGGGCCCCATGGCAATTGCCTCCTTTGCCCTGCCCTGCACTGGGTCTGCCAGGATGGGAAGTGAGGAAGCATGGCTGGCGCTCATGGTTTCATTGTGAGTCTTGTGATAGTGTTCTTGTTAAAGCCCCAGCACCTGGAAGCTCGTGATGGCCTAAGAATCTGAGGTCTCATTAAAAACAAACAGCCACAATGAAGTCTCTAAGCTTTACAGGGCAGAGACTGCCTCTTTGTTCTACGTCCATACAGTGCCTAGCACAACAGGGACCTAGAGGTTCCTGCAGCACAGTGACTGAACATGTAATAATAATATCAACTCTTCAGGGAGTGGAGAAAGTCTTGCAAACATTACCTGGGAAAACCCTAACAGCTCTGAAACAAGAAAGCAAATTTTGCACAAAGCTGTTTTATGATCTTCAAACCTATGAGTAGTGGGAGAAGCAGACTTGCCTCATTTAAATATCACTCAGGGGTGTTTTCATAAAAGTTGATTGTGGTTTGACATATCCTTTTATGGCAGGGTCAGTGCTATGATGTTTTCGGGACCAAAGCCTCTATAATGCAGGGCTGGATTGTTTACCATGATGCTAGTAATGCTCAGGGTATTTGGGAAATGTTCCAGAGGCTGATCCTTTGAGAAGGTGTCACGTGGGAGAAATATGTGATAGACACTGTCATATGCAGATCAAAGGGACATCACTGTATCTTTGTCACATCCCTGCCTAGTGTTTACCCTCCTTCCAAGGACAGTCTGCACTTGTCTCTTTCCTTTGCATTTGGACTTGTTTAGATCAGCCCTTGGGGATGTAAAAGGCATATGCTGAGGTCAAAAATTCCTGAGCTCTCTTGTGGAGAGATTCTTCAGTGATGGTCCAGTGCTGCCGAAGCTGCCTTGTTTTGCACCATTACAATGGAACAATGAGGGGAAAGAGAACATACGATCCTGTTAATGTCAGCTGACATTTCCTGTAAGGAGCATTTCCAGGGAAGTGTCATTTTGATGAAGACTGCTTTGGCTGTAGCTCAGCCTCTGAACCCACCCAGCTTGTAATAAGAAAACACAGACTCTGCTCCCATTTCCAACCTTAACACTTGTGTGCAATTAAAATAAAATAAATACCCAGGGAACAGTCTTGTTCCCATTGTGACCATTCCATCCCAATGGCACTTCCCCGTTGCTGTGCTGCTGGGGTTTACAACTCTGAAGCTCACATTTGAGCAAATCTGGCTTCCTTCCAGTTAACGCACATTCAAGGAGAGATACATCAACCCCAGACTCTGCCTTTACAGTCACCCTTGGGAGGGGCCTTAAGATTCTGCAGGTCAGATTATCCAAATTCAGGCCACTCACAATACTCATCGCGGAGTATTTACTTCATTTGAACCTGGAACGGAGGTAAAGCAAACTACCACAGTTCTGGCAAACCCTATGTGGAGCCAAGCATCCAAGCTTTGCTCCAACAGAGCATTTAAAGACACTAGATCCTGCCCTTGAAATGGAGTTTCAGTTCTCAATAGCACACAAAGCCTGGGGATATTTTTTTTCTTCCATCTCCATGGGTAACAGATTAAATATGAGAAACTTTCTGCTGAGCATGATGAGTGTCAAGCGTGCAGGGGTTTGATCTGGAATGATAATAAATGCTGATAACATTCATTCATACACTAGTGGTAGAAGAGTACAAGCATCAACAAAAGACACTTTCTTCGTGAATTGCTGTTTGTAAACTGGCAGTGTTGGAGTACCTACGAGTGCCTTAGGAAACAATTCATGGCAAGTCGGGACTGCAGACACAATATATCAAGAAGAAAACCCTGCCTTTGTTTCATGTTAACATTAGAATTAATTTATTTCGTGCTCAAGAATCTCAAAAAATCTCTGAAAGCAAGAGGCATTCAAGGAAGTGCCAACCAGGAGGCAGATACTGGTACAGATACTGTCCGCATTGCTTAAAGGACCACTGAAGAAAAATTGTTTTGCCGTTCTGATGTCAGTGAAAAACGTTATTATGGGGGCTCTTTCCATTTAATACATGCAGACAATGTACCTGAAAGCACCATGCCCCCGGGCAAAGTGTTCATATAAAAGATTGTGAATCGAATCTCTCCTCCAGTTCTAGCAGCCCTCTGTGCCCTCATTTATGTATGTTACCTCTGTTTGGCAGCATTTTCAAAGCAGCTTTTACACTGAAATAAACAAGCCTCCAGGTAGCTCTGCTCGGCAGCTGTCGCTTTCAAACTTCTGCTTGCACAGAATTTAGACTTGGGCTTCCACCAATACATAAAACCACCAAGTGTTACAGTTTATGCCTCCTCTCTAGATAGAAACACACACAGCGTGGGCTGCCCTAATCTTTTGCCCCTGTGATCCATTTTGTTTTGATCTTTGTCAAATCAAATTTGCTAGCTTTTGGATTTGATCAGAATGATGGAGACCACTCCTGTTGCAGGGTGATAATGAAAAGCAGGTGTCCACGGAGATAAACATCTCCGTTAATGAGCCCAGAGCAAGGCAGAGAGAATGAAAACAAAGTCTCCCAGAGCGAGGGGAATTGTACCTCGGCTCAAATTTTTCAATCTAGTGCAGCAGAAAGGACTCTGATCAGCGTGTGGGTGGAGGGGCTGAGAGAAGGGAGACAGCAGCAGGTTTCTTACCTCGACTGTGGGCATACAGGATCACCAGGGCGACCACCGCACAGGTCATGAGCAGCAGCAGGACAGACAGACCGACGGTCATGAAGCTCCAGGATTTCATCCCAGTTTTTGTCGATTTTTCCACAATGTCCATTTGACTTTCAGATTTCCCCATTATTGTAACTCTGAAACAGGAGGGGGAGAGGGGAGGATCAGAAATTAATAGCACCAGGCGACTCACTGGGTTGGTAAGATCCACACCTGATCGGGCAGGAGGGGACACGGCACATCACCAAAGGGCAGGACAGGGAGGGAAGTCAAACACTTAATGATTACATGTACTTATCCATTTGGTTGTCCACAGATTTCCCCACTTCATTCTCCATCTCCAGCGCCTACAGGATTAACGGTGTTTGGCATGTGCTGGTGGGGGTTTCCTTCCACAGCCCCACTCCCTGGGGGGAGAGGGGGCAGTGTCCTACGAATCCCTGCCTGGGGGGTGTTCAGAGAGTCTCATGATCAATTTGGTCAACTCCCTTCCCCCAAAAGGGGAAGGCGGGTGAATGACTCCCCCCTCCAACCCTGTGACCTGTGTCTTGCTGCTCTCAGGACCTTCTCAAAGAACTTTCCCCCTGGGGGGAATCAGGTACTGCGGCTAAGCTCTGCTAAAAGAAGCTGAATCCAAAAGAGGTGCCTCCAGGTGTCAGTGCCTTTGCTGTGCCGGCTTCTTCCCTCGCAGAACAGACAGCGTTGGAATGCAAAACCACCCCAGAATACGTGCCACCTGGCTGGTTTGTTAGGGCTTCCAACCTCCAGCTCCTCAGGCTTCCCAGATCCATGCCCAAACTTCTGAGCTCAGCCGTGTGCTGCTCCAAGCTTCCTGCAAATGATCCTGAGCAGCAAGGGGGAGGAGGGGTGGTGCTGCAGAGAAAGACTGAAGGCAGTGTGCAACCAGCCGGAGATAACACAGTCTGCTGCAGACTCTGCTAAGTTTCTTCTTGCTTTCTAGGGATCCGCTGGCACTTTCTGCCACAGCTGGGTTCGTCTGACTACTGTTCTTACGGGCGATGGGTTGGGAAGCAAAGCGAGGATGTCGTGGGAGGAGAAGCAAACCCCTCTGATGCCCCATGGCCCTGGGTATGCTGAGAGCTTCTGTGTGCCATAGGCAGTGGAACTCTATGGTTTGAGAACACACTGATTTACATGCTGAAATACAGATGCTGGAACTAGTGGTGAAGCACGGGAGGGGAGGTTTCCATCATATACTGTTTGGGCCACTGGCTATGAGCACCTCCACTATACAGATTGCGCCAGCACCTCTGTCCTGTATGACTCATCCCACCTTTGGAAAGACCTGGAGGGGAGGAAGGAGGAGGTCTATGGAGAGAGCAAGTTGGGCACGTGGCATCCCCTTGTTTTTTATAACTGGTAACCATGACGCCGAGGCCTGACGTTGGAATGGTGCAGACGGCAAGGGGTGAGTTTTTCCGTAGGCCAGTTCGATTCCATAGGTGAGGATGAATTGCAGGCCATTGCCCTGGCTAACACTATGCTAATCTCAGTATCATTGGCCCTTCTGACCCAAGTGGTGAGCCAATGTTTGGGGTCTTGCTGATTGTTTCCATGGGAAGGAGCAATTGAGGATGGAGTCAGGTAAGGATTTTCAAAAATCCGCTTCAGTTACACAGAATGCACAAAGTGCTGCTGCCCTGAGCACAGCAGGAGTCACACCAGAGGCAGCTGTTCAATATGTCAAGACCCTTTTCCCAGCCAGCACTGAATCCCACAAGACAACCTCTTTGCTGCCTCGTAGGATCTTGTGACATGTGCTCTGCTGTCTTTGGCTTTCCGCTGCCTTCTCTGATTGCTGCTGTGGTGTCCCTTAGCTGCTTCCTTGGCTCCCTTTGTCAGACAGAAAGACTGTCAGACACAGGGCCACCAAATAATACTCAGCCCCTGCGTGTGCTGTCAGCCCCCACTGAAATCCCTGCACCCTTGCTCCCCACTCTCCTTGCATGTGACATGTGTTTTGGAAGGGTTGGCTCCTTTGCTTCCAGCTGTCTAATTCCAAAAGGAGCTTAACTGCTTCTTACATGTATGGTGAATGAAGGGATCATGTTATGGCCACCTGCTTCAGCAAGGGTTCAACCAACCGCCTGCTTAGCAATAACGATACGTATGTAATGATTATAAGAGCATGATTTCCTGTAAGAAGTAGAAGCTTACATAAGTACCCTTAGTCCCCGGGGGAGTGCCTGGCAGTGATTTGCTACAGAGTTGAGCAGAGCTGATAAAATCACCATCACCTGGCTCTGCCCCCACAAGCCCATGGGGTTACGCACCTGGTTTGCTTCACCTCTTGGCCTCCTGTCAGGCAGGGGATTGCTGTTGTGCTGGACCCGCTCTGAAGTCCACCTCTGTAAGCAAAGATGGGCCTGAATAAAAAAATCCAGCTGTTGGGCTGTTTGGAAACCTGACCCACAGCTGGCTCCTGGCTGCTGGTGTGGAGCTGGTTCTCGAGATACGGGCTTGGCTGCCTTCCACACAAGCTTCCTTTTCCTCCAACAATGTCATGGTTCCAGCAGACCAAAACAGGCAGGGCAGGTCCCTCTACCAGGGCCCCTTTATCAGCGCCTCTGGGCAATTCTCCATCTTAAGTGTAGTTTGTTTCACTCCTCCCAGGAGTGTTATTAAATTAAATATGTTAAAAACTGTGAAGAAGACAAAGGAATAATCAAATCCATGGGAGTCGGGTGCTAACTACCTTTAAAATCAAGCTTTCGGTAACTTGCTCAGAGCCATACAGGAAGTCTTTGGCAGAGCAGGGAATTGACCCTAGCTCTGTCGTGTCCCACTCACAACACTCTCCTTCAGGGTTCCAGATGGTGACAAGCTTTGAATCACCAGCTGGGGCCCTCAGTCAGAGCAGAAAAGCAGCTCAGAGACTTGATCTGTTTTGTACGAGCTGGGGGTGTGTGGTGCCACCCCCAGAGATGAGGAGTTACAGTATCATCGGCCTCGTCTCCTGCTGAATTGTGTATTTAATTGGAAACAAATCCCCAGTCAACAGTTTCCCTTTATTCTAACTAGCACTTTCAAGCACATGGCCGCTGCTGCCAGCGAGAGTGCCAGAAACCTGGGCACCAGACTCAGGATCAAGGAGCAGGTTTATAGAGCCATTTCATAAATTTACTGTGATTTTTGCGTACAGCTTTCCATTGCACAGAACATGCTGACTAGGCTGCAAGCACCCTCAGTAAGGTCATATGCTTGGCAGAGTGTAAGCCCATGAATAGTCCTATTGAAGTCACTGGGCTTATCTATTTTAGGCCAGATTGCAATCTGTTTGCTCATTCTGAAAGGTCCCTTATCAATGGCATTACCTAGGTAGTTCAGTGCTAGTCAATGCCAGAGGCAGAATCAGACCCTTCCCATCTTGTACTGCCAAGCCCTCCTGCAGTTCCTGGGTTTCTTCCATACTAAGTAGCTCTGCAGAAGGTAGGTGATCATGCTGGTTCTCCTACAATGGACACATTATTCAATTTTTTGCCACAGTGACCATTGTGTTAAACCCTCCCACTTACAGAGCATAGCTGTCAAATGGCTAAACGTGCTCAGTGGAGCCACATTTATCTGACTGAGTGAAAAGTGTCAAGTTATCACTAAAGCAGATAGTGGAAAAGGGGGCCCCAGAAGAAGAGCTATTTAAAAATAAATGAAAATTATACCCAAGGCCTTTGGGATATTTGAATGGATCCTTAAGTGATGGGATCAATGGAAATTTTGCTGGACAGCATCTTGGAGAAGAAGGATAAAATGCAACCTAGAGACCCAATCCTGCACCCTGCTGAGTGTCTTTAACTCTTATTGGCTTCACTAGGAGTCAAGGATCAGGATCAAGCATGGTGCAGCATAGGCATGCGAGGAGCAGCTCTCACTTCAATGCAGGACATTCTTACGCAACTCTGTAGATGGAGGTTTGGCCCAAGCTGTAGTTGGCAACGAAGGGATAGCTTATGTTACCTTACATTGTCTTACACTGTTTTATGTTGTCTTACTCACATTCTAAACCTGCAGAGTTTTATATTCCTACCAACATTTTTTGTCAGCGATAATCACTCCAGTTCTGGTTATTTCTGATCTCCATATGATTTCCATTTTTCACCTTGTTAAGTTTTTGGCCTTAGTGGCGTCTGGTGGTAATGAGCTCCACAATACGATTAGGCACTGGATGGGAAAGTGGTGTTTTAAAACCTGTTTTGAATTTGCTACTTTTCAGTTTCACTGACTGGCCCCTATTGTTTTGTTAGACAGTTGGGAGAATACAGACTGGTATATTATAGATCAGCATTTCCCAAAGTGTGGTCCGTGGCCCAGTACTCGTCCTTGGAAAATACACAAATAATCTCTCACGATCCTATTAATTTGTAATTAAGGTAATAACAATAAGTTAGGCACTTAAGTATTTTATATCAAGATTTATATTATGTACTATTAGTAGTAGGCATCCTTCAGTCTGCACAGACTATGGATCGCGCCCTTTAAAGTTTCAATTTAAGACTTCATTTACAGCGTCTATTGTGACTATAAAGACCCACACGAGAGTGACAGTCCTTGCTGCATCTCTTGCAGATGTAGGGGGTGTCTGGCAAGTCCTTATTGTGCTTTCTGTGTGCTCGCTTCTCCTCTGCTAGCTGTCTGATCTTCAACTCACCCTTCTGAAGGCCCTTGTGTAACCCCTGCCTCCATCTGCCGCGGTCATCTGCTAGTTCTTCCCAGTTGTCCAGCTCGATGTCTAACTCTCTGAGGTCTCTCTTGCAGACGTCTTTGTAACGCAACTGGGGGTGTCCGGGGGGTCTTTTGCCAGAGGCTAGCTCACCATACGGGATGTCTTTTGGAATCCTTCCATCGCTCATCCTGTGGACGTGGCCAAGCCAGCGGAGTCGACGCTGCCTGAGGAGGGTGTGCATGGTTGGGATTCCAGCTTGCTCAAGGACGGCGGTGTTGGTAACTCTGTCCTTCCATGATATTCCAAGGATGCGCCTGAGGCAGCGCAAGTGGAAGACGTTCAGCCTCTTTTCCTGGCGGGCATACAGGGTCCAAGTCTCGCTGCCATAAAGGAGGGTGCTGAGGATGCAGGCTCTGTAGACTTGCATTTTGGTGTGAGTGTACAGCTTGTTGTTATTCCACACTCTCTTGCTGAGTCTGGACAGAGTTGTGGCCGCTTTTCCGATCCTCCTATTTAGCTCAGTGTCCAACGACAGGGTGTCAGTGATGGTGGACCCGAGGTAAACGTACTCGTGGACAACCTCTAACGTATAGTTGTCAATGCTGATTGATGGGGATTCAGCAACATCTTGACCAAGTACATTTGTCTTCTTTAGGCTGATGGTAAGCCCAAAGTCCTTGCACGCTTTGGAGAACCGATCCAGCAGTTTTTGAAGCTGGTCTTCTGTGTGAGACACTACAGCAGCATCGTCTGCGAACAGCATGTCTCTGATGACGACTTCTCGCACCTTAGTCTTAGCTCTCAGCCTTGCAAGGTTAAACAGTTTCCCATCAGATCTTGTGTGCAGCAAGATGCCCTCTGTTGAAGATCCAAAGGCATGCTTCAGGAGGAGTGCGAAGAAGATCCCGAACAATGTCAGAGCAAGCACGCACCCTTGTTTGACGCCACTCCTGATTCTGAAAGCATCCGATAATGCGCCGTCATATTGGATGGTTCCTCTCATGTTTTCGTGGAACGACTGGATCATCTTGAGTAACCGTGGAGGACAGCCTATCTTGTGGAGCAGTTTGAACAGAGTACTATTATTTTTGTGAATAAATAATAAACAGTGAAAATTTATTCATTTTTTCATTTTTTTTGGTATATGCATTTATATATTTGGGCCACAAAAAATGGTATTGAAAAAAAAAGGGTTCCAACTATATAAAGTTTGGGAAACCCTGCTATAGATGCTTTGCAGACATTAGGACTGACTAAGGCCAGTTCGAACAGGTATTTTGGAGCATATACTTTGGCGGGCAAAGACCTGCTTCATCAGATGCAGCTGATGGTGCACGCCACCATGAATTTAAGACCTAGTCACTAGTAATATATGTTTTGCTTCTATTTATTCTATTAGTGAAAAAGGTAGTTACCACAGCTCCCACTTGTGAAAGTCCATAGGAATCTTGCTGTTTACTTCAATGGGAGACGGGTGGCTTGGGGCCATGATGTTGCAAGGACTTATTTCAGAAATGATCTATAAACAATTTAGTTAGCTTATTTATTTCAGGTGACATTTTTGCAACATTCTAGGAGAAATTCTGTGGTTTCCATTCTGCCTGGCACTTTCTCCAGGCTAAAATTCTTACATTTATTGATGGAAGTACTTCGAGGGTCTATAAATATGTCCTCGCCCTTTTAGAATTATCATGTAGAAATGTGTAGCCCTTGCGCCTTAGAGTGGTTATCTAGTCAGACTTTGAAGAGGTCATTCTTGGTCAGTCCTTGGGTGAGGAACATCTATGATAAAAACTTTCAGCTGTTTTACTGAACTATATAGTGTTACCTGTCTGTTTGTTTGGAGCATTTTCTATAGGGAAATGTAGAAAATATCAACCTACCCAACACCATGTCTTATACAAATCTGGATGTAGACTTAAAAACCACCACTGCATATATTTAACTTGTCCTATGTGTACTTTTCAAGAAAAAATTGGATTTCATAGTTGTTTTTCATCCTTATTTTTCATCTCTGATACTTGTATTAGTTAATCTTGGTTAAGGTTCATTATATGATAGAACAAAAGTTGAGGGTTATTTAAATTAGGGTTTTAATAAAAATACCAGTACATGCATGCAATGGCTACTTATAAAAATTGTGGATGATGCCAAACTGGGAGGGATTGAAGCACCTGGGAGGACAGGTCTGAAATCCACAAAATCAAATTTAATAAGGCAAGTGCAAAGTACTTCACTTAGGAAGGAAAAATCAAATGCACACTCACAAAATGGGGAGTCTCTGACTAGGTGGGAGTACTGCTGAAAAGGATCCAGGACTTACAATGGATCACAAATTGAATATGAGCAAACCTTGTGATGAGATTGAGAGAAAAAGGCTAATTTCATTCTGGGTTGAATTAAGAGGTGTGGGTCATAGGAGATTGTTGTCCCATTCTGTTTGCACATGGGCACCATATGGATACATTGGAGAGAATCTAGAGGAGAGCATGAAAAATGATAAAGGGTTTTGAAAACTGGACCTATGAAAACAAGTTAGAAAAGTGAGCATATTTAGTCTTGAGAAAAGAAGATTGGAGGGTGGGAGGCCGGATAACAATCTTCAATACATTAAGGGCTGTTACACAGAGGAGGGTGATTAATTGTTTTCCATGGCCACTGAAAATAGGAAAAACAATAATGGGCTTAATATGCATCAAGGGAGATTTAGGAAAAACTTTCTAAAGATAAGGATAGTTAAACTCTGGAACAGGCTTCCCTAGGGGGCCATGCAATAACTATCATTGGAGAATTTTAAGAACAGTCTGGACAAATCTCACAGTCAGGATGATCTATGTCAGGGGTCAGTAACCTTTCTGAGGCAGAGTGATGAAATTTGATATTTTGACCTCTATATGCTACCTGAGTGCCAGTGATACTTTTAAAGTCTCTAATAGTCTTACTTACAATGGTTTCATTATTAAAAAAAATATTAAGATGCAGAGTTTTACCGTTTAGATGGTGGTTGGCAGCATTAGCTGGTATTTTGTTAGTCCACAAAAGGCATGGTTTTGGGCAAGCTCCTGGCTGCATGGGGGAGGAGAGACAGGGCTGAGTGCCCACCTTGCGTGCTGATGAAAATCAGGTCACATGCCACTCTTGGCAACCCGTTCTGGGGGTTGTTGATGCCTGGTCTAGGTTTTCTTCGTCCAGCCTCAGTACAGGGGGCTGGAGTTGGCCTTTTCACGTCCTTTCCAGCACAACATTTCTGTGAGTCAAGGGACAGGTCTACATTTACTGGCTGATCAGAGCTGTGGCCATCAATCCCCTGAGGACCAATTTAACAGGCCTCGTAAAGACCCGCTAAATCGACCACTGATCACTCTCTCATCAACTCTGGTACTCTGCTGGAATGAGAAGTGTTAAGGAAGTTGATGGGAAAGTTTCTCCTGCTGACTGCTACAATGGAGTCGCTGCAGCAACTCAACCTCAGGCATGTCGACTGCAGTGCCTCTATTCATGTTGCTGGAATCGTGTATTTCAGGTCGACATTGCCCCATAGTGTAGACCTGCCCTATGAAACATCTATGACAAATAAGTGAACAACCAATCTGCTGATGCAGCCATTTGAACAGAACAATGTATACAGGGAACAGTTAAGAACCTCAGACGGGATAAGGCTAAAATATATCTTACCCAATAAAATGAGTCATCGTTCTTAATTCATCAGCAAAAGAACCTGTAATTGACTGAAGCAATTACAGATAGTACAGGTAATAAATGGCTAAATTGAAACAGATGATCCTTAAGAGGGCTCTTTGCACCTTTAGACTCAAGATGGGTTACAAGATGAAATTCAGTAGGAATGAAAACCAAAATATGATTTTCCCCTGCTGCTTCACACTTCTATGGAGAATTTCTGTCCTACTCATTGGTCCACAGAACTGTGGTTAATCAATGTCAGCTGTGAGCATATACCTGTGAGCAGAATTAGGCTCTGAAAGGCTACATATTATGTGTGAGTACGTAAATATATGTACCTTCAGTATCTATATAAACATCCATATTTATTTAAGACTTGAACTAGTAAGAATGGATTCTTTTATGGTTATTTTCATATTCTGTCCTTTTGATTAGGATGGAATACAATTTGAGTTTGTGTTAGGAGTTTGATTTGATGTCAGCTATGACATTAATCCAGGATGATTTAGCTAATAGGTACAGAGGTGTTGATGTTGTGTGTCCTGATTTTGATTTAAGACAGCTTGTCTCTTGATTTTTAGTAGCTGTTTCTCTTCATCAGGGGAAATCTAATAATCAAGTCATTCAATTGTTTTCTTAAAAATAAAAAAGTGAGTGTGCTCCCCTTTTCTTCTGTACCAGCAGAGGGCTCAGAAATGGTAACGGATTCTTTTGCAGAACGATTAATGCTGCTGATCTTAAACAACATCTGTGTGCTCATTAGCATAGGGTAATCAGTCTTTCTGACAAGTCTCAAACTGGGCCATGATTTCCTGTTCTGTTCATGGCTTCTGAAGAAAAGGACTTATTCTGGTTTCTGACAAAGCACCAATATCATTGGGTGGCCTTTATGGCAAAGAGGATATATAATGCAGCCTGCAAGCATTTTAAAGGTCACCAGGAATAGCAAGCTGTGAGTAGCACTTAACTCTTGTACAGCTGCCATAGATCTCAAAGCACTTAATGAAACAAGGTAAGTATCATTCTCCCATTGTTACAGATGGGGAAACCAAGGCACAGAGAAAGGCTGCAACTTGCCCAAGGTCACAGAGAGGGTCATTTTTGGAGCCTGTACTAGAACTCTGGTCATCTGGCAGCTGGTCTAGATTATCTGTAATCGATCTTGTTAAATCAAATAACTATTTAAAAGGTGTTAAGGAACAATTCTGTCAGGAGATTTTCTTTTCTAGAAATTCTAGTGTTAGTTAAAATTTTCACCAACTGGAAATTTCATTTTTGTCTCATTCTCCAAATTATTTCTGGCTATTTGAGTGGAAAGGCATGTAAGTGACAAGGGATTTGCAGTCTGCTTGGTGCTGCTTTGAAATGATGTTTTTCTCTTTGCTTTCGTCGTTAATAGAAGGGGCTTTGTAGTCATGTGTTAGATGAAGAAATTTGGAGCTCTAGAGAGCACATAATGAAAAGATTACAGTTCACAATATAGCCACTTACTATGGTAGGTTTTAAATGACTGTACCCTGAGAAGGTCGGGGTAGGCATGTCCAATCTCATCTCTGAGTTACTGTCATTTTCACCATGACATTAAGGAATCATATCTATATCTATATCTATATCTATATCTATATATATATTTTTTTTGCTTGAGAATTGGTCTCCTGTGTCCCAAAAGACCCCGAATGCAGCAGACTATGGAAATCTAAATGCAGAGGAAGTGTCAGGCTGTGGCATATTGGCCATTCTTGTACAGCACCATGGACCATTTTTCCACAGGTGTGTCTGTAGCGGGGTCAGAGGCGGATGGAATGTGGGAAGGGACATTGCCTTTTTTTGCTCCATAAAGCATCAGGCTTCTCCAGATGTTGCATACAGGAAATAAGAGCACGTCTTCACTATCCACCAGATCAATGGGCAGTGATTGATCCAGCAGGGATTAGTTTATTGTGTCTAATGTAGACGAGCATGAGAAGTGCCGGTAGACTCAACAGGAGGGCGTCAGCTGTCAACTTATCAAAGTGAAGATACCGTGGCAAGTAGACCAAAGTATGTCAACTTCTGCTCTGTTGTCATCTAGCTCGAGTTGTGTAACTTAGATCAATGGCCCACGGCAGTGTACACCTGGCCTTATGGTGGCGATGAGTAGCACAGAACTGCCATACATGCATGATAGAGCTGTGGAAAGCAGCAGCAGAGTGAGCACAAGGCAAGGGTTAGGTCTGGCAGGGAGTACACACAGCTCCACAAGGCATAAGGATCTTGGCACAGAGTTGAGTTTCACACTCGGTGCTCTGCATGGATAGCATCTGAGGAAGCTTGTCCCTCATTCTACTGTACTGCCCTACTGCTCTGTAAGGAATACTCAGGAGCAAACTGCTCCTTGTAAAGTTAAAACAAAACAAAAAAACACCAAACCTTCTAAAGCCACCAGATGGGGCATAATCTTGGCACCTTTTGAAGACCAGGTGCTGTATCTTGTTTCTTTGCAAACCATGGCTCCATCCATGTAAACCAAACCAACAGCATCTGCAAAGTAACCGACCTACATTCAGAGAAATCGTGAGACAGAGACAACCGAATACCTCCAATTCTGGTGTCTTGTGCCTCTGTTGTCCTCTGTGAGCACGAGCAGCTCGTGGAAGGGCGATGTCAGAACTCCTGCCTCTTTATCCACAGCCTTTAGAGTGACATGCAAATGGCTCAGCTCTTGAATGTGCTGCTGGTTTATTCAGCATGGGGGCAGGATGGGAATAGGGAGACCCCTGGCAGAGCTCTAGGGCTGTTTTTCTAACATTAGCAGCCCCAGCATAGCATGGTGCACATCTCATCACTGGATACTGGGAAGATGTGGAGGAGCCCATAGAGGCCCAGGATTTGTCAAGTCTCACTATGGCAATGCCCAACAAAAAGCCTTGGGCATTGTGATGCAGTCTGTGAGGCTTCTGTGCAGTCATTCAGCACCTGACTGAGATCTGCCTTTGTTCTGGTGGCCCTGTTCCCTGCTGTTTTGGGCAACAGCAGCGGGGAAAGAGGTTTTCTGCCCTGTTGTCTGTGGCTTCTTTGTACTGGTGAGCGAATGTCTGCCGCCCTCAATGGAATACAATGAGTAAGATGAACAAGGCATAAAAGTCATGTCCTCACTTGTGGTAACGGCGCTTGGCCACCTTGATAGTGGGCCAGTTCGGGGAATGGGTGAAGATCCTGGCAAGCTCATGACTGATTGGAGAGCAACCTGAACCCCAAACCCTGCACCCAAAGTAGACCTAAACTCTGGGAATGTTTGGATCCTGACAGGAAGCAAACTACCCGGCTGCCTCATCTCCTGATGGTGGTCTGAAGAAACACCTGGAGGGGAGTGTGGGACTCAACAGTTTCTGAATACTTGTGATGGCACTAGTGTGTCATGTAGCCTTGCTGTCTCCTTTCTGCTGGTTCAATGCGTGCAGGCAGAGTCCCTGGAACAACGATGCATGTAATTGTGAACAGCATCTGATGATTATTGGAGGAGAGTACAGTGGCAGCTGTCTCCTGGATGCTAATGTTGCAATGCTCAACCAGTTTCTCCTTCTGTCCCTCCCCCAGACCAGAAGGATCCCCCCCACCTTCCCACTAACTCTGGCATCCATAGCGCATAAAAATCCTTCTGCAGACCAAGGGCTTTTCTTGTTAGAATGTGCCAAACACTCCCATCAGCTGTTCACATATCTCCATTCCTCCTTGCCTCATGCACACATTTCCTTGCTTCTCTCTAATTTACTCAGTTTACACAGGTGCTATACATTGCGGGTCAGATTCTGTTGCCCTTGGTGACTTTAAATAGCAAGTGCATTTCTCACCCAAGAAGTCCAATGTATGGGGAAGCTGCAAGACTTTAAAGGGACTTTTTGTGGAGTACGGTGCTATTTTCATGTGTAAGAGTATTGGTATCTGGCCTTGTAGGTAGCACAGCTAATTGCACCTTAAATATGGCCTTGTGTCATGTGGAGAGGGGAACCCCAAACCCTTGTCAGGCTATTTTTAGTGTGTCCAAAACTATGCAGCATTAGACCTGGTAGAATCTTGGATTGTCATCCTGCTGGCACTAATGACATTTCCAAATTTCCTTTTGTCCCCATAAGGAGGAAGTTGAAATTTTGAAATTATAATCCACAATCTGAAGCAATAATGTCCCAGGGAAAGCCTCTTGGCCGTATCAAAACAGATCACTTTAACAAGAGCTCACCAGTAACTTTGGTGCAATCAATACAGTCCTGTGAAATAGTTTCATTTTGTCACATCAGCATTTTCTGTTGGAAAACAGTCAGAAAATTTTCAACCAGTTCTAGGTACCGTCTCTGGGGAGTGGCACATCAGTCCCGCTGCAAGACAGCCATAATGCAGGCACTTACCACGCTAAGGCTGACAAAAATCTACACATGGTGATTACAATTTCTGCACATAATCCTGTGGAAAATTTACCAGAAGAATACGACTTCGTGCAAGTGGCCAGCAAGTACTAGCATCTTTACTCGCTGATCCTTTAAACTGTTTTGTTTTATGCACTGTGCATGCCCTTCTTCAACACACACACAATCTCAGAAAGATGTGCATTTCAAAGAACAGCAAGTGAAAGTTCAGTGCTCCTGTGATCTTTTTCTGGATGGATGTTTTTTGTCCAAGAATTGCTGTGCAAGAAAGTATTTTATTTAGCTCTGATAGAAATGGGAAAATGATCTTGTTATGAAAATAAATGTATAATCTGGGAAAAAACAAGGACAAGTATTTTCTGAGAGCTCCTGGAATACAGACATTGCTTGTAATTTACTTTTCCTTATAGTTTGATTTTTTGAGCCCCATCCCCTTAAATAAAGGACTACACTGGTATATGATTTTGTGTCCATTTTGATTTATAATGTTTTAATGATTGATGTGTACCTTGAGCCCAGGGTGCGGGGGGGATATAAGACTTTAAATGAATACATTGATTTGCAAAGCATAATTTTATGTTGTCTGGAATTATACTTTTTCATTATGTATTTCTGTTCCCACTGCTTTTGATTTTATTACTGAGTGATGTAAAGTATTGTGCCTAAGCAGGTCATTTGAGTGGCACTTAATCATGCATCCAGTTTTTTGTTTTCTCCTTTAATCCACTGCTGCTCAGCACATACATTCTGTCAATTCCAGGGACCCGAATCCAGGTAGAAATGTTTAATGAGCAACATATTTGAAACCAACGGGTGGGAGGGAATATTATCATTTTCTTCTTTCATCACTGATTAGAAAGAACTACATGTCAAAAGCGGGTAGTGAACTTACCCCAAATAGATGATTTTAAAATTGTTCTGCTAAATGAATAGTTGTGTTGGGTTCAATAAAAGCTACAAATCTAAAAGGAGAGATATTCCTGTTCTGATCTGGATCTCTTTCCATCAATGGCACCAATGTTGAAGCGTTCTGCTAATTTGCATCTGAACTATTGTTAAAAAGGAACATCAGCTGAGTACAGATCTATCCAATGCACATCTAAACCTGCTATATTTAGTACCCACATGCATTGGTTTTGCTTAGGAATAGAAATAGGATCTTGCATTCCAAAATTGTGTAATGTTAGCACATTTCATTGTTAGAGTCCCAGTATTGATTAGTACCTTTTGGCTCTACCTGCTTTCTGAAACCCAGAATGAATGTTTGTATTTAAGCAACTACACTCAGAACAGAGCTTTTGTACATGAGCATGTATCCACATAGGTGGTAACTTCTAGCTAGAAAAAGCACAAAGCCATACTGTAATCTTAAATGAAATACCACATGATAATGGACAATGCAGTAACACTAAACAGGGAAACTCCAATGCAATATTTTGATCTCTGCTTTTTGATTCATTGTCTAGGAGATGCAGTGCTATAAAGGATGACTCACGGTGCACCTAATAGAAGGCTTGCCTCTAAGCACCACTGTAACTTAAGACTTAATAGGCACTTTAAAAATATCTTGCTCAAAGATTCCCCCCCCCCCACAGCCCCTGTTGACTACCAGATGTGCACATTGCAAATGGACCTACCCCCCCTTGACACATTTTTCCAGACCAGAGCAGAATCAGGAAACCCTCCAAGTTCACATGCTGCCTTGCAAGTCTACTCCCAAGAGAGAGAACTGAGCTCTTATAAATCATTAGAACAAAAAGTCCAGCATGTGCAATGTTAGATGTGCAAGAGGTGCTATTATTATTATTTTTTGTCACTGATTTCCAAGTGCATGCAGTCTGGAGATGTGGAGTTACGAAACAGGTGAAATGAGAAGTTTCCTTACCTCTATCTCATGAAGGTGGTTGTTCTCCGCTGCAGAAAGCAGGTTGTGGCAGTGGGTTCGGAGGTGGAAGTAGGATGTTTACATTTTCTGGCAGTGGGAAATGAAAGCTTATTATTAGCAGGGAGCTCTTCAAGCTTGCCTCAAGAAATGGTGTTACAAAGTACGGAGGCTACTTCTCCCTCCCTCTTTCCCTCATGTACATTCACTCACACACAGGTGGCTTTGAATGCCCAATGAATTAAATGCTCTGCTAGGCAATTATGGAACATTAGAATGAAAATTTAACCCTTTCTGCTATATTGGAAACCATTCTGTTCAGTGTGTCAGAGGGGGAAAGCACCTGAAGTACTGCAATTTGTTGGACATGCCTGCTAGTCAATATCAAACCTGATTTTCCATCTTTTTCAGATGTCTATCCTCTAGTGATCATTAGTTTTTAAGAAAGCTCTAATTCATAATGATGTATTTAATCTCTTCCCAAAATGTTTTCACATGTCTAGTTCAGAAAGAAAGCTGCTCCACAGAGGGAATGTCTTTTCCAACCATTTCGTTACAACACACTGTGATTCACAGAAAATATATTTGGGAGGGTGCAAAGTCCTCAACTTAAATAGCTAGAAATGAAATTATGTATAAATATATGTGACAAAGTCTGACCACGTGTGGAGACTGAATAAGAACATAAGAACGGCCACAGTGGGTCAGACCAAAGGTCCATTTAACTCAGTATCTTGTCTTCCAACAGTGGCCAAGGCCAGGTGCCCCAGAGGGAATGAACAGAACAGGTAATCATCAAGTGATTCCTCCACTGCCATCTTCTGACTGAGACTAGGGCAGAGGCAGGCAAAACACAGCCCTTGGGCTGGGGTCAGCCCATGAAGCCTTTGGATCTGGCCCAGTGGGACCCTCAGGAAGGTTCCCTGCCTGCCGCAGCCCTATGCTCTTCAAAGCAACTGGTTGCTGAGGCCATGTGCCTCTCTGTACCATATGTCTCTCGCTAAAGGGAGAGGGGGAGACTTTGTTCACCCCCAGCACAATCCTCACAGCAGAAAATGGCCAATGGGAGCTGCCTGAGCGGTGCCCTGGGAGACACCTGCAGAGAGACACATGGCCTGAGCAGCCTAAGTAAGTGCCTCCTGGCCAGAGCCTCCCTCTCAGATCCCACACCCTCTTGTGCACCCCAATTCCCTACCCCTTGGGCACCCAACCTGTGTCCCAGACCTCACAATCCTCCATAGAAATCTTACCAAAATCTTAGAGTAGGCGCTCATCAAAAATTATTGCCCACTCCTGGGCTAGAGACACTATTCCTATCCATCCTGGCTAACATCCATCGATGGACCTAACCTCCATGAATTTATCTAGTTCTTTTTTGAACCCTGTTAAAGTCCTGGTCTTCACAACATCCTCCAGCAAGGAGTTCCACAGGTCTTGTTTTGATTTAGTTATATAAAGTTTATACATGTATGAACCAGTATGTATTCCCATACACGTCATATCAGCATCAAGCTACATATTGAGTTGTACATTGCGGACACAGAAGTCCTGTGGCACCTTATAGGCTAACAGGTATGTTGGAGCATAAGCTTTCATGGGTAAAGACCCAGTTCATCAGATGCATCTGACGAAGTGGATCTTTGCCCATGAAAGCTTATGCTGCAACATATCTGTTAGTTTGTAACGTGCCACAGGACTTTTTGTTGCTTTTGAAGATACAGACTAACTCAGCTACTGCTCTGATGTGATGTAGATAGCTTCAAATGCTGTTATAGCTGCCACTTTGTAGTGTTTGCAAAGGCACAATTTACAAAACAGTTTCACATACTTGTACAGCCCCTGCAACAGAGCGCTGGTCCCAGGGCTGAGGTAGTGGCTGTCACTGCTCCCTCATTCAATGCACAGGCGCTTTCTGACTGAATGGACTGGATTCAGGGAGTAGTCTCTGAAGAGCGTTCCCCACTGCATGGGTAGGAATAAGCCCTCAGACCAGTAAAGATGTTACGATTGTCAGAAAGACTGCGAGTGCAATCTTAGTAAGGTTATATGGACTCCTGTGTGTTTGCTTTAAAACACATACCCATGTTGTTTAGTCACGCTGGTCCGTATGCACATACCTTCACTGTGGCTTGGCAGTACCTTACTCAGCAAACAGTCCTATTCATTTTAATGCAGGTGTTCATTTAGTGAGGTCCCATTTCATCAAACCAGGCTAGCACAGGCTTGATTTTAAGTGGGTCATTAAATCTATCCCTGTTCAGCAAAGAACACAGGACCCAGGTCCCAGAAACATCCTCAACTAGGACTGCACTTAAGCACAGACACAGAATTCAGTGAGTGGTTCAGTGTTCTGCTTTATCAATGTCTAAGGTACAACTGAATGTCAGAAAATCTAGTGCAGAGCAAGTATCTGAAAAACATCTATTTCTCCTGCACTTTTTAGGCTGTTAGATTTTACACTGCAGCAAATCCGACGGCTGAATGACCACACCAATACTCTTCATTGAGGCTCCCCCTACTTCATGGTACCATGCCTTCGAAGTGATAGCCATGCACACCTCCTTTGCATGACTCCTTATATCTACGGGTACACAATGGTTCAGAAAGAATTTGAACTGCATTTCATGTGGCATAACCCTCAGGCTTTGTCTGCTGCAGCACTTCTGTCAGCCAAACTTTTGTTGGTCAGCGTGCAGAAAACCCCCCACTGACTGATGTGAATTTAATTGAAAAAAGTGCTAGTGTGGCGAGCATCTCCTACTGACAAAACTGCTGTGCTTTGTTGGGGGTACTTTAATTATGGCATTGGGAGAGCTCCCTCCAACCAGGGTAGGGTGGTTACACAGGAGACCTTCCTGCTACAGCAGCCCAGCAGCAGGGTGCACAGTGCAGCTGCTCTTTGTCAGTGAAAGAGAGCTCTCCAGCAGCTTTGGCAGCAGGAGGGTGTTTCCCATGGATGCAGTGCTATCCCGATCAGTGCTTATGGTCAGTAACATGTTTGTTAGTTAGGGAATGCTTTCTTCACACCTCTGACCATCAAGTTTTACCAGCTCAAAGTGCAGTGTAGACAGTCTTACACTGCAAAATAATGTAGGAATCTGTATCATCTTTTCTCTTCAGGCATTCATTGGTTTTTCTGTTGCACAAATCTTTGGTTGTAGGAGAGTTGTACAACCAAAAGACACTCTGTGTCTGACACAACATTTACCCAAGAGAGATTGTTTAAAAATGGCAGTTTCTTTATCCAAAGAATGGGGGAGGGCAGTGGGCAGCAAAGGCCTTTAAAGCACCTTGTTGAATAAGCTTGGAGATAAGCATGTGCTGAAGAGCTGTCCTGCACCAGGGAGTAGATGCCAGAGCCAACAACAGCTGAAGTCAGCTGGAAAGGTTCCCAAAGGCAGATAGATCAGGTGCTTAGTCCTTTGACAGCGGACATGTTAACTGATCTTGAACCGTCTCTTGCCACACTTGTAAACTGCTTGTGTTTAACAATCTTTTCAACCTTGTATTTGGCTGTGATGCTCTGGATACCTTCCCAGGGCTTAGGTAAGAGCTCTGGGTATCTCAAAACTTGTCTCTTCCACAACCAGAAGTTAGTTCAATAAAATATATTACCTCTCCTGCCTCCTCTCTATCAAAGCTTACTGTCTATTGTGAACCTTAGAGGGTTAGCTCCTTGGCATTTTCCTCTGCTTCTCTACTTCATGTGTGTTTATACTGCAGTTTATCAGTGGGGTTTATTAGGAGGCTTAATTGGATTCCATTAGCAGGCATTTAAGCCAGTCCAAAGCAGTTGAGACTTCAATCAATTAAAGCATCTAAATTCATTAACGACGTGGACACAGGATAACTTTTGTAGGCGGCTAATTACCTGCTTCGTTATGTAGAATTCATTGCCCAAGAAGAGCAAGAAGATGCATGAAAAGAAAAGAAGTATCAGTGCAAAAACACACATTTCAGCCATCTCAACAAGGCAGCCAAGAAGCAAACGGAGAAAAGCTCAATTTGCTGTTAAAGGTCAGTTACATAAGAACTATGCCTGCACCTCTGCCCAAAACTCAGACGGAACTCCAATGTAGTCTTATCTTTTACATTACAGTTTTCTGAAGTTAGGAAGTATATTAATAGAAGTCTAAAGTGTTTGAATGATGCATAATATTAGATGTCACAGGCATCTGTACGTTGAAAGAGATCCCAGGAAAACCTGTTATATTTCATGAAAACAATGGCTTGACTGGTTCTGTTGTCCCCCACCTGACGCTAAACATGTTTCTCCTCAAGCTTAAACTCTCTGCTGATGCCCCCCTGCACAGAACCTCCCAGTGAAACAATTCATCAGTATAAGCAAGTCTGCAGTGGGGGCAGTGTCTGTGTGATGAGAACATGCCCAAGGGGCATACACCACCGCAATGGAAAAGGGTCATGCAAGTACCCTGCGGCACAATACACTGGCTCCACTCTCCACCACTGGATGCCCCCTTATTTACTTTGGAGCAGATCAGGCCAGTAAACCTATTCTCACACTATGTAATTCTTATTCCTTTTACTGTGGGGCCCTATCAAATTCTGAGTTCTTTTTGGCCATTCTCATGGTTGTAGGATTTTTAAAAGTAGTAATGATATGATTTCAGCTGCATGACCCTTTCTTCTGCAGTGTTGCTGGCAGTGATGCTTCCTTCGGAGCTAGGCAGCTGGAGAGTAGCAGCGGCTAGCTGGAAGCCCAGCTCTAGAGGCAGAGCTACTGACAGCAGTAGCATAGAAGTAAGGATGGCAAGATATGGTATTGCTACCCATACTTCTGTGATGCTTTCTGCAGAGTGGGGCCCTCAGTCAGCAGGTGACACTCTCTGGCCTCCCAGCTATGAAGATAACAGCATAGAATTAAGGGTGGCATGGTAGGGCATTGTGACATCTCTGTACTGCAGCTGGCAAGGGGCTACTTTCAGAGTTGGGTGCTCAGAACAATAGCCACCTATCTCCAGCTGCCCAACTCTGAAGTCAGCACAGAAATAAGGGTGGCAATACCTTGCCTCCACTAACATAACCTTGTGACCTCCCTACAATTCCCTTTTGGGTCAGGACCCTGAGTCTGAGAAACACTGGTTTCATGCCTGTGATATCTGTATACAGTGGGCTAAAAACCACAAACGACCAGATTTCACTGGGGTACACCAGATTTCATGGTCCACAATGCATTTTTCAAGTCCATGAATTTGGTAGGGCCCTATTTATACCCCTGGAGCTCTACTGATTTCCTAGGCGTCACATATGACCACCGAATCCATAGGTCCATTGCGATATGATTTGAGGAATCATGACCACAGGTGGGTGCCATTTTCATTCAGGTAACCATGGCTGGATTTTGGAGAGGACTGAGCGCTTCCTGCTCCCTTAGGAAGTCACTGAGCACTGCAGCTAAGCATCATCATGGGCAACCACTCCCGATCCCGAACTGAACTTTCAAGCAGGACCCTCTTGTTTAGCTTTCCCTGGCCCAAAGGTGAAGAGGTGGAGCTGAGGCACAACCAAGACTCACAGGGAGAGGAACTCCAAACTGATGCATGCAGGAGACTTAGGCTGTGGCCACACTAGCAGCTCATTTAAAAAATTATTTCAAAATGAGGGGCAATGTTGAAATGAGCGGGAGAGCGACTACACAGCACCTGCTCATTTCAAGATTAAGTTGGAAATTAAAAGACATTCATTTCGAAATGGCTATTCCACTCCTGTGTTGGGAACAACGCCTCCTTTCGATGTCAATTTCCAAATGAAATGTGTGTAGCTGCTCCCTGGCTGCCATTTTGAAATGAAAAGTTCTCCACACAGCTGGCCCTTCCCACCAGCAGCCAGAGCTCTATGGCTGTCAGCTGCGGGTGCCTTAAAGCTGCCGGGACACAGAAACCCCGTGCAGGAGGCTGAGAGTGTGCTGGCAGCCATAGGAGCATGAGGTGGCCAGACAACACTCCTTAGCATCCCCAGAAAGTGACACCCCTCCGTGGCTGGATGGATGGCCAGCAGCCAAGACCCCCAGGATCCCTGTGGAGCCAAGGGGTCCAGGCAGCAGGGCTCCCAGGGCTCTGGGCAGCCCCCAAAGAGGAGTGGGGCCCTCTGGCTGGAAGAAGAAGTCCGGGACCTGCTGGCTGTCTGGGGGGAGGAGGACATCCTGCTCAGGACAGAGGGGTGGAAGAGAAATGCGGACCCTTTCACCTGCCTCATCAGCAACCTCGCCACAAGGGGCCACCCCCTTCGGCCCCATTACCAGATCCGCTCCAAAGTGAAGGAGCTGTGGCGGGGCTGTGCCTGAGCAAGGGACTCAGCCAGGCAGTCGGGGCAGTGCCGGCCACCTGCCCCTACTTCAGGGAGCTCCACCAGCTGCTGGGACCCATAGAGGCTGCACCACCTGAGGAGACCCTGGACATGGCGGAGCTGGTGGGGCAGGGTGAGGAGCCCCAGCCAGGACCCTCGATGCCCCCCCCACTGTAGGCCCCGAAGTACCTGCTGCCACCGGGGACAGTGACAGCGGGTGCAAGGGACTGCTGTGCATTGCTGAACCCTCCGAGGGCCCTAGCCAGGCTACCTCTACCTGGGCCTCCCTGAACCACCCGAGGAACCCTCAGGTAGGACCGGGCGTAGGGTGCCCTGGTCATGCAGGGGAGGGGGCAGTCCCCAACGCAGCCAATACAGGCCTGGGCACATGGCCACAGGCCAGGGACCCGTGGATGGCCATCATCGCTGCTGGCGGGGGGCACATGGGGTCATGGGCTGCCATGCGGGTCAGAAGCCCGGGAGGGCTGGGGCAGCAACTCTAATGGCCCCGTGTTGAGGGACCCCACAGAAGACAGGCCACCCCAGAGCCCCTCACCACAAGCAGGGTGGGGACAAGGCTCCTGGCCCCCGGTACCCGAGCTCATGATTGACAGGGCACCATCCTCTCGCCTTATGTCTTCACAGCCTCGGCATCTGCCAGCTACCCCAGCCCCCTGGATGTGTCCAGGAGCCCTGCAGCAGCAGAGGAGGGTGGTAGGTGACGCCTCCCTGGAGCAGACACCATGATGGGAGGAGCCGCCGCTGCAGCTGGGCAGATGATCTGGCATCAGCCCACACGACTGCATGGCAGGAGCAGAACCACTTGCTGCGGGAATGGGCTCTCCATGGAGTGGGTGGCCTGGGACCGGGTGGCTGGGTATCTCGACACCCTGACCCAGGCCATCGCCAACCGCCTGGCCCAGCCGCCTGCCCCATGGATGGCTTTTCCCACAGCACCTCCCTCTGCCCCAACCCCCCCTTCCTCCCTGGTCCCCTCCTCTTCCCCGGCCCTCCCCTCTGCCCCAGCCTCCCCTCCTTCCCTGCTACCCCCCTCTTCCTCAGCTCCCCCCTGTTCCCCACACCCTCTGCCCCAGCCTCCCACTCTTCCCTACCACCCCCCTCTTCCCCAGCCCCTGTGCCCCTTCCACCCCCTGGCCCTTGCAGCTCTGCTCCCGGCCGACATGACCCCAGCCGAGTGGCGGGAGCTGGTGCACTGGCTGTGGCCAGGCAAGCCCTGCCCATCCACTGCTCCCCCCTCCTCCCCACGAGTCTGAGCCCCCAGAGACCCTGGTTCAGCCCTACCTCCCCATTCCACCTGCCCCATCCCAGCCCCACCGTGGTCCCTGGACCTGGGGTGGTTGTGGCTCCAGGGGCCATCGTGGCTCCCGACCAGCCACTCCGACAGAGGATTGAGGCCCCCTGCCCCCCATGTAAATAGTTCACCCCCCCGGCTGTGTGGTGGGGCCCGGATGACGATGTGGGTGCTGTCCAATGCACCGATGCAGTAGGGGAATCCCAGCTGCTGGAGGCCGGCCATGGCAGCGTCCACGTTTCCAAGGCAGATCAGGCGGCGCAGGAGGATCCTGTTGATGGCGGCAACAACTTGTAGGGGGTAGAGGGGACAGGCACCCATGAGTGTGTGGCACCATATGGGGGGCCCCCTCCCTGGGACCCCTCCTCCCCGGGACCCCACTCCCCAGGGTCCCACTCCCTGGGACCCCCTCCTCCCAGGGACCCCACTCCTTGGGGCTCCACTCCTTGGGACCCCCATCCCCAGAACCCCGCTGTGGGTGTGTGGCCCTGGGTGCCTTATCTCAAGGAGGACGACCCCGCCAGTGGCCTTCCCCACCCCGAATTGGTGGCTCACCAAGTGGTTGCTGCCCGGGGTGACCAGCTTCCACAGGGCGATGGCTACTCATTTCTCCAGGGGGAGCGCGGGCTGCATGCGGGTGTCCTGGTGGCGAAGTGCTGGTGCCAACCAGTAGCCCAGCTCCATGGAGGTGGCTCGAGTCATCTGGAAGTTGCAGAGCCACTGGTCATCTTCCCACTCTCTGAGGATGATGTCGTCCCACCATTCCCTGCTGGTGGGGTACTGCCAGAGTGATGGCGGGGCTGGAGCAGGGGGTGCTCTGGATGCACCGTGGGGGGAGCCTGCAGGAGGTTGGCCATGTGTCGGGCAGCATGTAGCCTCATGTGGCATGCTGTCAGGATGGCCATCAGGCTGGCCATAATGCCCAGGGTGTCCCCATCAGTGAAGTGGTGTGGGTCCATGGCAGGCAGTGGTGTGGTGACTAACCAAGGCTCTGCCGAGTGCTGTGCTGGAGGTCGCATGCTGCAAGCCACCAGGGTCCTCAGCAAGTGCACGGGGGATGTGTTTGGGAGGGGGCCTTTAAGGGGTCGGCTTGCCCCTGCTCCAGGAAGGGCTTGTCGGCCATTTGATCCTGGCCTCACCATTTCCTGCCCTGTTATTTCGAAATGAAGCTGTGGCTGTGTAGCCGCTCGATTTTGAAATGACTGGGAGTCTTTTCGATGCTGCGGATCGCAGTGTCGATCCACATTTCGTGTGTAGTCGCTTCCATAGCACTTATTTCGAAATAACGGATAGGGATAAGCCATTTCGATGTCACTCCCTAGTGTGGCCACAGCCTTAGCAAATAGCGTGGTCCTTTCCTGTTGTGTGAATTTTCAACAATAAAAATAAAGGCACACTAAATTCATGTGGCTTTTAGGACCAGGTATGTCTAGCAACTGAGGCATGTGAGAAGAATGGGACTCTGAGCATTATTATTGCCTCACTGTGAGCTTGTGGGATTAGACCTTATATAGGAACCTACCTTGAGGCCCCCTCCCCTTTTAGAAAATAGCCTTGTATACAAATAAATAACTAAACAGCAAATCCTCTGTCGAGTCATGAGCTGAACCCAAGTTTCCTGACTCCAAGCAAAGGGATCTAACCACTAGACAACATTGCTGTATTCCTTAGTTTTGGGACTGCTTCAGTCAGCTGGATAGTCATGCATTTGTCTCATGCCCTCACTGTGTGCCGGTTGCCAAGTAAACAACGGGTCATGTGCATGGGGTCCCAGGGATGCAAGGGGCTCCCCTGGTTATGTAACGCGTCCATGGTGCAAATGCAGGGCTGGAAAGGCTTTGTGTGGCCTCTCACAATAAAACAAAAGCCCATTTATGGAAATGATGGTGTTTATGGGAATTACCACAGGAGCAGGGCTGGAGAGGAAGATCCTTTTTGCTCCAGGAGGCTGCCTCAGTGAGGTTGGAGTGCTGTGCATTTTAAATTCCTAGCCATTTTATTTAAGGTGCTGCTGAGTAATGGCGCAGTGAACCACCAGATGCCAGCATGGGCTAGTTTAGGGGCAATGTGATTAAAAGGCAAGACTCCAAAGGCAGATGGTAATGCCAATGGTAATTTCATGCAGCACATTGCATGAATAAAGGACAGGAGTTCTGCAGAGCCTTGGCAAGCTGGAAATTGCTTGCTGCAGAAGCGATGCCGTGATATCGCAGTTCATCTCGCCTGGGGAGAGGGTAGTAAAACAAATGGTTTTTAGACTGGCTGTCATTAAAGCAAAAGAGCTGTCTCCAGGTGTCAGCACTGTCCTCACTGTCCCCCTAGGCAGGCCATCTGATTCAAGGAAGGCCTGCAATGGGTTAGTTGGTGGGTGAGCTAGTGCAAATTGCCCTGGGCCTTAGACTCTGAAAAGCACCCTGGATGAGAGTGAACAGCAAGGCAGCTGCTGCACTGGAGATGTGTCCTGTGCCCAAATGTGTCAGACATAAAGCTTATGCTGGCTGATCCCTTTTTCTGGTGTTGTTAGTACCTGGGAGTGCAGAAGTGAAAGCAAGTGAAAAATAATGGGGAGGGGAGAAGACTTGACAGGGAAACATCCCCCACCCCTATGGCCTCATTTTCAAACTCAGAGAAGTTTGGAGTTTGGCTCTGGTTAAGTTCTGGGCAAAGGTTCTGGTGGAAGATTGAAACCAAATGCACTCTTTATCTTTCCAGAGCCCCTTCTTTGACTCCTGGGCTGTGGCTGCTATACTTAAGGTTGGGGCCTGTATCTATTCCACTGTATTTGGGCAATCACTCTTTGTGGCTGCTTTCTTTTTATATCCTTAGGAGAAGCACAGAATAAACACTTCATAACGCCAGGGCTGCCAGCTGATCCTGTTTCACAGAGACATTTCAAGTCATTATTTTGAAGCTTTTCCTTCATTACAGTATTTATTACCTGGGGACCATGCAGGGTCAGCTGTTCTCTCCACTGGTCTCTTCAGGCTGATTTCTTTCCCCATGCAGAGTGTTACATCTTCAGCAGCTCACCATCGAGGCTGCATTAACAGTCTAAAGGAAGCAGAGACAGTAAAACAGAGGAATGAATGGTAGATTCTTGTCTGCAGCTTCCAGTTAAATAGAGAAACGCTAATTCTATAGACACAGCCCTTTGGGTAAAGGCAGCTTTAAGGTGGATTGAATTAACTGGTGTTCAACTCTACATTGCATACAGGGCCCAGATTCTCTTCTAATTGGTTACCCCAGTGTAGGTCCTGCACTCAGACCTGCTGATGGGACAAAGGGGGCAGTTATCCTGGGGCCAGGTTCTTCCAAAGGGCCCCGAGCTGTGGCTGCTTTCACTCCTGCAGTAGCAGTGTCTGGAAGCTGTGGACCTTTTAAATTTCTGACAAAGTGCTGCTCAGTGTGTGCCTGAGGGTGTGTGTGGGGGGGGGAGGGAGTAGTCTGGTGTGCTCTGGGCAGTGCTGAGGGCCAGTGGCCCGACTCCTGACCTTCCATCTGAAGCCCACCCCTTCCAGGAGTACAGAACCGAGCCCTTCCCACCTGCCCCCAACTGCACTTGATATATCTGCAATTGCCCTACAGTTACACCACTGTGAGATGGAATTTTTATGGCTTGGTAGAGGGGTCACTGCCCCACTCCTGCAAGGAAGGGGTTAATGCACCCTGGAGGGAGCCTGCACAGCACCCCAACCAATTAGAAAAGGACTTGGATACAGCCAATCAGAGGGCAGCTTTCTGGTGCAGCCCTGGATATAAGGAGCTGCTCAGCAGAGCTGAGCCAGTTGGATCCTGACTGAGGAGGGTGCAGGACAGGTGTTCAGCAAGGGAGACAGCTTTAGATGGAGAAGTGCAGGGCAGGCTGAGGGGAGCTAGGGAGAAGCTTCAGCCTAACATCTGGTGCAACAGTTGGGTCCTGACCAGGGAAGGTGTGGGACAAGCCCCAGTAACTGCCAACACCTTGCTAGAGCAGTGGTGGGCAAGCTAGGGTAGCTTGGGGGATGCCTCAGCCTGACACCTGCCAGACTGCTGACCCCGATGCAGACCCAAAAAGTGCAAGAGGTTACAGGGGAAGTGACCAGACAGCGAGAGACAGTCAAGGGGGAGAAGGGTGGGGCAGGGCAGGTTGCCACCAGAGGGTCCCTGGGCTGGGACTTGGAGTAGTGGGTGGGCCTGAGTTCCTTCCCCCTTATACTGTACCTAGCCATACCTAAGTGTGGCTGTGTGAGCTGTGGCCTGCAGTGAGGGGCTAGCTGGAGGCTGCCACTGGCTGGTGTGGTGGGTGTGCTGAGACAGGACTGCCAAGTGCCCTGGAAGGGGGCATGATACTGCAGGGGGCAGTGCCAGAGGATAGTGTTCTGAAGGGGATACCATGATCCAGGAGCGACACTGCTCCCGAGACTGGAGCATGGAGAGAACGGGGAGGAGGACACACTAGCCGGAAGTGGGTGTCCTGTTGAGGGGCAAGCTAATTCTCTGAGCTCCCAGCAGGAGGCACCATAATGGTGTGTCTGCCCCATGACAGACCTGAACCATTTAGAATGGGAGACCTATCGGAGAGTTCAGAGGGTGGGCGTTACAACCAGGAAACCACATCTTCCATGTGCAACCCCTGTTCCCAGCCACACATAGAGGGTGGTTTAGCACAGGTGTGTCTTTAGCAGTACCTCTGAGAATCACGCCTCCTCCTGAAGGAGCACACAGAACCCACCTGACTCACCTTTTTCATCCAGCTGGGGAGAAGGAGAAATTATTTCCTGTTACACAATAGGAGAGGTGTAAAGTGACTCAGTTGGCAGTTGTGGGCCTGGTGTTGGATACTTGGGGTAGGTCTATGCTTACTGGAAGATTAATCCTAGTCAGGGTTGATCTTCTGGGGTTAGATTTTGTGTGCCTAATAGGGATGTGCAAAATCAAAGTATCAAGGCTTGATAGTCAACTCTGGTTCTCCTCATTCTTGCAAGGAATAAGGGAGGTCAATGGGAGACTTTTTCCTGTCAACCTCCCTCTGTGAGGATGATAAGTTGATTTTAGATACATTGATCTAGGTCTAGTGTAGACCTTGCCTTTGAAGTGAGAAGAGGATATTTGAGGCTCAATGATACGGCACAGCCATCCCTGGTGCATAAGGTGAAGGGACTGGAAGGAAAGGACGCATTTTTGTTCCCCAGAGATGGCAGGAGAGAATGCTAAGGCTCTGTTTGGACTGTACATGGCGATCCAGAGAAAACCTCCAAACAGAGGTCTTGATGTTCAATTGCCCCGTCCTCCTTTTTCTCTCTCCAAATATAAATGCAGAGTGCTGTATTTGAGCGCACATTCCTGCATATAGTCTCAGAGGAGTAGCCATGTTTGACTGTAGCTTCACAAATAACAAACAGTCTGTAGCTATGTCTAGACTAGAGGGATTTGCCGATAAAACCCGCAGAGTGTCCAGATTCCCAAGGGTGTTCTGTGGACAGTAAGTCGACAAAACACAGCACTTTTGTTGACAGTTGTACCCTGCTCTCCACGAGGAAGAATGCCTCCATTGATAAAAAGCCGGTATGGGCATTCTGGAGGGCCTTCTGTCAAAAGAAAGGGCTTCTGGGACACTAGGCAACCCTGTCTGCTGTGCTGCTGGTTGGCTGTTTAGCCGATAGATCCACTTGGCAGTCTAGCCATGATCTGTTGACAGAAGTTTTGTTGGAATAACAATAAAAACTTCTGTTGACAGATCACTGTAATCTAGACATAGCCTTAGAGACTAATAAATTTATTAGATTATGAACTTTCACCGGTAAGATCCACTTCAGATGAAAATTTTCATCTTTCATTTGAAGAAGTGGATCTTACTCATGACCTAATAAACTTGTTAGTCTCTAAGATGCTACAAGACTGCTTGTTATTCCTGCATATGTCTGTTCTATTGCAACTCCATTCTCCTAGCACTCATGGGCCAGACTGGCAAGCCTTATGCTCAGTGAGGGGACTGCTCACTGGAGAGGAGTGAAGCCAGTAGAAATCTTCCATGGTTCCAGGGGGATGTGAATGGGCCTGCAAACTCATCATCTTGCATAAGAGATAGTCCAGTGAAGTCCATTTGAGACTGGATTCTCAACATAGACTTTGCTCCAGAGATTGAAATGAAAAAGAGATTTTCTAACAAATACGTACAAGTAAATACTGTTCTAGCGGCAAATACCTAATAGCAGAATGGAGAAGGTGTGTGTGTGGAAGGAAGGGCCGCAGAGTTGTGGACTAGGGAGATGCTGAAATTAAGAAGGTCACAGCAAACTTGCTTGCTCTCCAGTGTTCCAGGAAGACAGGAACTAAAGTGGGTCATGATGAGTGTGAAATTCCATTAGGCATGTCAAGAGGGATGACGTTGCTAATCAAGCCCTCTCACTGTGACTAATATGAAAGTTCTATTTGATATTTTAATAAATTATTGGGAGAAAAGAGGCCTTAACAGAAGAATAAAGAACAAATCAAAAAGCTTGGGCACAGGCAGAGATAAGAGCTTTGATCGCAATAGCTTAATGGGTATAGAAAGAGGGGAGAAAAGATAAAAGAAACAAATAAAAATGCTGATGAGATTGGTTAAGACCTGCTGAGAGAAGCAGTCATTAATCTGGACCATGACTAATAGAATAAGAAGTTCTTACGTGACTTCATGGTGCTTGAAGAAATGGGAATTGTAGGGATCTGAAGACAAATTCACCCTGGAAGTAGGTTCGTGGCAGCCAGTGGAGTTACAGCAGGGTTGAATTTGGCCCCTTGGTTTAAAGAACTACTCCAGGGAAATCAGAAAGTTCTTCTAATCCTGCCATTTAATTACAAAGAAGATAAATTATTAACACACAAAACCAGTCTCTTAGAAAGAGGCCTCATGGAACAGCATGTGGTACCTTGAGCCCAAGCAACCTGGATTTTATTCCTGGTTATGTCTGCCATGTGATGCTGAGCAAGTCACTTCTGTTTTCTCTCCCATCCTTTTTCTTTCTTGATCCTGCACTCTTCACGTCCGGGTAAAAATTCCACTGTGCAGGATCAGATCTTAGCTAGTACACCTTTTGGGTTGAAGGTTGTCTCTTAACGCTCATTTGTACAGCACAGAGCACAATGGGGGCCTCATCTCAACTAGGGCCTCTTTAGGTGCCACCAAGATACTGATAATTAAAGGAAGGAAGCTGCCATCTTGGGTAATTATTGCAATTCCCCCTCGTATTCAATTTATCTGCTTTGACTGTGTGTGTACTTATTTTATGCTGCCTGAATTGCCGCCTCTGAGCCAATCCCATAACTAAAGTTTGGGGCCCTGCAAGCTGCATCCATTGGAATGAGAAATCAGTGCCAGAGCCAGGCATTTCCGTTGTTGCAATCTTTATTTATAAGAATTCTACCTGAAGTCCTGTTTCCCTGAACATGGTATGGATTAAGAAGCAAGAGACATTTCCTTGTTTGTAGTTCTGAAGTTGCCTTTTTAGCCAGCACTCTGTGCTCCAAAAGTGTTCTTGCTAGCTTTTTCTAACGGCTACATTCTACTATTACAGCCTGCCTGATTTTCTGGGTGCTTCTGTTTCTCACACCCAATTACAAGAGCAATGCTCAGCCGGTATCGTACCCACATAGTTCACATGCCTGAGTAGCCTTAGATGTCACCTTGTCTTTGTGTCTGAGAAGGAAGGCACTTAATTGTTTAACCAGCTGATCAAAATGGCTTGCTTATATTTACGTATTCTTTATATTTATTCTGAATGTAAGGTGACCCAGCCCAAAACAAGAAAGTTTATCCCAACTACTAACATATGGAATGAGTTTAATGACAGTATTTTACACACATGAAGGAAACTTTTTTTGAATTTGTAGAAGTGAAAGCTTACTTCTCCAGCCCGTGGAGAGAAACACACCATAGCTACGTCTACATGTGAAGCCTACATCGAAGTAGCTTATTTCGATGTAGCGACATCGAAATAGGCTATTTCGATGAATAACGTCTACACGTCCTCCAGGGCTGGCAACGTCGACGTTCAACATCGACGTTGCGCAGCACCACATCGAAATAGGCGCTGCGAGGGAACGTCTACACGCCAAAGTAGCACACATCGAAATAAGGGTGCCAGGCACAGCTGCAGACAGGGTCACAGGGCGGACTCAACAGCAAGCCGCTCCCTTAAAGGGCCCCTCCCAGACACAGTTGCACTAAACAACACAAGATCCGCAGAGCCGACAACTGGTTGCAGACCCTGTGCATGCAGCATGGATCCCCAGCTGCAGCAGCAGCAGCAGCAGCCAGAAGCCCTGGGCTAAGGCCTGCTGCACACGGTGACCATAGAGCCCCGCAGGGGCTGGATAGAGAGCGTCTCTCAACCCCTCACCTGATGCCCACCATGGCGGACCCTGCTATTTCAATGTTGCGGGACGCGGATCGTCTACACATGCCCTACTTCGACGTTCAACTTCGAAGTAGGGCACTATTCCCATCCCCTCATGGGGTTAGCGGTTTCGACGTCTCGCCGCCTAACATCGATGTTAACATCGAAATAGCGCCCAACACGTGTAGCCGTGACGGGCGCTATTTCGAAGTTAGTGCCGCTACTTCGAAGTAGTGTGCACGTGTAGACACGGCTCATATGTCTTATCAGAATGATCTGTCACATCTTTAATTTCACATGACCAATCCACCCAGGAAATATCTTGGGGAAAAATACATAGTGAAGCTATTTAGTGAATAACGGTACTCAAATGGGAGTGGTCTACAGGAAAATGGTGAAGAAGAAAGAGAGGCAAAATTTGTGGATTAATTTACATGTTGAAAATTACTCACTCGGTATTATTCTTGAGACAAAGTAGGAGTTAGAACCAAAAACCCATGTGTATGCCTGGCAGAAAAGGAATGGTTATTTTTTACTGTAAATTATACATTGATATAGATATACTTTATGTAATTTAGCGGTACTTTAATTAGGTTATATTCTTTGGCACCTGTAACCAAGTCCTCATTATTATAATAACCAGAGATTGCTATGCCAGTCAGTGGCTTTTGTGTAATGATTTGGTGAGTGTTAGCCCTGTTTCTAGTGGGCCAGGTGACCCCATCCATGTTATAACTCATTAGCCCCCTTCTGGTCACTCTACAATATTGCCATCCTGAAATATTCTGAAATAACGAGTTGAGTTTCAAAAAATCATGAGGATGGCTTAAAATCCTGTGTTTGGTTTAAATCATGCACTTGAAAACAGTTTGGAAACTGTTCGTTAGGCAAAATTACAAAAAAAGAATAAAGTCAACATCCTACATTATACGTTACTTAGTTGGGATCAGGTTAATATTCAAAAAATCTAGCTAGACCTTCTGGCTCGCTCTTTGTCTTCTGGCTTCTGCACTTTTAGGCTATGCCCTGACCTAATTCTCATGCTTCTCAGAAGCCCTGACAATGAGACATTCTTGTAAACAAATGGAAGCAGAGATTCCCCTAAATATCCAGCTCCCAGAGCCATGTGACTACATGAGAAAACACCAATTATTGTGAGACTCATATTAAAATTGAAAAGATTGCCAACATGCCTCCCTGAGCGGAGGATGTGAGATCTGAATAAGCTAAGCAGTTCTTTCCCTCCAGCCACTCCCAAAAGGAACAGAACCAATTCCCACAGGTTTTACACTGGAGTTAATCCTGAGTTACGCTAGCTATAATTGTCAGGGAGCTCTGACTCATTGACTCTTCCAAATGAAGTTAATACAGGTGAGAAAAACTTGGGTACCTTCTGGAGAGGCCTTGAGACCTTTATTCTTCAGGGATTCCTACACGGCACCTTCCTCAGCATCAGATTGTCTTCACATATAGCAAATTGCAAGCAACAAGGAACACAGTGTGATTGGACAGCAGCCCTGTAAATGCCATGAAAGGAGCAAATTTGCTAAAGAGTGTCAATCAGTCAACTGACACCACTTGTTCAGCATGGAAACAGCAACTAAAAGAGGCCACGCTTTTAGGAAAACATGAGGCTGTGATGTGATCCATTGTTTCAGGCACTATAAACAACAAGAAGCTGACCCCCTAAATCCCCCCAAAGTAATCTCCAAAGTAATATACTGTAAAAGTCTTGACAGTGGTTTTGTTGCAGAATTAATATCAGTATTCTCAACAAGCCAGGCCAGTCCTTTCAGCCTGCAATGATAGCCAACATTAGCTGAAAAAAAATGTAATTTCATGCTTGGGCAGAAACTATTCTATGGCTTTTTTGATGCCAATCAGGAGGAATAATTACTTATCAATGCCTCCTGCAGTAAATTCACATGAAACTCTCTTGACCTTGAAAAGGAAAGGAAACCCAGACTGACCCACCCTGGGCTCTGAAGGCAGAGAAATTAGTGAAGTAAAAATATCAGAGGTTCCAGTCACATTCACAGGCTGCTGGTTGGTTGAATGAGAGCTGGTCGCGGTTTTATTCTGAAATATTGTCCTTCCATAAACAATGAAGTACATCAGAAAAGGGGTGAATTTGTTCCACTCCCCTTCTATTCTAAATCAAAACAGGAAAGTAACCGTCTTGTTTTCCAGCATGGTTTTGAACCTTATTTACAAGAGCAGACTTTACCCTTCTCCCCATAACTATGTTGACTGGAAGTGGAAAAGGCCACTTGAAGTCCTGGGTTACTCTGGTGCAAAGTGAATGCAGAGCACTGCCCTTCCAGGGGCCAGTTTGCCACAGCTCTGCACTTTATGTGTGTACTTCAGATATCAGGTCTTTGTCTGGTTCATTCCCCACCTGCTGCATCGCTCTCAACAGTGTTCTTTACTTGGTCCTGTGGGATTCCATCAGCCTGCTGTGTTTTGTCTCTTAGGCTGTGAGCTCTTTGGTGCAGGGATTGTCACTTGCTATACAATTGCACATCCCCCAGCACAGCATGGCCCTGACCAATGTTCTCTCTAATTTTTTTCTACCCATTGTTATGTGCAGCACTGCATGTGTGGATGTGCACCCCCAGTAAAAACACATGTTGCTAGCTGGGGGTGCTCTGCTAAGCAGCTTGGTGGCACCTGAATCTGTACTGGGTGGCCACTCAAGTGCTCAGCTTACAGAGAACATGGATCCTGACCTGCTTGCCCTATGGGCAATACCATTCTATAAATGTTAAATAAGAATAACCTGAGACTATGGGTCTGTATATTGAGCTCTTTCTCTATGACTTCCCTGTTACTCAATGAATAAGGTAGATTTTATCATTTATTTTAAAGCTTCCTTGTCTCGTTAGCCTCTGAGCAATTGTCTCTATAAAGCATTTGTGGTCTGCTTGGCAAAGCTGCTGAGCACCCACAAACCCATATGTGGAACTCCCCTTATCTCAGGACTGGGATATTGGCAAGGCTGATTCCAAATGATAAACATGGAATGCACAGCAAATGTCTTAATTGATGGGGCAGTCATGATGTTTCCATTTGCCCCACTCATTTGGCATGCACAGCACAAGATCGCTGGAGACAGCTAATGAATGTTAAAGGTAAGCAACAGAGGAATCAATAGTATTAATACAGTAATTATTCACAAACTGTGCACAACCATTTAGAATTTCCATTCAGTCTGATAGGAGGCTATGTGCTTAGCCAGGATTAATTTTCAGACTATCCCGAGAAACTCCTTGCTCCATAAGAAAATCTTAAATTTTAATACACATGCCAAAGGTAATTGAAGTGGATACTAGATAGCGAAACTTGCACTCCATGATCTTTCCTTTCCATGAACTTCTTGGTCAGTTTGGTTCTAATGTTTGTAACTTTCTGCACTGAATCATCTGATTTTGCTGTCCACAGTACAGTTTGCATGTCGCCATACAATGCACAGTGCATATACAAAAGATACTCAGAGTAGTAATTGGCTGATGCTATATATAGTAAACGGCTAACCCTCTCCTTTATTCTCACATAAACAAAACCCCAAACTGAACAAATTAATGAACACTGCACCCTGATGCCTCTCGTTTAATTCTTGCTTTTAGTTTCTTGAGTTCATTATTGTTCTTGTCAATGATGAGACCATAATCCACAGTTTTCCAGGCCTCTTCATAGCGGGGAATTTCAAAATAATGTTGTGCAATTTGGTGAAATGTTTGGGCCAAAATTTCCCTCCCGGGGCCACTAGTGATGCTGCACAAGGCCAGGGATTGTTCTAGTTGCAATGCCTTGATGTACTGTTTCACTGCAGCTTCTGCTTCTGCAAGGGATAAGAGTATGTGACCCTTTGAGCAGTGATCCTCAATTTGAGTTCTTAGGCCATGAGATCCATGTTTCTGGATCACCTGCTCCACATCCGTTAAAGCCTTGCCGTATTCCTTCAGGTGGTTTAGGCAGGCTGCACGCAGCCGAAGGTATCGTGGCTTGTTGCTGCTCGTTAAGACAGCCAGTGAGTAATAACGTAGAGCCTTCGCATAGTGACAGTCCTTCATCAGTGCATTTCCTTCTTGGGCTGCTACCTGTGGACAGAGAATTGCTGGTAATTATTCCTTTAAAAATGAGTCATACAAGTAGTATTTCAACTACTCTATCCATCCATCCGATTAGTTTTTGTACGTTGTATCGTTTCCCCTTTCTGATACGTTTGTGGTTGAAACTGTGTTTACTGAGTTTAATAAAGTGTTCTCTGCATGAAGGCTTTTCTCCTGTGTAGTTTCAAAGCTGGCTCATTTCCCAGTTTCATCCATACCATTCCTGTCTTAAAGCACATAATCATTCACAAGGACTGTAGTGAGATTATTCATATGCTTCATTTAGGCACCTTGGTGAATCCTGGTTTTAGAGTCTGCTAAAGTCAACTGGGGATAAAATCCATGACTCTTAGCCCCAGATCTAAAATTCAACACAGGGTCTAAGAGTCATGGGGTTCTCTATGTTGTGCATCATCACTCATGACAAAGCGATACTGTGGGAAACTGCATTATTTTTCAGAGTATACTAATTCTGCTGGCTCATTGGTTTATTCAGCTATCTGCAGGGCTATACCTATTGCAAAACTTGACAAATAACTCTGAAGCAACCAAGAACACTAAATGGGAATCTCTACGTCCATATCTATGTTTTAGTAGCAAAAAAAGATCTAGCCTGATTCAGGGTGTAGGGGAAAATTACCCATCTGACAGTTTTGCTAATCATTAGTCCTGAGTGCCAGTTGGCCATTAGCCTTTTTCCAAAGGGGAAACAAACAAACAACCCAACAAGAAGACTCATAATTTTTTAGGTTTAGAAAGCTCAAAGTTCCATTAGAACTATGTGCCTCTAATGCATTTCTCATTATTGCTCTTTATTACTAATAAATGAAGTAGTGCTTTTACATGCAGTAGGGTATACTTCAGTTATAAACAGCACCATCACAAACATAGGTATCCAGCAAGGCTGAGCTAAGAGCATTTAGGCCATGGATGGCTGGTTTTATTAGTGTCCTTGTGAATTGTAGGAGATGTTTTAGCCCATGTCAAAAGATTAGCAGTGGGAAAAGCATGTAGCCTTCTCAAACAGTGGAAGATTTCAAAAGTTATGTGACAGTGCTCCTTGGCATGATACAACTATTTCTTCAAAGGCCCCTTTGTTTTCAAACTGGACTAAAGTTGGATGGCTTTGGATCTTCCAGGCTCAGGTGCTCCCTTTGTCCGAGGTCACTTCCTGAGGAGTTTCTCTGATATTTCTACTATTTCTATCTGCAGAATTTTTCTATGGGAAATGGGAGTGCTCAGCTTTTCACAGGATGGGGCCCTGTCTGAAGCCGGACGCAGGGAAGACTCTAGTCTATATTTAACTTTACAATATTCCAATTTGTTTCAAGGTGCTTAAAATTTAGCATGGGTTCAAGTACTTTGCTGAATCACAGTGTTACAGGGAAAGGAGTAACAAGTGCTGGCTTTCCTTATTTTCTTCCAGACACTTTAAGCACTTTTTAAAATTACTCTGTGTGAATTCTAATGCTACTGGGTGATACTAGACTAACAGCTGTGGAGAACTGAGTCCTGTACTCATCCATCGTATGGATACAATATAAGCAAACTTCTTTCCCAGCAGACATTGCCTTAGAGCAGTGGTGGGTAACCTGCAACACGCGGGCCTCATGCAGCCCATTGGGGTTCTATGTGGCCCATGAGACATTTGTTTACCGTTGTCCATGCACAGGGTTGCCAGCTTCTGCTGGTTTTCTTCAATATAATTTTTTTTCACTATTGGTATTACAAAAGTGGCAAGTGCTTAAAGCCAGGACACGTGATGTGAGGTGCGTGCTCATAACACACAAGAGCGTGAGAGTCACCCGTTCCCTCTGTGTCCAGTCAAAGCACTGCTATGGTTCGATTGGCACAGCCTGCAAATTCTAGGTGCACAAGTGTGGTTAGCAAAGCTACCCTGTCCTGGGAGACTCTCTTGGTTATGATAATCTTGCAGTCCACTAGTCCACTGAACAGAAGGAGGGCCACTCATGTGGCTACTCACTAGGCTAGGCTGCCCTCATTGTGAGTGTGTCCCACTTACAAGGTAGTTTTTTTTTCTGTGTACTCAAGAAATGAAAGTCACTTCTGTAGGGGCCAGGACAAGCCCTATTAGGAAGTCTTTTGCATGACATCAGAGATTTGAGAGTCCTGTACTGGCCCTTTGAATTTCACTCCCAGTGCATGGCTTTTTTTGATGTCATTGTTATTTGTGATGCTGATTTCATGTCACACTGGCCTGCCTCACCTGGGAACTGGATTGTCACCCTACCACCTCTTCACACAGGTTACTGTATGGGTGCTTTGTAGGCATAATGTCCGATCATCACCAACCTCAGCTGCATTAGAACTGGCTATTTCTTGGTGAACCCACTTAAAAGATGAATCAACATTGTTGGTCAAACCTGAGAGCTTATAACTCTTCCTTTTCCACTGGTGTGAAATAACTCTCTGCTCCTAATGGGCTGGGCAGAGCTTCGGGCCAGCCATCCCTGAATTAAGAGTGTGGAATTCTACCATGTTCCCCATTGCTGATTCACATGCCTGCACCTAGAAAGGTACGACACTGGGCCAGAGCATCAGGTGGTGTAAATCAGTGGAGCTCAACTGATGTTAGTGGATCTGGCCCTAAAGGTGCCAGATAGTGTATCCACAAAACCTTCAGGTCTCTGTTTCTCTATACCATTTAAATGTCACCAAATATAATTTATCCTTAGAGCTGTTTTGAAAGCAACTCTGGAATTTTCTTAGCTGTCATACTTTAACAAGAGGCGAGATAGAATCAGGAACCAAAGAAACAGCAGCTTTATGTCAGGAGCATCCTAACATGACAGACGTTTTCTGGGAGTGCTAGAACAGATTGTCCTAAAATGCTCAGGGCGGTTCTTTGAAATGCATGTTTGTAAGTTGAAAAAATAATGCTTCACCCTTTTAAGGATAAATATTTTCTCAGTGACAGAAAAGCCAACTGTGCACATTTCTGTGGCTGTCTTGAAGACCATTTCCAGTTGCCGCCAATCATTATTGACTATGCACTGAACTTTGTCGAGTCGCAGTTGAGTTAAGCTCCGTATAGCAGAGACAGCTGCTGTGAGTCCTACAGACAGTAAATAGGCATCCCTGGCATTGCTGGATGTAAACAAGTGGGTTGGTGGGAAACTATGGATTATTCCCCTCCACCAAACTCACAGGACGAATCTGTGAGAACTAAAGCATACAATTTTACAATTCTGTTTGTACTACTGGTATAAACATAGCTATCCTGATCTTACAAGCTGCCTCATCTCTAGTTTAATTTATTCTAAAGGAATGGAGTAGGGTGGCATTTGAATGTGGAGTCCAGATAAAACACTAAATAGCAGCCCCAATGTACAGCTGCTTCTGGACAAAGACATTACAAGGAGAACCAGGTGGAAAGCAGACTTCACTTCACTTTACAGCAAGTTGCTTTTCAGTCCAGAAACATCCTTTTTCCTCCCCCACCAGCCTGACCTCTAAGTGTTTACATCAGGAAAAATTAGAGAGTGGACTGCCATCTCTATGTGCAGATAAGCTTCTGTTCTCTTTAGCTGCGTCTACACGTGCACGCTACTTCGAAGTAGCGGCAGTAACTTCGAAATAGCGCCCGTCACATCTACACGTGTTGGGCGCTATTTCGAAGTTGAAATCGACATTAGGCGGCGAGACGTCGAAGTCGCTAACCCCATGAGGGGATGGGAATAGCGCCCTACTTCGACGTTCAACATCGAAGTAGGGACGTGTAGACGATCCGCGTCCCGCAACATCGAAATAGCGGGGTCCTCCATGGCGGCCATCAGCTGGGGGGTTGAGAGATACTCTCTCTCCAGCCCTTGCGGGGCTCTGTGGTCACCGTGGGCAGCAGCCCTTAGCCCAGGGCTTCTGGCTGCTGCTGCTGCAGCTGGGGGTCCGTGCTGCATATACAGGGTCTGCAACTAGTTGTTGGCTCTGTGTATCCTGCACTGTTTAATGAAAGTGTGTCTGGGAGGGGCCCTTTAAGGGAGCGACCTGCTGTTGAGTCCGCCCCGTGACCCTGTCTGCAGCTGTGCCTGGCTCCCTTATTTCGATGTGTGCTACTTTGGCGTGTAGACGTTCCCTCGCTGTGCCTATTTCGATGTTGGGCTGAGCAACGTCGAAGTTGAACATCGACGTTGCCAGCCCTGGAGGACGTGTAGACGTTATTCATCGAAATAGCCTATTTCGATGTCGCAACATCGAAATAAGCTATTTCGAAGTTGGGTGCACGTGTAGACATAGCCTTTCACTGTTACTAAGGGTTTTGGTTGAGATTTTCAAAGCAGTTTTCATTTCCCTGCCCCCAAACCTGTCTAATGTAATCCAAACTGGTAGAAATTTCAATTATGTTCCTAAGGAAAAAAACCCTTTTGGCGTGTGTAAGAAAATAAGTCTGTAGAATGTAAAAACTTTACTACTTGGTACATAAATGTGAATACACAGACATAAAACCAGTAACATAGCTGAACATCTTTAATGAGATGTATGAGTCTGAGACCTAGCAGCTGATCAAGCTGCACCCCCTTTATGAACTTTCATGCCCCGCCCTACTTTGCACACCCCTGCCTGGACTGCTTAGAAAACCAAACTAAAACCTCTCTTTTTTTCAAATGACTGGCGCTGCTCTCAGAGCCAGTTCTGAGTTTGCCTGCCTGCAATAGTTCATGGAGTAGGCCTGCGTACTGCCGAACACACAGGACCAGAATCAGATATTGCTGGAATCACACCAGCTCAGAATGCAACTCCACTGGGTTCTGAAAGTATTTCCATGGGGATGCAGTGACAAATAGCTTAGGAGAAAAACCAGCAACCGGCTATCAGTCATACATTTTTAACCTCTGGCACGAGCAATTGCAGGGACAGACCTGTGAAAGAACATAGCAAGCTCCCTTTCCCTGACCTTCTGGAATCAAATTCATAGGCCCAGGTGACCTCTCAGCTATTTTTATACTCCTCAGCATAGGGTTTCCTGGACTGCAAGTGGGAGGGTTTTATTATTTGTAATTACTTATCTTCTTAAGTTTTTTAAAAACACTAACATCAGGGCTTCTTTCTAAGTGTCAGGAGATCTCGTGTCTCCATCCTTTCCCATGCAGATGGCTTTTAATTTGTTTTTAACTTGTTAGCCAACTTCAGGATACCAGTGACACATTTCACAGCATACTTTGTTCCCAAATTGTGAGAATCAATGTGTGCAGAAATGCTATTGTTCTGGAGTCCTTAGAGCAGGAGATTAGGGAGTCAGGACTACCAAGTGGTATTTCCAGCTCTGCTACCAACTCCCTGTGTGTCCTTGGATGATTTATTCAATAATTTTATATCTCAGTTTAGCAGTTTATAAACTGGAGACAACAATGGAACCAACCAGGAATGTTGTGAGCAAGACATGAGAAGTTGTTATTCTGCTTTACTGTGTGCTGATTAGGCCTCAATTGGAGTATTGTGTCCAATTTTGGGCACCTCATTTCAAGAAGGATGTAGAGAAATTGGAGAAGGTCCAGAGAAGAGCAACAAGAATGATTAAAGGTCTAGAGAACATGAGCTATGAGGGAAGACTGAAATAACTGGTCTTATTTAGTTTAGAAAAGAGAAGACTTAGAAGGGACATGATAGCAGTTTTCAAGTACCTAAAAGAGGGTTACAAGGAGGAGGGAGAAAATTGTTCTTATCGGACTCTGAGGATATGACAAGAAGCAGTGGTCTTAAACTGCAGCGAGAGAAGCTTAGGCTTCCTACGTTTAGGAAAAATTCCTAACTGTCAGGGAGGTTAAACATTGGATCAAATTGCTCAGGGAGGTTGTGGAATCTCCATCAATTGAGATACTTAAGAACAGGTTAGATAGACATCTATCAGGGAAGTTCTAGATGGCACTTGGTCCTGCCATGAGGGCATGGGACTGACTCAATGATCTCTCGAGCTCCCTTCCATTTCTACTGTTCTATGATTCTACGAACCTCATTAGGGGTTTAATTAGGATTTACTGATTCAGCTGCTCCCTCTTTGCAAGGGGGAGAGGAATCATAGAATCATAGAACAATAGAGCTGGAAGAGACCTAAAAAAGCCATCGAGTCCAGCTCCCTGCTCTAAGCAGGACCAAACCCATCAGATCAGCCCCTCCAGGGCTTTGTTGAGGTGAGACTTAAACACCTCCAGGGATGGAGATTCCACTACTTCCCTGGGTAGACCATTCCAATGCTTCACCACCCTCCTAGTGAAAAAGTTTTTCCTAATGTTCAGCCTTGACCTTTCCAACCGCAACTTGAGACCAATGACTTACTGGAAATGACTTACTTGACTTACTTGACTTAAACCCTTGTCCTCCCAGTGGAGCACAGATCAATAAGCCTCCTGACAAAACTTCTAACTGACCCCATGTGTATCCCAGTTGTCCTTCAATCTCAGTAGGTCTTCTCCACATTGCCTGAGGCCTTCCTCTTTTGTGTCTTCCTTGCGGGTTCCATGTGAGACCCTGACGGACTATGTTGGATCATGGTTAAATCAGTCACTGGCTAAGGTTTTGTTCTGGATTGACGAAAGGCAGGAAAAAAAACAAAAAAAACAAAAAACTGTCTCTCTCCCACTGTGTTTCATGATCTGTCCTACTGCTGAGTTTCCCCCAAAGTCAGGCTGGTTCCAACAGTGCAAAAAGTCTACTATCTTTCCAGCAAATCAAAAGAACTCTCTGCTTTCAAAGCAACAAGGAGAAATATTAGCTGTGAGACCCCCATACAGACAGAGTGACCTGACCACTTCGGGAATTCAGCTGTAAAACTTATCTTCAGTCAACCGGCCCCTTCTCTTGGGTCTCCAGAGAAATACCTGATTGCATCTTTATCTTATTTATACTGTCATGGGTTGCAAATTACTTCTAATATCTCCTCACTGTTCCCCCAGCAAAGTGAACTTTGTTTAATGCCCAGAAGAGAGATGCATTTTTCACTGTAATGGAGTATATTGAGGGACTGGTAAATTAATACTTGTTTGCTTATGTCCTCCAGCTGGCTTTCTAAAATACAGATGAAGTACTCCTCTCAAGATGCATTTAGAGTATCAGCATGTTGCTTGTATTATAAACCAGGAAAAAGCATAACAATATAGCCTCCCACTGGAGTGCACGCAACCCACGAGCCACAAATTAAATAAAAGGAAGCAAACGGATTCTGATTAGGAATGAGCATTCTCAGAACACAGAAATTCTGGGGAATTGGCATTGCAGATGCTTGAGTGAATACAAGCCCTGCTCATCGTGGAACTGACCTTGTCCTGGCTTGTCACTTTCCAGAACAAGTGATACTTGGATGCAGGCTGTAACTTCGGCAATGGTCTTGTTAAATTTCTATTGGTCTGTTTCACCCTCCCAGCATGGCCCTTGTCACTACAGTATCTGAACTCAACAGGGTCAACACTTGCAGTGGTGACTTCCAAGGAATTCCCACAAAGGGTGCAGAAGATGGTGCTGATGACTCTACAGTTTTCATCAGGATCACTGTTTATACTCAAGCAATAAAACAGTCATTGGGTTCAAACTGAGGGTGTGTCTTCACTATATTGAAGATCATCCTGGTAGGGCCGAACTTCCAGGGTTCGATTTTGTGTGCCTAGCAGGGAAGTGCAAAATTGAATTATCTGGGGTCAGCAGTTGACCCTTGTACTCCTCAATATTGTGAGGAGAAACTTTCCCATCAACCTCCCTCTGTGAGGAAGGCCAGGTAAGTTGCTTGTAGATAAGTCAATTCTAGCAATGCAATTGCTGTAGCTAGAATTGCAGATCTACAAGCAACTTTAATGTCTAGTGTAGACCTGGCCTAAGACTCAGTCTCCCTCCTGAATTAAGAAGAAGGAAGAGTATGGCAATTATTCCTGCCTCCTTTATTCCACCCCCCTCGTTCCTTTGTCTTACTTCTTTGCAAGCTCGGCCTGCTGCAAACCACAGGGCTGAGTGCTAATTAACACCCTGCTGAGCCTAATTTTGTCTCTCCCTCACTGCACCTCATGCCGTCAGCAAACTGCCCAAAGCTTCCAAACCTCATCTGTTTGTTATGGATTTGGAGGTGACAGCCGAGAAAGAAAGATGTACCTGAGCGAGGTTCTGTCTCTGCTTGGTGCCTAAAAATGTCAGGAGAAATCCCAGCTCTCCCTGGTCTTTCTCAGCCAAAATGCTCAAGGAGTGAGCAGTTGGCAGCACATTTCTGCTCTTCAGTTGCAGCACAGCAAGTCGAGCTCTGGCAGATCTGTCTGCTGTAGCTTGGCCAAATGACTCCTGAAGGTGCAGAAGAGCATCTTCAGACCTCCCTGTTGGTAAACACCAAAAAAGTGACTAAATATCATATACCAAATCCAGAAAGATACCCCTAGGAAACCTCCAACCATTACATCAATATTCCAGCCAAATCATTCTCTTTGTTCTAAGATGGCACTTGGGTGTTGATTTTCACCTATTTACAATCAGCAACTTTTTGACTACAGCAAGACACATTAAGCATTTGGAGCCCTATTGTAAGTTAAATCATTACTGTGGCACAACTAATGAGATTTGGTAATCCCATCTGATTGTCCAGAGTCTCCAGAACTTTTTCTTTATGTTTTTATCACTATGTACAATGCAACTTCCTCAACTTGTTCACTGTGACTTGATCTGATCATGCCAGCTCTAAGCCATTATATTTGGGGACTATAACAGTCTCTGCAAGGGACCATGTCTCATCTGTGTTCAGTGTTGAACACCATGATGGCACTAGTCAGAGGCTACATAATCCCTGCTTTCACTACAAAACGCATGATAGCTTCATTATGGAGCTTCTACTGACTCCTTCTCGTTAAGAGGAAATGCACTAAGCGTGTTCAGTAGTTAGGCTGGGTGGACTCCAAGGAAAAGCCATGTATGAAGTGCAGCTGATGATGGCATCTGAGGAAAAGTCTACCTAGCAAAGTTATTTTCAAAATAACAGCCCTTATTTTGAAATAACTAACCTAGCATCTGCACAACACAACTGCTATTTTCAAAACAAATTCGAAATAGCTGCCATCTTATTTTGAAATCAGTAAACGTTATTTCATGAGGAATAGTGCCTATTTGGAAATAAAAAGCAGTCAAGTAGCACTTTAAAGACTAGCAAAATAGTTTATTAGGTGAGCTTTCGTGGGACAGACCCACTTCTTCAGACCATATCCAGACCAGAACAGACTCAATATTTCTACAAAGGAGCGATAATCTCTTTTCAGTAACACACATACCTTGAGGTCATTGACAGAATGGCCCATTCCATTAAAATGTTGACTAACTGGTTTGTGGATCTGGAGTGTTTTAATGTCTGTTTTGTGCCCGTTGACCCTTTGTCTAAGGGAGTTAGAAGTCTGTCCAATATACAAAGCATCTGGGCATTGTTGACACATGATGACATATATGATGTTAGTAGAGGAGCATGAGACCTCAAGAGAAGTGACCTCAAGGTATGTGTGTTACTGAAAAGAGATTATCGCTCCTTTGTAGAAAGGGAAGCGGATGAATTGACATTTATATTCAAATTCGGAACATTAACACATGGTTTAAATCGGGATGTGAACTTTCTGAGTCACTATAGGGGCTCGTCTGCATACTTAACTCAATCTAATTCTTGATCTTCCCCCCCAGCCCTCCACTCTCTGATTTGCTCACCTTGATTATCTTTTTCTGATTTGTCCTCCTTGCTTACTGTTTTTGGTTCTCTGTGTCTTAAATATTGAGTCTGTTCTGGTCTGGATATGGTCTGAAGAAGTGGGTCTGTCCCACGAAAGCTCACCTAATAAACTGTTTTGCTAGTCTTTAAAGTGCTACTTGACTGCTTTTTGTTTTGATAGTGTATAGACTAGCACGGCTTCCTCTCTGTAACTATTTGGAAATAGGCTGTTTCCTGTCTTAACAGCACCTATTTCAAAATAAGCTCTAGTGTGTCCAATGGTTCTATTTCAAAATATGATCTACGTGTTTAGACGATGTATTTTGGAATAGGTAAGTGCTATGGCAAAATGAATTTTTGTGTGTAACAGCCTTATTTTGAAATCATCTATTTTGGAATAGTTCTTCTGCGATAGCTTATTTCGGAATAAGGCTGCTGTGTAGACATACCCTGAGACAACACTGGTGATGACCTGGCCTGTTGATAACAGGCACTGGTCCCATTCCAAAACTCTCTTGGAAGAGGGAGAAAATGGAGAATATGCCCATGTAATGTGACTGAAGATCTCATAGCTTTTGCCTGAGAGATGAGGTACTAGCCTCATTCCCATGCCCATTTTCATTCTAGTTTGATTGATCACATTCTGCCTCCTTAAATTTACCTGCCATTGCAGAGAATGAAACAGTCTGGAATTTCTCTCCAAACCTGTTTTATAGTGTTGCCATGTAATGCTTGCTGCCTTCTAGCCCAGGAGACTCTACTTTCCCAAGGTGATTCTGCATACAGCATTTGTACAGTACTTTGTGGGCACACTGTGAGGCATGATATCATGGTATCAATAACCTATATTATACAGTTCAAGTGACCTATCGTGCATGAGGATGGGAATTTACCATCTGCCATCAAAACGTCGGTGTATAAGATGTGACATCTTGCTTCCTTGCTGTTAATTTGAATTAATGATTTGCCAATCACAACCAGATCCTTGACAGTCTCTTCCTTGTGAAGGTCCTTACTGGCCACAAGTTCAGTTAGCACAGTCCTGCAGTGGTCAAGTAGCCACTGTGTGATAAGGCCACGGGCTTCCTGCTTTAAAGATAGGATCTCTGAGATTACCACAGCTGTATCCTTTATGAGGGCTGAAGTCAAATCTTGCACTGCCTCCTACATGGAAAACAAGAAATAATAATAATAATAATAATAATAATAATTTGCCCTTCTCCAGTAAACTTCCATCCCCAGCTCTGCCACCGGCAGATTGTGGGATCTTGGGGAAGCTGCTTAGTCTCCTTGTACCTTGATTTGCCCACCTGCAATGCTGACATCATACTATTATCAAGCTCATGGAGGGGTTCTCAGATTCACTCGTCGAGTGCTCTGAAATCTTCAGGTGTGCGGTGCGAGAGAGTGACAAAATGTTATTTCTGAAAAAGGAAGAAGTTATGTAACCATGGTCCTAATTTTGCAACAAGGAGACAGGAAGAATAGAAGTTCTTATTAGGGACCTGCTAAGTGGCTTCCTAATTACATCCATCAGCAGCATGGACTTCGTGCATGTCTACAGTACAACTGGGAGCATCCTTCTCAACACATGTATGTAGAATCCACTAGCGTATATCTGTCTAGCACCAGCATGACTCAAGCTAATGTAACCCCAGAAGCACTGAGACCACTGACAAGGGAGTGTGAAATCTCTGCTCTACAGCCTCGTTTGAAAGCCACCTGGCTTTTAGCTCATGCGGTAGAGCACATGGCTTTAACCCCTGTGGTCGCAGGTTCATTTCTATGGCCATCAGCTTTACCCTAGCATGGAAAAAAGAACCTTGTGGACATTTCAGCTTGGAGTCTTTAGCCTGGAGGAGGAAGGAGCAAATCTGGCTACCTGAGCTGCAGTGTAGATGTAGTATCTGCATTCAGCTGGGCCCCTGAAAGCCTATTAGGATATGTGCATATGGAAGAACAAACTAAAATATCTGAACACGGTGTTGAAGAGGAAGCAATGCGACACAGGAACAGATAGAACAATGTGTGAGGAGTAAGTAAGATGCATTGACCCTATTAAGAACTCTGTTCCTCAGTCATGTTGTGTCTACTGGAGGGCTCCCAGGAGTACGTGCTACTGTATATTTAGGGCTAAGGGTTAAAGAAAGGAAGATTGTGGAGGGACACCACAAAGGATGCAGATTTAGCCTAGAATCCTGAGCATTTTTTGAGTTTATTCCTGTACTTTTACTCAGTATGAGAGGGAGGTTTTTGAAGTCACTTTCTGACCCATGTGTGGCTTTACCAAGGCATTATCTTATCTTATTGGTTTTATCTTTTCCTTATTTATGGTTTAAATTTTCAGAGCCAGCAAGGAGGGTCCCATTAATGGGAAAGATTACTCTCTATTCCCTTCCCCTTCTTCGGCTTTTAAAAAACACTGTACTTGCATTATATTAGCACTTAGAGGCTGCAGCTGAGATTGGGTCCCCATTTTACTGAGTGCTGTGGAAATTCTCAGTGAAAAATAATATCTGCTTCCAAAAGCTGGCAGTCTAAAGAAACAGGAGAGAGAGAAGGGTTGAGGGAAGGAGAAGAGACATGCAGCAGCTCAGTGGCAACCCCAAGAATAGGATCTCGATCTCCTGAGTGCAGCTATTAGAATAAGGGATTTTTTTTGGTTCATTTGCAGTTCCAAAAAAATGTGGGTGGGAAATTGTTTCATGTCAAGCTGGAAACAAAAGGATTGACAAATTGAAAAGTTAGAAAAAAAGCATTCTGGGTTGACAGGAACATTCAGTGGGACCCAAAATGAAACATTTAATCTAGATTCTGATTCTTTTAAAAAATTCTGCAAATAAATTGGGAAGAAATTTGTAACAAAAGTCATTATGACCCCACCAAACCAGAGTGAGTGTTTTAGAAAATGTCAAATGGGATAAGTTTTGATTGCTTTGGAATTGCCTTTTTTTTTTTCCAATCAGCACAGTTTGGTAAACATGACACAAATAAGTGAAATGCTTATGTGTAATTGTTTTACCACTAGGATAATAACTAGAACCTGTTTGCACACTACAGGTTGAACTTCTCGAGTCTGGCGGTCTCTTCATGAGCCAGTATGATTTTAGTTAGCCAGATGACCACATATCATGGGAGCGGCTAAGTTTTGCACAGTCCTATAAAGTTTGTTTCCAGCCACCAGTCCTGGTTCTCAGTGTTCTGTGCTGTTATTTAGCTCTAATTTACCCTTAAATGTCTTCTAAGAGCCCGAAGTGTTGGTAGTGTGCTAGACAATGTTGACCTCCTATGGTCTGGCAAATTCTCTCGTTTGGGTCCAGCGAGGTCCTGAGGATGCTGAATGAGAGAGGTTCAACGTGGAGCTACAGCACAGGCTGGAGAGATGACTTTGATAGGTGCTACATTTGTGACAAGACTTTCCTACCAGTGACATTAATTGTTATTTTATTAGTCTTGTCCCTCCTGAGAAATGTAATAAGTGCCTTTAATCTTCCGTTTAATGAGTCAGCACATTGATCCAATGGCAGTAAAGCCCACCAGTTTTAAAGCTATTCTTCAAGTCTCTCATCGTTTGAGAAGACAAGGAGCAGAGGAAATATGGCATGAACTTGCAAGCCAGATGAAGAGGTGTCTGGAGAGCCTGGATACAATGGCACTCATAAGAATTCCAGTCCTGATAGGTTTTTCACCCTCTCTCTCTTCCCCCTCACCCACACCAGTCTCAGTATGACTCCTACCAGACACCATCCTTCCTCCTGCCACTAGGAAAGATGTAGCAGAGGACAAGTGGAATGAAAAGCAAGGAGCCGATTTCTCTACTAGGCTGGAATGGATTGTTGCTCCACAATGCAGTCCGTTAGAAAAACATCCTGCCTCCTTCTACACTAGAGGGTCTTGTTGACAAAATCCATGGAACATCCACACTAAAAATGCGTTCTGTTGACATGCTGTTGACAGCACATGGCACTCTTGTTGACAGCCTTCTGCCTCCCTCAATGGAATCTGTCAATGAAAAAGCCATGTGGACGCGCTGGGGGAGGGGGCCCCTCTGTCGACAGACAGGGGTTCTGGGTCACCTGGCAGCCCTGTCTGCCATGCTTCCAGTTGGTCCTTCTGTTGAGAGAGCAGCTGGGCAGTCTGGCAACTCTCTGTTGACAGAGCGGATGAACAGAGTGATCTGGTTTTGTGTCTGGCTGTGATCTATCGACATTAGCAACACCATTAGGCTCATGCACCTGCACATCCACTAATGTGATATATGCTATCCTGTGCCAGCAATGCCCCTCTGCCATGGACATTGGACAAACCAGATCATCTCTGCACCAAAGGATGAGTGGACATAACTCTAACATCAGGAATTGGAATACACATAAACCCATAGGGGACACTTTAACCTCCCTGGACGTTTAATAAAGGCTTTGAAAGTTACCATTCTTCTCCAAAGGGATTTTACCACAGGATGACAGTGGGAGACATCTGATTTGAATTCATTTGCAAATCTGACACTTTTAAATTAGGCCTTAACAGGGATCTCAATTATCTTATGCATTACAAGAGCAATTTCCCCACCTCTGATATTTGCAGGCATGGGATATATCCCATCTCACTTAATTTGCTTCTTCTACTGCTCCTGTTAGTGACAGGTCACCCCCTTTTTTTCCCTCCTGCTCCGCCACCCCAGTAGATAAACCCTGGTTTCTTATTATCTACTCCAAAATCTGAGGAAGTGGATCTTACCCACAGAAGCTCATGACCTAATAAATAAATTAGTTAGTCTCTAAGGTGCTACAGGACTACTTGTTATTTGTGAAGCTACAGGCTAACATAGCTACCCCTCTGAATCTAGTAACTTAGCTCCGTTAGTCCCAGAGCACAGAGTATCAAGAGTACTATGTTACTGTACCACTCCAGCCATTGTGCTGGGGGGATGTTGCATGGTGATTCATGCAGGTTCTGTTTTTGGCCATTATTCAGTATCTAGCATTGTTACCATGTCATTTAGTCTCTCTGTGCTCAGTTTGCCCCTTTGGGATACCAGAAATATCTGTCCACTGCAAAAGGTGGTCCAGAGGCTGGCTTACTTAAATTACTCTGCAATAAAAAACCTACATCCCCCAGCCTCACAGTTCAGGTCACCTGACTTGGGTGTGCGAGACTTGGGCTACAATATCCAATTGCAGTGCAGATGCTTGAGGTCTGGACTTTGAGACCCCCTTCCCTTGCAAGGTCTCAGAGCTGGGGCTCCAGCTCACGCCCAAACTGCTAACATTTTGTAGCCCTGCAGTAGAAGTCTTGTGAGCCTGAGTCAGCTGATTCGGGCTAGGTGTGGCAGGGCCTCAAGCCTTTTAACTCAGTGTAATGTACCCTTAAAGTTTGCTAAGTGCTTTATGGATGGAAAGTATTGCTGTCCCTTCTTCTAACAGCAGCATCACCCTCTATTGAGCTGGAGCAGATATTCAAGGCCTTGCAGTTCAGCTTCCCAGCAAAGGAGAAACCAGTGAGGTGGATTCGAGGGCCCTTCCATGTGTAACCTGTTTTATTTACGCGAGTGATGCAATGAAAGTGGTTGAAAAGTTTGCAGAGCAATTCCTTGTGCCAGGAATCTCAGCTAGTTCCCAAAAAACAAGCGCTGGCTTCTCAGAAACTCTGACTGTGATCAGCATCTAAGGCAGACAGCAAATTCAGCTGCTGCTGAACCCGCTCCCTCTCCAAGGTCCTTTCTACAGAACCCTGACTGAGTAAAAACTAACAGCAACATAGCATGTCTTCCCAAGCCTGAACATTTGCTCACATGCTAAAAAAAAGAGCTTGGAAGACCACCTATTTAGCACTATCTTGCAATGTCTGCCATGATGATATTACGCCTGCGACAAGTGGAGCTAGAGAGCTCTCCAGCTTTAACTAGATTCCCGATCTCCAAGCAATTGCACTTAGGAGCATTGCTAGACAAAGTGTGCATGTCCTTATTAGTAGTGATTAGTGTAGGAAGGCTGGGAATGATGTAGAAATGGACAGTTCCATTTGGCAAGCGGAGCCATTTGACTTACATTCTCTAACACATTTTCATGAATAATTTCTGTGCTGTATGTTCATATCTGGCATGCACACTTAAAGGCTCACACACCCATGGCTTGGGAGAAACTTACACAGTAAGGGTGAAATTCATTCCTACATAGGGGACCAGCACAAGCGCCATATATCAGTTCAATTAATTAATTAAGTGATGCATAGGTCTTGCATGGGACAGCTGCACAAGGTGACTTTTACCCTTTTGAAATTTTCCTTTGTGCTTATCATTTTGCAAAGCTTTGCAAACAGATGCTAAATCTGTTTGCACTGGTCTCGGCAGGTAAATAACGTTAGGCAAGCTGTTCTCTATGACTGCAGGGTTCTCCTCCTATGAAACAGCTGCAGACTGAAAGTCTTAAAGCATGGGCTCCTCAGGCGTGAGGCTTTCCCTACCTTTTGACTATCCAGCTCTGAACAGTCCTGTAGAGCTTTAATGTTCATAATCATATTTTGGGCCTTGGATATGAAATCCACTAGTTCCCCTGGCTTCCCTAAAGCCCACGCAAGCATTTTGCAAATTGGGTTTTAAATGAGTTGCAACGGTGCAGTGAAAATGCACATTTGCTGTTTTATACTCCAAACATTTGGGAATGTTTTGAACAAGCTGCCGAGATGGCCACCCAAAAGGCTAGGAATCTGCATGAGACACAACTTGCTGAAATTGAAAGCAGCCCTCCCAAAGCCCTTGAAGGGGAAAAACAGATGGCACGTGGAGGATCGGAACAGACGGTGCTCAAAGCAGCATTGCTAGCTAGACAGCAAGTCCGGGGATTTGTTTCTGAAACTTTCTTATCTTAATGGCATCTTTTATTTTCTTTCTCTTTCCTCAGCCTCGAGCCCTTAGCAAAATCAGTACATACATGCTGCGTTAGGTCTGAGCTTTTATCCAACAAAGAATCAGATTAGACATCTGATTTCTATTATTATCCCCAGGTTTTCCCTTACAGGAACAAGCACATTCCCTGTAACAAACAAACAGCAATTCATATGGCTGGGTGCCTAGTTCTGTACAGCCACAATCCATAGGCAAACAGAGAGTGATCTAGTGGTGTGAGCATGAGACTGAAAGTCATGAGTTCTGGCATGGGGGCTTTTCCCCTCTCTGCTACTGACTTTGTGATGGTTGGGCATATCAATTAACTTCTCTGTGACATGCTTTCCCCACCTGTAAACTAGGGATGATAAATACAGCCCTACCTCCCAAAGGGAGTTGTGAGGGTTGATTAATTAATCTTTGTGGAACAGCTTGAGCTCCTGGAATTGCATGTTCTATCAATGCAAAGAATCATTCCTTTTCATATGGGAACCTGAGTTGGTCATGAGTGAATTTCTAAGTACTTAGGATATAATCTGGCCCTATCACAGCCATGCAGGCGAGTAAGTGGGAGTGAAACACCTCCCACTTTGCCTCCCTAGGTAGCCATGAGAGCACAGCCCACATTGTGGCTAGGCCATAAGGATAAGCAGATAAAGGTTGGGCTGCTTTGAACTGTCACTGGGGAGGGAGATGGCAGGTGGGACAGGTAGGGGGAATCTGGATGTTGGTGGAGTAGCGATTCCTTTGCCTTCCTGTGCTAAGCAATGGAACTGGCAGGGCATGGAGAGGAAGTAAGCTGTACCCAGTGGAAATCCCCAGTGCAGCAGAGATGGAGTCACACACACTTCCCAGAAATGGTCCTGGGATGCTGCACCTGTGCATTGCTCTTGCTCAAAGCATTCAGCAAATTCTCATTCTAACCCTTCACAGCTGCAGACCATTGGAGTTAAGAGGACCCAGGTGCAATAAACATGGTAATGCTATCACAGGTCGAACCTGTGTCATCTGGAAATCTCTCGTGCGGCAACATTCATAATCCAGCATGATTTTAGTTAGCTGGACGACCACCTCTCATGGCTGTGGTCAAGTTTCCTGTGGTCCCATAAAATTTGTTTACAGCCACCAGTCCTAGCTCTCTGTGTTCTGGGCTGTTATTTAGCTGTAATTTACCCCTAAATGTCTTCTAAGAGCCCAGTCAGCAATGGACATGTTGGTAATGCTGCAAGACAATATTGACCTCCCGTGGTCCGACAAATTCTCTCACCTGGCACCAGTCAGATCCCAAGGGTGGCAGTTGAGAGAAGTGCAACCTGTACTTTAAAATTTCTCACCATAACACCTTACATTACTAATCCTAAAAAAGTGGTCAGATTCCAGCTGATATAATCATTGAACAACTAATTCTACAGCACTTACTGTTGTTTGTCATTCCACGAATTTCTCAGCTTAGAAGGATGCTTCTAAATATAAATCATGAGAAATAACCTTCATTAAAGAGTCAGTAAATATTCACTGGAGGCTGCTGGACTGTTTAGTTCCTATTTGCATGTCATTCATATTGCATAATGAAATAAAGACCATTTAGTTTCACCTATGTGTATAAGATTCTACTCAGTTTCACTTTCTAGTTCTGGCACTATAAGATGGTGGTACAATTTTTGGGTGGCAAGAGAACAAGGAAAGGTGATTGTTTAAAGAAAGAAGCATTCCCACTGTTGATCTTTGTTAAAAAAACCCCTCTTTTATTTAAATTTTTGACTGAAAAAGGTATCGTGACAAGCTATCACCAGTGACATTTTTAAAATAGTCAGGTGGAAGAAAGGCCAGTTGTTATAAATGAGGCATCTTTCTTCCAATCCATGGAACAAAAAACAAAAGAAGAGAGAGTTCTTGACTTGCTATGGATGCTTTGGATTACAAGGCGGGAGGGACTGTCTATTTGAAAGTTTATGATGTTGATCTATTGTATCTGGGTTTTTACTTGTTTACTCTCATTGGTTTAATGAACAATTACAACTCATACAGCTTCAAGTAACTCCTCATCTCATTCTATTAGCATCTCTGCATAAGACACAGTGCAGATCCCATCTTTCCAGGAAGCGGTCCTGATTCTATAATGAATCCCATCTTCCAGGCTCCCCGTAATGTCCTTAAACATGTCATAATTGTGGAGTTGCCTCAGACAGTAGAAATACTGCTATGAGTGTAGGCTGTAATAGTTCATATCTTGAACTTGCATCTTTCATTGTTAATACTCAGAAAAGAAGTGCAGATATTTCCCAAAACACAATGAATGGATTTTCCATAAAATATGAATCACAAAGATACGTTGCATTGTGTTAGCAATTTGTCTCCAATTGCTAGCCCTTGTCTAACGTGGTTATGGTGTCTTGGTTAAGCATTTCCTGTTCAAGGAAAATTTGCATCAATGGTGTTCTATCTGGACCAAGCAAAGAAGGAGAAAGACAGACACAGAGATTGCTAAAAGAAACAAAATTGCCTGCTGTCCTCCTTTAATGTTCTGACTGCGAAACTGTAATCAACACAAAAAGGAGGCTGTACTCTGGGGAGAAGGGGTACTCAGACCTTTAAAGGACAGTATTGGGAGGGAAGTTTTGAAAGTCACATTTGCACAAAAGAACTGGAGGATTACTACTGATGAAGAGGGCTGGGCTGGCACAAGGCTTTGTAAATCCAGCATCAGTCTTCGGAACAGGGCTGAAGAAAGTACGTGTAAGTCATGCAAAACATTTGTTCTCACACCCTCTGCATAGGGGTGAATTTCGCCTCCTCCAAAGGAATGTCTGAAGCAAATTTCACTCTAATTATCTCCCTGGTTCTTCCGAATTCAAACAAACAAACAAAAATTCTTAAAAATATTATGCAGCACTAATAGGTATTGACAGCAACTAGTCTGGCACTACCCTGCCACAGATCCACAGACATTGCCTCAGACCTAGACTCTTTGTGGTCATCTATGTGTTTCTACTGCTGGATGTGCTGGATGCACATAACAAATGTTTATTTGGCACTATTGAAACTACATCTGGAGTATTGTGCCCAGTTCTGGGCCCCCCCAGTATAGAAAGGAGGTGGATGCATTGGAGAGGGTACAGTGGAGGGCAACCAAAATGAATAGGGGGCTGGAGCACATGATCTACAAGGAAAGACTGAGGGGTTTGGGCTTATCTAGTTTGCAGAAGAGAAGAGTGAGGGGCGATTTGATGGCAACTTTCTAGAGAGTCTGAAGAGAGGCTGTTCTCAGTATTGACAGGTGGCAGAACAAGGAGTGTTCTCAAGTTGTGGTTGGAGGTCTAGGTTGCATATTAGGAAAATCTATTTCACTAGGAGGGTGGTGAAGCACTGGAACAGGTTACCTAGAGAGGTGGTAGAATCTCCATCCCCAGGGGCTTTTAAGACCTGGCATGAAAATGTCCTGGCTGGGATAATTTAGTTAGGGTTGATCCTGCTTTGGGCGGGGGCCTGGACTTGGTGACCTCCTGAGGCCTCTTCCAGCCTTAGTATTCTGTGATTCTATAGTCTTTTTAACATCATTCCTGGAGTTACCACCTTGTCTGAGCAATATCTCCCTGGGTAACAGCACAGTGTCTGAAAATCGGTACTGATAGATGCCATACAATTATTTGTACCACTAGCAGGTAACAGTGCTGACAGGTACCCTGGTGGCATTTTTGTTACTTATTGTGATAGATGATTGGTGGGGTGAAAAACATGCCTAAAAACAGTGTTTGGAGACAAATGTGACTGATACTCAAAATAAAACACTGCCGCCTGCTCGTAAGCGTCAAGAATGTTTGGTATGTTAGTTCTCCAGTCTGTGAAAACACACACGTCTCTGAGCACACAAGATGTGACAGGAGGAGGATCATTTGATCAGCTTAGGTCAGTGCCTTATTCTATTAACATGGGAGCTATTGGCTAAAAGGGTTTTAAAGCTGTCAGTAGAAATCACATCACTGCAATGGAAACCATTTGGGCTTGGCTGCTTCCGGTTACAGCTTATTGGCAAACTGAGAGGATATTGAACCTGCTCTTAATGAATGTGCATGCAATGATCCCAATGTTCATTCACTTGGGAAAGGGTTTTACAAGGATGATGACTGTCATCGAAGCCAAAATAAACATGAATGCTGTGGATCACTTTCAAGGGGCAGTACATCACAAAGTTCATCTCCTCATGGAGAATTTTTTCACTGTTTGCAAGATTTTGCTGTGCAGTCAGACAGGTCATTCGATGGTACAGTACTAGGGTGTAGTTTATGAACTTGCAGAAGGATGGCATGATTACAAAAAGCGAAATTGTTAAAGATTAGAAGTGGACAACAGAGAAACCACAGAAGAGTCAGGACATTCTGGCTACGTCTACACGTGCACCCAACTTCGAAATAGCTTATTTCGATGTTGCGACATCGAAATAGGCTATTTCGATGAATAACGTCTACACGTCCTCCAGGGCTGGCAACGTCGATGTTCAACTTTGACGTTGCTCAGCCCAACATCGAAATAGGCACAGCGAGGGAACGTCTACACGCCAAAGTAGCACACATCGAAATAAGGGAGCCAGGCACAGCTGCAGACAGGGTCACGGGGCGGACTCAACAGCAAGTCGCTCCCTTAAAGGGCCCCTCCCAGACACACTTTCATTAAACAGTGCAAGATACACAGAGCCAACAACTAGTTGCAGACCCTGTATATGCAGCACGGACCCCCAGCTGCAGCAGCAGCAGCCAGAAGCCCTGGGCTAAGGGCTGCTGCCCACGGTGACCACAGAGCCCCGCAAGGGCTGGAGAGAGAGTATCTCTCAACCCCCCAGCTGATGGCCGCCATGGAGGACCCCGCTATTTCGATGTTGCGGGACGCGGATCGTCTACACGTCCCTACTTCGATGTTGAACGTCGAAGTAGGGCGCTATTCCCATCCGCTCATGGGGTTAGCGACTTCGACGTCTCGCCGCCTAACGTCGATTTCAACTTCGAAATAGCGCCCAACACGTGTAGACGTGACGGGCGCTATTTCGAAGTTACTGCCGCTACTTCGAAGTAGCGTGCACGTGTAGACGCAGCCTCTGAGTTTCATTTCCAGCTCCTCCACTGACTTGCTGCGCCACTTTACATGACTCAGTCAACATCTTTATAGTGCTTCAAACATTGAGGTAGAATTTCAAAAGTGTTTATCACTAACCACACCCACTAAAGTCAACTTCCTTTAACCTCCATGGGAGCAGAGTTAGGTTGGCTCATGTGTATGTATTAATTATTATGATTAGAATTGCAGGATTACCCAGGGGCACCAAATGTAGACCAGGATTTTAGCATGCTAAATGTGGTTCAAAGACATAACAAAAAAAGACAGCTGCTCTCTGCAGGAGTTAGCAGTCTAAGCAAGTACCTCACTAGTCCCTCTTACTGGGACCCCACTCTTTAAATACCCTTCTGAAAGCATCCTCCCTACTCATGTATCTGATGAAGCGGGTCTTTGCCCACAAAAGCTTATGCTCCAAAATATCTGTTAGTCTATAAGGTGCCACAGGACTTCATGTTGTTCTCAAAGCTACAGACTAACATGGCCACCTCTCTGATACTAGTGCAGTGGTGTCCGGTAGGAATTCAGTGCTCGCCGCTCTTGTGGTTGTCATCTTTCCATATTTGCCACATTATGTTGTACAAAACTTTATTAACTAATGAGACTGTTGGTAGGCATTTCATACTAAATAATACAAACACCAAAACGTCAAATGATCCAGGCACTCTCAGCCTCCCCACTATAAATAAATGCCCTTCTCCTCCCCAGAGCCAGGCATCCCCAGCCCCTCCATTCTAATTCAATGCTTGTGACCCACCAGTGCCGCTGGAGCTGCTGCTGGACCTGCTGCCAGGACTGCTGCTGGAGCAGCCACCATGCACTTCTCCCACCAAGTGGTGAGGCGCGTGTGCAGAGTGGGTGGATGGCAGTTGGCCACCCCCATGTAATGAGTTAGGTGTACATGCACTAACCACAATGCAATGTCCTATTTACCGCATGTGGTGCGTAGTGACCGTATTGGACGGCACGGCTCTAAGATGTTGGAAACATTCTATCAAAAACTTTGATGCAGCAAAACCAAGATTCTAGATCCAAATTCTCCTGGGAGGGAATTCATTAAGGACCCCATTGAAGTCCAGGAAGGACTCCTTTGTGCTTTGGTCCTGACCCTCAGTACTTCACTGGTAATACCTAGTCAGCCCCTTGTGATGGTTTCTGGCAGTTTATGTGAACTGAGTGGCTGTGTGTGTGAGGGGAAAGATCTTGGCCTATTCCACAGTAAACAGGTGCCTGCATCACAGCCTGCCCCTTTCAGGGTGCTTGCCACACAAGGGCCAAGTATGGAATAGGCCCTAGAGCCTGAGTGACCTTGGCACCAGTCAAGGTGGCTTTTCTGGAGGAAGGTTAAGGGACACTGGCTAGGCAAGATGGAGGGGAGTGCCTATGTGGCTAGATTAAGGATTTTCAAGTCTAACCCACTCAGTCTGGCACAATTCAGCCAAGCCCAGGACTTGCCATAAAGCTCGCCCTTCGTTTGACCACATCCATGGCAGCCCATGGCTAGAATCGCTGCAAGTTTTTCACCTGCGGAGAAAGTTGCGTTTCACTGGTGAGAGAGGAAGATGCTCAGTGGACTCTACCACCTCTCTGAACCTCCACTCTGGTATTTCACTCTGCCACCTACAGGAAGGACTCTGGGCCAACTGTCGGGGACCCATGTGGGTCGACACCATATGGAGCAGGAAGGAAACAACACAGGAGCACATGCTTGGCAGAGCCGAATGCCTGCATGGAGCTAAGCTCCCCTTGTGAAACAGAGCATGTGGCCTATGTGAACCCCTCAACTCTTTAAAGCAGCACTTGAGTAAGTCTCACAAGGAGTCTGAACCTGGCATGACGAGTCCAGTGTGTGGAACTGATATAAAAAATGGCTCCTGTCTGGTCCTCAAAGCCTTGTCCATCATGTTTCATTCTCCAAACCCAGGCCTTGCCCTGTAGCATGCTGACACCGAAGGGAGCGAGCCACCAACAATCCCACAGGGTTCAAGACTCAGAGGTGAGCATGTACCATTGCTCAGACATAATAAGGGTCTTGACAAAATGCTTCCCTTGCTGTGGGACTCTGTGTACTGGAAGAGCAGCCACAGCACTTCAAGAGCCAATAAAAACACAATAAAACACTGGAGGAAAACGAGGCTACTCCTCCACTGGGGAGAGGAGCACTGGGGGTACTAAAATAATTGGATAAACAGAGAAAAATATTCCTGGTGGAGGCAGAAAAAGACATTTAGCCCTTGTAACCCTAAGCCCATAATTCAGGCAGGAGTTGCCATCATGAAAACACTGGGCCCATTTCTGTTCTGTTCCTCTCGTATAAATCTAGAGGTCAACCACTCAGGCTGATGGAATTACTCTAGATTTACACAGGAGTAAATGAGCGCAGAATTTGGCTCAATAGGTGTAAATTGAAAGGGTGGCTGACAGACTTGCCAGGTCCCTGGGCAAGATGGGATGGGGCCATGGCTCCACCCCCAGAAGGGTCAGGGTCGCAGGCGGAAGGGGTCGGGGGGGCTAACCTTCCTAAGCAGGCCCTTCAGACAGCCCTACAGAGCTGCCCGGAGTGCACTGTTGGGGGCTCCATGGTTATTTAAAGGGCCTGGAGCACTGGCTGCCTGTAGCAGTGGCTGGGAGCCCAAGGCCCTTTTCAATTGCCAGATCCTCGGGCAGCTGCCTCCTTTGTCCCCTTCCCCCACCCCATCATCAGGCCTGTAACTTAACACAGATCCAATGAATTCAGTGGAGTTGCTCCAGTTTACATAAGCCATGCACCTGGCCCTGTACTGCCAATGTTGCAAAGCTCAGTGCTGCTCTGAGATCTATCGATAGAAAGTGCTGTCTAATCACTGGGTATAACTATTATTACTAATTCTGGCCATGCATGCGGCACATGACACAGGCATAAGTCTGACATGTGCCACTTAACTTGAGGGTAATGAAAGAAGCCCTGCAATTTGTAAAGCATGACAACACACAGCTTGTAAGTGGATGTGCTGTGTAGCTGTAGTAGCTTTGGACATATGTGTCATCACCAAGCACTGCTGTCCTCTTTTACATTTGGTGCTACGTTGCCTGTTCCAGTGGAAAGAGGGGCTTATTTTCACAGAATCACAGGGCTGGAAGGGACCTCAGGAGGTCATCTAGTCCGGCCCCCTGCTTCAAGCAGGATCAACCCCAACTAAGTCATCCTAGCCAGGACCGTGTCCAGCTGGGACTTAAAAACCTCTAGGGATGGAGAATCCACCACCTCTCTAGGCAACGCATTCCAATGCTTCACCACCCGCCTGGTGAAGTAGTTTTTCCTAATATCTAACCTACACCTCCCCCTCTTCAACTTCAGACCATTACTCCTTGTTCTGCCGTCTGACACCACTGAGAACAGTTTCTCACCCTCCTTTTTAGAGCTCCCCTTCAGGAAGTTGAAGGCTGCTATTAAATCACCTCTAAGTCTTCTCTTCTGTAAACAAAACAAGCTCAAATCCCTCAGCCTCTCCTCATAGGTCTTGTGCTCCAGACCCTTCATCATTTTTGTTGCTCCAGACCCTTAGTCATTTTGCAGCAGTGCATATGACTGCATCAGAGTGATGCACATGAGAGATGTGTCCTCCTTCCTCTCCTCTAGACATGGGCAACTGAGTTATCAGTAGAGGGGGAGGGGCAGATGGGCACATAGGAAAAGCAGGCTACCGCACTGAGTGGTGGCTTTGATCTCGCATCACATGCTGCCTGCGAACAGCATGTTTTGTCTTTAGAACCCAGACAGTGAACGACTGGGGCAACGAAGCTCCGTAGGCCATACCGGGTCAGGGCTTTTACACGCAGCAGAGCATCTGAGTGCGTGCACAGATCCCACAGGTTCTAGCATTTACAGTACGTTTTTGGATCTTGAAGTAATGTTTCATTTCCTTGGCCATGCTACGTGTCGTCCGCACATGCACCACAGGGTGCTTTGCTGCCCCTGTAGATAATGAGCCACAGGGAGAGTTGAATGAGTTGCAGACAGTTGGGGCTTATGCACAGACTCAGAGAAGCTACTTTCAGGGCCCATTGTTCACCACCCCTCCAGGACAGTGAGTAATACAGTGATTCTCACCTATTACTATAGGTTGGACATCTCTGATCTGGCATCCTTGAGACCTGACCGGCGCTGGATGAGAGAATTTGCCAGACCATGTGAGATCAATATTGTCTAGCACATTACCAACACGTCCACTGCTTCCTGGGCTCTTAGAAGACACTTAGGGGTAAATTACAGCTAAATAACAAGCACAGAACACTGAGAGCCAGGACTGGTGGCTGGAAGCAAACTTCATGGGACCCCAGGGAACTTGGCCACAGCCATGATAAGTGGTCATCCAACTAACTAAAATCATGCTGGATTATATTGCCATCCGAGAGCATTCTGCATTAAAACATTTCAACCTGTATGTGTAGCTGGGAGTAGATAGTATTACAGGGGGTAACACAGCTTATTTAGATATCTGCCTAATTTTACAACCAGCTACATAAAAAGCACCAGCAATGGCAATACAAACTAAAATGTCATACAGACACTGACTTGTTTATAGTGCTCTATGGGCTATATGCCAAAATGTAAATATATTTTCCAGTTGATTGATTTTTCAACTACGGTAAAAATTAGAACGTAAGTAATCAGTCAGTAATAGCCTCCCATGTCTTTCTGTCTGATTCTGTAAGCAAGACACTTTTAAGTGAGGTGACCCTTGGGGGTACACAAAACAAAGGGGTAAAAGCAGTCTGAAAAAGGTGATGAGCCACTGGTGTGATATAGACATGATGTTAGGGCCAGGTATCAATGCATATGGGGCCCAACCCTGCTTTCTACTTGAATCCAGTGGCAGATTTCCCATTGATTTCAGCAGGTGAACGGTCAGGCCCATGGAATATGAGATAGTTCATTCAAATACTTTACATTTATTGGATAACTCATGACAATAATTCAACATGACCCTTCCGGTCCTAGTGTTCTATGATTCTATGACAACAATACCTTCTGCTGGCTCAGGGCAACATATATGAATCCCCTTCCACTCAGGGCCTGGACATTTCTAGGGTCTTCCTTAAGGATGGCATTAAAATCAAAAATAGCAGTTTTCTTCTGGCCAAGTTGTCCATAACATCGGGCTCTGGTGAGAAGGGACTCTTCAGCATGGCCACCTGGGCAAGACAGAGATGTACAAATCAGAGAGGCCTTCGAGTGAGACAGCTCCCCAGTGGGCACTGTGGGTAAACTTACCCCACGTGGAGCGCCTGTTGCCCCACAAACACCCTATTTAGAGGTCCTAGATGGTATGTGAACCTTCTTCACCATCATGTAACAGAACATAAAGCCAGCTGGCTGTTCAGCTCTGCATCTGGGCAAAAGAGCTGGAGACTGAGTTAAGAACATAAGAACATAAGAATGGCCATACTGGGTCAGACCAAAGGTCCATCAAGCCCAGCATCCCATCTGCCGACGGTGGCCAATGCCAGGCGCCCCAGAGAAGGAGAACAGAAGACAAGTGATTTATCTCCTGCCATCCATCTCCTGCCCTTGTTATGAAGGCTAGGGCACCATACTTTATCCCTGGCTAATAGCCATTTATGGACCTGACCTGCAAAAATTTATCAAGCTCTTTTTTAAACCCTAATAGAGTCCTGGCCTTCACAGCCGCCTCGGGCAAGGAGTTCCACAGGTTGACTGTGCGCTGTGTGAAGAAAAATTTCCTTTTATTAGTTTTGAACCCACTACCCATCAATTTCATTTGGTGTCCCCTAGTTCTTGTATTATGGGAAAAGGTAAATAATTTTTCTATATTCACTTTCTCCACACCATTCATGATTTTATATACCTCTATCATATCGCCCCTCAATCGCCTCTTTTCCAAACTGAAAAGTCCCAGTCTCTCTAGCCTCTCCCCATATGGGACCCTTTCCAAGCCCCTAATCATCTTAGTCGCCCTTTTCTGAACCTTTTCTAATGCCAATATATCTTTTTTGAGGTGAGGAGACCACATCTGCACGCAGTACTCGAGATGTGGGCGTACCATAGTTTTATATAGGGGAAGTATGATATCTTTTGTCTTATTATCGATCCCTTTTTTAATAATTCCTAACATCCTATTTGCCTTACTAACTGCCGCTGCACACTGCGTGGATGTCTTCAGAGAACTATCCACTATAACTCCAAGATCCCTTTCCTGATCTGTCGTAGCTAAATTTGACCCCATCATGTAGTACGTGTAATTTGGGTTATTTTTTCCAACATGCATTACCTTACACTTACCCACATTAAATTTCATTTGCCATTTTGCTGCCCAATCACTCAGTTTGCTGAGATCTTTTTGTAGTTCTTCACAATCCCTTTTGCTTTTGACTGTCCTGAACAACTTGGTGTCATCTGCAAACTTTGCCACCTCACTGCTTACCTCATTTTCCAGATCATTGATGAACAAGTTGAACAGGATCGGTCCCAGGACTGAGCCCTGGGGAACACCACTAGTTACCCCCCTCCATTGTGAACATTTACCATTTATTCCCACCCTTTGTTTTCTGTCTTTTAACCAATTCCCGATCCATGAAAGGACCTTTCCTCCTATCCCATGACCACCTAATTTACATAAAAGCCTTTGGTGTGGGACCGTGTCAAAGGCTTTCTGGAAATCTAGGTATATTATGTCCACTGGGTGCCCCTTGTCCGCATGTTTATTAACCCCTTCAAAGAATTCTAATAGATTAGACAGACACGACTTCCCTCTGCAGAAACCATGCTGACTTTTGCCCAACAATTCGTGCTCTTCTATGTGCCTTGCAATTTTACTCTTTACTAGTGTTTCTACTAATTTGCCTGGTACTGATGTTAAACTTATCGGTCTATAATTGCCAGGATCTCCTCTAGAGCCTTTTTTAAATATTGGTGTTATATTGGCCGTCTTCCAGTCATTTGGTACCAAAGTGGATTTAAAGGATAGGTTGGACCTTGGTCTCCAGGGGTTGGAATGCTGGGGAAAGTATTTAAGCAGAATGGTGATGACAAAACTCATCAAAAATGCAAAAGTCATTCCAGTGCACAAGAATCTGAACACTCCTTGGCTCCCTTTCAAGCCCTCCAGATCCAGTCCTATCTCTCACTTACCTCAACAGGAGTATTGCTGTTGGATTCAGTGAGACCACTATTTTGGCCTTAGAAAAGGGGTTAGTGGTTCAACAGGGCCTTTAGTCTGCACATGGGGAATTAAACGGGGGTTATATGGTGCTCAGAGTTTGTGCTGGCCTTCTACACCATGGTGACTTTCACCCTTGAAGATGAAATCTGTGAGGGTCACTAAAGAGATTATTTTGGAAATGAAGCCCAGTTACATTATGGCTTCAACGTTCACACACATGTGTTTGCACTTGGATGCCAGATATTGAGCCTGCCACTAACACCTTGGAGTGAGGCAGCTGGCTCCAAGTGAGCAGAGCCTGCCCCTTAGTCTATCGAGAATGGTCTCTTCACAGTGCCAATGGCAGCTGCTCTTTGGAGTTTTTATCCAGAAGCTGCCCGAGGCCTCTTGAATGTCTCCTCTGAATGCATAACTGGTTCTTACTGGCTGTTTGAACAGCACAATTTGCTTTGATAATCCTCCCCCTGCAACCTGATAGGTCTGAAAAATGAAAGAAGGAGAATGGTAACTTCCCAAGTGCGATTTCTAAAATGATATGCTCACCAGTGGACACATTCCTGACCTCTCTCCCAAGCTGGACATTAAAAGAAGGCTGCCCTTGCTGCAGTAATGATAATGGTGGGGAACCTGAAACACTGAAAACATCTGGGGTGGGAACTGCCCTGGCATGGACAGAGATGCAGTTGTTTGGTTTCTGTCAGCTGCAGCATTTGGAATCAGCTGCTTGCTGCACTCCGGCCATCCCTGCTGCATAGAGATGACACGGGATGCAGCCAGTTGCATGGAAAAAGCAACCCTGTCTCTCATGAGCTTGGCTGTTTGTGTATTCTGTCTCTCTAGCCTTCCACATGGAACAGCTCTTGGCCCTGAGAATAAGAAGCCACGAGAGTGTGGGCTAGACCAGGGCTGAACAAATTTTTTACATCAGGCCCCACTTTTCAGCCCTGCAATTAGTAGCCCTCCTCTCCAACCTGTCTAACATAATCCAAACCGATGGAAATTTCAGTCATGTTCATATAGGGAAAAAAACAAAACACCTTTCGGCATATGTAAGGAAATAAGTCTGTAAAATGTAAAAACTTTTTGAATCGGTATATAGATGAGACACACATACCTAAAAACAGCAACTTATCTCAATATTTTTAATTAGCTAGATGGATGAGCTTGAGTCCCAGCAGCCGATTGGGCTGTGCCCCCTTCAGGAAATTTCACCCTCCCACAAGAGGGCCTGTCCCCACACCCCTGTGCTAGACTGTGACTTGGACTTACGAGGGCTACAAGCCCCCCCATACTTTCACAAACTATCCAGACCTAGGGCAGTAAATAGAAGGAGAGTGGTTCAGATAGGAAATGGGCAAAGCTCTCTATGCCCAGGCTGGCACTGGGGGTGTTATAGGCTGCCCAGAAATGATTACCCACTGGAAGAAGCAAAGATACAGACAGAAAATCAGGACTTAGCTGGGGATGTGAGGGTATAGAGCTCCATTCTCACTGAGATAAACAAAAATACAGTAAACTCTTTCATATCTCTCAGAATTAATAGTCTGGGTAAAAGAGAGGTGTACCTAACGATGCAGAACACTAAAGAAAACCAAGATTAGATATTAAGAAACAAACAAAAATGTATGCAGAGTACTTTATTTACCAACAACAGCAGTATTGTACACTGTAAACTTAGACTGTACCTGACCTATTTATTTGTATTTACTTTCACTCTACTGTACTCAAGGAAAGTGTAACTGAAATTGACTTATGGTTAAAATGCCAGTTATTTGAGAGTTCTGGATGATAGAATGCTGGATATGAAAGAGTTTGCTGTATTCACAACCATTCCACCACACTAGAGGTGGTGGCAAGGGTCAGATGACCTCCTGAAGTCCTTCCAGTTCTATGAGATCCCTGTGATAGTAACACATGGCTGAGGAATCTCTTGACCCATTTCCCTGTAGCCTCTCGCCAAGCTCCAACTCACTTGGCCGCTAACTAAAACCACTTCTCTTAAATGACAGCACTTTTTCTAACTGCCCGTTTCTTGCAATCTCTTCCTTGGTGCCTTGGCCAGGATTCTGACAGCAACAGAACCCTGTTCCCCCGCAGCAGTGGAGAAACCTGGTGTGGCACTTCAGGGGATGGAAGAAAGAAGAATAAAGAGTCCGAGGCAAAATTCTAGTCAAATACAGTAATTGAAATCACCAAGCTGCCCAGGGGTGCATTATCCAGAGACTGGCTATCTAGCCTTTAGCAAGATAGACTTGTGTCCCAGCTCCTTACCTATACCATTGGGTTTGGGGAAAGAGTCCTTATTTGATAGCTGTGAACATTAATGAATGCTTGTGATGTGCCCAGATATTTAATTGATGGGGGCCACAGAAGCACCTAGATGAATAGCAGTTATGCCCCATTTAGAATTGCAGTGATAGTCTGCAGTGAACTTAGCCAGTCATATTATGATTTAATTCACCCGTTACAGCTTCAATGTTTACAGAATCTGCATCTTGGTGCTCAGTGATATTTAGCCAACAATTATATTTTACTTAATAAAACAAAACAAGGACTATGGTTTGTATTCTCAAGGCATTTGAAATAATGGTAACTTTTTAAGCTTTTTAAAAATTTACCTAATTTGCTTTTAAAGCAGGTACATAGAAATATGTGTGTGAAATCTTTCACTGGAGTTTTCCATAAGGATGGAGGATGATTTACTACCACCTAGTGGGGAATCTACATGGGACAAGTTTTATTTATAGTCTGAAGCATTCAATTTTAGTCAGAACAGTGCAAGCAGATCCCTGCACCTGTGTGGATCCAGTTAGAGGACTGAGCCCTGAATTGGTAAATATGGACAAATGACTGATTTGTCCCTTTACCGTAAAACCAGCGTTACCTCCTTTGCAAAGGATATTGAGGTCCTTGAATTAAAAAAACAAAATGCAAAGTATTTTTGTTTTCATTTGGCTTTAAACAACAAGAGATGATGCTCATGCAAAACCCGCTTCACAATTAATACTACTCACAGAAATGTAATGATGACCACCCAGCAGCCAACAACAAAAATCTCTTTTACCACACCAGAGACATTCCCTCCGCCTTCCCCAAAGCATGTTAAACAACTGGATTTTTCATGGTATCCAGAAGGTCATTAAGCCTGGACTATTTCCAACCAAGGTGGGGACACTTTATTGTTACTACTTAAAGGATAGTCCCATAGGTATGGATTTGTACGTATATTTTCACTGTTTTAAAGCTGAGAGATGATAATGAAAAGAATAGTTTTGTTTGAAAAAGTACCACAAGGGAGGCAATCTTTGTCCCTTCAGTGGCTGGAATGTAACAAAAAAAACTTGGCTCTTAGGTGGTTGTTGTCACCCATTCTACTTAAAGAGCTGCTCAAAGGAAAATTAAAATAACTGAAAATGGGACACAGGTGGACCATGACTTTCTCAGCAACACAGCAACAGAGCCCGCAATTATCTGCCTTTTCCAGGGTCCACTAAGCCACAATTCCCTACTCTGCATTTGTCAGGAACTGTTAGTGAAAGGACAACTAAGTGTTACTAAAGTCTTAGCTGAGCCTGTTGTTGCCTCTGACAGGCCTGAAGGTCCACCTTCCAAAAATCTGTTATACTGAAACTGACAGATTAAAAATAATGTGGCCAACAACTCAGTGGCAGAGTCAGGAATCCCACCAAGATAAGTTTGTTTTCTCTGATGCTTTCAGCACATAGAATATTGAATGCTACCATCATTCATTCCAAACAGCAGCTGAGAACAGAGCCTGAGATGGAAAATATTTACTAAATCATCAAAGTCCAACACTCCCCACCTAGCTGCCAGTCCTATCACATGTCAGTGTTTGAAACTTCCTGTCAGAAAGCCGGAACCAGGTAAAGATTCCTAGTGAACATAATGAGATTGTGGTATATAAATAAAGGAACATTTTACTTCTCAGATGAGCCTTCCCACATGAGATACTTTGCCAATTAGTCTGGGGAGTATAATTTCAGCATGTTGTATGCTGGAGATTGTGACGGACCTCTTCCCCACACTTTATGGAAAATAGGTAATGAAGTCCCTACCCCTGCTCCCTTATTAGCACATTTAAAGCTATAAACAAACATATACTCCATATTTCTAACTTCACACACAAGGGTAGGTTACAAGAGGAATTTTATTCAAAGCATCCGTGAGTTATGCATATTTATATTCATAACCCATTTTCCATGAAAAAATGGTGAGGAGGGCTTTAAACTAGGTTTGCCGGGGACAGGGGAGCAAAGCCTGCAGGTGAGTGGAGAACATGGAAACCTGGGAGATGGGTCAGAAGTAGGAGGGAGCACGGGCAACAAAGTCAGAGTAAAAAGAGGGCCAGGAAAAAACTGGGGGGCAAGTTCAAATCAATATCTAAGGTGCCTATATACCAATGCAAGAAGTATGGGTAATAAGCAGGAAGAACTGGAAGTGCTAATAAATAAATATAACTATGATATCATTGGCATCACAGAAACTTGGTGGGATAATACACATGATTGGAATGTTGGTATTGAAGGCTACAGCCTGGTTAGGAAAGATAGACAGGGATAAAAACGGGGGAGGTGTTGCCTTATATATAAAAAATGTACATACTTGGACTGAGGTGGAGATGGACATAGGAGATGGACGTGTTGAGAGTCTGTGGGTTAATTTAAGAGGGGTAAAAAACAAGGGTGATGTCCTGTTAGGAGTCTACTACAGGCCACCTAACCAGGTGGAAGAGGTGGATGATGCTTTTTTTAAACAACTAACAAAATCATCCAGAGCCCAGAATTTGGTGGTGATGGGGGACTTTAACTATCCAGATATATGCTGGGACATTAATACAGCGGGGCACAGACTATCCAATAAGTTCTTAGACTGCATTGGAGACAATTTTTTATTCCAAAAAGTTGAAAAAGACACCAGGGGAGAAACTATTCTGGATTTGATTTTAACAAATAAGGAGGACTTGGTCGAGAATTTGAATGTGGGAGGCTGCTTGGGTGAAAGTGATCATGAAATCATAGAATTCACAATTCTAAGGACTGGTAGGAGGGAAAATAGCAAAACAGAGATGATGGATTTCAGGAAGGCAGATTTTGGTAAACTGAGAGAGCTGGTAGGTAAGATCCCATGGGAGGAAAAACTGAGGGGAAAAACAACTGAGGAGAGTTGGCAGTTTTTCAAAGAGACATTATTAAGGGCCCAAAAACAAGCTATTCCCCTATGTAGGAAAGAGAGTAAATATGGGCAAAGACTGCCTTGGCTTAACAAGGAGATTCTGCATGATCTCAAACTAAAAAAGGAATCCTATAAAAAATGGAAACTAGGACAAATTACAAAGAATGAACATAGGCAAATAACACAGGAATGCAGGAGTAAAATTAGAAAGGCTAAGGCACAAAATGAGCTCCAACTAGCTACAGGCATAAAGGGTAACAAGAAGGCCTTTTACAAATATATTAGAAACAAGAGGAAGACCAAGGACAGGGTAGGGCCATTGCTCAGTGAGGAGGGAGAAACAGTAACGGGAAACTTGGAAATGGCAGAGATGCTTAATGACTTCTTTGTTTCGGTCTTCACAGAGAAGTCTGAAGGAATGCCTGACATAGTGAATGCTGGTGGAAAAGGGGTAGAGTTAGTTTTTGAAATAAAAAAAGAACAAGTAAAAAACCATTTGGAAAAATTAGATGTCTGCAAGTCACCAGGGCCTGATGAAATGCATCCTAGAATCCTCAAGGAGCTGATAGAAGAGGTAGCTGAGCTGTTAGCTCTCATTTTTGGAAACTCATGGGAGACAGGAGAGATTCCAGAAGACTGGAAGAGGGCAAATATAGTGCCCATCTACAAAAAGGGGAATAAGAACAACACAGGAAATTACAGGCCAGTCAGCTTAACTTCTGTGCCAGGAAAGGTAATGGAGCAGGTAGTTAAGGAAGTCATCTGCAAGCACTTGGAAGGTAGTAAAGTGATAGGGAACAGCCAGCATGGTTTTGTAAAAAACAAATCATGTCAAACCAACCTGATAGCTTTTTTTGACACGATAACGAGACTCGTAGATAAGGGAGAAGCAGTGGGTGTGGTATACCTAGACTTTAGTAAAGCATTTGATATGGTCTCGCATAATATTCTTATCGACAAACTAGGCAAGTCCAACTTAAATGGGGCTGCAATAAGGTGGGTGCATAACTGGCTGGCTAATCATACCCAGAGAGTAGTTGTTAATGGTGCTCAATCCTGCTGGAAAAGCATAACAAGTGGGGTTCCGCAGGGGTCTGTTTCGGGACCAGTTCTGTTCAATATCTTCATTAATGATTTGGATATTGGCATAGAAAGTACGCTTATTAAGTTTGCAGATCATACCAAGCTGGGAGGGGTTGCAACTACCTTGGAGGACAGGGTCATAATTCAGAATGATCTAGATAAATTGGAGAAATGGTCTGAAGTAAATAGGATGAAGTTTAATAAAGATAAATGTAAGGTGCTGCACTTAGGAAGGAATAATCTGTTTCACACATACAGAATGGGAAAAGACTGTCTAGGAAGGAGTACAGCAGAAAGGAATCTAGGGGTTCTAGTAGCTCACAAGTTAAATATGAGTCAACAGTGTGATGCTGTTGCAAAAAAAGCAAACATGATTCTGGGATGCATTAGCAGGTGTGTTGTGAACAAGACACGAGAAATCATTCTACCGCTCTACTCTGCGCAGGTTAGGCCTCAGCTGGAATATTGTGTCCAGTTCTGGGCACCCCAATTCAAGAAAGATGTGGAGAAATTAGAGAAGGTCCAGAGAAGAGCAACTAGAATGATAAAAGGTCTGGAGAACATGACTTATGAAGAAAGGCTGAAAGAATTGGGCTTGTTTAGCTTGGAAAAAAGAAGATTGAGGGGGGACATGACAGCAGTTTTCAGATATCTTAAAGGGTGTCATAAGGAGGAGGGAGAAAACTTGTTCTTCTTGGCCTCTGAGGAGAGAACAAGAGGCAATGGACTTAAGCTGCAGCAAGGGAAGTTTAGGCTGGACATTAGGAAAAAGTTCCTAACTGTCAGGGTGGTCAAGTACTGGAATAAGTTGCCAAGGGAGGTTGTGGAATCTCCCTCGCTGGAGATATTTAAGAACAGATTAGATAGATGTCTATCAGGGATGGTGTAGATAGTGGTCGGTCCTGCCGTCGGGGCAGGGGACTGGACTCGATGGCCTCTCGAGGCCCCTTCTAGTCCTAGTGTTCTATGATTCTATGAAGCATGTGTGTGTGTGTGTGTCCATCACAGAGGTAATCAAGTTCGGAAAGTGACTAAGAAGAGGTGGGAAAACGTGTCTCTGACAATGATCCATGAAAAGCTGCTTTGCAAGATGTATAGCCCTAATTTGTAGCCCCAATCTGTCTACTGCAGTGTCAGAAACAGGGGCCCCAGCATGCTGGCTGATGCACAGATACATTCCTTGCTCCAGTTGTATAAAGATAAGAACATAAGAATGGCCATACTGGGTCAGACCAAAGGTCCATCCAGCCCAGTATCCTGTCTGCCGACAGTGGCCAGTGCCAGGTGCCGCAGAGGAGGTGAAACGAAGACAATGATCAAGTGATTTGTCTCCTGCCATCTATCTCCAGCGTTTGACTAAAAGCTAGGGGCACCATACTTTACCCTTGGCTAATAGCCATTTGTGGACCTAACCTCCAAAAATTTATCAAGCTCCATTTTAAACTCTGTTAGAGTGCTGGCCTTCACAGCCTCCTCCAGCAAGGAGTTCCACAGGTTGACTGTGCGCTGTGTGAAGAAAAATTTTCTTTTATTAGTTTTGAACCTACTACCCATTAATTTCATTTGGTGTCCTCTAGTTCTTATATTATGGGAACAAGTAAATAACTTTCCAATATTCACTTTCTCCACACCATTCATGATTTTATATACCTCTATCATATCGCCCCTCAATCTCCTCTTTTATAGACTGAAAAGTCCCAGTCTCTCTAGCCTCTCCTCATATGGGACCCTTTCCAAACCCTTAAGCATTTTAGTTGCCCTTTTCTGAACTTTTTCTAACGCCAGTATATCTTTTTTGAGGGTAGGAGACCACATCTGCATGCAGTACTCAAGATGTGGGCGTACCATAGTTTTATATAGGGGAAGTATGATATTCTTATTCTTATTTTCTATCCCTTTTTTAATAATTCCTAACATCCTATTTGCTTTACTGACTGCCGCTGCACACTGCGTGGATGTTTTCAGAGAACTATCCACTATAATTCTAAGATCCCTTTCCTGATCTGTTGTATCTAAATTTGCCCCCATCACATTGTATGTGTAATTGGGGTTATTTTTCCCAATGTGCATTACCTTACACTTACCCACATTAAATTTCATTTGCCATTTTTCTGCCCAATTACTCAGTTTGCTGAGCTCTCCTTGAAGTTCTTCACAATCTACTTTGGTTTTGACTATCCTGAACAGCTTGGTATCATCTGCAAACTTTACCACCTCACTGCTTACCCCTTTCTCTAGACCATTGATGAACAAGTTGAACAGGATTGGTCCAAGGACTGACCCTTGGGGAACACCACTAGTTACCCCTCCATTGTGAAAATTTACCATTTATTGAAACCCTTTGTTTCCTGTCTTTTAACCAGTTTCCAATCCATGAAAGGATCTTTCCTCCTGTCCCATGACCACCCTGTCTGCATGTTTGTTAACCCCTTCAAAGAACTCTAATAGATTAGTAAGACATGACTTCCCTCTACAGAAACCATGCTGACTTTTGCCCAACAAATCATGTTCTTCTACATGTCTGACAATTTTATTCTTTACCATTGTTTCTACTAATTTGCCCGGTACTGACGTTAGACTTACCGGTCTGTAATTGCCAGGGTCTCCTCTAGAGCCCTTTTTAAATATTGGCGTTATATTAGCTGTCTTCCAGTCATTGGATACCGAAGCTGATTTAAAGGATTGGTTACAAACCACCATTAATAGCTCTGCAATTTCACATTTGAGTTCTTTCAGAACCCTTGGGTGAATGCCATCTGGTCCTGGAGACTTGCTACTGTTTAGCTTATCAATTAGTTCCAAAACCTCTTCTACTGACACTTCAATCTGGGACAGTTCCTCAGATTTGTCACCTACAAAGGACGGCTCAGATTTGGGAACCTCTGTAATACCCTCAGCCGTGAAGACTGAAGCAAAGAAATCATTTATGTTCTCTGAAATGGCATCATCTTCCTTGATTGCTCCTTTTATATCTCCATCATCCAGTGGTCCCACTGCTTTTTTAGCGGGCTTCCTGCTTCTAATGTACTTAAAAAACATTTTACTATTGTTTTTTGAATTTATGGCTAACTGTTCCTCAAAATCTTTTTTGGCTTTTCTTATTACATTTTTACACTTAATTTGGCAGTGTTTATGTTCCTTTCTATTTTCCTCACTAGGATTTGACTTCCACTTTTTAAAGGATGCCTTTTTATCTCTCACTGCCTCTTTTACATGGTTGTTAAGCCACGGTGGTTCTTTTTTAGGTCTCTTACTGTGTTTTTTTAATTTGGGGTATACATTTAAGTTGGTCCTGTAATATGGTGTCCTTGAAAAGTTTCCACGCAGCCTGCAGGGATTTTACTTTAGTTACTCTACCGTTTAATTTCTGTTTAACTAACCTCCTCATTTTTGTATAATTCCCCTTTTTGAAATTAAATGCCAGAGTGCTGGACTGCTGCGGTGTTCTTCCCAACACAGGAATATTGGAAAAAAAAAAGCTAAAAGAATGTTCTGACAAAGGTGGTGGAGGAAGGCAGAGGGTAACACCAGTGAGATCGAGCAGTTCCATAGATCGCTCATGGGCACAGCTTGCTGGCTCCACATAAATCAGTTAATAGCGGCTTTTCCCAGGTAGTCATTTTTGCTTTCTGATTATTGGCAGGTGTCCCAGAAGAAATTAGTCTTCAGGAGGGATTTGAGGGAGGAGCTTGTAATTAGTTACATACAAATTTTTCAGATACGGCCTGTGGTTTTTGTTGGCTTACTTGGGCACCTGGACTGAGAGACCCTGTTTTTCCATAACCTGTTGAAGATGACACAGTACACAGGGCAGACCTGGAAACAGAATGCAGATCTCCTGGGCTCCAGGCATTGGCGCTCTCTAATGGATCTTCCCTATATACTAAATATATGGTTCTCTTAGAAACTTTCCTTTCCCTGTTTAATTTGTAATGCTCTCAGTTTTAAAGATAGGAGAGGTTAAAAGGGTTAATAAAATGTTTTTGCTCAGCAGAAATGACCACCAAAGAGCCCCAGGACAATAATCTCATTGCTTAATATATCACTGAAAAGTGTTTTGATATCAGGGTGTTGAGGGTGATGTAAGAACTGACATAGAAAGAACAGAACCTACGGGCAGGTCTACTTTAGGGGAGAAAGCCCTCTTAAGATACTCAGTTCCAGCTATGAGAATAGCTAGATTCAATTTACCTTAGGTTGACTTTCTTCAATGTACTTTAGGTAAATTTTCTTCAACATACCTTAAGTTGACTTTCTCCATCATTCCCACAGCCGGAGGTTGGTGGGAAAAGCTCTCCTGTTGATTTCCCTCTCTCCTCATGACTGTGAGGCCTACTGGGGTCGAAGGGGATGTCCTGAATGTATGATTTAGTGCTTCCCTACTAGGTGCAAACCCCAGAAGTTGATCTCTGGCGTGTTAATTTTCCTGTAAGTATAGACATGCCCAAGTTCTGTTTTGGTACAAATGAAAACAATGGTGCTCTGGTTATTGCTCTATTGCTCTGGTCAGGTCTGGTCATCAGCAGGAAGACTGACTCTCAGTTCATCTTACAGTATTTCGATTGCTTGCTCCATTGAAATCCATCCTCACTCTCCATTAGCTTTCCTTTTTGTGGCTTGTTGGTCAGTTTTGATTTCATGTTATTTCATATGATGGCCACTGTTTTGGTTCACATGTAACAAATAGGCTACCGGCAAGGCCTGCTTTTCAGAGCAGTGCAGGCCCACAGTGGTGACAGATGCTCTTTTCCAGCTGTATTTATTTATTTACCAAACCCTCTTAAGTTATTTGAGATTCCCCCAGAAGAGGGATTGCTCAACATTCCTTTGCTGCCTCTTTGTGCACAGACATTGTCTAGAACAGTTAAAAGAAATCCCACAATTGCCATTTTGTTTGCTTTTTTTGCTGTTTGTGATGAAATTGCTTTGATGAGGCAGTTTGGGTTGAGTTTCCTAGGAAACCTGGAAAGCTTCTCTCTGGGAAGTTACACTGGTCCCCTCTCCTCCTTCGCTCATTGGTGGGAACTGGATCTGAACCTGTCAGAGGGAGTGCTGCAGCCAAGAAAATTAGAAGTGCTGTGGGTGGCTGGATGCAAACCAAGAGGGGATGACTTGAAAGTACTGGAATAAATTGCCTAGGGAGGTTGTGGAATCTCCATCATTGGAAGTATTTAAGAGCAGGTTAGATAAACATCTGCCAGGGATGATCTAGATGGTGCTTGGCCCTGCCGTTAAATGCAGGGGCTGGACTTGATGACCTCTCAAGTCCCTTCCTGTTCTATGATTCCTTTATACCCTTGCAAACAGCAGTGTTCCTCGCTAGTGCACAGCAAAGGCATGTACTGTAGCTCCAATGGCGCATGACACAGCAACTTAGGTGGTATGGTTGGGCCCTAGCTAGTTAAAACAACTCTGAAGGCTGAGGATGTAGATATAACTCACAAATGGCAGCACAAAAGGAGAAAGAATACTCTGGATGAGACGTGCTGCTAGGAGGCAGAAGCAGAGCCATTTATCAGGGAGAGGAGCTGGTAGGGTCTGATGGAATGAATCAGATAATGTACACTACTTTGGTTTGGATAATAACCCAGATGGTCTGTCTCACTTCTCACCATATCATGTAGTAGGTCAAGACACAGGGATGTGTGACATTAGGATACCCTTTTCTCCAGTCGCAACTAAATCGATCACTTGTATATGAAACGTACAAGAGGCTGCAGAGAATGAATGTCTCATTCATTCACACACCACCTTGCTTTCAAAGCAATTTCAGTGAGCATCTTTATTTGCCAAGGGTTGTGATCAATAACAGTGACATCCCCATATTGGATGAATTGTAAATATTGTTTTCTTGGGGGCGGTCAGTGAGTGTGGCTTTTCACACAGCTGCCTGGAGAAATGTACCAGCAGCTGCACGTTTAGCAATTCCTTTTCAATAGCAAGTCTTCCCCCTCCAAATGATGTTCCAGAATTCCTCACCAAATGCTATTAATGCTTGTGGGGCTCTAATGATCAGTGCCAACAACAGACCAGGCCCCTTTCTTAACAAGCATCTGCACTAGCAAGTGGAAAGTTGGTAAAGCTGGATACATGGCCTGTGAAACAGAGAGGATCGATCTTCCAGGGTTCAATTTTGTATGCCTAGTAGAGATGCATAAAATTGAAATATGGGGGGTTGGTAGTCAACCTCTATACTTCTTAACATCACGAGGACCAAGGGAGGCTGACAGGAGAGTTTGTCCCATCAACCTCTCTCTGTGAGGACAGCCAGGTAAGTCACAGAATCATAGAATCCTAGGGCTGGAAAGGACCTTTGAAGGTCATCTAGTCCAGCCCCCTTCCTAAAGCAGGATCAACTCTAACTAAATCATCTCAGCCAGGACTTCGTCAAGCCGGGACTTAAAAGCTTCTAGGGATAGAAATTCCACCACCTCTCTAGGTAAAGCATCACCACCCTCCTAATATCCAATCTACCCCTCTCTCTCTGTAACTTCAGACCATTGCTCCTTGTTCTGCCATCCGCCATTAGGGGGAACAGCCTCTCTCCTTCCTTTTTAGAGGCCCCACTTCAGGAAGTTGAAGGCTGCTATCAAATTGCCTCTCACTCATCTCTTCTGCAAACTAAATAAGCCCAAATCTCTCAGCCTCTCCTCATAGGTCATGTGCTCCAGCCCCATAATCATTTTCATTGCCCACCACTGAATCCTCTCCAATACATCCATGTCCTTTCTATAGTGGGGGGCACAGAACTGGATGCAATACTACAGATATGGCCTCACCAGGGCCAAGTAGAGGGGAATGATAACTTCTCTAAATTGACTGATGTCTAGTGTAGACCTGGCCTGAGCCACCTCAAGGCAGTTAGCAGTTTTCCCTTTCCTTTTTATGCTCCCTCCTCCTCCATGCTACTGTCATAACATTTGCTGCAAATGAAAGTCATATTTCCATAAGAATAGTGTTCTGCTTAGAACATGCCAGAAACATTTCTAAATTAGCTAAGCCTTTCTGTCTGGGGAGAACCGAGGTAATGTTTCAGCTCTAATGCACCCAGGCAGGGGTGTAACTTTTTAGTAGGGAATGCATCTCAAACACCTGCAGACTCACAGCATCAGGAAAACTCACTGGTGGGCAAGTAGCTTTGGGTGGGAACTGCGATACTGAACACAGCTTAATGCAGAAGAAAAAGAACATATCCCTCAGCATTCCTACCGTGAGTGGCTGCAGGGCTCTAACTGGTTTCGTAGACTGTGAATGGGTTGTATAGCCTTCTCCAGCTTGGTAGACTGGTCAAGACTGGAATGAATCCTGCAGCCACTCCAAGCCACTTGCTATCTGTGTGAAACAAGGCAGTAATGGGGAAAGTTTCAAAAGTGAGCCAGATGCTCAGGTCACTAGGGTTGCATTATAAGCTTTTCAAATGGGCTTAAATACCAAAGGTCCCTAAATGCTGCTGGCAAAATGGAGGCTGAGGCCTTGGCTCCTCAATGAATGATGTGCTTATGAAAATTTGACCAGAGGCGATGAAGCAAACAGATGTCCTGAGCCCCAAAGCACCATTACAACCAATTATGAGAACTGCCTGATGGAGTCAAAGCAATGGTCTGTTCAGCACACTCTCCTGGCTTCAGATAGCAGACAGCGCCCAGCATGTTGGAGGGAATGAACAGTAGTTCAGAAGTTTAGGGACTCACACAGCATGAGGCTGCATCTCTGACCATCCTGGCTAGCAGCAATTGATAGGTCTGTCCTCCATGACCTTAACTCATTCATTTTTGAACCCAGTTATACATTTGGCCTTTGCAACATCCTCTGATGAAGGCAATGTTCCCATTAATCTGTTCCATCCATGTGCAGATATTTTCCATCCATGTGCAGAATAAATTTTTGTGTGCACCGAGGCATGTGCAGCTGCACACCGTGAGTAGTTACAAACCCTAGCTGTGGGCACTCTGTTAATCAGCTAGGCAGCATTTGACTGTCTCCCAGAGGCTGCACAACTGCGCAGATTACATGCAATGCTGCCTGACAACACATTTCAAAGGCTGACTGCATGTTAGGTGAAGATGTGCTGCCTTGAAACCTCCTTCCTATTAATTTCATTGGGTGACCTGGGTTCCTCTCTTATGTGTAAATAACATTTCTTTATTCACTTTCCCCACACCTGTCATGATTGTATAAACCTCTGTCATATTTCCCCTTACCCATCTCTTTTGAAAGGTGAACAGTCCCAGATATTTTAATCTTGTCTTGAATTATTCATTATTTATTTGACAGTAGTGCCTAAAGACACCCATTGTGTTGGGTGCTACACAAGCACCCAGAGAGACAGTCCTTGCCCTACAGGTCTGAGGCCCATGTGCATGAATTTCTGGTGTGTGTGTGTGTGTGTGTGTGTGCTTTTTTGTAAATGTGGACTGCAATTTTTTTTAAATATAAAGTTTGAAATAGTCATGCAAAGAGTGTGGGTAAGAGAGGTTAATGAAAAATTTGAGTGAAAACAATGATTGGTAAAATGATTTTGTTATAACATACTAAAAATTCATACAGTAACAACTATTTTATAGAAATTACCTTCTGCAACCTTGCTGTAATATTGTAAGTGACAAACAATATTCCCTTGGGCCTTCTAGATATGGAGCTGGCCAAGGAACTACAGCTCCCAGGGTGTCTTGTGTTCCCCCATCATGCCCTGCAGACTCTCCCTGCACAGTGCAGCAGTGAGGAAGGGAGAGAAACTGGACATGGGAAGGGGAGTGTGTTCACACCCTTCATGCTCCCTGCCCCATGTATGTGCCTTGGGCTAGCAGAAGACCTAGAGACGAAGTGCAGGGGAAATAGAGGTGAAGTTAGTTACCCAAGGCCAGGCAACAGTCAGCAGCAGAGCTGAGAACAGAAACCAGCTCTCCTGAGTCTTAGTGTGGTGGTCTCTCTACCAAAGGATTATGCCACCCTGCTTCTAGTCACGGCTGGAGTCCACAGGGGAATTTGCTGATGACCAGTGTGACTTTCCACAGAATTGTAGACATGTCGGGCATTTAGAGACATCACCCATTCCAACCTCCTGTGCTGAGGCTGAACCAGGTAAACCTAGAGCATCCCTGCATGGAGTTTGTCCACCCTCTTAAAAACCTTTCCTGATAGGGTTTCCATAACCTGCTTGGAAAGCCTATTCCAGAGATTTACTACCTTTACATTTAGATATCTAACCTAAATCTCTGGCGACAAAACAGCCGAGCCAACTCATTTCACACAGGCCACAATGTTGCTGGATGTTAAGGACTTTGGTCATTGTGTATCTGGGCCATGTCAAACCAGTTACTTAGATGAGAATGACTATGGTATATAGAGCTTTTCTCCTCAGCCATCCACATACCTTTGCACACTTTTTGTTTGTGTTCTATCATTTTATTTAGAGGAAAGCAGAAATAATGTATGAAGAGTGACACCTGTCCACATGCTGGCCTAGTTCCCACAGAAGCAAACCTCTCACAAGCCTACCTGATGCAATGATAGCAAAGGAAAGGTAGGCAATAGCTTCTCTGATGTAGGTGTCTCCCTGCTTATTCTTCAGAATGGTCATCGCCCTGGAGTGGCAGTGAGTTTGCATCAACTTCCTGTCTTCATCTTTGAAAATATCCATCATCAGCAGGAGGCAGGAAGTGTCTCCGATCTGGATCATTTTCTTCAGCAACTTAACAAGGACAGAGAAGAAAGGGAGGATGGTTAAACTGGCATTAATGTAAATCAGACAGGGTCAGATGCAGCTGGACTGTGGGCATAGACATAGATGAACACTAGTGAGTCAAACATTTTGGGACTGAACTAGAGCAGTATTCCTCAGCCAGGGCTCATGATCCCCAGGAAGAGCGATCAAAAGCAGTGAGGAGTGGAAAGGTGTCACAGAGGGTTGAAATTTAATTCCAATTCCAAGGCAAGGAATTTTTTTTTCAGATAACCTCAGTGCAGGCCAAACTTTCCAAACATCTGAGGGCAACCAGTGGTGTTGGGCTTGTCACAATTTTGCCCCTTTCTCATCCACATGGGGATTTACCCTCCCCACTCTCCTACCAGCCCTCCAGGTCAAATATTCCCTGTCAATTGCTTGAAACATGCAGCAAAAATAAATTCTATAGGCATTGTATTGCTAATTTATTTTTACTTTTCCTTTATAATAATGTCAGGGGAGGGGGGCCAGGAAAATGTTTGACTTTCAATAAGAGACTATCAACCTGAAGAGGTTGGCCAACACAGCACAAGAGCGTAGTATTTAATAGTCTATCTGATCTCAATGTAGTTTCCATGTGATGAAGAAATTAGCAGTTTCTGAATGCAATATTTGGGTGTTCAAATGCAAAAGCAAACTGGCACTACTCTGTTTTGCTCTGGGTGGGGTCAGGAAATATTGAACTTACATTTTGAAATAAAGACATGAATAATTTTATCTAAAATTCCAAACTTTGGAGTAGGTTTGTTTTTTTTTTAAATTTGGGTTGTTTCTTATTCGAGTTGGTAAAGAAAATAATTGTGAAAATTTTCCTAAAATTCAAAAAGATTTGATGCAGCCTATAAAGGCCCAAAAGAACTTCCACAAAACTTTCACAAAAAGTTTTATGCCATCATGCACAGGGTTCAAGTATGAGTCCATCATGGAATGTGCCCTTCAGGTAACATGTGCTGGCCAAAGAATAAAGCAATGGCTTTTCAATCACAGTTTGTTTGCACACTGAACCGGGGGAGGGGGGGGGGGGGGATGGATAAACAACTTCCCCCCTCCCAAACCCGTGACTCCAAATAGCAAAATCATTAAGAAGCTTGTTCTCAGTCATATTTTCCCAGGGCTATATGTAAACTCTGAAGACTGGTATCACTCACACAAAGGCCTTACAGTGTCAGCAAATAGAATAGTTTAACACCCCCTGGGGAAAAAAATTGCCCCTTTGGTTGGGTGGAATACTTTTTCATCCTGAGGATTTATGGCATAGTTTAAAAATGCAACAGTGCCCTCTGTGGGCAAATTCTGGTCATTTAACCATCTAATCTTGGCAGCTACATCTGCTTAGCACAAATAAAAAACACTCACATCCCTTCTAATTTAGAAGGCAACCAACCTACGCCCAAGCATTTATCCATGGACCCCCAAACATTTTTGCCAGTGATATGTTCTGCTTATTATTTTCTGACTCTTGGTTGTATTTTGATGGCAGCTGTATTATGTTAGGTTCTGCCTATGTCCACAGGACGACTCACTTTCTGAGCGGGGAGCTCCTGTTCCAAAGTAGGTGAGTCTTAGTAACTATTGTCATATTGGATCAAGTGACATATAGAAGTCAAAAGAACTTGTTACATTTTATGCAGTGTGTTTGTGTCCATAAACTCAAGATTTCCTGACTCCAGCTTTGCTGCTAACACTTTGTATCAGCCTGGTTAAGGATTTCATCCTCCATCAGTACAAGTGCCACCAATATTCTCCTCCAGGGCTGACATACATCATTAGGCAGTTATTGTGTCAAACAGCTCTTTATAACATCCATATTTGGTTTCAACAGGATCTGTGGGTGTGCAAAGAACAGGGTCTCTGGCCTGCAGGTGTTGAGAGGAAGATTCTGAATATCAACCCACCTTGGATCTTGGGTGCTCTTTAGGACAAGCTGTTCTCTAAAACTAAAGGGGGAAGGGGGCCTCTGCTTCTCTTAGTCAGCACCAAAAAGGGCCAGAGCTAGAAATGGACCTGCACTCCCATCTCCTAGGCACTTGCCTTCCTGGGAGCTGTTCACCTGATGGGTCAAGTATTAGGTTTGGTGAAGGATTAGTTATTCTGAGAAGTGGGGATGGACAGAATTGCTGGACCCCTGGGCAAGGTGAAGGAGTGGCTTTGCGTTCCTGGAAGGGGCAGGGTCTCAGGTGGAAGGGGCGGATCTAGGGGCTAGCGCCTCTGTATGTGCCATTTAGTGCTCCCCAGAGTGTGCTGCCAGGTACTCCAGCAGTGACCTCAAGGGTCTGGAGCTCCAGCTGCTGCCTCTGCTGTGGTAGTGGCAGCAACAGCCAAGAGCTCAAGACCCCTTTGAATTGGCCCTGGGCAACTGCCCCTCGGCCCCTCAGATTTCAGGTGAACACTGTGGGATTTAAAATTAAGAATTTCTGCCTGTGAGAGGTGTGGTTCCTCAGAGCCTCAGCGGCGACACTAATTCTTCACCTATCCACTGTGGAATACATTTCATAAGTCCATTTCTTTATTTTAAGGGCCGCAAACACAGACGTTCGCTGCTTTCCGGAGACATGGACCTGCTCACCGGTGAGATCCTAAAATAAGACCACCATTTGCCTCATGTAGGCTGTGGGCAATGGTGGAGGAGGCTAGATAGCTGCAGGAGGAGGGCAGTGGTCTACTCCTTCTCTTGTAAGGGGAAATTACCAATCCCAGAAGGAGTGTGGGTGGAAAAGCTTTAAATTAGTCCTTCATGAAAGTGTTTGTGAAGTATGAGTGCCTCTTCCTGATGGAGAACTTTCTAAGCCATTTGTCCACCAGCTCGACCCAGCATTTTAGACATACGCCTCCCCCAGATCACAAAGCACAAATGGTTAGTTTCTTGCAACCACCTTTCTGTGTGTGCCCACTGCATCCCTAACATAGCCAGTGAGAACCATGGACCCCCCACCACAGTCGCTTCACCTGCAGGAGGACTTTGCCTCACCCTTGTTACTAGCCAGGTGCTTTTTACCTGAGTGCCATCATACAAGAAACCCTTCTTCAGCTGCAGCAGTGCCAGCCTTGCCAGGAGGGGAGACCTCTGGGGATTTTTAGAGAGAGCTACCAAGAGGAGTCTGTGAGCTTCTTCCATGCGCTCCAGCTGGTACAGGGCATCGGCACACAGGATCTGAGAGACTTCGTCAGAAGGGTCCAGCTCCATCAAGAGAGAAGCCAGCTGGTGAACCCCAAAAGCATCCCTGCATCAACAAAGATCAAAAGAAGAACTGCTCAAAGTTCTGGTGGAATTTCTGTCACTCATACAGAGCAGCTGGCTTTGAATGAGCCCCCTGCTACTATGGGGACCAAACATCACTGTTACCAGGTATGGAGAACCTCCTGTTGCATAAACATTTAAGCCACATTGTAAACATTTCCTCAAAGGCCTCCAACTCCAGGTGAAAGCATGGCTTCAAAAGAGGGTACACTATGGTAATACAAATAGCAGGTATAGAAAATAATGTATTGTCTCCATTGAAGGACTCCCCCTTACTAAAACTTGCTAAAAAACACTAACACATGTATGCGGGAACAGCCTTGTTAGAAAACTCTCCTTCTTTGAGTATGCTGGGGTGGGACTTAAGAAACATGGGTTCTAGTCCAGGCTCTGCCACTGGCCCATTGAGTGACTATGGTAGTCATTGCCTCTCTGTGCCTCAGTTTCTCCATTTATAAAATGGTGATAATGACACTAAGTTGCTTTGTGATTTAATGAGAAAAATGCTGTGGGGAGTTAGATATTATTAGTAAGAAACCATCTTAAAGTATCCACACTTGTATTAGTGACACACTCCATTTGCAACCAAATTTCTAAAGCCATTTCTTTCTTTCTCGTTCTATAACACTTTTCAGAAAATAGCTGATGGTTTTCCATAAAAATATGGAAAGCAATGAAAAAAATCCAGTGTTTTTGAAAATATTTCATAGAAACATCAGTGACTTTTGCCTAATACCACTTTGGGCTGGGTTCCCATCAGCTGCTGACTGAGACGTGAAGGCTCTGTGCCTTACTCTCTGTCTGTCTGAGACAATCAACCCAGCCAAGCCATACCCTTCTTTTGTCAGGAAGCCGTTCAATCCCATCCCTTTCTTCTGCCTGCAGTCTGGGCTGCCTTTTGGATTCAGCTTTTTCTGGAGTATCTTCTGCCCTTCTTCCTGGAGCACTTTCAGGAGCAGCCCTCTTTGGTTCCAGGGCACATAAGACTTGACAGTGAGGATGGTTTCATCTAATCTCAGCCGACAGGCCGTGATATAATCTAGGGCTGTGAGATAAGCGCTGCCACCTGAACTCCGGAGAAGCCCCCGCCCACACAGGGCTTTCACACAACTGCTGGGGTGCGGCGAGTCATGCTCAATCACCTTCTGGAAGTCCTGCAGGGCTTGCTGGTTGTCATTGGCATGGAGGTAGCAAAACCCTCGCAGGACCAGGAGGCTGTTGTAATATGTATTCTCCTCAGAACCCAAAAGATGGCTGCAGAGCTTAAGGGCACTCTTGACACATCTGCTCAGCAGCTGGCAGTCTGCCAGCCGGACACTCAGCTCACGCCTCGACCCTGGGGTGATCTGAATGAGGAACTGGAGAGTGTCCACGACTGGGAGGAGCAGCTCTGTGCCAGCATCACATCGAAGCTCAGTTCGAGCATGCACAGCTTCCCTGTAGGTCGCAAACTCCCCATCCAGGGCCGCTCGGGCCTGTTCTTCAATCCTCTCAGTGTCACAAGATGAGAAAAGCTCATCGAAGTGCTTCTTTGCTTGGCCAGGGTTGATCTTGAAGGCTTCTATCAAGTCCTGCAGCATCTCCCGAGTCCGCCCACCCAAGGAGAAGTAAGCAGCGGCTCGACCCAGGAGCACATGCAAAGCTCTCTCATCTCTGAGCTTACTACCAGCAGAAAAGACCTCCAGAGCCTTGCTGTAAACTGCCACGCACTCCTCATATTTGTGTTTCTCAAAGAGGTATGCGGCCTGTGCCCGGCACACCTGGATGTCATTGGGTGCCACAGCAGTGAGGAATTCATAACAGTAATCAAGCTGGCCATCCAAGGCCCTGCTGGCTGGGCCCTTCTCCTGGTGTACTGAGAGGTAATCAGAGAAGGTCTGGATCACCTGAGGCAAGTGTTCCTTCTGCCTGCTGTGCAGATATGACACTGTCTCAGCCCGATGCATCATGAAAGCTTGGAGATAGTCCACAACTCCATTCCTGGCTTGTGTCCCTGACAGCACCCAGGCCAAAGCCCTGGTCAACAGTGCTGCCACTGAATGTTTTGGATGGGTGCTGAGCAGGGTGTTGCACCGGCTCACCACTTCTTCATAGTGCCCCTGCCTGAGCATGGCCTCCATCTTGACTACAGAGGAAGCCAAGTTATTGGGGCTCAGGGTGGATAGGAACACGGCCGCTATTCCCACGTTGAGCGACACAATGGCCAAGTCATTGCAGTGTATGCTGGGAATCTGACTCTTGCCTGTGCACCATGTCTCCAGGGTGTCTATCACTTTCTCCCAGGGCCCCTTCCCAAGGGTCTTTACTTTCTGCACGGCCAGGAGTGCACTGCAGCTGAACGCAGCCAAGTAGAAAGCAGTGGCAAGGGGCAGCTCGTCCATCGCCAGGTGCTGATCCCCTTCCTTGCAGAGCCGGTTGGCTAGTTCCTGTGCTGACATTCTGAACACAGAGGCATTTACATCGGCCACAAGTGTTGTTTTGCACACAGACCTGTCAGTTGCCTGTGGAACAGAAATTAGAGCAGTGAACACCAAGCCCATTGCCGTGGTTTGTGGGTATAGGTTGTGTTTTCTCTCATCCCAAGCTGACAGACACAAACAAGGAACTGAGATGTTCTGAAGGTCACAGTGCAAAAAGAAGAGCAAAAGAATTGAAGTCACTGAAAAGCAGAAGCAAAGGGGAACAAAGACAGGAGAAGCAGCAAATTAGGTGTAATACGGTCAGGCCAGCAGATCACAGTAAGGGGGAAAGGCAGCTCAGGATAGAGCCTCAGCCAGGGGAGGAGAGAAAGAGCTGGTTAAACACCCAGGTGGAAGCAGCAGGGAGGGTGTGCAGTTAATCAGTGCAGGACAGCTGATTCCACTGGCAGGGCTTTTAAAAAGCCACCCCAGAGAGGGAAGGAGGGGAGAGTGAGGTAGGGTAGCAGTGGAGAGTGAGATAAGGAGAGACAAAGCAGATAAGCAGACCAGGAGAGTTTGCAAGAGGGAGAGGAGAGGAGAGGAGAGGAGAGTGCCAGGGCTCCCCTCCCCTGGTGAGATTGAAAGCCCTGATGGTGGCTAGGGGGAAAGAGGTTGACCAACTGGCCCTGACAGACAGAGGTGGGTGCAGTCACAAATCCACTAACTGAAGAGAGAGTTGGGGGACCCTGGCAAGACACAGGGGTACCTTATCACAGGGGGGCAGTGGCTAATCTTTGTAAGAGCTTGTAGAAAATGGGGAAACGGTCACAAACAGGTTGTGGAAATGTTTGCCCTTTTTGCTGTTAAAATTTAAACTATAAATTTTAAATCACCCAATCAAACATCGGAGCGTAATTCTCTCTCCTCTATGCACCTTTATAACCATATTCATAACCTTTTTATGGCTGTTGTTTTGCCACAGCTCACAGAGGAAGCTAGAAAAGTGGGCCATGGGAACACACCCTTTTACCAGAGATTTCCTGATGTGGCAAGAGGAACAATAGTTTGAATCCTCCCCTCATTCCACCTCTGATAACAACAGCAAAATAGATAATGATAGCAATAAGTGACTTTTGACCCATGAGGCGGTAAGGGGAGACAGTGAATTCTTGGAGGCAGAAAGAAAACAGTGTAAATCATGTAACACTGTCAGGTTGAACTGAACTTGGGATCTCTGGCGCTTAGTGCATGAGTCTCTACCGTGTGAGCTAAAAAACAGTGGTTTTTGTACTTCCCCTAGCTGAAGAGGTGCATCCCAAGCATCAGAGGCCCAGCTGAAATCCTAGATGAGCTCCCACACCTATAACACTACTAGGCAGCATTGAACTTGGGGAGCCTGGAGCTTAGCATGTGAGCCTTTGAGCTAAGAGCCAGCTGGCTCTCAGCTAAGGCTGCAAAGGAGACTTTTTCTGGGAGTGGTGTAAGTGCCATTACATGGGACAGTGACTCACACCCAGTAGGCATGTGGATTATGATAACACACACATAGAACAGCAAAGACGAGAGTGCTGTGACATTTGTGCTATAGGAAAGCTTGGAGCCGTAAGCAGAGGCTTTGCAACGATCGTTTGTCAGGCTGACCTGTGTGAATGCTTGTGTCTGTGGAAGGTGTGACTTGCCTGTTCCCATCCTAGTCAAATGCCAGCAAGAGCCACTTCCTCCTTGCCTCAGACAGCTGCTACACATTGCCTCTTGTCCCTCCAGTGCAGCACGCAAGTCGGACACACTGACTAGCATGACGGGACACCTGGAAACAGTGTGTTTCTTGTACCAGCCTTTGGTTATTTTGGGTAGTGCTTTGAGCTGTTGCTCTGTTCCCAGGTTCATGGCAGTACTACAGACTCTTACTGCACAGAAGACTAGGTGAGAAACAGGAAAGTGAAGGAACGCAGTGAGGAAGGGCAAGGACACATTTTTGCAGTAAAAACAAAGTCTCCTGGCCCAGAGGTGTCAGAGATTCAGCTGGAGTTGGTGAGGTCAGTCTATGAAGATTCCTAATAATGACTGTTCAGGGGGAGCTGGGGAAAGCCATGTGCAGTTACTCAAGTTACCATTGCGCAGGGACCCCGAAGTGTCCCTACACTTGCAAACATCACCATGCACACGGTGCAAGCCTCCAGGACACAAGCTTCATCTCTCGTCCCAGCAGCACAATACACCACCCCAACCCCATATCAGTGAACTAGCTCAGGTCTAAATTTCGGAAACACCAGCTCTCAATGAGTCAGCTTCCCTTACTGGCTTCTGTAAGAACAGAGGGTACAAAGCACCTTTCAGGACTGGGCCTTCCCTGACCCTCAAGTGCACTGTCATGCAGCAAGCTTTGGACCCAGATAAGAGACCATCTGAGGCAGTAGTTGGCACCTTGTTGTCATTATTTGTTCATAGTATTTGCTGTATGCTCCAAACTTTTTTTGCAATAGCATCACAAAAAAAGGAAACATGATTCTGGGATGCATTAACAGGAGTGTTGAGAGCAAGACATGAGAAGTCATTCTTCTGCTCTACTCAGCACTCATTAGGCCTCAACTAGAGTATTGTGTCCAGTTCTGGGCGCCACATTTAAACAAAGATGTGGAGAAATGGGAGAAGGTCCAGTGAAGAGCAACAAGAATTATTAAAGGTCTAGAGAACATGAGCTATGAGGGAAGACTAAAAGAACTGGACTTGTTTACTTTAGAAAAGAGAAGACTTAGAAGGGATATGATAGCAGTTTTCAAGTACCTCAAAGAGGGTTACAAAGAGGAGGGTGAAAAATTGTTCTTGTTGGCCACGGAGGATAGGACAAGGAGCAGTGGGCTCAAGCTGCAGGAAGAGAGGTTTAGGTTGGACGTCAGGAAGAACTTCCTAACTGTCAGGGTGGTTAAACACTGGAATAAACTACCAAAGGAGGTTGTGGAATCTTCATCACTGAAAATATTTAAGAGCAGGTTAGATAGACGCCTATTGGGGATGATCTAGATGGTGCTTGGTCCTGCTGTAAGGGCGGGGACTGAACTCGATGACCTCTTGAGGTCCCTTCCTGTTCTAGTGTTCTATTTCAATGAAACTGAATATATGCAGATTTTTTTTAAAAAAGGAAATAAAGTGGATGCTCAGCATGCCAGCTCTGTGAGGCTTTGTGCTGCACACACACAACATACAGTCAAGTACTGCTGCCCACACAGAGCCCCCCGACACTAATTATAACCCGACCAGTAAGTTTCCAAAAGCCCTTTTCTGACTCAGGAGGTTGTCCAGCTCTGCTTTGATCCATGCTCCTCCCATCCCCCTGCTTGAGCTCTTCCCTTCTCAGCCCACCTGCTCCAGCAGATGCCTTTTGAAAGCTGGATGCCGGGAAAGAAACCCAACCATCTCCCCCTCCCTGAGGTGTGCTACTTTGCTCTTGCTTTGCCTTTTCCCCCCATCAGAAACGGGTCATACATTGTTGCTTTTCTGGGTGATGGGGACAATGGGGAGGGGAGGAGACAATGCCCAGTCTCCCTTTGTTTCTGAAACTGGGAGGTTAGAGCTGGCATGGCTTCTTCCCAGCTTTGGGACTGGAAGGGATGGGGATTCACAAATACTTATCCCACCACAGACAGGTCAGAATGTACAATTAGACAGGGACCAAACTCCTTAAACAATGGCACTGTAAAGCAGCAAAAACAAAGGGTAGGGGGAAGGAAGAGGACCCAAGGAGGACCTGGGAACTCACGTTTGAACATGTTCACTGGGGTGGAGGTGCCGGCTGATCTCGGATCTGCAGCACTCAGAGGAGGCAGCTGCCGCTAGGAGAGATGGGGTGAGAAGGGGCTGGCTAGGTTCATCCTTCCACATGCCCTGTTACCCAGGAGACAGTAAACACTAACACAGGCTTCTGTTCCCGCAGGCAGGGGCTGGATGCACAGTGCAGGCACACAGTCCCTGACTGGAGGGCTGCCTGAAGAGCCAGATCTATCTATCTATCTATCTCCTGCCCTTCTAGGTGACCCTTTTGCTCCCTTCTAACCCTATGGTGAATCTATCTCTCTGCCCTACTAGTTGCTTGTACTGTACTGTCAGTCCTTGATAAAAGTCACCCCAATAAAGTTGTTTCACACTTATACCATTGAATCTTGAGGAACATGATGTAAAAATTGCTTGCACTTGTGTCGTCATGTCATTTAGAAAATGGAAAATTAGCATACCCTCCCAGCATCCTCTGTGGCCCTCTTCTGTCTTAGACTACACATAGGGTAAAAATGGTTTAAAAACATATTTTGGGTTAGGACCATTTCTTTCAATGTTGCTTAAAATGCTTTTAATGTATGCATGGTAGCAGCAAGTAAAAGTACTGCACATAGGATAAAAATGGTTTAAAAATGTAATTTGGGTGAGGAGCATTTCTTTAAATGTTGTTTAAAATGCTTTAAATGTCTGCTACAGTCAGTGAGCGGCACATTAGGGTTTAAATGGTCACATAGGCCAAATTTACACTCTTACAATCTCTGTCCTGCTCTATTTACATGCTTTCTTATGGGGAAAAATTCCTCGTTATATGTCGTTTCGCCTTAAGTCACAAATTTACAGTACTTGTCCCCGATGTATCTCGAGGACCCCCTGTAATTGTAGCCATGTTGGTCTCTGGATATTCAAGGTGGGTGAGGTGATACATTTTACTGGACCAACTTCTGATGGCAAGAGAGATTAATACCTCACCCACCTTAACTCTCTGTCTTCTCAGCTGGACTTAGCTACCACTTTGCTGCTGTCCCCCAACAAAGGCAGAGCATCCATGTCATGGGAGAGGCCTGTCATCGTCACCCTTTCACTCCTGCTCTGGAGTGGGGTGAGCCAATGACAAAGTGCTGGCCAAAGTCCTAAACTAGGGCTTCACTCAGCTGACTGACATGACGGCTGTGTGCCTCATGTGGAGAAGGAAGCCTTGTGTCACAACACAGCACTTTTCTGCCGGATCTCGCTGGGTGCTCTGTAAATGTGTTCATTCAGATCCCATGGGGGGCTGGCTCCCTAACTCTTATGAACTCCTATGAAGCTGTCAGTCTCAGTCATTACTCTGGCAATGTGCTTGTAGCTGTCAGTGGTGTCTGGCCCATGAGAAGTGGAGAGGGATGATCACATTTTGGTCTGAAATGAAAAAAATACCATCATTTTTGAAAACGATGGTTTTGTTTTAAGAATAACTACTCCCTGTATGGCTTAGACTGCCAACACAATGTACATTCTGTGGCTGGGCAGCCAGGAAGGGAAGCTGACGCATAAATAGAAAATTAAGCTGACCATGACCAGTCTATTTTCACTGTCTAAGATAGTGAAACGTGGAAGGGGAGCAAACAGATTCTGTGTTGCACAATGGCTTTTTGACACTGTTAGTCAGAAGTAAGGAATATTTTTCTGGATGCCATTTGCCTGCCTGTGCTTCTTTCAAGCAGGACTGGTTCTGAAGCCCAATGTTTCCTTTGACTGTATTCTTTGACATTCAGAGGGGGAAAAACCCCTATGATTAATATAGACTTTTTGACAGTTTATTAAGAGATGGCCAATTACTTGGCTTTGATTATTTTCATTTTAATTACCCTAATGAGCCATCCAGAAATAATGTAGTATTGCTGTCACATCAGGCCATAGGTAATATTGCTAGGAAAGACTGGAAGGCATAGAAAGGAACAGTCCTGCATTAGAAATCACATTAGCAAGGGCTGAGTTGATCAAACACAGGGGACTCATCCCTCCTCCACTGCGGTTAGAGCTCAACTTGAGGGAAAGAAGAAAATAAGGCCACTGCTCTCAGTGGATTGTGGTGCGTTTCAAAAATCATTACCCCTAACTTGGCTTTGCTGTGCGAAGGAAGGAGGTTTCATATCACTGGTCTGGGCACTGCTGCCAGCAGCATCATGTCCTGGGGATATAAAGCTCATGGAGAAAGATAAAGTTGTCAATTCATTTTTTTTAAACAGAGAACTTTAGCACCTGATAAGAAGAGAGCGCCACTGTGCTTGGTGCTGTACGTTCACCAAACAAGAGCGCATTTAACACTCTACACAGACAAGACTGAACCCAAGTGGGAGGGAATAAAAGAGACACACAGAAGTGAAGCAACTTGCTCAGCCTCATAAACTGAGTCAAGGGTAGAGATAGACCCAAGATGTTTCTGGCTGTCAGTCCTGTGTCCAAGACACTGGATCATGCCGCTTCTCCCATATGGTAAAGAATTACTGTGGCGCAAATGTGTAAACCAGCACAGAGAAAGAGCAAGAAGACTGTTTTCCCAAACACTAGTTAAATATTAAATACATTACAATAGCTGCTCCTGTTGTCGCAGCCAGGTGATGAATATTTAAATAGGACTGGAGCAGGCAGTGAGTACAGATGGCAGGCTGGCCCTTCCAGAGTGCTGTTCAGCAGCATGTGGATGGAATTACCTTCCTCCGAAAAGATACGGGTGAGGGTTAAGAAGAAGTTATTGAGATGTTTGTGTTTGTTTTTAGAGGGCCAGCAATGCTGGAAAAAGCAGGAAGCTACATATAGCAGGCCTCTGACTTGAGGGGTTACAAACCAAAGGCACAGCAGAAACATGACAGCAGAAACCATAGACATCTATAATGTATATTTTAGGCAGTATAATAACCCCACATGCTCCAGGCAGGGATGGCTGTGATGATAAAAGCCCACGATCTTTGGAACCAGAAATATGGGCTTCTACTATTGCAGCAGAAAAGGAGACTCTCCACTCAGGGCCACCCTGATGTTTCCCTATCTGGAGGTGGGGTAGAAAGAGGGAAGGAGGAGCAGCTACTCCTCAGAGCGGAGGTTGAGGGAAGAGAGGTAGGAGCAATGCAAGAAGACATAAGGGTGAGAACTGGAGGGGGGGTGCTGCATCACCCCCACACTTTATGGGGGTTTTCAGCTGCTACTGGCCCTGTGCCCAGGTCCCAGGTGCTGCTTGGGGTTCCACACATGCAGCATGCAGCTTTCTAGGGCACCACTAAATTTGGAGCCCCGGATTCAGTGGTGCCCTATGCACCTGTACATCCTTCTTATGTCTAAGGATGACTTTGTCTCCACTAGCCATCTCTGGTCACAGGGCTTTTGCTCTTTCCTAGCGGGTTTGACCACTAGAGGGTGACAGTAACACACTCAGTGTTGGACCCATTAGGTAGTTCTTCACTAGTTGTTTGAAGCTGAGATGGAGGCTGGCAGGAACACAGAGAGGAACTAAATACATCAGTGGCAGGGACAGAGTGAGCGAGGGGATGTGTTTTGAGGGTATAGCACTTAGCTCATTGAAAATGGGGGAAAGAATCTCACAGATTTTAAGGAAGCCTGAAAGCACTTTAGGGTCAAGTTAAGGTTGATCTAGACCCTTGGTACTGGAACGTGTCTTTCTGTGAGAGGGTTCAGCATTCGTCACACAAAAGCAGATACTGTGTCTTTAAGAGGGCCAGCACCTGCCTCTCGTGAGTGCCCTCTCTGGCTGGGTGTGTCTGTTATTTAGTTCTGGTCACTGCTTTCAGTGGTTCTCAACACAGCCCTCTGGCTGAGTCACCCAGTGTGTGTATGTTAACCAGAAAAGACCCCTTCCAAGGTACAGAGTCCACGGTGGCCTTTCTCAGTACCCCTCTGGTGGTGGTTCTCTCGAGCCCTCCCTGGGCTGTGGTTGTAAAGTAATCTAGCCCTCATATGAAGCTACATCCGCAGGGAGTCCTCCTTCTATACGGCCCTCCTGGGTCCTGATTGGCTGCTTCCTCTGAAGCCACTCCAACTTTCCCGAAGGACCTCTCTACGGCTCCTTTCCTGAGATGTGTATGGCAGAGCCCTGCCATCTGCAGCAGGGGCCCTTCGAGCGTAGTCCACCCCAGTGCAGTGTCCCCTACATATCCTCAAGAAAGCTCAGCAGTATATGTTAACGAATGGACTGCGGAGAAAACATTGAAGAATTTAGATACATATGATTTAGCTAACTTTTGAATCAGGGTTATCTTGAAAATTGTATCTGAGAGACATGAAAGGTGCACAGTTCAAGAGAAGACAGGAATTCTGTGGTTGACGCAAGAGGCCATATCCAGGAGTGATGTGTGGGAGGTATACAGGGGGTCACATGCAGTTACCTCTCAATGTCCATGCCCCCAGCACTCACTGTCAGTATTGTGGTGCTTCATGAGAGCGTGGGGGCTGTCTTTCCTTTCCCCCAGAGTGGCATAGCCCTAGAGCAGCAGTACTCTGGGGGAGGTGTGGGACTGACCCCCACACTCACCAGAAGTGGGGCAGCATTTCTGGAGGAAGAGGTGGGCGGGAGCAGAGCAGGGGAGAGGGATGGTCAGGACAGGGGAGGGAGTGAGGCAGGGGGACATGTTCATTGCCCCATCTGCCTGCTCACCAGTCGCCACGGGCTATAACCTAAGAGCAATGAGCTAAAATTAGAAAAATAAACCCCTGCAAAAAACGACTTGTGACCTGTTCCACTGAGGTTACCAGTTGAGTTACTCAGAGTCAAGGAGATAAATCTTGCTCTTATCTGCATCTGTTTGAGGGCTGAGGACAATGGGGTGACTCTGGTGTCAGGGAGAGAAGAGGTTAGCCTCTATTGCGTAATAGATGGAAGATAACTGAATGCTCATGACACTGAAGTCAAGAGGCAATGCTACATGTCATCCACTTTGAAGCCACATGATGAAATTTCATCCCTACGTGTGTTCAGTTCTGTGCTCCCTGCCTCCCCTAAGTACATTCTGGGGAATTTGGATATAAAACTGAGAGAGGCACTTCCTGACTTGCCAAGAAAATCAGCACCTGCAATATCTTCTCCATGCTCCCATTGCTAGGGCAGTTAGAGGAGGACATGAGGAGTCATGACTCTGGAGCTGTATCCTGGGAAGCCAGGGCTGGCCAAAAATATGGACCAAAAGATTTTATTGTCAGGAAAAAAAGGTAAATCAAAATGTTCTATTGGGAAAAATCTGAACTCAACATTTCATTTAATCCCCAAATCAAAGGTTGAAATATCATAATTTCTTGTGGAACAGAAATTCCTCATCTTGATCAGCTCAACTTTATTTTTTTTCACTGACTTGCTGGGTGCTCTTGGGAAATCTGTCTTACCTCTGTGCTGTGAGTTATGTGTCAGAACAACAAGGAGAACAATATAACTGGGGGCATTGAAAGGTGACCAATCCATGTTTGCGAAGTGCTTTGAGATCCTGGATGAAAGCAGTTACAGAAAGGAGAAGTCGTATTTCATTAGTCAACCCCCATTTCTCTGCAATGTTTTAAAACTTTTTGTACTGTTTACAGTTCAGTAAAGACCTGTAGGAGTGATCTTTATTAGAGAAGATCAAAGTGATCCTCTCCCACCACCTGTTTTAGCCTTGTTGCCACCTGTTTTTTTCTAACACTTTTGTTCCTTGTGCACATTTAATCACAAATGACTCAGTACATGAAAGAAAAAGTACATGTATATGCATATATACATGTATAAACACTCTCTCTCTGTTCTGTCCTTCTACCGCCTTTATAAATGTAGTTGTAAATATAACACACGCACAAATATATTTCTATTTATAAAGGGAGGTAGAGGGAGAGTGGAAACCCCTATTTCCTCATGCAGCTGCCCACCCCACAACAGCTCTAGCTCACCTAGAATCACAGTGCATATGATCCAAGGAAAGAATGGAAGGGAGACTTGCAGAAGAGCATTTGAACAGGATTACAAGAAGGTTATTGCTACTCTGCTGGAGAAAAGTAACCCTTCTATTAGTTTTATAGAAATTAAAACAACAACATCACAAGCCCCCGAAGAACAGCCCACATTCTTGTCCAGTGCACTCATTGTTTGGGATGTAGCTGGGCACTCAGTGAAGCAGCAGCATAAGTTAATTAGCTCTCTGCCTCCCAGTGCTAGGGAGGATAAAGCAGAACTACCAAGCAGTCAGTGAGGAAGTACTTCTCATTCAGGGTGCACATGGGATGGGGGAATAGAAACAGAGAGGTAGTTGGTATTCTAACAAAACAAAACAGGAGAAATTTAGCACTTTAAAGACTAACAAAATGGAGTGTGTTATTCTGTTAAAGACCTGAGCATTTGTATCTTAGAACAAAGAGACTTTAAAAACAGATTACAGAGTAAAATTTGTGAATTGGAGTTCATATTCAAATTCGACACATGAACACTTGGAGTGAACAAAGGCAACAATTACCCCATGCATTAAAAGGACTGCTTCCCTTTCTTTGATGCTCATAATCATCTCAGACAGGGCAATTAACATCCCTCCACCTCTCACCCCCTTCCCTCTATCCTATTTGATTTGTCAGTTTTTATTGCAAGATTTTTTCCCTTCTGTACTTATAAATGCCAGTCTGTATTGGAAATGAAATTGATCTGATGAAGTGGGTCTGTCCCATGAAAGCTGATCACCAAATAAATATTTTGTTAGTCTTTAAAGTGCTACATTTCTGCTGTTTTGCTTTTTTTTGGGATGGGTGGCGATATTGGAAGTAAGCCCATGGTTTCGTCCACTGTCTCTGTAGACTGCAATAACATCTTGAGCAACAGTCCTGCTGACTTGGTGCAGTTGCATGCGGTCCCTGCATATTTGGGCAGGGCCCACAATTTAATTCCTGGGTGTCATGGAAAGATTTAGCAGTAATCAGAGATCAACTTTCATTAGGCTAACCATATTGACCTGTGCTCAGTATGGGGCACTTGGGAAAATAACTTGTACTCAGGCAAGTTCAGTGGTGGCAATCAATCTGAACTATGGAGGACAAACATTTGCATTACCATGGAGTTGACTGAGCCCCTGTTAAAAAGAAATAAAGTGTAGGTGGATTTTTTAAATTTACCTTCTTCTCTTCCAGGATTTAGGGTCCAAAAGAGGCAGGGATAACACCCCAACTCCAACCTCTCCTCCCACATACACACACTCCTCTATACCCCTCTCTCACATGAGAGCAGGTTGAGTGACCGATCCAACCCTTCCTCCCCCAGCATGCTCCCTCCTCCATGCCTGGCTGAACCCCCATAACAGACCCATCTCTCTTTGCACCTGGCATTATGTCTTTCTGAGGCAACATGTGGCCATCCTGCAGAGTCACCTGTTTTCCCTCCCCAGATTTCTGTTGGGGTTCATGCCAGAATGTGGACAGTGGCAGCCTCACAACACTATGTGGGAGGGAAGGGAAGGGACGGGAGTTGATTCCAGCTACAGGGGAGAAGTAGGGAGGAAGGGATGACTTGACCCACATCTTGGCAGAGCTCAGGTTTTCTTCCCCCACTCCCCCAGCCCTCCATTCCTGTGTGTCTGGAAGCAGCTTGTCCTTTCCTGCCCATACAGCATCGAAAAGACCATTAACGTCTCCAGGTTGCATCTGGTCACCAGTGTGACCCAGGCACCTCCATCACCCCGGCTACAGCAGGTGCAGGAAGGAATGAAGCCCTAAGGATGCAGCCCATTGAGCCTGACTGAAGGAGCTTCAGCAAACCTGGCCAGAGTGGTGGCTCAGCAGGGGAGGGTGCCCAGGAGATGGAGCAGTCCCATGTTCCCCAGGAACAGGACTCAGGGGAAAAATAGGATGGAGATCACACCTCCCTCAGTCTCCCATCCAGAGTTTAGCTGAGGGGGAGAGACAACCATGCAGCTCTTTCTGAACAGCACCCTGGGTCTTGGGCTTTCCCTAACTGCTAGTCCAGCAAGGGGGGAAGGAAGGAATGTGTTAGCCAGGCCATTGGTGAGCTCAGGGTACTGAGCAGGGGCTGATTCTGTGGTTCCTGCAGGCTTTTAGCTCAAACTGTAGAGGCTCACGCACTAGGTCCCAGGTTCAAGTCTGCTTGATGGTGGTTACACATGCATGCACAAGGGGGCTCTGAGGTCACGTGTGGCTTCTGGGGACTATTGTTACCATAAACAATGCTCATGTTTACAACCCGATAACTGTGGGTCCTCAGCTCCTCTGAATATAATGCATCACTCATCCAAGTGCAACAAAAACAGAGCATGAGATGATATTAATCAGCCCATTCTACCCTTGTATTTCAATATTGAGGTTCCATATGTTTTTCTCTGACTCCCCATCCCGCAACTTTATAGTCAAAAGGGGATAGAAAAGCAGGTGACTGTTAGGGGTAACTTATTTGGTTACACGATGTTCCTATCCTATAATGGGTTGAACTGAATTTATCAATCAGGCATAGAAACATTAATCACCCAGAAAAATAACACACAGCAAAATGACTTTTCAAAATGTCGTTGGTATAATTATCATCTTGCCCATTACATTAAATGCCACCATTTATAACTGTAATGCTTAAATATGCAAACAGTAATTAACTTGGTAATGAACTGAGGACCCCTGTGCCTCTCCTCCCTCAGCTAATTTGCATGTTAATTATCATTAGCAACTGGGGAAACAAGTTATAAACAGCTTAATTAGCAGCTTAATCATTTTTACAAGAAAATGCGCCACACTTTGAGACAGGAGCAAGAGTTCGATTAATGAAGTCAGATGAGAATGTTTTTCCAGCGTGGTTCCCGGATGCAGTGCCGTGCTTAGAAATGGGAGAGCCTGGGTTACCGAACCTCCATACATGCATGTGTCTCAGGGGTTCATGCTTCATTTTGCAAGCCAGCCTTGTATATGCAGAAGGCTTTCTCAGCCCACTACTCCATGTCAGAGAGCAAATACATTTGCAACCATCAAAAGACCAGGCTAGAGTTTGGCATTTTGTGATGACAAGCCATAGAACCAAAAGATCTTGGGTCCTGGTGAGAGTCATCTGTTACCTGGCCTCTCATTGGTTCTTTTTTCTGTCATTTGATTGGTACGCTGTTGAACTCTACAAATGACTTGGAGATGCCTGGTGTGGTCAGCATCCTGATGGATACATTGGATGTGCCTGTGTAATCTACCACCATTCAGTGTGCAGCTCTGTTCTCTTCTCCCGGCAGATGGGCCATACATGGAGAATGAGGAGACAGTTCCAGCCTTAGCTAAAAGAGTTGTATACAGTAGCTCAGATCTCAAAGTGCTCCACCCAGAGCAGTAGATTCCTACTGGGGTATTGAACTCAGATCTCCCTAAGGGGACCTACTGTAAATGCATATGGCAGGAGAGTAGGTCACTGCATCATAAGTAGCTGTAGCACAGCTGATGCCAGGGTTGCACATGAAAACCTGATAAAAAAAGGGCCTCTATATAAACCCATGGTACACCCACATCTAGGATACTGCATACAGATGTGGTCACTTCATCTCAAATATATTAGAGAGAGATAGAGAGAGGAACTGGAAAAGGGCAACAAAAGTGATGAGGGATTTGGAATGGTTGCCATATGAAGAAAGATTAAGAAAGCTGGGACTTTTAGGAAACTAAGGGGGGATATGATAGAAGTAAATAAAATCCGGACTGGTGTGGACAAAGTGAAAAAGGAAAAGTTATTTACTTGTTCCCATAACATAAGGGGTCCCCAAATGAAATTAATAAATAGCAGGTGTGCCCAGATGCACAGGCGGACCTAACTCTAAGTAAGTCTAAGGTTTAAAAAGGAACAAAAGCAAGTTTTTTTGTTTTGTTTTGTTTTTTTCACCCAGTACAAGGTAGACCTGTGGAACTCCTTGTCAGAAGACATTGTGAAGATCAAAACTTTAATACGTTCCAAAAAGAGCTAGATAAATTCATGGAGGTTATGTCCATCAATGGCTATTAGCAAGGAGGGGTAGGAGTGGTGTCCCTAACCTCTGTTTGTCAGAGGCTTGAAATGCATGACAGGAGAGAGACTTTGACTCCCTGTTCCGTTCACTCCCTCTGGGGCATCTGCCATTGACACTGTGAGAAGACAGGATACTGGGCTAGATGGGCCTTTGGTCTGACCTAGTATGGCTGTTCTTATGTTCTTATCCAACAACTTGACTGGTATATTCTTCCCTGATGAGCTAGTGTAAACAATGTATCAGCAAAGGGGGCTGGAGAGGTCTTCTCAGTGTGACCTGTGCTTCTAGGCAGATGTTTTCTTCCAGGTGAATCCATGCTGAGACAATGCCAAGGCGGCAGGCACTTGCTGCTTTGAGCTAAGACACACACATCAAAATGTTAGCCAGGATTTTCCAAAATCATTTTCTGCCCTTCAGAGCAGCCAGATTTTCCAAAAGTGATGCACATTCACACTGGCTAAATCAGGGCTGTTTGTAGCCCGTCAAGCTGAGCACCTAGCAAAGCACTGCAACTCACCAGTCCCTTCTGAAAACAGAGGTCAATGATGTCTCCTTGTGGTTCTTATCCAGGGGGTTAGGGACCAAAGAAAAGCCAGAAGGCAAATATCATGAAGTAGCTAGTTACACTCCTTCATAACAAAGAACATTTGTTTATTTGATGGAAAGTTGTGAGGCTTTTTCCCTCCTGGAAAGTGACTGATTATGAAACAGGCAGCATTGGCATTGTTATCCAGAAACTTCTGATGTCTGCTTCTCTACTGCTAAAGTACTGTGTGGCTCAGGGCTTGTCCCATAGGTCTCAGGCTCAGTTTCCTTATCTGAAAAAAGAGATGAGGAATTAGACCTGGAGAGGGAGAAAGGTATTTTCTACAAAAATATTTGAAAGAAATATACAGGCAATTTGCATTTTGGTAAATATTTGCAGACATTTGCTGGAGCTCCAGTGAAAATGTGCAAACCAAAAATCTTTTGATTTTCAATATTTTTTTCTCTTCCTTCACCCAAGAATGGACATTTTGGAAAGAAAACCAATACTTTCTCTACAAATTTCTGTTTTAAAAAAGGGGCTTTTTTCCATCTCTCACATAAAACATGAAAGGAAAAATTTTCACCCAGCCCTAAATGCTGCTGTTATTATTCTCATTACAATGGGGAAGGATTTAACATGAAGGAGAAATAATTAACCGAGTTTGATCACATTGCTAGTGTCACATGCTCCCTTTTCGGCTAGACTAGTGGTGGGGGCATTTTCGGGATAGCTGGCAGTGCTCTTCTGTGTGTATGTGATGAGATGTCTACCCCACACAAGTGAAAAAGGTATAACTGCCAACTAAGAGCTCAATTAGCCAACCTTTCTACACCTGCAGGTGCTAGGCTTGATTTGTTATTGGCTCCATCTGGGCCTTCTTCACCAAAACAGCAATGAAAGCTGTAGAGAAAGGCCAGGAGAGTGATGGTAAGAAATTGCTGTTTTCTGGGAAGGAAAATTGAAGAAGTTCTACAAGAGCATAATTTTCCAGTGGGGCTTAGAAGGTTGATAAGGCTCAGTGAGGCTGTTCTGAGTGCCTGGTGTTCCAGCAGGGAAAGAAGGAGCTGGGATGATCTAGAAAGAAGCCGGAGAGCTCAGAGCCAGAAGAGTGACTGTATTAAGCTTCAGGAAAGCTGCATGAGGGGCTTGGAGGTTAGGAAGTGGCCCTGGCAAACAGCAGTGTGGCTGAAGGGGAAGGGCCTGGCTACAATATTCAGGGTCCCTGAGCTAGAACTGAGTTTGGTGTTCCCCTGCCTCTGTCCTGAAAAAGGGGTGGGTGAGTCTGATGTAAAGGGTGGGGAGCCTGAGGGGAGTCTGAAGAGGGAGCCCCAAAGCCGAAGAGGGGGCAGAGGATCTTCCGTTTGGATGGCTCACTGTACTTTCGTTATCCTCGAGGGGGAGGAGATCTCTGGGGGAACTCGAGTGTGGCACGGCTGCCAGCCTGGCCCATGCGTGTTTAGGTGGCAAACTGATCCTCCTTGGTAGGAATGACATAGGAATGTGGGAATTCAGATGGGAGACTTTCCCTGTGTGGACTTCTTGTTGTGACTGTATTAGGCTAAGCTGTCAAAGTATAACAGCCACAGGAAAATCTGTGTGCTACATACAGTAGCCACATACGCTTCATGGGTATCTGCAGGGATAAAACATGCTTTGTCTTTAAAAATCAGAGGTCTCCAGAACCTGAGCTGCAGGAGAATCTCTGGCCTCTGTAGCAGCATTAGTTTGGTATCTTTTGTAGGCTGATGCTAGACAGTCTTTCATGTGCTGCTTGTTTTGTTGTCACTCTTGACATGGGGACCTTTTCTGCCAACACTTCCCTTCTCTCTTCTGATCATTGTTAAGTGGCTGAGAGCTCTTCTTCCATTGTCTTCTCTTTGTTATCTTTAGGAGGCTGTATTCTTCTTATCACAGATTTTGCCCCCTACTGCAGCTACCCCATTTTACTCAGGGGTGGGGTAGGGTAGGAGGGAATCTGTATAGAACTAGTTAAAATGCCCATCCTGCCCTTTTCTTTACAAGCAGTGGAGCTCATGTACAACCTGGAATAGGTTTTACAATTGAATTAAACCTGACCTTATAAGTCCAAAGAAGACTAGATGGAACTTCCCTGTGGGTCTTTATGCCTCTAGTCACCTTCTTGCTAGGTAATGCTCTCCAGATGGAAATACTCCCTGTTGCTTATGTAATGGATAAATGGCTGGGTGATTTTTTTTTTCCATGTTAATTTGCCAAGAGGGTTTGTTGCTTGATCAAATGAACTACTGTGATGAAGGGGTGATGGGGATATTTGTTTGCAATGTCCTAAAAGCATTTGGCTGCAGGGGAAGTGTGATGTGAGACTGGGAGGTTTAGTGTCTGACGGGCCACAGTCCTTTAAGGCCCGTCGCCAAATCCCACAAAGTTCATTTTACTGCAAGCTTAAGGCAAATACAAACTCTGCTTGCTCAAGTGCCAGAGGAATTGAGTGACTTGGTGCTTGGAAACATCTAACGTTGTTACAGGTTGAACCTCTCAACTCCTGCACACTTTGGACTTGACCAGTGCCGAATGAGAGAATTTGCCAAACTGTGGGAAGTCAATATTGTCTAGCACATGACCAACACTTCCACTGCTTGCTGGGCTCTTACAAGATGTTTGGGGTTAAATTAGAGCTCAATAACAGCCTAGAACACTGGTGCTATGTCCCTACAATTGGCATTTTGTCAACAAAACCTGGGGAGTGTCCAGATTCCCAAGGGTGTTCTGTCAAAAAATAAATCGACAGAACACAGCCCTTTTGTCCACAGTCTCATCCCACTTCCCAAGAGGCATAACACCTCAACAGAGATGTGTCAACAGAAGGCTAGTCTGGAGGATTTGGGGGGTTGCCTGTCACAGATAGAGCTTCTGGGACACGGGGCAGTCCTGTCTGCTGTACTTCCGCTTATCTATCTTGTCAAGAGAGCAGCTGTGCAGTCTGGCCACTCTTTGCCAATAGAGCAGATGAAAAGATCAATTCGGTTTGCGGTCTGGTTGCAATCTGTCGACAGAAGGTTTGTCAGAAGGTATCTTCTGACAAAAACTTCCGTTGACAGAGCCCTCTAATCTAGACATAGCCTGTGAGCCAGGACTGGTGGCACCTCATTAGCATAATTCCTGCCATGTGGGTGTCGAAGTTGCACAGGTACTTCGAATTGCCTGCAGCTACACTGCTTGCCACCACTTTGAAGTTCGTGCAGTGGGAATTATGCTAATGAGGTGCTGCATATGCAGTGCAGTACCTCATTGCTATTCTCCAATCGGGCCGATTGCCATGCCCCCTTCGAAGGAGGGGCCTAGCATAGACAAGCCCTTTTAGGGTCAGTCCTGCCACTCAGTTTCTGATTCCTTTCTCTAGGGCAAGTTTATTTGCCCTGCGTATACAGCATTAATCACTTTGGAATCATGGCCTGTTCTCAACTGCAGAATGGGATGATGAATTCTAGGCAAAAGTCCTTCAAAGCATGACTTTGCTATGGAAAGAAAAAAGCATCCCTAGACACTACCACAACAGAAATAAATAATAACAATAACTAGAACCCAGCAGCACAGAGCTTAGGCATAGTTTAGTTTCTGCTTGCAGCTGCTGGAAAAACATTTGAATTGTGATGTTTGCAGAAGTGATGGATAAATAGTTTAATCCACATTAAATTAACGGGTAAGAACGTAAAAAAGGACGTACTGGCCCAGACCAGAGGTCCATCTAGTTCAGGATACTGTCTTCTAACACTGGGTAATGCCAGATGCCCCAGGGGAGTGAGCAGAACAGGTAATTGAGTGATGCTTCTCATGTCATCCATTTCCAGCCTCTAACAAACAGAGGCTAGGGGCACCATTCCTACCCTTCGCTCTTCTCCATGAATTTATGTACTACTTTTTTGAACTTTGATAAAGTCCTGGTCTTCACCACATCCTCTGATGAGGAGTTCCATAGGTTGACTGTGCACCGTGTGAAGAAAAAACTTTTTGTTTTAAACCTGTTACCTATTAGTTTATTTTAGTGACTCCTAGCTCTTATGTTAAAAGAACAAGTAAATAACGTTTTTTCTTATTCACTTTCTCCCTACCTGTCATGATCCTATAGACCTCTATCACACTCCTCCCCCATCTCCTAAAAGTCCCAGTCTTTTAAATCTGTCTTCATATGGCACCCATTTCATATCCCTTATTGCTTTTGTTGCCCTTTTCAGAACCTTTTCCAATTCATATATATAATTTTGAGATGAAGTGACCACATCTGTATTGCAGTACCCTACATGTGGGTGGACCATGGATTTATATAGTGGCAATAAAATATTCTCTGCCTTTTTCTCTATCCCTTCATTGATGATTCCTAATGTTTTGTTTGCATGTTGTTTTTTTACTGCTTCAGCACATTGAATGAATGTTTTCAGAGAAGTAGCCACAGTGACTCCAAGATATGTCTCAAGTGGTTCTGGCTAAATTAATCCTCTTCATCTGGTATGTGTAGTTGAGATTATTTTTTTTTTTTAATGTGCATTACTTTGCATGTATCCACATTAAAATTAATTTTTATTTTGTTGCCCAATCACCTAGTTTTGTGAGATTTTTGAAACTTTTCAGTCTGTTTTTGCTCTTAACTGTCTTGAGAAGTTTAGTATGATCACCAGATTTTGCCACCTCACTATTTGCCCCTTTCTCCAAATCATTTATGGATTGGTCCCAGTACAGACCCTTGGCAATATTCCCCAGATACTCACATTGTGATATGTCAATTTGAATGAATATACTGATTTTGAGAACAAATTTGTACTTAACTGTTTTTAGTGGATCGTGATTTGGGATTGTACATCTTTTGTATAAAGATATAGGGTTGCATAATCAATAAGTAAGGTGTCCTGATACTATATTAAGAGTACAGTAGAGATACAGTAAATCCATTCCAAGTGGAAGATACTTCCTAGTGGAGAAAGCTGCTGCCAGTTCATATGCTCTAGTTTTGTGGTATATGTGAAAAGAAAATTAACTCTAACAAGCTTTAAAACTTTGGGCCAGTATGGTTGTCTGTCCTTTTTGACCCTGGATAGTACTTTAGGACAGGAGGAGCAAGTAGAGGCCAGGTCCCCTCATGGGTGGTGGGCCATGAAATTTCATAAGGCAGGGGAGCAGGACAATTGGCTGCTGGGTGTCAGGCTCATCCATCTCATTAAAAATGTTGAACTATGTTACTGTGTTTATGTCTCTGTATTCACATTTACGTACCGGTTAATAAAGTTGTTACCTTTTACATATTTTCTTTTTCATATGAACATAGATGAAACGTCTGTTGATTTGGATTACATTAGACAGGTTGTGGGGCAGGGGGGTTGCTAATTCCAGCAATGAGAAGTGAGGCCCCATGTAAAAAGTTTGCCTCTCCGTTTTAGGGGATTCTGAATTTCATCCTGTTATTCTAAACTGTTACCAGCAGAGGATGCCAATGCACTGTTTCTGTTTATATGGCTGGTCACCTTTGGAAGTCCTGAATCTTTCCTTTGTGTGTCTAAACTGAAACCCTCGCAAAAGCAGAAAGCTGTTACCTTATGGGATTTAGGCATTTTGCTCATGGAATTTGCACTTAAAAGCTGGTTGCAGGAGCCTCAATGTGATGGTCAGAATGGATGGGGTTTGTTCTTTTCAGACTCTGAAATTCATTTATTTTGTGTCCTTTTCTACCTCAGTATTGTGGGGAGTTGTTGGCCTGCCCTCTGAGCCCTCTTTTTGTTTTGCAGGGGTCTGATGGGCAACTCTTAGGAATTTCACAAATCAAATTCAGCTCAGGCAGGTGCTTGGCTTCTTCATGGAAGCATAGCTCATTAGGCTTCAGGCATATGTGTGCGCACAGCCTCAGGGGAGAGAATTTCCAGAGGTGGGAAAAGTACCCAAAAAGTTACTGGGGTAAAAGTGCAGCTGCTTGTAGAGGAATGTACTTAAGTACAAGTCACCGCTGTCCCTCTGGAAAACTACTTGTGTAAAAGCACACATGCACAAACACGTCACATCTTTACTGTACTCAAGTACTTAAAAGTGAAAGTAGTTTCTTTCACTTCTAAGTACTTGCATAAAGATGAGACAGGTTTGTGTGCTTTTACACAAGTAGTTCTGGTGACTTAAGTACATTCCCCCAAAAGCAGCTGAACTTTTACTCAAGTATCTCTTTGGGTACTTTTTCTACCTCTGAGAATTTCAGAAGTGCAGACATCTCACAAGAGGGCCTGATATTTTCTGCTTCCAGTCAGTTGGCAGATGCAATGAGTGATTCCATTATTGTGACCTGCCCCCCTGTTTTCTAGTGCTACTGGGAGCTCAAAAATAAAAATAGGTGAAGAAGGGGTTAAGAGAATTTTATGCACCTCAGAAAAGTTGTGGTTCTGAGCTTGGGTGAGGGTTTGGGATAAAATTTATCTATACAAGCTGGTTCATCCCAAATTAAACCTAGAAATACAGCCAGTAGTTCCTCACATTCAAAGACCATGTGAATTATGATAAATGCAGATCATCTTGGAAGAACATTCAGCTGATCCCCAGTTTTGTATTCATAAGGGTCCTGTAACCATTACCAGGATGCAGCTTTCATCAGGCATGGGTCTGTATTCAAATGTCGATGCTAACTACTGGTTCACTTCAAGCTAGGTGAGACTTTGCCATTGAATTTTGGCATACCCAGGTGCTGACATGTAGTTTTGGTGTCTTCTGCTGAGAACAGTAGAAGCTTGAACCTATTTGAGATCAGTTGGAGCTATTCAGTGACATCTGTGTAGTTAGCTGGAGTCTTTGGCCTACTTTGGATATCAGTGAATATCCCAAGAAACCCACCTCCAAGGATTGTGCTAATGCACTGCACTTTTCATCCCAAGATGTCCACCTGCTTTGTAAAGGTGGGCATTATCCTCAGTGTACTGATGAGGAAACTGCAGTGAAGAGATTTTCTACTCATGCTCCATCAGTGGTAGACTTGGTAAGCAAACCCAGACTTCCTGATGCCTAGTCAGCAGCCCTGTTGTCTGCAGAGGTGGGGAAAAAGTACCCCAAATGTTACTTGAATAAAAGTGCAGCTGCTTGGGTGGGTGGAGGAATGTACTTAAGTACAAGTTACCACAGGCCCCTTTGGAAAACTACTTGGGTAAAAGTGCCCGCACCTGTGCATACACGTGTCAAATCTAGATGGTACTAAAGTATCCAAAAGTGAAAACTGCTGCACTTTTACTCAAGTAACTTTTTGGGTACTTTTTCCACCTCTAGTTGCCTGTACCATTTTGCCTCCACAGCTCTGCAGAGGCCCAAAACTGAATGCGTTTGGTGGCCTCTAGGGTAAGGCTGACACACAGCATCAGCAAGGAAAGGGTGTATTGCTGCTGCCTGTGCTGCACCTGATCTGTTCATGAATAATTGACATTAGCCTCTGGAGCTCACAAACTGGTACCTTTCACGAGCACTAAATTAAAATATTATGATTGCACCTTCAAGCTAGACCAATGCCTAGAGTCCTCCATCAGGACAAGGTCCTGCCAAATGAACGCAGACAAAGGTGACCCAAGCACCAAAGAATTTACATCCTGACAGAGTAAATGACGCATGAACGATGGGAAGAGGAGGCATTTCATTTGTTGAGATGTAGATTTATTTGCATGTTGTAATGTTTCATTGCTAGATGAAGAGGCAGCTAAATGCTGAGTAAATGGAGACTACCCTGCATCATGCAGGAAGGAACACATACATGTAGTGCCTGGTCCTCTGCTGGGCGAAGTAAGAGCAGCTCCACTGAGGCCCAGCTTGCAAGTCAAGGGAGTGTCTCTGAGTAATACCAACAGACCTGGGTTGCTGGTACCAGGGATAGAACCTGCAAGCAGAGGGTCTAAAGCCCTGCACTCTGCCACATGAGCTAAAGGCCAGGTGGCTCTCAGCCAAGGCTGTAGAGCAGAGGCTTCACTCACCCTAGATGAGGTCTCAGTGCCCCTGGGTACTACATCTGATTTATACTTGCTGAGGCTCTAGTTTTATTTCCTGAGTCAGTGGCCTTCTTTGCAAGGTTCAGTGCTCTTCAGAATGACACCTGGTGCCCAGAGAGCATCCCATGCTAAATTCCACATGTTCTTTATCAGCCCAGGTAATCAGACAGTGCTGCTGAATGTTTCCTTTGTTACCAAACCTGGGGCTAGTCCATCTATTTTAATTTAAAGCTAGGGGATGGCAGCTCAGTGGTTCATCCTTAAATCTCCTCCTCTTCAAGGCATTTAGGTTTAAGCAAATACAATAAGAAGATGCGGGATGCTGAAGCATAAAGGTGCTCAGTTCGTTGTGTCTAGTAATCTGTAAATGTCAGGATCACAAATCTCTGGCACGCCTAGCACAAAACCCACGGCAGCTTGGCTATAGACTCCACCCTCCCATTCTTTCTTTTTCATGTTAGCATTTTACTGGGGGCCATCTTGATGAGCCAACCAGCCTGGGTCTTTTGTTCTGAAAAATGTGACTTGTTTGCCCTGGCTGCTTTTTGGTCGTGACTTGGTCTCGTCCATGTTTTTGCCTCAAGTCTGTGCCCTGAGCACATGCAATGCTCACCACAATGGGGCTTTACCCCTTGGTTGGTGTTGCTAATAACCCCTGCTGACACCCTCGCTAGCTGGTGTGATTTCCAAAGCAATATACTTACCCAACCAGTTCTGGACCTGACCCTACACAAACTTGGTTTCAAGAAGCTCTGTGCTAAATAAAGCAGTAAGAGTTTGTGGAATTGGCCCCTTATCCTCCATTCACTGCCACTCAGAGTGGGGTGAATAAATGCAGTACCTCCAGAGGCAGCTAGAGGAAGGCATCCCAGAAAGGGGAGAGAACCAAGATGGTGGAAGCACTTTGGATTCCCACTGATTTCTCTGGGCTTTGGATCAGGCCTTTTGAGAATCTGCTTGAAAAACGATTCTAATTTAGTCAGACACGTTACCTCTTTGCTTCACCCCAACTCCACCCAAGAGCTGACCCCTGCACAAACATGCTCATTACAAATCCATCTAGGCAGTCAGGGCCTTCAGGTATGCTCACCAATGCTCCTGATCTCACAGCAGAACGGATACACCTTTGGTGTGTCCTCCTGGTTTCTACAGGCAGGAATGGGCTATGGTGACATGACCCACAATTGCTTTTGGCTGCTGGCACCACTTCCTTCTGCTGACTGGCAGCTGTTGTACTGCTGACCCTTCCTGTGTCATCTGTCCAGAGCAGCATGTGACTCTTAACCTGCCCTGCCCCTAATGTACCATACATATGCAGGCTCCTTTCCCCAGAAGTCTGTCCCCCCCCACCCCCCGGCCCCCCCAAAGAAAAGAGATTAAAGGGAAGAAAAACAATCAACATTTTTTTTTCTTTTCTTTCCTTCCTTCATTCCTCATATTTGTGTCTGTGCTTAGAGGCTCAATCACCTTGTTTTACACATGGTCCAAACACATCTTTGCCCCAAACAACTTAGGTTTGAGATGCACCATGAGAAGCAGCATGCAGGTACTGCAAGTGGGGGAGCTCAGAGTAGCATGAACGGGGTACAAAACAGTCAGACCTTTGTGGGTGTTTGAAATTAGCGCTCCGAGGTGGCCTGCTCTTTGCTCTCAGATATTATTCTGAACTTAGTCCTGTTTCCATCCTGGATCCAAATGTGGGTGACTGAGCCTCTTCTTTTGATCTCTAGCCTCATCTGGTGCATAGACTGGGATGGCAAAGACGAAACAGGACATTTGATTGTCCTAAGATGTGAAAACTAAAACAATGGGGGAAAGAAACCTAGGGATTGATAGATGCTTGTAGTTTATAAGTTATTAAGCACGAGGTAACAGATTTGATTAATATTTGTGCCTGGAGGTCTTTTTCTTTTTCTTTTTTTTTTAAGAATTGGAGAAAACAAAATATTTTTCTAATTAAATAAATCTACAGCACCCGCTAATGGGGCCCGTCTGTGTGCTTGTCACAGGGCACCGGGAGAAGTGGAGTAATGATTTTATTTTTTTCATTAAATAGAATTATAGGCAGTTACTCAAAGCAACTGTGAGCCTAATTGAAAGAGAACCATTTCTTCTTAATTTACTTTCATGGTTCCGGATGATAAAAGAGTGTGTTTGCTGGAAAATTAAATATAAAACACAATGTGAGGAAGCTTGAAATACTGCTCAGCAGGCACAGGTGGGCTAGGCAAACCCACTGTTCACATGACTTTTAACCTCAACTAGAAACTTTGAGTGAGGTCAGAAACCAGGGTTTCCACTAAGAGAAATCTCTGCTCCATCCTATTCCCAAGGTTTTATTTCAGCCGCCGCCTCCTTTACTTTAGAATCAAATCTCTCCACTCTCAAGTGACAGACACCCCCCACACTCCCAACTCAACCATCGTCAGGTCTCCTCCTGCGGTCATGAACCTAGAATTAGATGGACCTTGGATGATACTCTGGAGAATGGCAATCCCAGAGAGTGAATCCAGTGGATCTGTGGATCCACTGTATCAGACTCGTGGTTCTTGGACACCTCAGCTGCTCAGGCGTAGACCAGCAGGACATTACTATCATGCATGAATAAGGAAGAAGCAGAGTGAGACTTGTAAATCCAAGGAGCCTCTGGGGCACAAGGCCTCTGGGGGACAATGAGGGGTATGTGCCTCCCCTCATTGGGACTTTACTTAAAGGCACAGTCTGGCCCAGGGAGAACAAGTGTGAAGCAGTGGTCTGAGAGAGCAGCTGGGATTCTGTACTTCTGTGATTCAAAGGCTGGGTGGCTGACCAAATGCTAATGGCTCACGCTGTTCGGAAATGCAAGTTGATGTGCAGGGCTTTTATTTCTTTCACTGTTCTTGAAGCCCTTCAGTTCCCAGCTCAAGCCTGTGGCTGTCCAGGGCCTGTGCCCAGGGAGCTCTCTGCAGCCCTGAAAGTAACTCACAAGATGGCCCATTCTCCCTTTCTATCACAGGGGCTGGAATGGAGAGGGAATAAATGGTATGATTGTTTTCATCCCAGGGCAAATGGGTGGGGCCCCATTCATGCTTGAGCAACTGGAGACCACTGCTCTGGGCTTGGGGTGCACTGGCCCCTGCAGGCATGCATCCATGTCCGTGAAATTTCCATGCTCCCAGACAATGTTCCCTCTCATCTTTTCTCCACAGGAGCAGATTTTTTCCATCTATAGGTGGAATATTCTTTTTCTTACATGCATTGATTTGTGTGCATGTGCCCTACCAATGGAATCATAAAACCTAATTCTGCTCATCAGCTGGGTTCTGCTAATCAGCTGGGCAGTGTTTGAATTTCTCCTGAGTGGCCGCACGAGCACCCAGCTTGCCGGGAACGCTGCTTCCAGCTTGGTTGGTTGTACCAGGACTTGAGAGGTTAAAAAAGTGAGGAAGTAGGAGCTAATTAATTCCATCATGAAGGTCCCTACATGGCTACTCTACTGCCTGAGATATGGACACATCTGCTCAGGGTCACAGAAGCGAACACTGGCTGCAGCACTGACAGGAGAGTCTGTTTCCACTAACTGCTCCTGCTACTTCTTACACTAAACACTTCCTAAAAAAGGCATCAGATAATGTTTCCCTGTGGCTGCTGTTAGACTCTCATGGGGCTGCCATTTGCTCCATCTTCTGGATCTATTGAGTCCAGGATGAGATTAAAACCACCCTCGAAGGAAATAAGAGAGCTGCTTTTCTTCTTTAGGAAATTAACTTTGGCTCTTCTCTTGATGAAACTGAAGAGGCACAAGCCTATTCCAAAGCTTCAGATGGTCTTGTGTCTGGCTAGTGTATCATGAAGGTGTGTGGGAGGGAAATGAGAAGTTAGCACAGAGAGGCTGAGAGGTTCAAATAAGCAGGAAAGGATTTGTGTTACTAAAAACCAGCCTGAGTGTTAGGAAGCACATTTGGGCAGGAACCGGCTATTTTGTTTTTATGGAGTATGCAGCAAGTCTGAACTGGAATGAAGCCCACAATGTTCACAAAATCCCACTTGGTAAAATTCAGAAAAGGAAGAAAAAAACTTTTTTGGTCAATCTAAAGTTTGGTTTTGATGAAATTGACATGTTTTGTTCTGATTTTGATTTTTATATATATAATAGACTTGGCCTGAACAGTCATTCCAAACTAGAAAATTAAATGTTCTGTTCTGCAAAGGTGATGTAGATCTTCTTTAAACTCGTTTTCAAGTTTTTTTTTTTCCTGAAGCAACTTTTGTTAAAATTGTCGTGTTTCACTTTTGACAAATTGGTGTTTTTTCCAGTGGAAACGTCTTCCTGTGGAGAATTTCCTTCTTTGGGATAGGGGAAGGCAGGAAGCTTGGCTCAGATCATTAGTAAAATGATACTTGACTGCCCATCTCCAAGCTAGTCGTTTGGATCTGTTGGGATTGACAGTGACCAAATGTCATTATCGTTCTGTAACCTATGTCAGAAGAACCAGAACATTTCAATCCCTATTTAATAGGGTTCTAGAGACATTAAACTAAACTCTAGAATTTAATGAACAGAAACTGATTTTTCTATGGCTTTTTTTTTCTTAACCAGGCATCATTTGAAAAATCTATAAACAAGTTATAATTTTTAATTAAAATCTTGACACTTTTTTTTCATAAGGAGAACGACTGAGCACGGTGTCAGCAAGTGGGAATTCCTAAGAGATTGGCAAAAGACAGGCAGTCCTGTGACATCTTAAAGACTAACAGATTTATTCATTAGGTAACGAGTTTTGGGGGTAAAACCCACTTCTTCTGAATTAATGAATAAATCTTTTAGTCTTTAAGGTGCCACAGGACTGCTTGTTTTTCATGATGCTACACACTAACATGGCTGTCCGACTGAGGCTATAGAGATTGGAGAGGTCTCCAGCCCTTCATATCAAACTTGAGAATTTTTCAATTGAATTGAAATCTTCGCACCTCTGGAAAATCGCCTTTCGTTAGTTTGTGCTCTCCATGATGATGATTACGGTCGCATCAATGGAAGTTGGAGCCTTGTTGCGCAAGGTCTGGTACGTATGCAATCCGTGCCTCAAGCTGTTTACACCCTATGCAAATAGACGAGCTGGGCAAAAGATTGGAAAAAATTAAGACGGTACAGGCTGAAACTCTCTAGTCCAGCACTCTCTGATCTGGTAACATCTGTGGTTTGGCATGATTTTACTTAGCTGGTTAGCCGCTTACCATAGGTATGGCCATGTTTCCCACAGTCCCTTAAAGTCGGACAGTCACCAATCCTGGTTCACAGTGTTCTATGCTGTTATTTACCTGTAATTTAACCCAAATGTCTGCTAATGGCTCAGTAAGCAGTGGAAGAAGTGGTTCAGCAAATTCTGTCATTCAGCACTGATGATGTCCCAGGGACCAGAGAAGTTCAACCTGTAATAGTTTCCTTTGCCATTAATAATCATATTGACCCATTTCTGAACATCCAATTTGAAAATGCTCTGAATAACAATCACCTTTGCATCCTTGATAAATCTCTTTCAAAATAAGGATTTGTGCCAAACTCTTTAATACCTCCATAATGTGAAGTACCATTTTTCCTCCTTTGTAATCACTGTATTAAATTTTAATATCAAGTATTAATAAAACATACCATCCCTAATGGCAACTGGCAAAATACTCTCTACATGGCTGCCCTGCAAAAACATGTGAGACCAAATCACGCTTTGTTTAATAAGCCCTTTCTGTGCATCCCAAGAGAATAGGTTTCTCCTGCTATTTGGTGATCCCAAATAGTTTGCTGTGCAATGCAGGAATCTCTGTGTTAAACCATGAGTGCACAAGCTAGTGACATATTGGTCAGTTGCCTGTAGGGATCATTCTTGCCTTAGGAAAAAAACATTTTTGTGATTCCACTTAGGATATGTCCTGGAATACCTGGAAGATAGACTCTAAGTGGGTCAATCTCCTGGAGTTTGATTTCATGTGCCTGGTAGAAACATGCAAAATCAAACTTTCTGGGGTCAGCAGTTGACCCCTGTACTCTGCAATATCATGAGAAGTAAGGGAGGTTGACAGAAGACTCTTTTCTATTGACCTGCCTCTGTAAAGTTGGCCAGATAAATTGAGTCTCACTACTCAATTGCTGTAGCCAGAATTGCATATCTACACTCTACTTATTTGCCTAGCAGAGACCAAACCTTAGAGAGCTGGGGTCAGTCTGATAAAGGAGATGATCAAACAGACTGAAGTGGAAGTGCTGATGTTTTCTGCCCTTGCGGATTTTAAAATCTCAATTTATGGCCAAAACCAGAGGTATAATGACTGGTGATTTGCCTCTTCCTAGTCCTTCCAAGGAAGAGATAATGGGTGAGGTAGGAAATGGTGCTTGAGTCTATTTTCCAGAATGGTTAATATGATTAATGGCTGGTAAGGTTTGCCTTAGTGTCATTGGCTACGTCTACACGTGAAGCCTACTTCGAAGTAGCTTATTTCGATGAATAACGTCTACACGTCCTCCAGGGCTGGCAACGTCGATGTTCAACTTCGACGTTGTGCAGCACCACATCGAAATAGGCGCAGCGAGGGAACGTCTACACGCCAAAGTAGCACACATCGAAATAAGGGTGCCAGGCACAGCTGCAGACAGGGTCACAGGGCGGACTCAACAGCAAGCCGCTCCCTTAAAGGGCCCCTCCCAGACACAGTTGCACTAAACAACACAAGATCCACAGAGCCTACAACTGGTTGCAGACCCTGTGCCTGCAGCATGGATCCCCAGCTGCCGCAGCAGCAGCCAGAAGCCCTGGGCTAAGGGCTGCTGCCCACGGTGACCATAGAGCCCCGCAGGGGCTCGAGAGAGAGCGTCTCTCAACCCCTCAGCTGATGGCCGCCATGGCGGACCCCGCTATTTCGAAGTTGCGGGACACGCAACGACTACACGGTCCCTACTTCGACGTTGAACGTCGAAGTAGGGCGCTATTCCGATCCCCTCATGAGGTTAGCGACTTCGATGTCTCGCCGCCTAACGTCGAAGTTAACTTCGAAATAGCGCCCGATGCGTGTAGCCGCGACGGGCGCTATTTCGAAGTTAGTGCCGCTACTTCGAAGTAGCGTGCACGTGTAGACACAGCTATTGTGTGTGTGCCTGCCAGTGTCTCACCCAAGGAAGAACGATGGGTGACATTAAAGGATGGGGCACCACCACTGTCAATGTCATGGGAGGAGATAGTGGTGGAGGCTCCCTTAGTTACCCTATGATGAGCAGCCTACTAATATTAAGCAACCCATAAAGATTCTAAGAATATAGAGTTGGGTATCTGGAGCGGCCCCACTGTGTTTGGGAGAAGACCTGGGCAGGGAAGAGACAAAGCTGTTGTTAAGTTCACTGCCTCTGGGACCCTCCTCAAGGCACGTTGAGGCAGCTTGCTGTCTGCCACAGCCCCAAGCAGCCTCCCCAACAGCTGGCACGTTGTGGGACAAGGGGGAAACTGAGCTATATCCCCTTCCACTTTAGAATACTCTGGAGAGGGAGTGGCATAGAATTGCTGCAATGGCCAGCTGTAGATTTCTCTGATGCAAGGAGACTATTTCTGAGGCTGGCCTTATTTTCAACTTTGTGCCACAAAACAGCAAACAGAAGAGAGGAGGGATGATCTTGTTACGGTGTTGGGTTGTGGTTTGGGAACTGTGGTTTGAACTTGTTCCCTGACATGTACCTCCTCTGTGATTGGGGGGTATTACACTTCCTCTCTCTCTCTCTGTCTCCATGCTTCCATCTTCTGCCTGCATATTACTTCTCTTTCTCCCTCCTATGTGGGTCTCACCTTTTAAGGCTTTCTGGGGTGAGAAATGTCTTACTTTAAATGCTCAGTGCTGTATGTACAGGAAGTCCCTGATCACAGCTGGGTACTCTAGATTCTACAAGGAGATCAAATTCCCCAAAATCAAAAAACAAGCTTAAAAAAATCACATTTAAAATAGGAACATCTTTTTTTCTTTTGCCTTCTGGATTTCTAAAGTTCCAGTTTTCAAATCTGCAGCCACAAGAGCGAGAAGATACTTTCATTTAAAATTAAAGTGGGAAGTCTCATGGTCCCAACAACCAGGGAACCACCAAAATCTCATGAGGCTCCTAGTAAAACTGGGGGAACTGGCAAGTCCCAGTTCCAGTGCGGGAAAAGGCCACAAGAACCAACCTTTTCTGCCCAGTTTTGTTTTCTGTGATCACTCCAGCTCCTTTGCTTCACTGTGTGCAGGCCTCTGTGTTTTCGCCTGTTCTGAAGATGTTAAAATATTGACTCTTTTCTAGGCTCCCTGGGGAAAAGAGTCTCACCTGCAGAGACATCTGGGCTGGGAAGAGGGAAAAAAGGGAGAGAGAAAACAAAGATCTGGGCCAGGGACGGTGTGAGAGAGAGATGCCGTGGGGAGTGTGAAGGGTGACTTAGATATGAGAGGGATGGCATTGAGAAGTGGCAGAAGGAAGGAACTAGGGTTGGGGGCAGTGGGGGAAAGGCAGAAGACATGGTAAGTTAAGTACATTCACATTTATTTCTCCAAGAATTTGCTTCAAACGCTCTTTCTGCCCTCACTGAACATTCACTGTTTGGATGCTGTCCACTCAGGGGAGGAACAAAACCTCTCTGTGTTACAGCCCCAGTGGCTAAGGTGAACACTGGGTCAACCCTGGCAGGCTACTGCGTTCGGTGCCTGTGTGCTCTACCTGAGGCACGTTGTATGTGGAGAGGGGTGAATCAGTGGGCATTCCCCACCTCCCCCCCACCCAAACACTCCCTCAGGCTCCATATGTAGCCTACAATTCAGTTCTGTCAACTAAGCCCCAGTGCTAATTATTTGCCATCTCTCAATCCAGCTCCAGTGAATCTGTTTCTAGCAGCTAAATACTGCACAGGCTAGTCACCATGGACTGATTATGCTTTAAAATTTCTCCACAGTGTTCAATGCTGAACGGGCACTGCTCTGTAATTCTATATCCTCATGGCCACGCTGATGCAATCAGAGAGAGGATAATGCTGCAAGATAGCCCCCATTTTAAACCAGGCCCCTGAATATCAGCCCCAATGAAAGGGTTTTCAGCACCAGGGAAGCCAAAATTATTTTTACCCTTAGCCTAACCTTTCCTTCCTTGCATGGCAGATAGCAGATATGCTCCAGATTATTGAAACTACAACAAACCTATTGTCTGGAGGCAGGCGAAGTTCAAATGAACAATGAGAGACATTGTTGGTGATTTGTTACTGGAACTTTTAAAATGTACATGATGTTGATATGGAAAAGAAATAGGGCAACTGCTGTGTCACTGTGGAGAGCTTAGTGCAGCATCTCCGGGAGCACCCTTTCCCCACACAGAAAACACTGCTGTGTGTGGGCCTCTATCCTCCCTTCTGTGAATCTGTGGCAGAAAGGACTATGCTGCATCTCTCCATTAGGAGACAGCATGTAACTGCAGTTTTACAAAGACCTAGACACCGCATCACTTGGTGTGTCACCAGAGCATTTTCTTTTCTTTTTTTTGTAAATTTCAGGCCTGGTCAACACCTAAAACATAGGCTGACCAGGTGACGTCAGTGAGACTTGTGAGAAATTTCACTTCCTCAGCATCAGGGGTAGGTTGACCTAAGGACCAGTGTACAGGCAGTGAGGGGAATGGAATAATTCTTCCATGGAACTAGCTGCTGCCTTTCAGGGGGGTGGATTTAGTACAGCAACAGAAGAACCCCTTAGGTCATTGCAACAAATGTCTATCCTACAGCAGAAAAGCTGCTGTGCCCTTGAGGTAGAGACTTAGGGCTGATCTTCACTAGACCTGAAAGGTGATCCTAGCTATGCAATTCCCACTATGACAGCTGTGTAGCTGGACTTGACTTATGTGGGGTTGACTTATCTGGCTGTTGTCACTGGGGGAGAAACTCTCCTGTTGAGCTCCCTTACTCCTCATGATAGAATGGGGTTGACTGTCGAGCGCTGATGGTTCAATTTTGCATGACCCCACTAGGCATGTGAAATCAAACCTTGGAAGATCAACTCTGACCTGGGCAATCTCCTGGTAAGTGTAGTCATACCCATAGGCTTATGTGCTGCTGACTACAGTACAATTGGCAATTTGGGATGCCAATGGCAGCAGTGGAAGTCACCACTCCTGCCAGACCCCAATGGTCAATTGTCACACGAGGGGCCAGCTTCTCAGCTACTGTCAGTCTGCATAGGTAGGATAATTTTCGTAACAGCCACTGAGGCAAATATAGCCACAGATTAAAGGGCTGGATCACTGTTTTGTGAAGCTTAATAATATACGTAGTGGGGGAGGAATTCAACCTTGCCTCCAGGTGTAAAAGTGAGCTACAATGCTCAAAAAAAACCAAGGTAGGGGATGGAATATCTTTTTTTATTGGACCAACTTTTGTTGTTGAGACTGACAAACTTTTGAGCCACGCAGACCAATGAGAGAGAGGTTCCCTCACGCCCACTTGTCTCTATCCTGGGACTAATACAGTTACACTTACACTACAGTAACAATAACCCTGGAAACTTATACAGACCATCTTTGGGACTGGTCTGTGCATACTCAGTGCTGGTGACAGCCTTTGCCAGGCCCTGGCCAGTGTATGCATGGGTGGAGGTGGAGCCTCAGGTGAAAGAGGTGGGGCTAGTGGCAGCCAGCCCTCTGTGCTGCCTGGATTGCGTGGTGAGGGGTTCCAACATTGATTTCAAGGGCACAGGGGTGGTAGTGTCAGTGGCAGCCTGAAGCCACGAGCCTTTTTAAATCACCAGATCCTGGGGCAGCTGCTCCTTTTATCCGCCTTTCTCCTATTGTCAGCCTGGTGCATGCTGCCTAAGGTAAGGGGGAATATAAACCCCAAACTGAGGAGTTGGAAGTCAGCTCTTGTGTGCAAGGTACAAACTCCTGCTGCGAGACAATTTATCGGATGACGGCATGCTCTCAGCTGTGTGCCCCTCAAGGGTGGTTCTAGAATTACCAGCCCTCTGTGGGGTGTATCTTCCAAACCCACATCAATGTGTGGTTGGCTCATGGCCTGAAAAATGGGAGTTTCTGCCACTTGTGAGGTTTTTATCCTCATGGATGTAATTAAAACCAACAAAACAAACAACCTCAGGAGGCAGAGCTTTCTTGGAACCGGCCCAAGACTGTGGAACTAAGGTCCATCACAAATCTCTCCCCTGCATTCAAGGGTTTGACCAACCCCCTCCAACACACACAGAGCAGTGGGTGTACATTAAGTGCCTGATCTAAAGTTTGTTGAAGCGAGTGGGAGTCTTTGTTAGTTGCATCATGGTTTGGGGCAGGAGGATTTTCCCTCTTCTTCATCTTCAATTTGATTTTTACTCCAAAGAGCTTTAGGAAAGTTCAGAGGATCAACAGCCAACCTTTCCTGTAAGCTGAGCGCTTGGGCCATTACCCAGGAGAGAATTGGGTGCCGCCCAGCTGATTAGCAGAGCACCCACAGCTGGCACCATGTGTTTCTTTTGGTGGTGCACATCTGCAGTTGCCTCAGTGCACATAACAAAATTTATTCTGCCCATGGATGGAAAAAAATTAGAGGGAACCCTGTCAACAGCTGATTTGAACTAACTGGAATCTTCTTTTAAGCTCATCTGCTGGCCCCAAAGTTCATCGTTATTTTTTATTTATTATTTGTATTATCATAGCAAGTAGGGGTTACGTCTACACGTGCCCCAAACTTTGAAATGGCCACACAACTGGCCATTTCGAAGTTTACTAATGAAGTGCTGAAATGCATATTCAGTGCTTCATTAGCATGCGGGTAGCCGCGGCACTTCGAAATTGATGCGCCTCGCCACCCCGCGTCTAGTCCAGACGGGGCTCTTCTTCGAAAGGACGCTGCCTACTTCGAAGTCCCCTTATTCCCATCAGCTCATGGGAATAAGGGGACTTCGAAGTAGGCGGAGTCCTTTTGAAAAGGAGCCCCGTCTGGACGAGATGTGCGGCAGCGAGGCGTGTCAATTTCGAAGTGCCGTGGCCGCCCGCATGCTAATGAAGCGCTGAATATGCATTTCAGCACTTCATTAGTAAACTTCGAAATGGCCATTTGCGTGGCCATTTCAAAGTTTGGGGCACGTGTAGACATGGCCAGGAGCACCCATTGACTAAGATCTCATCATACCAGGAACTGTGTAAAATGCATTGAACAAAGAGACAGGCCCTAGCTTTGGTGCCAAGCCCCCTTGCTGCAGTTTGGAATTCTGGTCTTTAGTGGGTAGCTCTTGTCACTATGTTGCTGTTTACCTCTGTTGCTTTATTTTTATCTTTAATGGAAAATCTTGGTAACTAGGCAGAGGCCATTGCAGCAGCTCACAAAGCAAATGCATGTGAGAAGTCAGCTGTGCAACATTGACCATTGCTATATTGGAACCACAAACTCTGTGTGCCAACATGAAGCATCAAAGTCCCAAACCCAAAGAGTAGCAATCATAAAATCAACTCTTCACAGTGTTTTCTGTAACTTTTAATAGACTTGAGCATGTCGACTGTCAGCTTTGACTGGGCAAGATGTAATTTTCCAATAAACACCGTCACTTCCCAAAAGCCCCACTTCTGAATGTTTTCCAGAATCCAAAGGCTTTGGCGGCCATCTCAGGAATGGGAATCAAATTATACAAACCAGATCCCTCCTTTTGCTCCATGCTGTCCAGTGTTTTCCCAGGGCTGAACGCTCACTGTTTGTTTCTGCTTCTGTTGGCTTTTAAAAGCGCAAAGAGGGTAAAGGAGCTGGATAGCTGTTACTTTCACAGCTTGCTCGTGTACACAGTGCCAGGACCTCTGTCTTGCTGTGAGCAGCTGCACTGCGATTGTATTAGTCTCCCTGTAAATGGTGCAATAACATGTAAAACATATTGTGAGAGATGATGACTAACTGGCGAACATCTTGGAAGACCTCCTAAACTTGTGTCAAATACCGTCCATCTGTAGGCTCTGCTCAGTTCTGGATGGGATCCATGTTACTCATTGGAGCTGGCTGGCTCACGCGTAGTCTGTGGAGAGTGCAGAGGAAGCAGGTGAAGAATGACCCCCTTTTTTCACCATATAAACACTTCACCATTTTTACAGATTGGAATTGGGTAAGATGCTGGACAAAGATTTTCAAGGGTGGCTAAAGATTCTGGGGACTCAGCTTCAGGCAACAGCTTGATTTTCTGTGAGGGGCTGTCTGCAAATCCATACTCTTGAGTTACGAAAGAAAATTACTAGTCACTTTGGCTACGGAGACACTGCAGCGATCTTTTGAAAGAAGTTCTTCCAGAAGACGTCATCCAAAAATCTTCTTTCGAAAGATTGAGTCCACACACACAAAAGAGGATTGCAAGATCGACCTGCTTTTTGGGAGGAAGCTCATGAAAGGAGGTGCTCTTCCTGACCGGGGAGAGGAAAAGGGCTTCCAGAAGAATTGCATTCTTTCGATTTTGGTTTGAAAGAGCACATTTTGTGTGTGGATGCTCCCCATGTTCCTTCACAAAAGAGCCTGATTTTTTCAAAAGAACTTGCTAGTGTAGACAAAGCCTTTAGGAAAACTTGGCCCTGGATTTTATTTGCTGGCCCCGATTCCAGGGGGAGCACAAAGGGATGGCCTGCAACTAGAAAAAGTCAATATCTCTGTCATATTGTAGGGGCTAATATCTATTGATCCAGAGGCAACTGTTATAGCTATTTGTCTGAAAGCCAGCAAACACTAGAGGGCAAGTATTGCCTACCTAGAGTGCCTATGAGGTGAATGCACTTACCTTCTCCTGGATGAAATGCTGGGCATGCTTTGTTGCTTGTGACGTTGACACCTGGTCATGGCTGGTCTGCAAAATATTCTCTTATAGTGCAAGTAGTGTAGGCATGTCTGTTTTGGAAGTGGAAGGTTGCATCTTCCTTTCTCCAGCTCATTGGTGTGGGTTGTATTTAGCATCTGTGTGTCTTTGTGGCCCTGGTTTTGAAAAATCACTATTATTATTATTTTCAGAAAATTTAATTGAGTCCTAAATTCCTCATGTAAAAGTATAGGTTTTTTTTTAAAACTAAACAGCAAAACAGAGAAGGGAGTTTTTAAGCTTTTTTCCACTGTAGGGAAGGTTAGATTTATTTTTTTAAAAGTACATCTGGGATTTATGTACAATCAAGTGACTCCTAGAACTAAGGCATTAGGAAAAGGACCAAATATCAGGTGATAAAATCAGAAAGCTTGATAATGATGGAAAAAATCATGAGTTGGAACTTGTATGAAATAGAGAGCGTTTGTGACAGGTAGCATAAATGTTATTTATTTAAGAAGACATAAGCGTCAGTTTTGTTAACTTTTTATTTTTTGGTAAAAGGTGTGGGGGGGAGCTGAATTTTGAAAAACACAAAACCTATTTTTTTTTGCAAAACTCAAGAATTTGTTACAAAAAGACGATTAAAATATTTAGAAGAAAAATTTACCCAGGCGATTAATGGCATTTTTAAACAGTGGATCTTTGTAAAAGCCTCTTCTCGTTCCTTACTGTGGATGCCTACCTTCCTACTGGGATAACCAACCTGCACATATGAGCTTGCAGATACTTGCCCGCTCAAGGGCAGAGGTGCTGGAAGTAGAGAGGTGATGGGGGAGCTGTAACATCCCCTGGTTTTGTAGTGGTTTCCATTATATACAGGGTTTCCAGTTTGGTTCAACAGTTCTCAGAACCCGCACCATAAAAACAGTTCCAGTGCCCCTGCCACCAGGTGATAGTCTTTTCTCCATTAACAAGGCTTCACCTTCACACATCCACTCAGCATCACAGGGCATTGCCCTCCACACTCATTGCCTTCCTGTTCCTGCCTGAGCATGCACCAGCTTCTGGGACTATCCCCCTCTTGTGCACAAGGCTGCACACTCTCTTACATCCTCCTCCTGTGACATGTCCCTCCTCAGGCACACACTTAAGCAGACACCCCATGATCAGGCCCCTGGATTGTCAGGGAAGTGCACAGCTCCCTGATCTTGGCTGCTTTCTCAGCATTATTCTGAAAATCTGTCAGATCTGGTTATGTTACTTTGGTGATAAATCGTCATAATAAACTCCTCAATAGTATGAAGCTAGGCCCTTATTCATCATTGCAAGGCTCTGAAAACACCATAAATCTGGAACAGAACCATTTGTTTGGTTTGGAGAATCTGAACCTTCACTGTTTGGAAGGATTCATGTCCCCTGTCCTCCTGAGTTAATCATTTTGTAAGTCCTTGTGAATATCACAGTCTGGGAAGGGGGGAGGGGGGAGGGGAAGAGTTACTCTCCTTGTACCATTAATGCCACGCTAAGAGTTTTTACTTCACAACTGGTAGGTGAACAGATCAGCAATAGACCTAGGGTATCTGATGCTTAAGTCTTTGCCTAGGACATTTTTAAGCTGAAAGAGATTGTGGAAGTGAATGTGGTAAGAACTGTTTAGTCAGATCAGTGAGAGAAGTTTTTAAGTGCATACATGACATAAAGTACATGGGGTGCATTCATGAAGCTTGCATATGTTTGAGTGTTCATGTATCCATTGAAAGAAACTGATTTTTCCCTTTTCTGTAGTATAAAAATTAGGGATTTTTTTGCACCAAACTTTGTAAAACCATAAATAAGCCTCCCTAAATCATGAGACTGGCCTAAAAATCCTGAGTTTTAAAACAAATAGAAAAGGTTGGCTTTTAATTAACCTTCTGTATACTGAGACCAAGAGGGGTGGGGAGGGCAGGGAATTTGCAAGCTTTTTCCTCAATAGGGAAGGTTAGAATTTTTTTTTAAAGTACGCCTGGGATTTATGTACAATCAAATGACTCCTGGAACTGAGGCATTAGGAAAAGGACCAATTATTGGGTGATAAAATCAGAAAGCTTGATAATGATGGAAAAAATCACGAGTTGGAACTTGTATGAAATAGAGAGGGTTTGTGACAGGTAGGATAAATGTTACTTATTTAAGAAGCCATAAGCATCCATTGTAACAAAGGACTAGTAGTGCTTGTTAGTCAGGCGTCATGTGAGCAGGTACCACAGACATGAAACCTTGACGAGTGTGCAGGGGACCTGTACTTACACACCCAGAGGAGACTTTAATTGACCCACATAGGATATGAGTCAGTTGCAGACCCTCTTACAGAATGGCCCTCAGTCTTGATGGACAGGTAAGGTATTGAATCTCAAGATGTGAAAAGGTAAGTGGCTACAGCTTTATTGCTAGTGACAGACTCATATCCTCTGCAGATTTGGCACAGAAGTGGAACTGTAACATACACTGCACCTCAGTCAATGTTCTCTCTATTTTTTCCATCTATGTGTGGAATAAAATTTATGTGTTGTGATGTATGTGCAGATGTGCACCACCAATAGAAATGCATACTGTGGGGTGCTGCCAGCTGTGAGCACTCTGCTAATCAGCTGGGAAGCTTCTGAATCTCTCTTACAGGGAGCACTGACCTCAATCCTGATCTGCTCTGACTTCTGCCATTGCCAGATCAACATCGTGAACTTACAGAATTTTAACTTGACTCTCTGAGGGATGATCTCTTACAATGCTCCCTGGTCATTCTATCCACATGCTGAGCTAAATAGGGCAGATGCATTGTTATGAGAAAGTGTTTGGCTCAAGTCAAAATATGGGTCTTCAAGAGGCAGGACTAGAGATTCAATTGAATCATTATTTTGTTTCATTTTGATTTCCCAACAGGGTTCAAGAATTTTTTCAAAATTCTTGAAGGTGGGCAGTGGAAGGTCAGAAGGGGGCAATCTGTATTCTCTCAAATGTTCTAACCCATTCCGGTCAGCAGGATGGGAAGCAATGCAAATATCTGGACAGAGCCTCAGTTATGCGTCTGTCTGGAGGACAATGGCAATTTGGAGCAGCTCCATTGAAGTTAGTGAGATTATTTGGAGTTGACTGCAGTGGAAATGAGATCACAATCTACTCCTTGTGCTTGCCGCTGTTCAATTGTGGAGTCTTCTCTTCACCTAAGTCATGTGAAGTGAAGGGGAGCTACCTCTGGGACCCTTCTAGTAGTCCTGGTGCATCCAGCCCCAGGGACTTGCTGGGGATAGAGGTGGGGCACTGTCTTGCCTGCATCTTTTTATTCCATCCATTCTGTTAAAGTACTACTCTGCCCTCCACACTGTGCATCATGTGACATGATCAGCATCTGGAGCACCTGGCTCCTCTTTGCTCTTCTCCTCCCTCTTCAAAGGGAGAAATTGTGTGGGGTGAAGATTATTTTTAGAAACAATTGACTGTATTAGCTGGATGTTGTGCTGAAAAAGCCAGGATCTGCTAGAGTGCCTGACACTTGGAATGAATGAGGTGTGAGACCAATGTTCCCTCTAATCTTTTTCCATCCACATGCAAAATTTCTCCTGAGCAGCTGCCCAAGCACCCAGCTTACAGAATGCTTGTTAGGACTGAGATCTAAGTCTGAAATCAATGTGATATGGACACCTGTTCGCCCAAACCTGACAGCCGTTTATATATCGATGACTAAAGAGCCATACCCACATTGTGGCGCCTGTCACCCTGAGATGCATGGGTCAGGCTGGTGACAAGGGATGGAGACCACAATGATCACAATTGCAAGCTCACCTGTCCCTTTCAAACTTGTCTTTTTTTTTCTTATTTTAAAAGGTATCAGCCAGCTCACCACTAGTTAACACAACATGTGCTGTGCAGTGTGGCAAAGGGAGCAAGAATCCCTTTACTTTAGGCTTTTGTGGCTTTGTTTAAAATGGAGAAGGTGCAGTTGTGCACCACCAATAGAAATACATACTGCAGGCTGTTGCCAGCTGTGGGCACTCTGCTAATCAGCCGGGCAGCTCCTGAACCTCTCCTGGGTGAGGAAAGTACTATTGAGGGGAGTGGGTGTTCGGGTGAATGAAATCCAGAGCGAATTCTGCTCTGCTGGTTTTTTGGGGGTGGTGCTCAATGGCCTTTCTCCTGGCTGAGAGAGGGAAGTTCAAGTGAATGTATTCTGGGGAGCAGCCACCGTGATTGATTTATGTGCCTAGCTTTAAACCAGAAACTATATAAGCAAGCAATAAATCATGGTCTTGGAGGAACGCAGAGCTGTTGCCTGGGACTCGGCAAGTGATGGGGAGGAAGTTGAGCTGGGAAAAAAAGAAACCGAGAGAGAGCGAATTGTCTATTTTTTAATAAATTGCCTGAGCTTCAGAATTAGTGGGTTAGGGTCCGATTTGGGATTAGGAGTCTGCTTGGGAACTAGGGAGCACTATCATTGCCTTCCTATAACCTCATTAACTCAGTAATGTTAAACACATTCTTCAGCAGGGCTCCCTGGTTCTGTCTCTCTGTGGTCTGCCTTGCTCTAGGGATAGCAGCACATCTTACAGGCATCTCTGCGAAACCTTCCCAGTAAACGTTAGTGATGACTTCTTAGCCACTATTGTCTCTGCCTTCAGATAGCTAAGTAGGTATATGCTGAAGTCCAAGATAAACACTTCCTCGGCCCTCATTTATTGCTGATATAAACTCCTATAAAGCTCACCACTCTCCTAGCTATCATGCCCTCCATCGCCTTTTTGCAAAATGTAATCCATAAAATGCTTTCATGGTAACCTTATACATCGGCGACCAGTGATAACATCTCCAGGCCCCCGTGACAGACAGGAACTCGCAAGCATGGAGTTAATAATGCAAACTTTCAAAAAATGAAACTGGCAGAAAGAGACGAGGAGGGGAATAAAAGGGGCCGGTGTGGCTGTAATTGGGACCATGTGAGCTTCCTTAGAGAGGGATTAGGGGAAAGAGACAGGCCTCGCCCGCGAAGATTAGTTTCAATTAGACGGGCTGGAGGCGAAAGTCAGGACTTGGTGAAAGATTAAAACAAGAAGGGAGAAAGTTTCCATTGCTTTTGCTCCGGGCCTGCACAAGAGGTTTCAGTGAGATCATGCTAATTGAAGGCAAAGCTTGCATGGAAGTTAGGAAGAACTCGAATTAATTGATTCGATGCCGCAAGATCTTTCTATTTTTTTTACCTACCGTGGTTTTATTTTATTTTCAACATTACTTCTTTTCCCCCAAGGGAGAGGAGGGGGGAATCGCATTCAGAACTTGATAGGAGTAAAATGAAATAGAAGGGAGAGTGCTGGTCAGCCATCCCTTGGCCAGTTAGTCGCTGCCACACTGTTTTGCGTGGTTGCCTTTCAGCTTAGCATCAACCGTTTGAACTAAATTGATGGTGTCGTCGTTACTACCACACGGTAAAGCTCCTTGTTTCACACATTAAAAAGTCTGTTCCCTTGACAGATTTGTTTTTCCCACAAGGAGATCTAATTCAGAGCATTATTCCAAAGTGGTCTATAAAATGAGAGTAAGGGAGTCTAGCAGGCTTGCAATTCCCAGCTGCAGGGGTGGGCAAAGGAAGCTTATTCTCTTGTCTGCCTACCATCCAGAGCATGTCTTCATTCAAGGGCTCAATGAAAAGACACACGGACTGTGAGATGCTACTGCAATAGCTGTCACAATGGGGCTAGTCCATTTCTCCAGTTTCAATGACAAAGGAAGTAACAGAATCATAACAATCAGAAGTGGAAAAGATACATTAATTCATCCTGTCCCCACGCAGTGCAGGATTCCTAGTCGAAGATTCCAAGGCCCAAAAGGACCATCGTGTTCATCTATCTAACCTCCGAGGGCATAGACCTTCTCCAGGATAATTCTGAGATCAGAGCTTTTAAAGACACAACCCATCTTGATTTCAACATTTCCTGTTGGTGAAGAATCTGCCATGATCCTAGTTCCATTGTTCCAGTGGTTAATTTCACTCATTATTAAAATATACACCCGGTTTCCAGTTTGAATTTGCCTAGCTTCAGTTTCCAGCCATTGGATTGTGTTTCATCTCAGTCTGCTAGACCAAAGAGCCCATTATTAAAAATGTCTTTCCTGTGTAGGTATTTATAGATCATAATCAAGTCATGTCTAAGACTTATCTTTATTAAAACTAAACAGGAGCTCCTTGAGACTATCACTATAATACAAATAATAAATGGAGAAAGAGGAAGTTGATGGGAAAGAATATAAAGTGGACACTCAAAATCACAGAAAAACGATAAGGGAAGCAAACTGACACAAGGTGACATCAACAGTAAAATAAGGAATTCAAGTGTGTTAGAACCAAAAAGAATACTGACCGTGGAATCCTGTCCTATATTAGGATAAAAAAGAATCCTGACACCACTAACAAATGGAAATGGTAGCATTAGTCAATCCAGAAAAGGCAGAAGTGGCCGATAAATATTTCTGTTTTGTGTTGCGGGGTGGGATGGGGACAGATGATGTAGTGTTATCATATGATTATGTGCTCTCCATTCCAGCTACTAAAGACAGACTTTTTAAGTCAACCAGTCCAGATAACGTGTATTCAAGAGTTTTAAAAGAGCTGGCTGAGTAGGTTGCTGAATCATTCATTTTGATTTTAACAAGCCTTACAGCAATGGCGAAGTTCCAGAAGACTGGAACGGGGGCAGTAGTTAATAATGAAGAGGACACCTCTAGGAGCAAACAATGGCACTCATGCTTCTAGGATATTAGAGGACTCTTCTCTGGAAAGCAGTGACCCTGAAAAAGATTTGGGAACCCCCAGTGTCAAGCTGTGGTTGAAAGAGCCAATGTGATGCTTAGATGAATAAACAGGGCACTCTCAAGTCAGAATACAGAGGTAAATCTGTTAGTGTATAAGGTGCCACAGGACTTCTTCTATTTTTGAAGATACAGACTAACATGGCTACCTCTCTAATACAGAGGTAAATAACCTCTGTATATGACCTTCATGCAACTGCTGTTGCCCACAATTCAAGAAGGATGTGGAAAAATTGGAGAGGATTCAGAGAATAACCAGGAGATTATTTTATTATGTATAGCTGTCTTGCTGCAGTTGCTGCTTCTCTAAATCATCCTTATTCCTGGATTGTGGGATTGTGGGCATCTAGTAAAGTGTTCTTAAACAATTTCCAATTATCACTTGCATTTTTCTTATTGCGTTCTTCCTCCCAGCCAATCTGGCTCATGATTGTTTTCAGCTTTGTAAAATTGGTGCTGTGTGTGCACGCATGCACACACGTGTATGTATATAATTTCCATTTCTAGTTTTGTCTTTATTCTGTTTGCACATTATAAGCTTGATCAGTTCATGATCATTTGTCTTAAGCTGCCTTATTTTTGGTTCTGTGGTATGTCTGTCTGTTAACACTGAAACAGAATTCTCCCATGTTGGTCGCAACACTCTTTGAGCTAGGAAGTTGTTGTCTATAATGTTTAGAAATTCCAAGGATGTCCTTAAACTAGCAGCATGAGACTTCCAGCATCTGTCACTTAAGTGGAAATCTCTCATGATTACGCAGCATTTTTTCCTCCTTATTCTAGATAGGTGCAAGGATCTGGTCATCCTGATCCCTGGTCCAATTTGATGGCTTGTAGCAGACATTAATACCCCATCTTGTGCTTTATCTATTAGGACAAAGATCTATAAGGTTCTTGAATCCTTTGCATCTGAGTTATCATTGACTCAGAAATAGAAAATGCACTTTCTGATACTTCTCCATTTTGGACGGATCTGTACAGTGCAGTCCGTTTTTCAGGGCTTAGTCCAGATTTAAATGAAATGAACAATGAGGATTCTGCCACTTCCTTTGAGAGAGAGTGTTCCAAATCCTAACCGATATCCATGTTAGGATTTCTCCCTTTTGTCCACTTGCGGATAATACTGCAAAGCTATAGTGAAATTTAAATCTGATATTTCTATGTTAGAGCAATATTTTTATTCCATTAAGTTTGCCTCATGGGGCAGAGTACGTCATCTTCTTTCAGATTTCTATATCAGAGTTGGGATTTTTGTTTCCGAAAGCTTCAGAATTACAATGACTAGTCAATTACAGCTAAACGCATTTTCACAGCCAGCCAGAAAAACATTTGAACTAATCAAAAACATCACAGCAGTTGGGATTCCCAGGGAGATATTTGTTTTATAATGTTCTTTCCCTAGGAACATTAAATATGTATTTTCTGAACAGTCATGAATATGATCTGTTAAAATATGATAAACATTCATCTTCTAACTATAGTGCAGTCCCTTTTTACAAATGACGATCCAAAATTTCTGTATTTAAATTAATATTGGTAATCCTCAGGGGAGCTCACTCTTACCCACTTCAAAGCCGTGATAATGGCTTTGCCAACATATGCCTTTGGCTTTTTACATTTTGCTGTTTTGGCTGCTGCTGTCTCTTTTCAGGTACAATGAAATTAGATATTATGGACCAATTGCCCACCATATAAAATCAAAATGTTTACTTGTACTGTATCATTTAGCCACTAGATGTCTCTGGGTACTGTATGACAAAGTCCTGGCTGGGATGAGTTAGTCAGGGTTGATCCTGCTTCAGGCAGGGGGCTGGACTATATGACCTCCTAAGGTCCCTTCCAGCCCTATGATTCTATTTAGTTCCGGGTAGTGTGAGACCCCTGGTAAATAAGGGAGACAAAGATGGAACTCAAGCTGCTGGAAGATTGTTTGTATCTATAGTTGATAGCTATATGCATTAATAAATTCATCCTGGAATCTCACCTGTTATAATGTCCAGATACTAGAAAGACCCCTTTCAGCATAGGATCAGGAATCATGTCTCAGTAGCTTAAAGCCATCTTTCCAGTCCCCATACTCAGCCATGTCAAGCACTGCACAAGATTAGCTAAGAATCTGGCCTTCATTTTTAGCAGATTTTTCCAACTATGGAAATGACCTTATTGGCATTTCTGTGAGGAACTTGGATAAACATTTGGGTGTGGGAATCTGTAGCTCACTGTGGAAAAAAACCCCGTAAAATATTCTAAATAATAAAGAATTACTGTTCAAATTTAAATCCCCTGAGCAGAACAAATTGACCTCCTCTCTTACAGCAGTGCAACACCTAGTTAAATATTTTTTTGTAATACGTACTATCTTTCTCTAACCGTAAAGATTGATAGCATTCCAATTTTTCCTTCCTCAGTTGCCTTTCCTCCTTTTTAATTTAATTTTATTTTTTTTTTCTAATTGAGCACTTTTTGGCCTGAAATTCTTGCCCAGGACCCTGATAAATAGCTGTGAGAAATGATTTTCCAAACAGTGTAGGTATCATTAAGAAGGAGGCTTTCCTCTCTGCTTACCTCTCCTTGCAACTAGTAGCGCACACATAGCGATTTATGTTATTCTTGCTGGCCTCCACTATTCAAGGCAGGGTTGAGGAAGTACATTGATTGAGAGGTTGGGCATGCAAAGCTAGCGTGCTGCTGGTTTCCTTAAGAGTTGCCTGTGGGTGACATTTAACAGGTCTGAGGCGCAATGTTTCAAACTGGAGCTAACTATACGTTTATACTTATAACTTGATTTAGGAACAAAAGAAGCTCCTGTCACGAGGCCTCTTGAATTCTGAGTCATTGTTATAAGAAACTCGGAATGTATTCTTTGAGTTGAGTGAGTGCTTTGCCTAAATACAGCCAAGTTCTGCTGTCCATACTTCCATGACCAGACTCATGACATTCAGTGGGGCTATTCACTTGAGCTAGTAAGCATGTGCTCAAGTCCCAGGGACATCTTGGTCCCTCATTCTGCTGATTTGTTTTTGCAGGATTGCTCTCTGTGCAGTACCATACCAGACCGTTGGGTAAGGAAGTCCTCTGTCTGAGCTCCTGCAGATTTTTTAGTGTTCCAGTAGAGCAGGAGTGGGGAACCCTTTTTGGGCTGGAGGCCACTGGCTCCCAGAAAAATCAGCTGGGAACCACACAAATGGTGGTGGGGGGTGGGGGGCAGCAAAAAACACTAACCTCACAGTGGCCCTTGACTGAGACGCTTTGTTCCCTTTGTGCCTGAGCCCCACAGGGAATGAAGGAGAGAGGAGCCAGAGTCAGGGCTTTGTTCAGGCTACTTTAAATCTTCTTGGGGCCCAGAGCTGGTAGATTTTGTGTCCATTCTTGGTTCTGGGGTGTTGCCAAAAATGTTCAGTGGGCAGGAATGGCCGTGCTCAGAGCCACTCCCTCCCTACGCCAGGCAGAGCCCCTGGGCCCAATCCTGCTCCAGCTTGCCACGATCTGGCCAGCGGGGGTGGGGAGGGTACATGGAGCTGGACTGCCAGTGCTGGCTCTCTGCTGCGGGGGTGGAGCCTTGAGCTTTTCAGGCTGGATCAAAGCACGATGGGGGCTATATTTGGCCCATGGGCTAAAGGTTCCTCACCCCTGCAGTTAGGGTGACCATATTTTCCCCAGGCTAAATACAGGGCACCCTGGGGACGGGGAGAGTGATGCCTTCCTGATGCCTGAAGTAGGGGGACTGTCCCACCCAAAATGGGACATGTAGTCACCCTACTGCACTGTGGAGGCTGCCACCCTGTTGAGTGTGGGGGAGTTCCCTGGCTGCGGGGGGCAGCTCCTGGCTGTCCCATGCCTTGGTGTGCTGGTGCTTCTCTCAGCAGCCCCAGGCTGCGGGGAGCTGGGGGTAGCCTCGCTGGCCTGGCTCTCCTCAGCTGTGTGGAGCCAGGAGCCAGGAGCAGCCATGCTGGTCCAGCTCCTCTGAGCTGTTGGGAACTGAGCGGCAGCTGCGCTGGTCAGGGTCGCGGCTTCCCCAAGCTGCGGGGAGCTGGGAACTGGGCAGCGGCCGCTCCCCCGTGCAAATACAGGGCAATTAGCCCCTTTGTTAAAATGAAGTGGGTGCCTTCCTGGGGCCCGAAATATGGGGCTGTCCCAGCCAAAATGAGATGGGTGGTCACCTGAGTGCAGTAGAGCCTTGCTGCTTCAGCTAAGCAAGATGCCCTGTTGTGCTAAGTGCTGTACAGACATACGCAGTAAAACGAGAGCTCACTGTCTAAACAGACAAGGCAAAAAATGGGTAGGAGAAAGGAAGTGGTGTTACCACATCTTACAAAGAGGATGTTAGCACAGCGCAGTGGCCCATTCCTGTGCATTGGGAGAAGGCCAGAGCCCCTGCTGAAGTACAGAGGACTTGCCACATGTCATGGACCTGGCAAGATGATCAGGATTAGTTTGAAGTAGTGGGACACCCATGTGGCCCATTATAAAATTCTTTGTGATTCTCTGAACATGCCAAATATCTGGAGATACAAATCTTTGATGCTGACCTTAATAGATATTACCCAGGTACAGTAGGAACATGTGGAATCTATGGACCTTCTCATGATCCTTTGAGAACCCCCTTAAACTCTTTACCCTCAAACTCTATTGTGGCAATGAGTTCCGTAGGTTACAGTAATTATGCATTGTGTAAAACATTCGTTCCCTTGTGTCCATTTTAAATTTGTTGCCCTGCTGACAATGGACAGTGTACACACGACAGGTGTGGGTGGAGGGGGAATGAGAAATTAAAGGGTTAAACATACTGTAGCTAAGCAGCTGTTTGACAACAATAGATGCTGATTGTTAAACCTCAATAAAATATTGTTTAATCACCATTCAGTGCCTATTTAGGAATCTTAGGCTCGGTCTACACGAAGGGATAAAAACAATTGAAGATATGCAAATCCAGCTACAAGAATTGCATAGCTGGATTTGGCGCATTTTAAATCAATTTTTTTTGCCACTGTCCTCACAGCATTAAGTCAATGAGAGACACTCTCCTGTCAACTTCCCTTATTCCTGGTGACCGTGAGCAATACTGGGTTCGATGGCAGCATCCTGGTCATTTGATTTAGCATGACCCCACTAGTGTCCCAAATTGAACTCAGGAAGATCAACTGCCAGCATGTCTGTCTTTCTGGAAGTGTAGATGTAGCCTTAGTACAAGTCTTATGTTCATTTTTGTGAGCCCTGGATATGTTGAATAGAGTCACAGCATCAGATAACAATGGAACGGGTGGTGGGGAACTTTTAAACTTCTGAAGAGCTGTGAAAACTCTTTTTTTTCTCTTATTTTGGAGAACTGCTGTGGCTGAAGGCACAATGTTAGCATAGTGTTCCACTTCTACCTCTCCCTAGAACGCTGAGTAGAAGCAGTCTCCACAGGAACAGCTTTTTTCTATGGGAAATCCTAGTTCAGTTGGGTAAATTCAGCCAGCTTCACTAGCGAAATTTTTTTTACCTGAAAAAATTTTTAAATGTCTTTTTTGAAAATGGAAATTTTCGTGAACTATTTTCATGGTTTTTAAATGGAAAAAATTGTCTTGGTATTTGAAACTTGAGTTGTTTTTGTTTTTCAGTTGTCCACCTAGACACTGTTCCATTTGGTGACTGAAAGGAGTAGTGGTAGGAGAAAGAAGATGGGGCAGGGTATAAAGAAGAAAAAATCTAATCTCTAAAAGATTTTTTTTTAAAAGTCAGGAAGAGTTCTGGTTTTCAGTGTTGCAGGTCAAGAAATGTTTTACTTTTCAGGTTTCTGGTCCAAAAGTTGAACAGTTTTTCTTTTATTTTTTTTCACCATGAAAAATATAGAAACATTGCTTTTTTTTTCCAGTATTTTTTCACTGAACACTCTTGTTTTGACCAGCTCTGCTCATGTGGTTTGGTGAAAAGAATGAATATAAGTATTTTATAAATTAAGCCTTATGACCCTCTAAACAAAAAGCTAAAGACAAGTTCTGTATGGTTTGAATACTGTTTTTTCCCCCATGAACAGAAGTTTCTCCTGTAAAAGATATCCCCTCCCCTATCTTGTCTAACTTCTGAAATATCAAGAAAATATTTCAGACCAGAGGCAAATGGAGGTAATTTAATATATCTAAGATCAGAGAGGCAGGAACGAGAAGCTTAATCCTATGTTGTAACCAAGAAGTCAACCAAGAAATTCAACGTTTGCGAGGGTTCTCAACACAGAACCCTCGCAAATGTTGAGACCCTATTGTATATCAAGTTCTGATGACTTCATTTGCTACTCTGTACACACATGAGGCTTTAGTGAGAGGTGGCAACTACTTTCAAGGATCACTGGATGAAAATATGAGGAAAGTTCTTGCCACTTTGCTATTTCAAATGCTGCAGCTCCAGAATCATGTTTTTAAAAATGTTTAAGTGATCTTCCTAGATCATGATATGGAACACAGAGCTGCCAGTTTAGCATGATACTTAAATCAAGCACTTTCTTCCTTTGGGGATCTGTAAAATGTTTCCATAGGAAATGCTAGAATAAGTAGGATTTTAATTTAGACCCTCCTTTATGCGAGACAGGACAGTCCTTGTTGTGCTTGGCGGGAGTTCAGCATGGCATTTGCTTCAGAGATGTAATCCTGACCAATTAAAAAGCAGTACAGCTGAGGGGAAAAAGATAGCTTAGTGGAGAGTAAAAAAGACAATTGGTTCTACAATAAATCATCATTTGATGTTGGGACTAAGACTTTCTTCAGCCTCTTGCAATTAACGAAGCCTAATGTAAAGGTGCAGTTAGATCTCAACTGATTCAGCCAGAATGCATAATATCTGGCCTGATGAGGGAGGGCTTGTGGGTTCACATCTCAACTGGAGGCTGCAGGGGGATTATTTATTTCAAATTTAAGCTCTTTGGGGGAAGGCCTGTCTTTGTACAGCACCTAGCACAATGGGGTTCTGATGCCTCATTGTTGGTCTCTAGTGCTATGTTTACACTGCAGAGCTATGTGGGAATACTGTGGTATTCCAAAATAGTTCTGTGCTTGGAGGGATTGATGCCCTGAATTCAAACGACACTATGCAAATTGTGCATCTCGTGTTGAGTTAAGGATGCAGTGTAGCCACAGCCTAGTTGTTACTGGAATACAAATGACAACAAATAATTTGTCTGCCACAATGCTATCATCCAGGGAGAAATAATCATTCTATGTTAACTGAAAGCTTTTGCCTTTCCACAAATGTGCAGCAACAGGGTAACATAAAGAGGAGTGGTTGTGAGCAGTAGGATGGGTGCTGATATTGCCTAGTGGATGGACCTCTATTTTGGGAGTTAGGACCAGCTCTGTTCTAAGCTCATTTCAGCTGAATCGTTTCTTTGGCTCTCTGTGCCTCACTTTCTCATCCATAAAACACTGATAACCTCTTTTCAGAGGCACTGATAAAAAACACTCTAAGAAAAAACATAATCATTGTTTATTATACAGGGTGAGGCTGCCAGTCAGGACTCCTGGGTTCTATTCTCCAATCTGCCGTTGACGGTTCTGGGCCAGACAGACTCTAGATATTTCACTTTTCTCATCTGTAAAGTCTGGAGATAACACCACTGTCAAGTACTTAGAAGCCAATAGATAAAATCAGCGGATGGATTTGATTCTCTGAGTTGCTGAGTGCTTCCTGCAAGGTGATCACCATGCTGTGGAATCTGGCTTTGTCAGGTGAAAGTATTATTCATGAGACCAAACTAAAAGGTCTTTAAGTGCTGACACAGTCTCACACTGAGAACCAGCAAGAGCTTACCCGTTTCAAAAAATACTATAAAGATGTGGGATTTGGTCCTTATATTATTTTAATATTTGAGGCTTGCTCTTTGACTTAGGCAACACAATAGCCTTATCTGAGAATCCAAAGCTGCGCAGACACCTGCAAGTGACCTTTCAGGAAGATAATTATAGGCTCTGTCATTGGCGAAATGGGCTAATTCATAGCTCTTTTCCTCTGTGCAAGGTTCCTCCTTCTATTGGTGGTTCTCTCCTTTACTATCCAGTAAAAACAATACTCATCAATTACTGAAACAAATGGCTTTTCCTCCCAACAAAGCATTCTGATTCCTCACATATTTGCTCTGTTTCCAACTTGATTATGAAAACCAATAAAAGAAAATTTAGCTGAAGAATAAAAGAAAACTGGCCTTGTATTTTAACACATTCCTTAGGGGAAAACTTACAACCTTGGGCCAGCAGGCACAATTCTGAAAAACTGCCCCACTGATCTCAGGATTGAGGCCCAAAGTAAAAGCTGTTTAAAAGTAGATTAGTAACAGAGAGGAAGCCGTGCTAGTCTATGTACTATCAGAACAAAAAAGCGGTAAAGTAGCACTTTAAAGACTAACAAAATAATTTATTAGGTGAGCTTTTGTGGCACAGACCTACTTCTGGTATGGCTATGGTCTGAAGAACAGACTAAATATTTAAGGCATAGAGAACCAAAAATAATAATCAAGGTTGACAAATCAGAAAAAAAACTATCAAGGTGAGCAAATCAGAGAGCGGTGGGGTGGGGTGGGGGGAGTCAAGAATTAGGTAAAGCCAAGTATGCAAAAGGGCCCCTATAGTGTCCCAGAAAATTTGCATCCCGATTCAAACCACGTGTTAATGTGTCGAATCTGAATACGAGAGAGAGTTCAACAGTCTCTCTTTCCAAAGCGGTGTGAAAATTCTTCTTCAATAAGACACATACTCTTAAGTCATTAACAGAATGTCCCACTCCATTAAAATGTAGACTAACTGGTTAGTGGATCAGGAGTGTGTTGATGTCTGTTTTGTGCCCATTAACTCTTTGTCTGAGAGAGTTTGAAGTCCGTCCAACATACAAAGCATCTGGGCATTGTTGGCACATGATGGCATATATGATGTTAGCTGAGGAACAAAAGAATGTGTCCGTGATTCTGTGACTAACCTGGTTAGGTCCAGTAATGGTATCTCCAGAACAGCTATATGGACAAAGCTGGCAACAGGCCATTCTGTTAATGACTTAAGAGTATGCGTGTTATTGAAGAAGAATTTTCACACTGCTTTGGAAAGAGAGACTGCTGAACTCTCTTTCGTATTCAGATTCGACACATTAACACGTGGTTTGAACCGGGATGCAAATTTTCTGGGACAATATAGGGGCTCTTTTGCATACTTGGCTTTATCTAATTCTTGACTCCCCCCACCCCGCCCCTCTGCTCTCTGATTTGCTCACCTTGATAATTTTTTTTCTGGTTTGTCAACCTTGATTACTATTTTTGGTTCTCTGTGCCTTAAATATTGAGTCTGTTCTGGTATGGCTATGGTCTGAAGGAGTGGGTCTGTCCCACGAAAGCTCACCTAATAAATTATTTTGTTAGTCTTTAAAGTGCTGCTTGACTGCTTTTTTGTTCTGTTTTCAAAGGTCAGTGAGAAGAACAGTAGGCAAGGGAAATTTGATGAAATGCAAACACTATGATGACTGATCCTGCAAAGATCAGCTCTTTGCAGGATCAGGACCTTAATCTGTCTGCCTCTTCCCACTCCCTGAAAGCCTTTAGTTGTAGCCTCAGCTCTTGAGGGCATGTCAGAACCAGCTGTGTGCGATCCCTTCACAAGCACTGGGTAGTTGGTAAACAAATGCTGCCCACACCCTGCCAAAAAAAATTATACAAAAAATTTATTCATTTTCCCTGCCAACAAAGGGTAATGAAGAGCACGTGCACACAGCACTCAGAAATAGAGGAAAAAATGGCAAATTAAATCATGTCTCCTTTGACGACCCTTTAAGTGTAACAGATCTGCACTTGTGCTGTCTGACAGGCGTGATTGATACAGCGGGGCACTCGTCAATTTCTAAGCACACAGACTGAACAAAGAGTCACTTCATTCTGGGTCTTGTAGTTTACAGGCAGCCCAGCTCTGTGCTTGGTAAGCACCCCTCATGCGCTGCTGTTTTAGTTGGCAGAGCACTGAATCTCACTGTTTGGACAACTATATTTATTTTTATGATCCTTAAAATATTGTAACCCAGTCAACTCAACAGTCATTTAAGGTAATTTCTGGTCTGAACAGAATCTATTTTCTAAGCTAGTTTGCAACAGGCATTTGCAGTGGTTCCAATTGTTTGTCCAATGTTCTTTATTTCCTGGCTTTAGAAGCTCCTTTTAAACTGTAGATGGGTGTATTACATATGCATGGTGGACATTTCTAAAACTAAGGATTGAGATGCACACCTTCTGTGGGGCTTGTGGCTGTCTCAATCTCCTAATCTGCTTTGAAATTCCCAGTGATAGCTAATTCTTAACTTGGGCAAAACAAAACATTTTCCCCTAATCTTGGTCTCAGAAACAGCTGAACCACTTTAGCTGAGACTTTTTAGACAAATTCCGCCTGCGGCAGATATCCCAGCTTGGAAAATTTCACTCCACATGGTTAAGGTTTGGCAAAGTTATAAGCAACTGAAAGGAGGAATTTACAATGGGAGGTGTCAGGCAACCTTAATAAAAGGCATTGCTGCCTGAGCCAACTATAATAGAGGCAGGGTAGGATTATTAAATGGGCCAAAGGAGTTCATTGATTCCAAGGCCAGAAGGGAACATGGCGATCGTCTAGTCTGACCTGCTATGCAGCACAAGCCAAAGAGCTTCTTAGAGCAGGTCTTTTTGAGAAGCATCGAATCTTGATTTAAAAATTGTCACAGGGTGGGGGAGTGGGGAGACTCCACCATGACCCTTGTTCAATGGTTTCAGTGGTTAATTATCCTCAGCAGGGCAGCTGATGGAATTGACAAGCCCTTGGAAAGATGAGGGGAGGGGCTCTGTGCCCCCAGAAGGGGCAGGGCCTTGAGTGGAAGGGGTGGGACTGGGGATAGCCTTCTCTAGCCAGTCCTTCAGTGTCACTGGGAATGTGCCACTTGGGGCTCTGGCAGCAGTTTAAAAGGCCAGGGATTCCAGCTACTGCAATAGTGGTAGTGGCAGCCAGAAGCCTGGGACTTTTTAAATCACTGAACTCTGGGGCAGCTGCTCCTTTACGTCCCCCTCCCTTCTCCCCACCAGTTAGCAGGCCTGACCTTCAGTGTCAAAAAATGACATCTTCTTTACTGTCTGAATTTGTCTAGTTTCACCGTCTGGCCATTGGATTGTTTACTACCTTGACGAGCTCTTTGATGGAGCAGAACTGGTTAGTAGATGATCACTCACTGGATCTCAGTGGGGTCCAGATATCTGTCTCCCACTCTTTGTGTTCACACACTTTCCTTCCCCAAGGGTTGCTCAGCATTCCTCCTGCTTTTTAACATAGGTGGAATAATCTACAGCTGATAGGCAGCAACTTCTGTGCAGTGCTTGGCAGTCCCTTAATATCAAAACTTCTTATCAATGTAGGGCAGCACGTGAGGATAACTACGGCCTCCAATTGAAACAGCTGGAGGATTTATATAGCTACAACATCTGCACTGAAATGTGGCCAGTACCATCCGAATCTGCGGGAAAGCGCTGCAGGAGCTCTAATGGTTTTAATCATTAAGGACTTTCACATGATGGCTGTCTCAGAGCATTGTGCCCCTGCCACATGCTAGGCAATTTGTTCAGTGATGAATCAGAGAAGAGCACCACCTGCCTTCACTAACACCACTGCCAGAAAGTACCTATCTATTCTATAGAGGTGGCCCATCCAAATGCAATGCTGCTTGATCCTGTTGAGTTTGTCCAATCATATCCCAGTGTGGCATATTGCTTTTCATTGCTTATTACTTCCTCTGTTCTAGTGCATGCTTTGAACTGGGTGCGCTGTGCAGGACAGTACCTAAATTCATTGAAAGGGCAGAAAACAGGTTTTGCCTCTATTGTTGAGATTTTATTATTATTGCTACTTTATAGTTTTTTCCTTTTATTTTGTCTGAACAGATATACCCTCCAAACCTTAGCACAGTGGAAGAACCTGATATGGCTCTTTATTTCCAATACTGCTGAGCTGCCTCTGCAGACCTGTGATGTGCATTGCTATATCTATGGGACTGAGAGAGAATCACACTCTGGTGCCATTCAGAATTTTTTAGGACCAGAAAGGAGCAACTGCTCTTCTAGTCTGGCTTATCATACAACATGGGTCAGGGAATTTCACCCAGTTACTTCTCTGCTGTGTCCAAGGGTCCCACTTCTTTTCTTTGGTGTTACTTTTTTGGCATGTCTATGATTTGATTTGATTTTTCTGTGACTTCCCAAGCAAAAAGGCATGGGCATATGAAAAAATCCAGTTATCCCATCCAAGGCCTATATCTGTTGAAGTAAATAATAGCTCAGGGCACGAGCAACTTGTTGGGGGGTAGATTTGAACCTGTCCTGGGATATTGTAAGATAAATTCAATAGTTGCTGGTCTGCCTGAAGTGACTCAGTGCTACCTTGAGTTCCCAGTGGTTTACTTTCTATATCACACAAAATGTAACCCCCTGCCCTTTTTTTTTTTTTTTTTTTTGAAAGTCTCAGATGATAGACCGTGTTTTGATTGGGACATAAGTGGTGCTGGCTCTGTGCATAGGGGTGAATTTTACCAACTAAGGTTTCTGACTGCATTTGTATCCTGAGAATAATGTCCTAGTCTCTGAACTCCAGTATGGGTAGATGCAGAACTCTGTTTATTTAGACTTTTTTAACCTGACAGTTCCAATCAAGTTAATTCACCTGAGACAGACCAACCATCCTTTTATTTATTTTAAACTATTTTACTGAGGTAACCCAATCCATGCCATCTCCGTATCTTGTTTACAAGGGCGGCCTTGGTGACATCATCTGTCCTGTGTAAAAATGTTTGCCCCCTTCCCCCCAAAAAACCCCATGAAGACATAAAAAATTGAAACATTCACACAGGAATGAGCCTCTGAAGTCACTGCCCACACACCCCAGGGAAGGAAGGCGTCAGTGGAGGTTTACAAAAGACACCCTTTGATTCACTGCATATGTGTTTTTAAAAAGGGTTCTTAGAACTGCGGATGAGGCCAAGGATGTGGTGAATGGAAATTGTTGGCTATAGTGTCCTTCCTGCTTCTTGAACTCTGGGCTACTAGTGGAGTAACTAATGCTGAAATGTAGAATCAGGCTGGTGTAACACGCTAAGTGAGCTCCAGTGATTTCTCAGCAGACAGAAGAAACCTGTCTTTATTTAATTCCATGTGTTCCTAGGGACAAGAGCTTATTGCTTAAATATTGACAGGGATTCCATTAGTAACTGCAGATATTTCTCATGGAACCACATGGGCTGCTGGTGTTTCTGTTGCTTAGCGTATGTCTACACTACACAGAAGATCGACCCGATTAGGGTCAATCTTCTGGAGTTTGATTTCATGTGCCTGGTAGAGATCCATGAAATCGAACTATCTGGGTCAGCGATCAACCCCTGTACTCCTCGGTATTACAACAAGTAAGGGAGGTCAACGGGGAGTTCCTCCCATGGACTGCCCTTTGTGAAGATAGTCAGATAGGTCGATTCTAGCTATGCAATTGCCTTAGCTAGAATTGTATATCTGCAATTGACTTACTTGCAAAATTATGGCTGCCACTATTCAAAATCAGACCCTCTGTTGAAGCAAAAGTAAAGCTGCCTCAGAGGCAGCATGCCATTAAAGTGGCCCATTACATAATGGGAGATTTACATTGCACGTCTGTGAGAGTTGCTTCATGAAGCAGCATTTCTCTGCTTATCAGTATGGAAGTGAGGTATCAGAGTGAGGGTTGCAGGTGTGGAGGGCGCTGTGGGGTAGCAGGCTGATGTGTTGGGTTCTTATCCAAACAGGTGAGTTTCAGGAGCCAGAGAAGCTCTAGCTCTAGAGGAAGATGGGACATTTTTAGCAGTCCTTTGGAATAGATCTCACTCCATGGGACTGGTGCAGAGCTGGTGTGACCCCACTTAAATGGATGAATTTTACTCCATGGTATAAATGTGAGCAGTGCACATAGCAATATATGGTTTGCTATTCACTATAAAATTACCCAGAGTTCCAGGATGACAAGATACCTATGTGAAGTCACTGAAGAGCAGCAGGAAATTCAGCAATATGGCTGCAAACTGTAGTGAGTTACTGGATGTAAGCGTGGTGATACCCTGTGGTCCCAGAAAGCTGAGCAGCTCCAATTGAGAGAGCGCCCCTGGAACCCCTTTGATCCTGGCTGTTCTTGTGTTTCAGGAGGAGGTGGGGGCAGGAAGGGTTTATTTTTCACTTGAGCTAGTGAGGACCAGCATCAGCAAAGTCTGCAGAGTCCTTTGCTGGTTGCTTTTTTTTTTTCAGGCTGGTGGCATGTTCCTGAGGGCCAGCCTGCAGAATGAAGTATTGCTTATTACAGATCAAGTCACATAGTGGCTGTGTGTACACTAGCCCAAAACTTCGAAATGGCCATGCAGACGGCCATTTCGAAGTTTACTAATGAAGCGCTGCAATACATATTCAGCACCTCACTGGAATGCCAGCAGCCACGGCACTTCAAAATTGCCGCTTTTCACCGCTGCGCAGCTTGTCTAGATGGGGCTCCTTTTCGAAAGGATCCTGGCAACTTCGAAATCCCCTTATTCCAGATTTTCATGGCCATTTCGAAGTTTTGGGCTAGTGTAGACATAGTGTGTGTAGTAATAGCATCTTTCCTTCATCCTTCCTTGCCTGGCCTTTGCCCAAGACGGAACAGGCTCTTTGGCAGCAGGCCCCAAGGCAGTGGGTGTGGGGCTTGGCTCCATGCCCCAGAAGGCAGCTGGGGCCAAGGGTGGAAGGGGTTGGATCTAGGACAGTCAGCTCTTAGTGCTGCTCAGACCATGGTGCTGGGAGTCCCCCTCTCCCAGAGTGGCACAGAGTGGCAGAGCAGTGCTGCCATGATGTTTCATTAGGGTCCAGGGCTCTGTCTGCTGAAGTAGCAGCGTTGGCAACCAGAGCTATGGGCCCCTGCGCAAGTGCCCCCTTCCTGCTTCCCATTGGTGGGCCTGCTCTTAGGGATCAAGGAGATGGAAGGCATTGTGTGAGTTATTTCATCCTTGACTTCTTTGCTGTTGCAGCAAAAATAAAGACTAGAGGTAATAGTAAAATGCCCTCCACAGCTCCATCTAGCTACAGCGTGAGACCCAAGCTGAGCAGGTGCATGCTTTTATTGTTGGTGAATTCAACCAGGAGGCAATTGCTGCCAGTCACCGATTGAGACCAATACAAACACCAGCAAACATGATGATGATGATGTGCATTTATTTTTACTGCAATCGGTTATTACAATAGGTAAATGTATTAAGCACAGTCCTCAGAATCTTGATTCTCCTTTTCATCAGGGTTTGGAAATCCCTGTTCCTAAAGTTCATTTGCACTCCCAACCACTAGGATGCTCTAGCCTCCCTGGGAGAGATGAGAGATCACACAATGTTACTGTTTTGTAATGTGAGAGAGTCTCCAGAGTTGTAAACCTGGCAATATGTGAAGCACACTGCCCTTCCTTGCAGCTGCAGTTTACAGCCAGGATAATGCAAAGCAAAGATGTGTTGTTGTAGTTCCTGAGGCATCTATAATGGGAGATGACGTCTGAAAACGGTGTGTTCATCCATTCCACTAATTGCCTGGTATTGCTTCATGGCAGCAGCTTGTGGGACGAAAGGGCAGTACCCACCCACTAGCTATAAAACAAATACTTTGTTTCCTAACATTTACCCATTCACCTATTGTAGCAAATCTCTGGCCACTTAGGACTATTGTGCACACCAGGAATGTTTGGAATTTCATATTGACAGAGAGTAACCCAGGTCACATTAATCCAAAAGCACAACCCTATCCCATTTGAACTGAGGGAGAATCTTTGTCAGCTCTTGTGAGATTATAGCCATGACACAGTATGAAGTTCTGAGTCCATCCACTGGACAACAGTGGTGCCTGTTGCTCACAAGCAAGATAGTTACACCACCACAATATATCCTCCCTGTATGCTTTCAGTTCCATGTCCTCATCTTTGTGCTTCCAGATAGAGCTGGTTGAAAAATGCTAGTGACTTTTCCTGGGAAATTTTGGCAGGAAAATTGTGATTTCTGAAATTTCTATAGTATGTATTTCAGGTTCTTGGTGGAATAATCTGAGACCCAAAACCAAAGAAGATGATCTGTTTAGTAAGCAGAACTGAAAACACTTTACCCAAGCCCTAGACGGTTTACTGAAAAGGTGTTTTTGTTGTTGTTGTCTTTTGGTTTTTTCATCAAAAAGATAGCAAATTGAGACCCAAATTAAAATGTTCCATTTTGTTCCCAAACTGTTTTTCATCCCCTGAAATGATTGGGTTAAAAGTATTGACCAACACCAACTGCAGGCTTGCTAGCTGCTCCTAGAACTGGAAGAGTGATTGAGGACACATAGACAGACCCAATAATGTACTTAACCCAGCCAATACATGGCAGAAATAAATCCCATGGGAATTATTGTCCACACTTGCCACTGTCCCCAAGAAACCAGATTAAATGAGCTATGCCCAGATCTTACTCTGGGCTTAAATGGAGCCCATCTGCACTCCTGTTACGTGAACACACAGATCAAAATGAGACAACATGGTAAAAATAGGTTGGTCTGAGCAGAGTAAGCGGGAATTTATGAAAGGAGCATGTTAGATACTGACTGCTTGGAACACATCCAAACCCAGTTGTAGCAAAGAGAAATTGGCTTTCCGCTGTATTGTGATTTCTGTAATGCAAACCGGGGTGGGTGGGGTATGTGATTGTCATTATGAAAAATTTTTGCCAGCACAGTAGCTCAGACATTAGGGAATAATGCACTCTACACTGATGTTTTCCAGGATGCCGGTTCTATGGTGTTCCAGTGGATTGTTTCCATCATGTGCTGTGAATTTCTGACTCTCAAAGCAGTAAGGTAAGCCATGGCTGCCCATAGGGTATTATCTCAGCACTGCAAGTTAAGAGCCTTCCATCCCTACCTCAGAGGAAAGCCCCCTCCTTCCTAAAATCTTCAGGTTTCACCTGCCATCCTTGCTCTTTGTGTTGAAAGGCAGTGGGTTCATGTTTCAAACAATGGAAGGTTCAATGGGAAAAGCAATTCCCCTTTCTCTGTTACAACATAATCTTGACCTAGAAACAGGCACACACCCTACCTAAACCTTTTGCTTGTTAAAAGAAAACAACCAACACAGATTAAAGTGTCTCAGCAAAGGAGCCTTCAACTTCCCCCATGCCAGGCTCAGGACTTGTTGGGTATAAACCAAGGTGGGGGGGAGGTGGGTATGAATAGCATTTGGATGGGAAATGACCACTGAAAAGCCAGGTGCCATTGGTATAGTGTTGATGGTACATTGAGTGCTACTCTGAGTCAATAGCACATCAATGACTCAGTGGTGTTGTAGAGAAGTGTGCCGCAGGTAACTTAGATATTAAAGAGAACAAGAAGTAGTCTTGTGGCACCTTATAGACTAACAGACATTTTGGAGCATAAGCTTTTGTGGGCAAAGACCTATTTCATCAGATGCATGTATCTGATGAAGCGGGTCTTTGCCCATGAAAGCTTGTGCTCCAAAATATCTGTTAGTCTATAAGGTGCCACAAGACTTTTTGTTGTTCTTGAAGCTACAGACTAACATGGCTACCTCTCTGATAATTAGATATTAAATTGTATTCAAGGTACTGATGGCTCGTAGTCATGTATGGAACCACTAGGAATGTTCACTGCTACCTGCATGATTACCAGGGGAGTTCTGAGTAAGCAAGATGCTGTTTCAACTTGATGCAATAAATTCCTTTGCTTTCAAGTTGGCTTGATATGTGCCATTAAGCAGCTACCATGTTCCACTCCAGAGGTGGCAGCTTTTTAGTGCTGGAAGAATGGATCTACCTATTGATTCTAACACATTTTATTGTTATTAAACACATAATACAAGAAGTCGGCAAAATGAGTAATCTCTCCTGATGGATAAGTGGTAACCTAGTTTCTTGTAGTTTTTCAAAACCGCTACACCTATATTTATTTACGTACTAGCCTTTGGGCAAACATGCTTTCAGACAAAGTTTGCATAGCATATGCTTCAGGTCGGAAGTCTATTTTTTTCAAACATGTTTTCCTAGAAAATGACTTATGTGGGGAAGAGGGACTATCATGAAACTTGTGGAAGTTCTGAGACTCATGGGACCTGAAAACCCATGTGGAAACCCAGAACTCATCATGTTTGCCAGAGCCAAAAAAAGCTTGAACCTCAGAAGATTTAAGCTTGATTTTTAAATCTAGTAACCATCATTTTTCTGTGGCTCCAAAAGTCTGCAAACAAGTTCTCTCCACCTAAGTGTTCTCTCCTGATGTCCTTGTGTGTGAGATTCACACTACTGGGACCTGCGTGCTTCTCGTGTGGAGAATTTGATTTCCTGAGATTTAAGTAGCTTTGTGATTTTCCTCAGCCGCTGTAGGTTAATATTTTAAAAAACAGCTGTTCCACAACTGTAGTTGGAAGAACACTGGCTGTTCTCTCACATGGAGATAGGAGTTAGAACCATAACCAACTTTCTCGGGAGTCCTGTGCGTGGAGGTGGAAGCAAGGGAGCAGAACCATGGTAGCTGTGAATAAACACTGTTTGTTGCCAAAGGGCTGATTGCAAATCAGACCAGTAGGGTAGGGAAGGTGGTGCTCTGTGTGGTTATGAATGCCGGGGAGGTGGGTCTATGAGGCCATAGTCCATGCCACGGAGTAGATTGAGAGCCCATGGTCTGATCACATGCTGGGCACATGTGACTCAAGCAAAACCATCTAATTCTGAACTGGGAGAAAGGTGACCAGTTTTGTCTTGCTCAGCACAATGCGTAACAGTGGCCATCCTTGACTCATGATTCTACATGGAAAGCCATGTGGAGTAGATTCTCTCCTGTTCATTAAAGACTTTCTGACCTGTTTGTCCACTGGGAGACTCCATCCACCAATCAGCATGATTAAGACTGTTCATTAGGAAAGAGCATGTAAGTAACAGGACAGGTGTTCCTGACATTGAGCAATTGCTGCTGGCAGTCTGAGGACATTCACGCATTAGTTCAGACCTTTCTCCTTCTGTAGATAGCTACCCATTGGAAATTGTGTGTTTAATTGCACAGACTCCAAACAAATTAAAATTAGGTCACCAGACCAGTGATTGGGCTGGCATCTTACAATGCCCTGACACTCTGGGGGCTGTGAGCTCACGGTAGAGACACAAGGTCTGCTGCTTTCTGCATTTTCATTGTCCCAGGTGCTTGAGTTTAAACAGGCAAAAACCATTCTAAAAAGTGAGTGATTTTTCATATAGGCTTATGGGGCCAAACCAGCTCCCCTTGGAGTGAGTAGCAAAGTATTCGTTGACTTCAGTGGGGCATGATCAGGCAGCTCCCTCCCTTTCCAATCAGCCATTTTAGAGGAACCATTTATATTAGACTGAAGTCTCTGGGCGTAGGCATCTTATGTAATGCCTGTTTGAAAACAGGATTCTACGTGCCTGGGTGAATCCAGACACTATGGATAGGATGTCCATATGAGTAGAAGGCTATGTAGATAGATGTCATTTATAGTCACCAAAATTTCACTGGAGAAAAAAATATATTGCCTTCAACAGCACATAATGTTGTTGTCCAGGAAAACCAAGTTAGCAGCAGGCCTAGCTGGACAAATAGAACAATTAATTCATTAGAATCTCTCTCTGTTGTCTCACACACTCTTTCCATTTAGTGGTATCAATCAGAGCAGGAAAAAGTGCCCCAAAAGTTACCTGAGCAAAAGTGCAGCTGCTGGGAGGGGAGGGGGGAATGTATCTAAGTACAAATCACCAGTGTTTCTCTGGAAAACTACTTGACAAAAAGTGTGCGCATGGGCGTGCATGCCTATACGTCACATGTAGATTGTACTTAAGTATCTAGAAGTGAAAGCAGCTGCACTTTTATTCAAGTAGCATTTGGGATACTTTTCCTCCTCTGCTACCAACCTACAATGTCTTTCTTCTCTCCAGGACACACTTTTTTTGGGAATTGGCTTGGGTGGAAGCATGAGAGCATTCTATTGGTTGTTTTTTCCCCAAAGAATTATGGTGCTTTTGCAGCTTAGGATTGACTGGGGATTCTGGTTTCCAAGAAAGCATTCCTGTTACTGGTTAGGAATCCTCTCTATTTATCAGCAGAAACTCAGTTGGTTCAGCTCCCGCTCCAAACGCTGGTTAGCTAAAGAAAGCAAAAGGGCCTGTTTTCTAAAGTCTGTCTCTTTTAGTCTCACAAAGGCAGCCTCTGCTCTAGCACTTCCCCTCGGGAAGAGGTGCCGGGGACTCCAGCCTAGCCATAAATCTCTGTCAAAATCTCTATGAATAAATTAACCTTTTTAAAGATTAGTGCACCCTAATACCGCAGGGTTTAAAAAAACCCAGAACAAATGCTAATAGTACCTTGACAGACCTCGCCAGGCTTTGTGCTGTGGATCATCAACATAGTCATACAGGGCCGCACTTTAAAGGCACAGATACGCAAATATGGACCAGTTGGCCTAATTCTTTCTGTGGGTGGGTTGGAGAGGCTTGGATGCAAATGAAAACAAGTCATTGTGGGTGGGTAACCTTCATTAAACAAATAATAATGTTAATTAATAATCCTGCCTTCAATGTCTGTAGCATGGTTACCTCCTGGCCTGTCACCATATTGACTGAGATCAAACTGTGCAATGCGAGGCAACCAACTTTAAAGCATTTGTCCATTATACGTAATGCCCAGCAGCTGAAATATTGGCCCCCAAATTCATTTCCGAAGCAATGAAACTCAGGGAAGTGCCAGTTTCTCTTAACTGGCATCTCAGTTACTTTCTTGGTTGTCTATTGTGTCTTGGTCCAGACCCCTACTTCATTAGGACAGACCATGGGCAGGTAAGGCATCTTTTGCACTAGTTGTTTGGATTATGTCTAGACTACAGACTTCTGTCAGCAGAGATCTGCCAGTTGGGAGTGTTCTGTTGGCATCCCTGTACACCTCGTTCCATGAAGAAGAGGTATCTTGACAGAGGAGGTTTTTTCCCGACATTTGGCCCCATGTGGGTGAGCCAAATGTTAGAAAAGCCTCTCCCAACAGAACTGTCATCAAAAGATATGAAAATGTGTTGTGCAATTTGCATATATTTTGCCTCTAGTTCTCAGCAATCTGGACACAGCTTTGCTGTTAAACTGCTGGAACTGATCTGGCCTTTTCCAGACACTTGCTGGGGGACGTATTTTGATTTCTTGATCCTTTTGAGATGAATTATGAGGAGGAAGCTGTCTGCTATTGGAGGAATTAGTCAAATTCCTTGTCAGATGGGCAACTCCATTAAAAATGCATTATCTGTTTTCAAAGCTTAAGTATGGGTGTTGGTTGAGAGCCTTTAAAATATTATTGTAAACTTTCACTGAGAAAAAGGAATCCTGAGTCTTTCATGAAGGCTAATCCTCTTTCAGCTACCTTAAACCATCTTCTTCTGGGGTGGCCTTCCCAAGTAAGATCAAGCAGGAGCAGACATTGAAAGTATCTCAGGATTAATTCAGTGAAATTCACACTGGAAGGTAGATGGATTTTTTTAAGGCATTGTTAGGAAAGCTTGACTCCTAGAATTCAGCTGATGTGTTCTGATGATGATTCTACTTCCACTTGCCCCTAACAATTCACACTTTATGCTTCTGTGAATAATGTTTAGAGAACCTGGTTCCTATGCCTCTTTCAGGGTTCTGTACGTGCAGGTGGAAGCAAGGGATTAGAACCTCAGTAGCTGTGAATAAACACTGGCAGGTATTGCCAAAAGGCTGATTGCAAATGGGACTGGGAGGATCGGGGAGGAGATGCTCTGTGTGGTTATGAACGTAAGGGGAGGTGCATTCATGAGGCTGTGGTCCATGCTCTGGAGTAGATTGAGAGCCCATGGTCTGAACACATGCTGTGCACATGTGACTCAGGCAAAGCCATCTTGTTCTGCATGGGAAGAAGGTGATAATTTTTGTATTGCTCAGCACAATGTGTAGTAGGGCCCATTTTCGATTTATGTTTCTACATTGAAAGCTATTTGCAGTAGACACTATCCTGTTTGTTAGAGACTTTCTGACCTGTTCGTCCACTGGGAGACTCCATCAAAAACCCTTCCTGGATTAAGCCTCCAAAATGTGCTTTCACCTGCCTGAGTGTGCAAATCTAACACATGAAAATGCATGGGAGAATGTGTTGCCATTTGAGCATATGTGCTCACTGTGCAATTTTATATGCTCCTTTTAAAAGCTTCCCTGGGATATCCTGTGCACGTGGAAAACATTGAGAACACTTTTTATTTGTAAAATGTTTTGCCTCCTCAGTATCTCATACTTCCTAGTTTATTTATTATTTGTCTTATGGAAATCAAATTTTCCATGAAAAATTGCTCATACCTCAGATGTTCCTCATTGTGGCATAATTGCAGAATCGTGCAGATTACTCCAGAAAAAGACCTGATTGATCATCCAGCCACTGGCTGGTGTGATATTCCCTATGCTGACAACCTAGAGTTTGTTTAGGTTGCCATTTAGTGTCTTCAACACAAGTCCTACCCTCATGTCCTATTCACAGCTCCCATCCTGAAGTAGTTTTCCACAAAATGCAGCTCAGTCTTTTTTGAACAAAATCCCTTGTGTGTGACACCAGACATCATAAGCCAAACCACCCCCTTTTGATGACACAATCAATAAATTGTTGAAAGTTCTAGCTGAGGTGGGGTCATTTTTATGGTAGCCAAACTGGTTTATTTATCAATTCAATATGAATGTAAGAAAGTTTAGTCTAGTCTATGTTGTTCTTATAACATTGTTATGGCCATAATATTGAGGACCCAGTAGTTAGTCTATATACTCCATCTGTGTGTGTTTAATAATGAAAAAAGTAGGGTGGCCACATCTTTGACGAAAGGAAAAAAGCTGTGGCTGTCAAGGGACTTCAGCTACATCCATGCCAGCACTGAGGGGCATGTTTCATGCAACTTAGTTTCCTTTTCCATGAGAAGAGTTGGCAGAAGAAAGTAAGCAAATTCCACCGGTCTGGCTGAACATCCTGGCATGATTCAGTAACCTTATTTCCGGACTGGTTCTCTGGCAGATCCATGGGTTTCTATAACAACTCAAGTCCCTCTGCATCACAAGTAATAATAGTTCAGGCAAATAAAACATAGCACAGCCCTCAGTTTATCTCTTAAAATGCTGCTAATATTACAAGTATCGGAGGGGTAGCCGTGTTAGTCTGGATCTGTAACAGCAACGAAGGGTCATGTGGCACGTTATAGACTAACAGAATAATATTACAGATTCAAATGGATGCTGGGCAGCATTGCCAATCCACCTGTTAAAATATTTTTCAAGCAACATGTATTAAAATGGCTATAAAAGCCCTAAATATTGTGGGTAATATGTTATGTTTGAAACCTTTTTAATAGGCTTGGCTATGGTTTTTAACTATGTCTGAACTCCCAAGAGATCACACCATGGCTTGAAAACAAACACCTAGAGTGAAATAAAGTGCACCAGGAGAAGAAAACAAGCCACAGCCTGACTCTTAGCTGGACCATATAAACACAGTTAAGGGCAGCCCCTGTTCAGCTCAATAAATCAAGTGAGGCCAACAAAGATTTTCACACCCCTCTCCATGTTTGGGTGACTGCTGGGTCAGGAAGTGACGAAATACCAAGAGGGGTTGCCCTGGTGAAATTTCCAGCTGCTTTTTGCAGACACACGAGGCCTGTAAGATTTGGAGAAACTTCGTACAGTCATCTAGAGTGAAACCCTGGTTCCACTGGAGTCACCAGAAATTTTGCCATTGACTTCAATGGCATCAGGATTTCACTCCTAAATTTCTTTTTTTTTGGGGAGGAGGTGGGCGGGACAGGTGGTGATTGCTTGAGCTGAACTAAACCTCACCTTGCAGTCTCACAGAGATGTGAATTTCAATTCTAATTGATGTCATTTCTTCTCATTATGCTACCAACCATCCAGTTCCCTTCTCTACCTCTACATCCCACTAAGCACCAGCTTAACTCGCGGGTTATGACATTGGCCTTGAAAATCCCAGCCAGAATTTTTAGATTTGCTTCCCACAAATATTCACTAACAGCCACTCAAATCTGTGCACTGTAACAGTGGGCTCCAGCCTTTCTTCAACTGTGACCATGTGCTGCAACTGTGAAAAAGCTTTGCTCTTTTTGCTTCTGTCTGTATAACATGAATAGTCCTATCTCCCTGACACCTGCCCATAACCCCATCTAAGTGTTCACTATCTCCAGGTTTGAAAACATGGGCCGCAGAATAGTCACAGAGAAGGACCAAAAAAGGAGGAAGACCACAGGTGACTCAAATTCATCCCAGTCTTCATCTCATGGAACATTACCAGGAAATGTTTTGAGATATTTGTTGAGCTCCTGTGGTCAGACTTCTGCCAAGTACCAGTGTGGGACAATAGAACTACTGGGAATCAAAGGGGCAATTAACACTCCTCCACTTTTTATTGTATACCTTGATAGCATCTCAGTGTTTTCTTCATGAAATGTTTGTATCAACTTTTGCGGCAATCCACCTGCCATATGGCAATCCTTTGCTAACACATTGTTGCAATCGCTGGAATATGAAGAATAGTAACAGAGAAGAGGCCGTGCTAGTCTATACACTATCAAAACAAAAAGCAGTCAAGTAGCACTTTAAAGACTAGCAAAATAGTTGATTAGGTGAGCTTTTGTGGGACGGACCCACTTCTGTTCTGGTCCGGCTATGGTCTGAAGAAGTGGGTCTGTCCCATGAAAGCTCACCTAATATTTTGCTTGTCTTTAAAGTGCTACTTGACTGCTTTTTGTTTTGGAATATGAAGAGGTGCAGATTTTGTGCTTATTGTGAAGGTAAGTCTGCTCTACTTGAGTAACTCAAGTTATGTCTGGAAAACATCAGGTATATTTGCTCTAGACTAGGGGTTGGTAACCAAAATAGCAAGAAGTCATATTTTTTGAATTTGGAAAAAAAAAAAAAACCTCAATAATTCAAGAATTGCCATGCAAGTGAATATGAGAGGGCCCTTAATAAATAACATCAAACCATACTTTTTGTAGCCCCTTTTTAGAGAACAGTGCACACACAATGGTTTGTAACAATACATATTTACTGCAGGATGTTCACAAAGTTTTTACATGTTCTATAGCCTCACACTTTACGTGTGTGTTTGTACCACTATTTTCTCGACTTTCACTCATAAAACCTTCTCTCTCTGAAGGAAGCTAGAGTCTGAACAATTTCATTTTTGTTTTTGAAATCACTGTACAGCTTCTCTGATACATTGATAAAACACTCTTTGTATATTTACCATCTGTGAATGGCTTTCCTCATTTCATGATCTCTTAGATTGCCACAAAACTAGCCACCATTATGCTACTTTGTGATTTCATTCATGTTGTGAGCATGTTCTTACTTTGTTTTGCTTTGCATAGCGGTTCCTCCATGGTGCTGTTTTTTTGGCATCTCCTGCTGGATACTGTTTGGGAAAAGTAGTATGTTTTTGAGAAAATGTCTCTTGAGGTTGCATTTTTTTGTTGTTGGTGGTGAATTTCTCATTAGAAATGAGACATAAGGGGTGCCCAGCCAGACTGTATATAAATGTGAAGGACTGGGTCCATTCAGTTTGAAATTCTATTTTCATCTTTGATTTTTCCTTTTTTTTTTTTTTTTGAAGCCATTCCAACCACTGTTTTATTATTCCAGTTTCACTTCATATTTAATTTCAGTTTTCTTTCTTACAATGCGTGTTGCCCTTCACAGCAGGAATGCTGCAAGCTTCCTTTTCCTCTTCAAAATCAAGACTTCAGTAACAACACAATCAAAACACAGATACGGTATCGTATCCCACAATGAACTGCACATATTAAAGGGGGAGTTATCCAGGGTTTTGAGATCACATATAGTTTGCTATTTCGATATGAGTTGTTCATTGTTGGGCTTTTTAGACATTCACTATTTATTGAAAATTATCGGGAAGGGTTTTTTACCTTGCAATTATAGCATTGGGATCACAGTCCTTAAAAAGCTTCATGAAGCTCCACAGCCACAGGTTGCATACCCCTGCTCTAGACCTACCTGTAAGCAGATGTCCAGCATCTGAATTCTACCTGGATAGGCATGACGTACAGCGCTGGTCCAATTTTTTCAGATGAAACTTTTCCCTCCAGAAATTTGGTTCGTAGAAACTGAAATTTTCAATTCCAACAAATATTTTAGATTTGCTCCGGGAAAGGTCTAAAAGAACTTTTTCATTTTGAATCCATGCTCAGAAGTGAATGGGCCAGTTTTTTTCTGTTCACCTTAAAATGTCACTTTGTTCGGAAATGTCAATTGGAAATGAAAAGTGCCATTTCACATCAATTCCAAACTTCTTGGTTGGGGGGAAACTGAAAAATTGCCAGTGGGGTGAAAACAAAAATAAGGACTTCTCATTGGCCAAATTCCTCACAGCTCCCCGAAATTCTATCTGCTCAGCTCTACTGATATGTTGGACAAAATAGCATGTGCAGTCTCATGTACCTGAACCTGACTAGTATATTCAGAAGCACAGTAGCTATATTCCACCTAGGATATGCAGCATAAATAAGAGACTTAATAGTGTCTGAGAAACAATCAGATAAAATATAGTTGGTATCATTGTTCCTTTAACAGCAACTGTTCCACGTTTTCATCATTTCTCTGGGTACTGATATCTATTCTCCTTCTAAAATACAGGGGATAGAAATGAACATCTCACCTGTATTATGATGGCATTACAGGTCTGCTCTATATGCACAAAGATAAATGCATTCAAAGTTAACTTAGTGGAAGCACCTTGAATTCCTTCCCCATTCTTCTCATCAAAAGAAGCACACATGATCCTTTGCTTTCAGGTCATAAGCAGTCCCACGGGCTCGCTTACGTACCATATAATGCTGTTGCAGGACAACTTGTTTTAGGCTGTTCTGGAAGTAAGACAGTTGTGGCTACCTTGGCTAACATTTCCTTGCTATTGTGGCTTTGTGTCAAAATGTTAATATTATTTTAATGAAGCTGTGCATTTTTACCAGGGGCTACAGTGAGCCCCTTGTAACACTGTCCCTGCTGTGAGGGAGTGATCCCTCAAACCTGGACAAATTTAGAAAGGTATTGGCCATCTGGTTTCAATATTCCCGAGCAGAGCAAATTTGTGAGAGGATTGTTGGCCAGTTCTGCATCAGGGGGCACCTGCCAAGTGATCAACATGACTCGTATGACTAGGTGTCAACGCACAATAGGAATAACAACAAGGATGGAGTGGGTCGGGGCACTTAGCCAGTGGGGAGGTGTTTACAGGGAGCAGAAAGAAAATATCGTGGTGAAATGTTTTCATTGCTTGTAGAGGAAGCAATCATTGTTTGTCAGAACCACAGAAGAAACAGGGATAGCGACAGAATATGAGAAGCACATATGGTGTGAGGTGCAATACTTTCAGAGCTAGAGTCACTGAGCCTGTTATGTCAGTCTGCAGCCAACCAGAAAGCCCAGAGGTCTGAAGTTTGCCAATAAGGAGGCTCTGACGTAAATTGGTGACATCCTCCTTTTGCCAGTGAGAACGGGAGGACTGTCATACATAGAATAACAGTCCATTTTAAACCAGAGGCACTTTTTAAAGAAATTAGCAGCAACACATAGGCCTAAGCAAACAGACTTCTGCACAGCTTCAGTTCCAGCATTCTCTTCTATGTTAACCCCTTCCATGGAACTGAGAGACATCTAGTGGCTGAATAATATATTGCAAGCAAATACATCATTGCCATGGCCAGTGTACTACCATATCTGTCCAGGCTGACTGTGAAAGGGCATGGCCAGAGAGAGTACTGATTCAATACCTCCCCTAAAAGGGTTTCACTACTGGAGTTTTCAGTGAGAACTGGAGTTGCTGCTTTCTTTTTTTTGGACTTGAACCTGGGTAATGGTGACAACCCTGCTGTCCATTCCTTGGGATAAATGCCCCATTGGAAGTACAAAGGGCTTTGATGATCCAAAGAAGGGTACATTGCATACCCTTCTGTGTCATCTTCAGGGAATCTGGCTGCTAGCTGACATGGAAATCTGAATGCAGATCACATTATACAAGGGGAATAGTGAAGTAAGGGAGCAATGCACAATCTCCATGGTGTGCACATATGCGAGTGAGACATGGAGGAGGAGCGGCATTTAGTTTATGAAAAGGTGCAGCAAAGCAAACACCAGAGTGGCCATTCCTCATGGTAAAGCTCTGGAGACTTTATTAGGAATGACACCATTAGTGCTCTGCAGACATGTAATAAGATTCAAAGTAAATCACCTTACATACCTACAAAACTTGACGAATTCAATGCTTTCTAAGTAATATTTTGAACCATCTTATACAAGGTTTATGTCAAGGATACAATTTTCTATTATAGTCTATATATTCAAAAAATGTGTAGAAAAGTTATCTGAATGTCCTGCTGCCATCTTTCCTTTGTGCACTGGCCATCATGTATGTCCAGACAAACACTGAAATTATCTGAACTTCAGCAGGCTACGCCTTGGTTTCAGATTCCCATGCCACTAACTCATAGGGTGGCTGTATCCCATTCACAGTCTTTGCAACGCATTCTTTGTCACTTCTTGTTTTTCCTTCACTCATTTGATCTGGATTCTACAGTGCGCAGGTACGTTAGGTTGGGTCCATGGCAGGCATTAAGTGCTATTGGCCAGCGTATGTTTCCATTATTAGTATGCACTTCTGCACATCTGAAATAACACTGATCTTCCCCACACACCCCCAAAAATGAAACCATATTTTGTTTCGCCAGTTGCCGCCTCCTATCACTTTCAATGGCCTCTTCCCAAGAGGTAAGAAAACAACCCCGTGTACTTTGCACCAACGCTGTTCTGTTGTTTTGGCTTTCTGTGAATGATTGGTTTCAGGAGAATCTGTCAGCGTTCCTTGCCAAAGTCCAGGTTTTGGATGTTTGCTTTGGGAACATTTTGTGGTCGGATGGCTGTGCTCCAGTCCACATGTAAATACAGGCAAAAACTCACATTCAACAGCCCTAAACCTTTGGACCCCGGTCAAAGAAGCTATCCCCTCTCTTGAATGTATTGAAATTTTGCATCAAGCAAAAGGACTATTTAGCAGCAAGAATGCCTGAGTACTGCCAAACCTCTGATTTGATTTGATATTTTTTTCTTCAGAAATGCCTAGCACAGAGACTGAACCTTTTATTTAGGAGGAGATGTAGGAAGATGAAGCTTAATTGAATCACAGGCTGTCCAATTTGGAAGCACGGCTTAAGGAAGGCTCTTTTCCTTCAGCTTGCACTTGTACTGGAGGCCAGTTTCCACTCTCGGTTACATGTGTATAAGTCACTGTAACGCCACAGCTTCAACAGAGCCATGTTGCTGTTACTGAGTGTGGAATTTGGTCCCTAGATTGCTTAAGGCTTGGTCATTCTTCTCTAAATCATAGGATTAGTTTCACTGTGGGCAAGGTGACTTGCATTGGTTAGGGGGGGCCCAGTATCTCACAAAAAGATCCACAGTGCAGCTCTGATGGAAAAACGAAGCCCCTCCTGACTCCAACTGGCTGAAGTGTGCACTTGAGAACGAGTTAGAGGGCCAGCCCAAAGCCTATGCGTGGCTCCAATCCCAAGGATTATGCAAAGTGAGAGTGGCACTCAGGCACTGGTCTTGGACTTCTGCACAGGAGTGAATTTCCCCTCATGTTAAGCTGTTGGTCTGATTTACCTCAGGGTTTTAGCAAGGGTTATGTTGCACAGTCACCACGTGGAGCAGATGGCTGCTTTATCCATTCTGCCTTGGTTTTAAAACACATACGTTAACCATTCCCAGCAGTGTCAAAGAAGAAGGTGTCTTGTAGAATTCTGGCCTTTCTGGCAGAATTGACTTCTTTATACCTCTGGAAGAAGAGGCTTAATTCTGCAAACCTTTATTGGCACAAGTCACCCTCACTCGCACAAGCCATCCCATTTCTCTGCTACCAGTCCAAGGGAGGAGGGGGTTACTGACTCAGGCTGGATAAAAGGAAAATTTCAGTTATTCTCCTCCTATTCATACTCCAGTCTGGGCTGAAAAGGGGTCTGCTGCCAGTCCTCTCTGCAGAGCAATTTGCAACACTGAAGGGGGAGAAGCCTCTTGCTCCATGTAGAAGGTGTGAAAGGCATCGTCTCATTGGCTATGCCTACAGCAGAGGGATTTGTCAACAAAACCTGGGGAGCATTGAGATTCCCAAGGGCGACAGAAACCTGATATGGATGCTACAGGGGACACCCTGTCAATAGATAGGGCTTCTGGGACAACGGGCAGCCCTGTCTGCTGTGTTTCCAGGTGGTCATTTTGCTGAGAGAGTGACTGGGCAGTCCTGCTGCTTTCCAACAGAGCGTATCCCTCTTGTGATGTAGTGGCAGTGTGGCTGCTATCTGCTGACAGAAATTTCATCAGAAGAGATCTTTCAACAAAAACTTCTGTTGACAAACTGCAGTAATCTAGACCTGGCCATTGTGACTAACGCCTCTGGGGCCAGGAGCCTAAGGGCAATTTTAATTCAGTACACAAGTCAGGAAAAACCCTTATTTGGAACCAAACTCAGCCCTGCTCTCAGTGGCTGCATTTGTTACACTAGTGTGCGGTGGAGATGCTGGCCTCTGTGTGTCTGGCAGGGGCGAGGGGTGTGGGAGCTTTATCTTATACTCTCCTGGTCCTTAATGTTTCTGCTGCAATCCCCCTTGCCATGTAAGTCACCCTTCTATGATACGTCAGCTGACTACCAAATCAGCGCACCCGACTCCTTAACCACTTTTGTTCACTTACACCACAGGCATCAGGTGATAAGTGTGTGTATCTCACAGCACAGTTTACGTCAGTGCTGAATCTGGCCCAGAAAGTTCCATAGCACCTGCACCTTCTTACCCCGGAGGGGCCCTGTCTGGCAAAACACTCAGGAATGGCAGGTTTAATTGCTAGCCCTGCTTCTCAGCATTCCAGTTCTTCCCAGGTTACAAGGCAACTGCTGGGGCTGTTCACTGCACCAGGTATATCCTAGCATGGTGGTCCACGGAAGTGGTTGCTTGCTGGTATTCCACAGACTAACTGACCACTTGATGCTTGCATTTTTCCTCATTTCCAGCTGCTAAACTGCATTTCAAGACAACTGAAATACATTCCTAATAATTCCCTTGTCTCTGCATCATAGTTGTAGTTGTCCCAGAGATGCTCTAGTAGCAGATCCAAGAGATGGTCTCCTCTGAGATGTGATATACACTATTTAAAGGAAGTTTGAGTCCCTATCCTCACATTTTCTTCATGTCACCGGAAACCATGACAGATTAGCAGATGACAGCAGGGAACTGGCAGTGTGAGGGTTAATTAAAATACTTGCTTTCTCAGTACACTGCTTAGCTAACGCACACATTTTCAGGGTGCTGAGCTGAGTAAGGTCGCGCAGCATTGCTTCGTGGATAAGGTTTCTAAGCTACAAAAATATGGTGAAGCTGTCTGAAGTGGAAGAGCTTGAAATGGTCAAGTGGCCCTTAACAGTGCATCTGTAGGAGGGGCCAGACTCCCACTGTGGCTGAATGTAGCCTGGAGCTTTCTGATTTTACACCTGTGGCTACCCTGTCTCTGTAGTTACAGGTTTTCATTTTGAGTGAATAACCCCTGTAGTGAATGGAGATTTTGAGCAAGGCAGACACCAGCACAAGCAAAGGATGTCCTAGAGAACATATATTTTGTTTGTCCTGAAAATAACTCCATAAATCTATATGCATGCTCAGGGCAATTTTGGGGCTCTCAGAAATTAGGGGCCTGGTGTTCAACAACTAGGCCTTGCCAGCTGTATTCAGCGCCTGTTGTCTTTCCTCCTGACCAGCTCTCTGTACAGACATTCCTGACCGTGCCCAGAGATGCGCCAGCTGTGTGGCTTTCTGTAAATGATTCTCCTCACGTGAAAGGGTTCCTTGGAATGCATACACTGTCGTGTGTGTGTGCATGCATGGATCTTGTTTCCTTTCTGAATGACAGGAAGCATACGTGTCTACCTAGGCCTTATCTAAGCAGCTAGCTCAATGCTCAACTTTCCCTTCCGTTATCATTAGTCCTTCGAGAGAAACTCTTCTAGGACTTTCTGACTCACATCCTGGAAACTTCTTTTTTCAGCGCCTTGGCTCTTGATAGAGATTTTTTTCCTCCCTTCATGCTTGGATGGGTTGGATGCATAAGTACAGATATGGACAAATAACCCAATCTCTTCTTTCTGTCAGACAGTGTCTGGATTCTCTCTGAAGGACTCTGTGGCACATGCCGGACATCTTGGCTCATTGGTCTGACACTGTGTCAGTGGAGAGAGAGAATTTGGCCCAGGCTGTCTGCTGCACAATGGAATAGAGGGCTGTTGGGAAGGGGAAGGCCATCTGGGAGCTAGCTTAGGAGTGTTTGGCCTGCCCCAGCCCTATGTACTCTGCATCTGGGTGAAAAAGGGGGAGGGATAGGAGATGTGTGTGCATGCTGTCTGCCTGCTGTTGGTTCCCCCGCTACAATTTGGGTGTCCCATAGGGTTACTATATTTGACCTTTCGAAAAAGAGGGCACCCCTGAAAGGGTGTGTATCAGTTATATTAGTGTACTGTATATACTATAACACATTCGTGCAATATGAGTTAGTAACTACTGATGCAGATGTATGCTCTTTTTTGTTGGTAACCTTAGTGTCCTGGGGTAGTGCCTCTGGGGAGCAGAGGACAGGGCCTGTAAGTCTTTTCAGTGGATGGACCAATCAGCATCACGCAGGTCCACAAAGAAACACGAAACGGTAACAAAATTCAGTCAATGAACCCCTATGGTAAAGGAAGCAAGTGTCTGGCTATGAATCAGCACCTCTAGCTTTATTCAGAGCGGTCCCTGCTTCTGTGAGCTATCTCTTTCCTTGGGTATTTATCATATGACTGAAAAATTGGCAGTGGGCTTTGCTTCAGTGGGCTTGGATTGTTTAAACTGGACTAAAGGCTTTGATGAGCAGTAGCTTGAACAGAGCAGCATCTCCTGTTGCAGAGTCTGAGAGAAGCCAGATGCGTGTGTGTGGGCTGTTAAGAGGGAGGAAAGGGCAGGGGTGGGCCTAGCCTGTTAGGTCCTGAAGAAGGAATTGGGGAAGGGTGGAAAAGGTTGAAACACAGCAATCACCCACTCTTTGAAGACCTCATAGAGGGAAAGAAGTAGATGGTCACTGCTCTCCTTCCAAGCCAACTAGAGTCAAGGGGAAAATGTGTAGTTTCTTAAAAGAGGTTATAGGGAGGATTCAGGCTGGTTCTACTGCTAAGGCAGCAACAGGCAACCTAGGCTACTGAGTGGGCCCAACTAAGTGGCTCTCCTTCATCTCAGTGGGACACAAGACTGTAGTAACCAAGACAGCCAGCTGGGATAGTATAGTTCTACTAACTGTGCTTGTGTACCTAGAATTTGTGGGGTGTGCCAGTTGAACTGTAGCAGCACTTGGGTGCCAAGGGAGCACACAGCTCTTATGGTCAAAGTTGTACGGAATCAGTCATGCACCTTGCTTCATGTGCCCTCGCCCTTTAGTAATACCAGTAAGGAAGAAAATTATGTGGACGGAAACCAGCCTACCACTGTCTTGAAGGTTTGGATTTGTATTAGTGATGGAAGATTTGCAAAGCCCTATTTGTGTGTCTTAACCTGGCTTGGTGTCTAATACATATGTTTGGCTTTAGGGCCACTAGATTTCTTACAGAACAAACCACAGGAGGTCTCAGTTGTTTCAATGGTGTTTTTAATCTCCTTTGGAAAAAATGCCTGACTTTAGAATTGAAAATGATCTGTTCAGCATCCTCTGTCCTGGCTTTTTTTACCCCATTCGCATACATGCATGAAGCAATCATCCAGAAATCACCTTTTCTGAGAAGATAGAACAAGCTATTGGCTATTGCTGTGTTCTTAAGGAATCTATCATATCACAAACCGCCGAGTTATTCCTATGATTAAAATTATGGGAAAACATAAACTGTGGTTTCTTTGTGCATGGAGTAGTGCGCTCTAGTGGTGGTGTGTAAACAGAATGAATGTTGTTCTGTGGGTTTGAGTTATTTTTAAACCTCTGCCATTTCATTCTGGACTGTTTCATGGACATGTGATTTCACTTTCTGTAAATTTCTTTTCCTTGAAATGGTTGGTTTGGCTTTGAAACATGCAAATATTCATATTTTTAATACGATCTTTTAAATTAGGATTCCAGATTTTGGGAATGCCAAGATTTTCCTTAAAACAGGACTATTTATTTTTTTCCACAGAAAACTGCAAAATTAGAGACATTTTTCCAAAATTCAGATTGCTTTGCGAATGTTAAATGAAAACCAAAAACCTCTCATTTCATGGTTGTCTAATTTGGCTGTGAATATTTAGCAGATCTCATGGTATTTCTTTCTACCCTGACTGCCTGTTTAATTTGCCAGTCTTCATTGGCTTTAAGTGGCATGAAATGGAGATACACAAATTAGCTGAGCCATGTACATTACTGAGATCCAATACTGAAGGCTTTTGGGACCATTGCTTTTTTCCAGAATAACATATGAGGGTTTTAAGCCAAATTTTTCAACATTAGAAGTCTGAAGTTGCACTGCTGAAGGATGGAATTTTCAGAAGTGTGTAAGTGACTTAGGTGCACAAGGGATCACATTGAAAGTCAAAGGACTTGGGCTCTCAAGCCACTTAACTCTTGAAAATCTCACTGTCAGGCCTCATCAATGCTTAAAATGTAGGTTGAAATACCTCTGATGCTTGGAGTGTGAAAAATTTGCCCCACTGAATGTTGTAGCTATGCTGACCTAATCCTCTTGTGGTTTCAGCTAGTTCATTGGAAGGATATTTCCATCAGCCTATCCTTGGGGAAATTGTGGTCCTGCAGCAATAAGAAATCTCTTCTACTGCTGTAAGCTGTGCCTATGTCAGGGGGTCATACCAGCTTAGTTATGGCCATGTAGCTGTGCTGCTATCTCTCCACAGTCTAGACCTGGCCTTAGTTCACATTTAGGCATCTCCCAAAGTTACCTGGCTTTAAAAATGCTCAAGTGGATTGAGCAGCTCCTAATGACTTTGGAAGCTTCTGGGTGCTTGGCACTTACGAAAAACAGACCACTTATTTAGGAGCCCAACTACAGAGATGTGTTTTTTGGCCCTGGAACAGTTACATATGTTTTTCCCTTGACATTATTATTACAGTCTTTGCCAGCAGGTGGGGTTCCAACCCTACCAAAGACAGCAGAGAAACCATTTTTTGCATATATCTGCTTGTTGTTCCTGCACATACATATGCAGGCTGGCCACATCTGGAAATGTTTGATTTGATATAGTGTCGTTTTACATTGCAGAAATGAGCGTAAGCGGTTTTTTAACCCACCAAGTGAGAAATGTGATCTGGGTTTTACTACCGACCCTTTAAATAAAAAACAGATCGCTTATTAAACCATTATCTATCAAGGATATGGAGAGAGTTAGAAATATCCCAGGATCAGAATAAAATTGAAATTGACACGTTTCTGTCTACTGTCTGATATGAACAGAGTGTTTCGTTCTTGGGAAGAGAAAGGGGATGGGCGAAATCGCCTCATGAGGGGAAAAAAAACATACTCAGAATTTAACCAGAGACATAAGATAAAGAATCATCACTCACATGCTAGTCTGTTGTCTGTGTTTGCTTTGACTACTTCCTTTTAAGTATGAGGCATTTCCCATAGAAAAGTCTCTGAAATGTATTATCATGTGCTGCTTGTTATCCAGATTTGGATCAAATCCTCTCGTTAGCTCTTTGAATGGTAACAGATCTGAGGATACCAACTCCATTCCTAAAAGCTAATGTATTGATATTTGTATCTACTATGCGTGCATAAGACAGCCTCTGAGCAAATTACTTGCTGGTACTAATGGGCATCAGTTTACTGAATTCAATAGAGATGAACCTTCTTATACCAGCGGGGAATTTGGCCCTATCTGCTTCTGCTTGGAGATGAATCCACGCCCATCTGGGGCATTATAGAAACCAGTTTGAGGGTTGCTCACTAAGGCTATGTCTACACAGCAAGAATTTTTCAAAATAATTTACGCAATTATTCTGAATGTTCCATTACTCCTTGTACAACGAGGGGTACCAGAACCAGAAGAGCAGCGACATTGCTACTTCAGGATACCTAAGATTTACAACTAAATCACAGATGCCTTCACCCATGTATGCTCAGTTCTCAGTTCCTGCACTGATGTGGTTAGACTCCCCATTGACTTCAGTGCAATTGCTCACATTGGGAAGGCCAGAAGGATTTGCTTTGTGTGAATTATGACAGTAAGCATTTGAAATGAAATGAAGATCAAATTGGAAATGGATGATGGCCATCAAGTTGCATTTAAAAGCTTGTGTTACTTTGCTTGTATCATATAACACCCCACTCGAGTGAGTTGATGTGTTCGTAAGCTGCCTACTGTAACTATATCCTGCATAAAATGCAACAGAATGCCTCAAAAGTGATATTTCATGCTCTTGAGCTAACAGTTGGGCAAAGATTAAATCCACAAGAGGTGGGCATGTCCAATTGTTCGTCTGGATTGGCAAGTAATTCATTACCCGCATTATTTTTGTCTGAAATGTTCACTGCTTGTGGTAAATCATTATCGACCTGCTTTAAATCTCTACATACGGCCAAATTCTCTCTCTCTGTCATGCACATGGAGGTGAATGGGAGCTGTCCTCAAGCAGAGTCAAAATTCAGCTTCTAGTGCGGCCAGAATAATTGCTGTCCATTTGCAATGGGTGGACCTGAACCATTTCAGAGTGACAGTTCCAAACAATGGGCTGCCCTGTGTGAGTTCGGGTGAATCATTTTTGGTACTGAGCTCTTACAAGGGCAGGCTGTTTAATGGTGGAGTAGCCAAATGCTTTCTGGTATAGTTGAGTAAGTTGGGGCTCAGTCAGAAACTCCTGAACTCTAATCCCAGCTTGGCCAGTGACTCAATGTGTGGTCTTGGAGGGAAAAATAATCAGACCTCTTCCCTAGGCCTCAGTTTCCCCCGCTGCACAATCCTAATAACAAATGTTGTCTGAGAAAGGTGGCATCAGATTTAACAAACCAGCTCAAGCAAAGAGCCAAGAGGGCACAGGGTCAGATTCTGCTTTCATGCACCTTGCTCTAACTCCATGGTAGAAGGTCCTGGTTCATACCAACCATGATTGCTAAGCTCTCCTGCCTTCCTGGGTCACCAGGTTGCTAAAGCCCCTCAGGGGGAGAGGGCACCCTGCATGCAGATGGAGCTCAAGTTATTAAGATGCAGTGCAACTGACTAGGCCTGGTACACAGGTTGCCCAGCAAAGGGGAGAGGCTTATTTAAGTTTTACCTTTGTCCAAATGCCAAATACAGAAGTAGGGTATCAGTATGAAAACAAACCTGAAGCTCTCTGCTGTGCCGGCAAGTGGAAAACCTGTTCCCCAAGACTAGCTCCCTGTGTGACATGCAACATTTCAAAGCCCAAATTGACCTTTCTTTGAAGTGATAACTGAAATAGCATTTCACCATTTAAAATTAAAGGCATTTCAACAACTACAACAAGTGTTGTGAGTTTCCCTCTTATCAAGTTGGAAGGGGCTTTCTGATCTCTTCTGTGTCGAATCCTTGATTGGCTGTCACCATTCTTGACATGCCCTGTTGCCTTCAGTGGATTGGCCAGGGGCAGATTTATACCCTCCTGTCACAGCCAATAGAAATAAGGTGTTTCTTGAGTCACTGTTTAGTTACAGTGACAGAACCCTGATTGGGTGAAGCGTTGTGATTTATGGGTTTTAGCTGAGAAGTAACTGAGTTTTATCAGAACATAATGATGTGGTACTAATGTTCATTGCGAGTCAACATGGCTGACCAGTTTTAAAGGGTCAGCTTTTGACCTTGTCTGCATTTAAGTAGATCTTGTTGTACTGTAGGTAGGCTGGGGTTACACAGCCACAGAAAACAAAAGCCCACATTGTGTCTCACTTTGCCCCTTCCCCTCCATTTTGTTTTAAAGGGCTGAAGGAAATATTTTTTCTTCTCAGGTTTATGTATGTATGTGCTACCTACCATTCCTAATGCATTAATGTGATATGATGCCCCCTTTAGATGTTCTAGAAAGAAAGTCAGCGTCTGTTTCTCAGTTCAAGAGGAACTTAGACTGTCTGGATGTTGGGGTGCGGAGGGCAGAATGGCTTTGGAGAACAAGATGGCAGCCATGAAATGCACTGAAAGAAGTCTTCAAGGGCCCTTAATCGTTAGACAGATTGTCCAGTGGACATATTTTGCACATCTGCTGCTTGTGCAGTTTTAGGCTTCTCTGTGGAACCCCTGGACAGAGGATGTTGTGAAGGCCTGGACTTTACCAGGATTCAAAAAAGCACTAGATACATTCATGGAGGTTAGGTCCATCAATGCTGATTAGCCATGATGGGTCGGAATGGTGTCCCTAGCCTTTGTTGTCCGAGGCCGGAAATGGGTGACAGGAGGAATCACTTGATGATTCCCTGTTCTGTTCACTCCCTTTGGGGCATCTGGCATTGGCCACTGTTGGAAGAAACGCTACAGGGATAGATGGACCTTTGGTCTGACTCAGTATGGACAGTCTTATGTTCTGTACTCACAGAAAATGTTCCTTAAATGAAACTGGGAGAGGTGTACATGCAGATAGAGGTGGAGGTTGACACATGAGTTGCTCCTTTAATAACTACAAGAAGTCCTGTGGCACCTCATAGACTAATAGATATTTTGGAGCATAAGCTTTCATGGGCACAGGCCTGCTTCGTCAGATGCATCTGACAAAGCAGGTCTTTGTCCACGAAAGCTTATGCACCAAAATATCTGTTAGTTTATACGGTGCCACAGGACATTTTGTTTTTGAAGATACAGCCTAACTCGTACTCTCTTCTCTCCTCTAATAATGAGCCTAATCCAAAGTCCTTTGAAGGCAATGGTAGCTATGCAAAGTGAACTTCTCAAGGCTATCACTATATGCCTTCTCAGGCACTAGTCTGGCACCAGCTACTGCTATAACTTTATTGCCAGTCAGAAATGCATTGGTGCTACATTCACTGCAAATAAAACAAAGCTGGGATAGTTAATAGCACTTCCTTTCCTAAACCAGAAACCCCATTGAGGGTGTTAGTCACACTGTCAGGTAGCTATCCTCATCAACCCTGTTTAAAATGTTACTAGAGTTTCTATTACAAGTGTTTAACTGGGCAAATAATGGAGATCCCAGAATCTCCTTTATGAAGGGTAACAGACAAACTGATTGTCAAATTTCAATGGCACATGGGTGTCTTTCTCTCCTAGGCTCCTTTGCAAATTTCACCCTAAATCTTTCACTAGATGCCACTAGTGGTATTGACCCAGATGTTTACAGCTGTATTGGTAATGTTACCAAGTTCATGGGTAACATATAGTTTCTACAGCTGGTTTGTAAGCTATTGCACTGTCACGTAGTAGAGAGTTCATATATGCATATAAATTTCAACATAGCAAATACACACCAGTACTAATTCACAGGTTATTGACACTCTACAAATAATGTAACATTCATTTTAAGAGTCATTTTCATATAATAAACAATAGACATCTTTCCCATGAGGCTATGCTTAGAAGAAATTACATTGGCGTTTTTGTACTGTACCAGCATAACATTTTATCACTATTCTTTAATGCCATTTACACTTCAGCTCCAATTTGCCCATGGAACTCATTTGGTCTTTGTAAAAATGCAAGCAGAAACACATTTGGTTTTTGACTTCTCTCTTGCTGTACTATTTGCCACATCCAGGTAATGAGCTGTTTCACATCTGATGCCAATTAGGAAAAATTCTGTGCTACTGATACGCTGACTTCTGTGGATTCTCTGAAAGGTGTGATTCTGAGGACAAGATTCTGATCCGCTTGTTGTAAAACCACAATACTCAATTAGTAACTCTTCTTGTTTATTACTTGTATGTTTGATTTTGGAATTCAGGTTTATAATCAACAGCGGACCCTAGCCCTAAGTAGTTTCCTGTTCTAGTTCTGTTTCTAGTTCTGTTTCTTATGGGGGACTGATTATCTTACATGCTGCCTGGTGGTGTGTTCTGGTTTCATTGTGAGAACTTTGAACAAAACTCTTCACACTGTGACTCCTAATTTAGCCCTTTTGATGCATGTGTGACAATGTCTGTTAGTTACTTATGGAGTAAGTCATTCATCAGTTTAATTTCAATGCACTGCATATTTCTTATAGTCATCACATTTGCCAAAAGTGAAATTAGAGATATGAAAAAGTGTGTCTAAAGGTTAGAGCAGGGCATTGTGGAGTTAGGGTTTTATAGGCCCACCTCCGCCACTGGGATGGCCTTGGGGGAGTAACAAATCTTTCTGTTTGTCCTTTTATCCAGTTGTAAAATGAGTATTATAATAGTTTCCTGATTCAGAAGGCATTGTGAGAATTAATGTTTTTAAAGCAGCTTGAGAACCACCTATGAAGGATTTCTTTTTGAATAATCTTCATATGCTTATATTACCAGATTGTTTGTTTGTTTGTTTTTGAAGAACAAGACACTTCCAGATGGAAAACAACTGAAGAATGTTTAAAAATAAGAGTTTGCTATTGAAATGTTAACAGTTTTATCACTCTGTTCATCTAGCAGCTGTATAACCACTACAAAGATGGTTGGCAATCCAGTGTGTATTTCATGAATTCACGCCATTTCACGGGGCCAGTCTTGATATTTGATAGAAATTAGCTTCAGTTTTTTTTCTTTTAAATTGTCTTGTCTGTTAATTAGTTTCAAGTGGTCATTTGCTGCATGGAAGTGAGAGACATTGCAGCATAAGCCTTGAGCAGTATTGATGGTAAACTGGGCACTTTGGTGGTCACAGAAGGGCTAATCAGCTGTTGAGTAGAGCACCCAATAGCAACCGATAGCATGTGTTTCTACTGGTGGTGCACATCCACACGTCTCAGTTCAAGTAACAAAATTTAATCTGCACATGGACAGGAAATCTTAGAGGGGACATTGGCCTTGAGTATTTAGGATTAAACTGAGAGGCATAAATAACCACCTAGTTATGTAGAAAACATGCATTGCTGCAGCAGAAAAGATTTCCCTTTCTGTTTTGGCTTTTCTGATTCTCCTGGCTGTTTCTTGCAGAGCTGGTTGGAAATCTGTTCACGTGTGTGAAGGGTACAGCCACTTGCCATCTTAAACCTGTCCCAGAGATATTGGGAGCTCATTCCAGAAGCCCTAACGAAAGAAACCCGAAACAACCTAGAAGGAACTGAAAATTGGAGAAAAGGAGATGGCTGAAATAATGTTCTTGGGCTTGAGAATCCATTCCCTGTGCAGTGTAGTTGAATGTCAACTGGATGGTCATATTCATTTTTCTTTCTCTGTGAGCTGAGCTGGGCGAACTGGTTCCGATTAGATAATCAGCCTGACATTTTGTCCACAATTCCAATCTGTTTCGGTCATGACACACAAAGGGAGAAATAATAAGTTTGATCAGGTTCTGGTAAACAAGGAAACAAAAAATCTCAACCCGCCACAATCCCAAGTCCCTCAGTGGCTTACTTAAAGTTTTGTTCCAGAAGGCTTGGCCTGGAAAACAGTTTGGAAATCTGACAGGAAAAAGGTTTTTTTTCCCCCAGTTTTGACTTTTTTCTGACATACCATGAGAACAGCTTTATTTGTGGTACTCCAGTACATTGACTCCCTGTCATAGATGAAACAAGGAAATGAGGGGACTCAGTCAAATTTGAAACAAACAAACAAAATTACCAAATTTTTTGGACCATCAAAAATGTTTTCGTTTGAGTTTTGGTCAAAGTTCCTTGTGGTTCCTGTGTCAGCCACACAGACTGACAACAAAAGGTCAAACTGAATACTGAGTCAATTTTCCACAAATTAGCTTGTGTTTGGGGTGTAAAAGCTGAGTACAGATGTCTGGTGTTAGCCCATGCACCATAATGTTCCACATTTTATAGTGCATTTCACCATTGATAAGAGAGTTTTCTGTCAATGGGCCTGAATTTCACTAGCATGATTTTAAAGATGAGGAAGTAAAGGCAAAGATACTTGCCCAAGACCAGGCAAAGAGTCAGTGACAAAGCTGGAAACAGAATAAGCTTCTCTGACTCCTAGGCCTAGTACCTATCCAGTTGATCATACCATCTTTGGCTTGTGCACCTCTAAGGCTACGTCTACACGTGAAGCCAACATCGAAATAGCTTATTTCGATGTAGCAACATCAAAATAGGCTATTTCGATGAGTAACGTCTACATGTCCTCCAGGGCTGGCAACGTCGATGTTCAACTTCAACGTTGCGCAGCACCACATCGAAATAGGCGCTGCGAGGGAACGTCTACACACCAAAGTAGCACACATCCAAATAAGGGTGCCAGGCACAGCTGCAGACAGGGTCACAGGGCGGACTCAACAGCAAGCCGCTCCCTTAAAGGGCCCCTCCCAGACACAGTTGCACTGAACAACACAAGATACACAGAGCCTACAACTGGTTGCAGACCCTGTGTCTGCAGCATGGATCCCCAGCTGCCGCAGCAGCAGCCAGAAGCCCTGGGCTAAGGGCTGCTGCCCACGGTGACCATAGAGCCCTGCAGGGGCTGGAGAGAGAGCATCTCTCAACCCCTCAGCTGATGGCCGCCATGGCGGACCCCGCTATTTCGAAGTTGTGGGACGCGCAACGACTACACGGTCCCTACTTCGATGTTGAACGTCGAAGTAGGGCACTATTCCTATCCCCTCATGGGGTTAGCGACTTCGACGTCTCGCTGCCTAACGTCGAAGTTAACTTCGAAATAGCGCCCGGCGCGTGTAGCCGTGACGGGCGCTATTTCGAAGTTAGTGCCGCTACTTCGAAGTAGCGTGCACGTGTAGACACGGCTTAAATGAGACATAATGTCGTCACTATTTTTTCAGTGTGAGTTTATGATCCGCACCTGATCTGATTTTACAATACTTTGTTTCACATATGTGAGTTGCAAGCACCCAACATAAATCAGATTATTCTAATGGATGTTTTCTAGAGAATAAATTATCTGCCAATGGCCAAGGCTAGAAATGTGGAGTAATTGAAGAGTTCCTTACTATGACAGCTGAAGATGTCAGAATGAAGTCAAACAAACGCCTCCATAAATGATTCTCTGTAACAATTTTAGGACAGTATCTTTATATTATTTTTACCATGCAGCTCTTCCAAAGGAGGGGTCCAGCCCACTACAGATTGTTTTCAAGGGTCACTGTGGGAATGCCTACATAGAAAAGTTATTCCAGAGTTATTAATCCAAAATAAGATATTCCAGAATAATGTATCTATACTACAGGGAAGCTCTGAAATAAGCAAAATGTATTCTGAAATAGGCTCTATTGTGTGTAGCGACACTGTTTTGGATTAGAGCCCCTGCAAGCAGTGCTTCCAGGGGCTCTAATCCAAAAATAATATGACTACATGGCAGAATTATTTCAGGGTAAATTACTCCAGAATAGTTTATTTTGAAATAGCCCCTATTCCCTGTCTACACAGCCCCTATTCCAAACTACCTATTTCAGAATAGGCGCTATGTCTTGTACAATGAGGTTTACTAAGTTCAAAATAAGCTCCCCACTATTTTGAAATAGCAGTTGCATCGTATAGACATTTGCAAAGTTATTTTGGTATAGCGTCCGGTATTCTGAAATAACTTCGCTGTGTAGATCTCCTCTATATGGCCAATCCAAACTAGCATGGCAGCTCCATTTGTCATCAGCAGCGCCAAGTTTGGATTGGCAGGTTCATCAAATGTTGGAGGATTATAGGCAGTGGATCCTTTGGATCTAGTCCCTTGGAAATCTCTGTAGTTGACTCAGTAGAGATTTTAAATGTAGCCTTGTTGTGCCCATTACCCAGGGACTAGAATTTCTCCATCCAGCAGAAAGGGTTATGGTAAACTGCATGTCTGGTAACCTCTGAACACAAACTAGGGGGCAGGTAAATTGCCACAGTGCATGATGAGAAGGGAGTGAGATTCCTGCTATAAACTCTAATTGGAAAATGCGCTGCATTGTAGTAAATTGGAGAAGGCGGCATTCTCCCCCTTCAAGCTTCTGCGTGTTGCACAGTAGCCTGGAAATCTCAATACCCCTCTTCTCTAGGGACACTAGATGCAGCGTAGTATCTTGACTTGTAACAGAGTGTTACATATATTGACAGCAGAAGAACACTGTGCTACTTGCACCTCAAGCATGTGAAGTATCTCCCTGGGGAACCCAGTTGCCACATTAAGAAACCAGGACTTGTTTTTTTTCTTAGACGTGTTGGTGCTTTTCCTATTATACATCCATAGTATGATCCTTGGCTTTGAAATATTACATTTCTGTGCAATGAGGAGCTGTAGCAAGCCTCTCCCTGCTGCCCTCCATGCCTTGGGGCCCAAAGCCCCAAGGAGGGACATAAAACTGACCTCTGTCAGTACAAAAGCAGAGCAAACAAAGAACAGGGGAGGAGGGCGTGGGAATGGCTCAAAGGAACCCATAGTTCTCTTAGTTTTGTGGGAAGAACTGGCCCAACGAGGGAGGCTGTGTTCTAATGGTTAGAGCTGGGAACTGAAAATCAGGATTCTACAGTTGTTTTCCCAGCTCCCTTGCTAGTTTGTTGCATGGCCTTAGGCATAGTTGGGTTAGGTAACTTTCCAGACTTGTCCCATCTGTAAAAGAGGACAATAATTATGACCTATCTGATGGGGGCAGTTGAGAGAATTAAGATATTGATTTATTTTGAATAACAGGTAAGAGAAATGGGCCCACAGGCATTGCAATCTCAGGAAATCTTAACCTCTAGAAGCACCCCCTGGGAGTATCCAATTGAGATCCATTCCCAAGGTAAAGGTGTAAATGGAGTACAGTCTTTTTTGCTCATTTGTATCACCACCATCTGCAGGATTCAGTGGATAACACGAATTTCTTTAGTTTTTAATTTGGTACCAATCTCTCTCTATCTCTGTGTGAAGTTGGAAGTTTTAGGATTAACATTTAACAAGAAAATCTTGGTTAAAATCAATACCTACAGAGAAGGAAGTCTTAGTAGGTAGATGGTATAAGCTATTCAGGGTATGGGCTGTGATGTGTCTATGTATTTGTATCTAGCAGCAGGAATGAGGAGAGAAAATACACAAATCTTGCATTCTGTTGGGAAGAAGGGATTCCTGTGTTCCCAGCGAGTGACTTCAGTGGGACAAGTTTGGAACTTGTATGTTGCACTGACTTTTTGAAGCACAGGCATGAATTCCATCATAGGAGAGCAAATTTTTACACAGTGGGATATCAGGAGGGTTTCATTGTTTATTGTGTTATGTTTGCTTTTTTATCCAAGAGGCTTTCTCCTAGGAAGTTCTGGGCTTTTCCTGCATGTTTTTTGCACACACAATTATTTGTGTTAGCAACATTGTATTGCAGTAGCCAATGCTGAGTTTCACATGTTGTGAAGGACCATCATTTTCCAGTTTCTGTTTTTGCATTCCAGCTCTGATCCTATCTGTTAATATCCTATCATATTTTGGCTTCCTTCCCTGACAGTTTGATGTCCCAAATTTTCCCTGTTAGCATAGGGAAATCGCAAGCTAGTAGGGAGGGATAGCCAGCAGGTCTGGGACAGATTACAAACAAAAATCTCAGATAAGATCATAAATTTAACCCATCCCAGTGATGTGATTGTATCAGGATTCAAATACTTCTAAAAAGTTGTTTCCGATTTTCAGCCTTTTCATATGGTTTCCATACATCCCAGCTGTGTGTGAAGCATGCTCCTGGTGAACTCTAATCGGTGCCAGCTCGGCTCAGCAGAAGCCCTCGTTTCTGTTGTTATTGTATTATAAAAATGGATAGAAATGATTCAGACAAGATGGGCATTTCAAGGGGGATCAGTTCAAACACTGGTGAGATAAGACTGACTTGATCATAAGAAAACAGTCCATTTTCCCATTCAGTTCCTGAGTTCAGTTGCATTTAAACAAATTTATCTTGTGGTTTAACCCCGTCAAAGGAGTTGCACTCAGGATGAAACTGGTCTTAGATGGTTACATCACTTGCAAAAAAGAGAAGAGCATTTTAATTGAAATAAGGATGGGCCAGTTTCTGGAAAGGCAGAATATGTAGCATTTAACTCTCCCTCAAATCCAAATGCACCATCCTTGCATCAGTAAGAGATTTTTGTTTCCACTCACCATGCTCTCCTTTGCCTCTTTTTATACACACAGCACATCCGAGCAGCCCATCTACTCTCATTGCAGATAACCAGCAGTTTCCAACCCCTTTGCTGGAAACCAGATGGTGGTTTACATCTTCTGCAGTGCTAGAGTCATTGCTCCCCCACCTATCCACTGCACGCCTATGGTATCAGGTGATTTAATGTTACTATTCCTTTAACAGCCTCATCGTTGTTCTGGCTACACAGTAGTTGTCTCCTGTGTGACTGTGCCTGGGAAAAATCTATTACGGGGGTGTCATTAATCTGAGGCTGCCGCCTCTGGCACTTTCTGACTCTTCTATTTAATGGGCCTCTGCTTCCTGCGCTCAGGAGACATGCTGTTTTCCTCTCTTGATCAGCTTCGTTTAATTATCAAAATATTTGATGCAGAAAATTGACATTAGTTGGGAAGCGTTCTGCCTTCCTCCTCCGTGTGCCCTCCCTCCCTGCCTTGTAATGACATTGAGCTCTTCCATGTGGACCACCTTCACCTTTAAATAGCAAATCACTCATCCAATCTCTTGCTTGTCCAGGCACAAGCAGGATTAGCAAGCCACAGGTAGAGCCACCGTAACCCCTTGGCATATATGGCGCAGGGCCTCACCCAGCCGTGAAGACAAACTGCTGCACAGAAGGAATCTCCAGTCATCACTTCATCATCTTGCGTCGGATCCCTGTAGCTACAAATAGTCAGAGCCACCATTTTCAGGGAGTGTGCATGGGGGTAGATTGCCCAGCACATGCTTTCTCTGGACTGCCCAAACCTGAGTTCAGGGCCACTGTGGGAGGGTTTATTAATAAACAGAAGATGCAAAAAGTCTCAAAATAATACAAACGGCGTGAGCGTAGAGACCTTTCCCTGCAGCAGGGAAGAGAGGACACCAGTACTTCCCTGATCTCACATCTCTCCTGCCAGCTGCCTCTACAGGAAACCTTATACCTAGCTTCCTGTGGGTCACATGCTGATCTTATTGTCTGTGACTGCAGCTCTGTTTTCAAGGGCTGTAACTAGCACGTTGGAACATGCTGCCCCCGAAGTGTATCAAAGAGATCAAGAGGTGAATTGATTGCTGTGTATAAATGCCTTCTCAGCGAGAGAATACCGAGCATAAAAAGGTTCTTTGGTTTGAGAGAGAGTGGTGGAGCAAGGAGCAATAGCTGGAAGTTTAATCCACACACATTCAAATGAGAAATAGAACTCACATTTTTAACAGTGGGAGGGGGATTAAGCCTTGGAGCAGACTGCCAGGAGAAATGGCGGAGTCTTGATCTCTGAATGTCTTTAAATCAAGACCGGGTGCTTTTCTGTAAGAGAGGCTCTAGTTAAATGCACATTATTGGGCTTCAGCCAGGGGCAACTAGATGAAATTCTCTGGCCTGTGTTTGTGCAGGAAGTTAGATGAGATGATCTTGCAGTGCCTTCTGACCTTAAAATCTATGGCTCTCTGAAACACCAGCTCTGCCTGTCTCTCACCTCCCGTTTTCATCATCATCTTTCCTGGTCTCAATGTGTCTGCCTGTCTCATTGGTTGCCACTTGTACAGATCTGTTTTCTGTGGCCAACAGATGGTGCCTAGTAAGCTAAAGGGGGAGATTCGGACTACTGAGATGGAAACACTTCATGTAAAATTGGGAATTATCATTGTTAATATCCTTTCTTTATACCCATGGATATTTGCTGTGTTATTCTTTGATATAATGTGATGCATAAACTGTTGCTTAAATCAGTTTTTCTTCCGTGTGCCTGGAGGATAGCTAATGTAAAACCTATTTTTTTTAAAGAAGGATCTAGAAGTGATGCTGACAATTGCAGGCCCATAAAGTTAACTTCAATACCAGGCAAACTGGTTGAAACTGCAGTACAAAACAGAATAAAGAGACATACAGGTGAACACATTATGTTGAAGAGTCAACAAGACAATTGCCAAAGGAAATCATGCCTCACCAATCTACTAGAATTCGCAAAGGAGTCAACGAGCACGAGGATGAGGGTGCTCCAGTGGATATAATGTAGCTGAACTTACAGAAAGCCTTTGACAAAGCTACTCACCAAAGGCCCTTAAGCAAAGTGAGCAGGCATGGGGTAGGTCAGAAGGTCCTGAGGGTAACTAGCAAGATAGATGGCAGTATATGTGAGCAAGAAGACAGGAGGTGCAACAGAGAATGGGGCAGGAGGCAGGGAAGACAGCAGGAGGAACCAGAAAGTGAGACCCTAAACATAGAGAAGTCTTCACCGAGAAGGTCAACCCTGCAATTGGTGCCAAGAATGGGGCACCTCTGCCATCCTTGTGAACAAGCTGAAATACTAAGTGAGGGCACCTTAACGCAACTTACCCCATTCTGAAAATTCCCTCAGCATCCAATACTGCCCTGAAGCCATGCAGAACATGCAACAATGCACATTTTTGTAGCTTGGTTGCACTGTGTGGATAAAAAGTTAGGCCTGGTGGTTCTCCTTTACACTGCTGTTGTACCTTCACTGAATTAATTGGCATTACTTCTGATTTAAACTGTCACAAGTAAGGAGAGATTCAAGCCCACATGATACAGATCTGCCCATATATTCCTTCTGGGGACAGGCATGATCTCCATAAACACAGCAGAATAGTTTCCACTGCCTGCTCGAGGGATATCCACACCCAACTAAGAGATCATTCACTTGACCTCATCCTCTTCCTTGGCTTTTGTTATGAATTGGCCGCTGAGTCGATTCTGGATGCAACTAGAATTGTAGGCCATGGACTTAAACTTTTCCCTGAGATCCCACTTTCTCAAATAAGGGGAAACCATGTGGTGTTTTAGGAAAAGTCTGGCATGTGTTATAAACAGTTTTTCTGAGTTTGAAAAATTAGGTTTTGTGCACAATTAGAAATCAGTCACATTTGTGGGTTCTCTCCTTGTTTGCATGCTCTAACTCTATACCTTTTCCCAGCTGTGGGCTTCATATCAGGAGTAACTCGGGTAAGTCATGGGGGGGTGGGTAGTGCGTTAATGTGTAACTTCACAAACAGCAAGCAGTCCTGTGTCACTTTAGAGACTAACAGATATATGAGGTCATTAGTTTGTGGGCTTCATCCATGAACTCTCATGACCTAATAACTTTGTTAGTCTCAAAAGTGCCACAAGACTGCTTGTTATCTGGTAAATCAGTGGAGATTTATGCTGGCATAAATCTGAAATAATTCTATGGCATGCCCCCATGTACATAATATGTGTATTAAAAGTGAGGTGAGAATCAGCCCCCTTTAATGATCTATGGATCATTTCCTCTCTGCTGCCCAGGGCTTTTGCATAAAAGATCCAGTCAAGTACTTACTGTTCGTTACAGCATGGATTGGGTATTATGGAAAGAAAGCTCTTTACTTCCTACCAAACAGTGAACAGAAATAGCAATAATAAAGATAAAACTCACCAAGGTGCAAAATGAGCTTGAAATTCATAAGCACAAACCACCAGGAGTTAAATCCTCTTGGTTTCTTCCTCGAGTGCCCCAGGCAGTAGTTTTCATATATATTTCTCTGTGGTCAGAAGTCAGAGCAGTCCAGTGCTATCTAAGACCTTGACTTTTTTCCCTGACAGCTACAATTATTACAGCCCGGGGGACTCATTTTCTCAGTCTGGCCACCCGCTGACCTAGCCTGCAACCAGAATACACTTTAAAACAAACAACAGCAAGCACCCCCTCCCCGCCATCATTCTGCTTCCGTTCCCCCAGCAGTGGAATATTTTTACACCCCACACTTACAAAGGGACATTAGCCAGTACAGCTGAAGGCAGGATTGCATTATCAGCACCTTTCCCCCTCTCTCATTCCTCCCCAAGATAAATTTTTTATGTTATTTTCTTCCCTTTTGTATTTGGCACTTGATATTTATGTGATAAACTGCAGAGCTGCTATGAAATGGGGCCTGGTACAACTTAATAAATATATAACATCCAGGCGGAATGGCATGGCTTCTTCTATGTCTTGGTCTATTAAGGATTTTCTTAGATGATTTATACTAGATAAGGCTTGTGCTGTAGTCAAATGTGGGTGGGAAAAATACCTTTTTATGTAAAATTATTGATTCATGAAACTAAGCAGGATAACATGGAGCAGGAAATCTATCCCGGCCTGTCTGTGTCATGTGTGAGCATGCACGCACGCGCGCGCACAGAGTGTTGATGGGTAGAATATGTTTCTCCAGCATCACAAAGCAATAATTCCCAAGCAACAACTTATTTGTTGAATTTTGTCCCTTTTTCTAAGCAATAAAGTTTTGTGAGTAACATCCTGATTTTCCCTTAAATGAAGTTTTTTCCGTTTGACATATGCTTATGTGTTTTGCTGAATTGCAACCTGAGTCAGACTGCAAGCTCGGAGTCTGCTTTGTGAAGGTCCAAATGCCAGGCTTCTGGCCTTTTTAATCAAAAATCTCAAGCAGGGAGGGGCAGCGTGAAACAGTAGAGATAGAACCTTAAACTGCAGCGTGGTCCATTCCTTTAATGTGCACAAAGTTTTCAGTGACCTCCATGTCATTGTTCAACATTTCTTATGTTAACATTTCGCAGGCATAAACAGGAAGAGAACAACAGCCATGTCCAGGAGAAAGGTCACCGAGATGTAACATTTTATAAGGAATGATGGAAAATATATTCAGCCATCAGGCAAAGTACAGTAGCCTGAATATATTTTGCCATAATGTTTTTTTTTTTCCATGAGTGAACTGGTTTAAACTTAATCACTCACTGTATCAAATAGACTTTCAAAGTTCAATGCATCCACTTTCAGTAAATATAAGCAGCTGTGCAAAAATAATAGAACTCCTACCACAATGGTGTCTCTTGAGGAACATTAGGCCTCTGTACCAATGAGATTGTGTATCAGATCAGATCTAGAATGCAACAAAAATATAAACCGACCTACTCATTCCCTTGGTATTTGTTTAAACCTTGGCATCCTCCAGCCAATTCTGATGATCATAGTCAATGAAGAAATAGTTAGCTCCAACCCCACAATGGAAAATGTGGAGCCCAACAGGGTCCTAAATTTGATATATTGAACGATAATGATGAACAAAACACTCATTATTGTTTTAATTCGAGTTCAGAGGCTTGCAGATGGATCACTTGAAGGGGAAAAAAACATTTCTTTAGAGTAGGGTTTTCTGAATATTTAGCTTTGCAGACATCATATTAGAAGGATGCAGAAAATGAATGTACATTAGTAGGTGAATTGTGGTGGCACTTGAGATGTGCTCTACTCCCCCTTAGCCCTTTCAAAATTTCAGTTGCTAAATGAGGTGCACGCTCATGTCCTCTCCCTGTTCCATGGGGTGGCCCTCCCTGCACCCTCTGACCGCCTTTCACCTCCCGCTGTGGGCATCAGTTACCTATGATTGCATATATAGACATACTCCTCTGCTGACATAACTCCTTTGATCCCAGTGAGGTTCTACCAGTGGAGAATCTGGACCAAGATATTTGATTTTTTTTTTTACTAAATATAAACTCTCCTGTTGCATAAAAATGAATAATTCTTGAATGTTTGAGTAAAAACACACTCCAAAATGCTCAAGAGACTCTGCATTTTAGCTCTGTGGTTGGAATTTTTTTCACTGGTAAGTATTGTGTCTTCAATAAGCAAATATCCATTGCAGAATCTTCTTGTTTTCCTTACGTATGTTTTATCAGATGTCTTAAGCAAAGAAAAAATGTTGCCACCGATCTCAGAAAGAGAGAGGTAAATGACAGAATCTCTCTATCCATCTTCATTTTATATGGCCCCCATCACTATAGTACATTTATTAGTGGATGGATCTTCACAACACTCCAGTTGGGGACAGGAGTATTATTTTGACTTGCCCAAGGTCACACAGGATGCTTGTGATGCAGGTGAGGACTTAGTCTTGGTTCACTAGCTCTGAAAACTTTCATATGTTGAATATATATTTAAAACTTCTTTTAATGAGATGTGGTTCTTGGATGTGTATTCCCAGAGCTTCACAACCATCTGTGTGAAGTACTTGCTGTCACAATCTTAGCGTGCAGAAAGGAAAATTTCTGCTCTACACTCATTTAGTTTGAGTCCCGGAAAAGATCCCAGAGGCTTTGGATGGCTGTTTTGAGATAGTTTAATTAAATGAATATTGTATGTATGGTATTTTGGTTGACCCCCAAATCCATAATGTAGCATGTGGGTCTGCCCAACTTTGGTTTTCACACTGCTGTTGTAAGTACTGTCTGTACAAGTGGTGGTCTTCTGGGAGGATGCTTCAGCAGTGACCAATCAGCTTTGGCCACTGGTATGATTATCACTTCTGTGCCAGAGGAAATTTTTTATTTTCGAGATAGTGAATGTCACCAGGAGATCCAGGCCTGGGTGACAGAAATAACCTATCAGAACTGGACAGCTAAGAGGCCTGGTTAGAATCATTCCCTATACTGCACTTGGTAACATTTTGCCCGAGCTAACTGTAAAATCTCCAGAGGGCTTGTGGGAGATGATGCCATGCTTGGCATTTGCCTCTCTGGAACCAGCTCTGACCAAAGTACCTTCAAGCCTCCCAAAAGTTTGCTTGGGGGCAGACTGTAGTTGATGGTCTCTGAGCCAGGGCAGCTAGTTTTCAGGGTACTTTTCTGTCTTTCCCTGGAGTAATTTGATTTTGTTCTCTTGAGTCATGCTGAGTGGTGTCGTAATTGCTGACATCATAGGCATCCAGTGCCACCAGCTCCAGGGCAGCGAAGGCAAGCTCTTGGGAGCTGCGAGAATTTGCCCTGCCAATGGACACCAGAGAGAGTTTTGCTCTCTATCTACCTCAGCAGAAGACTCCCACACAGCTTGGTGGGAGCCTTCCTGATGCACTGCAGGGACTCGGTGGTGGTTACTATAGGACAGCAGAGGCAAAAGCAGGTAGTGATTTACAGAGCAGTTTTTCCAGGCAGGAAGCTTTCCAATCCCGCATTCAGAACAATGGAAAGGGACCCCTTTGCTGTCCTTCCTCATCCTCCCAGGTGACAGGTGCCTGTGGGGGGAGGAAATGCAGGGCAGGCCAGGCCAGGCTAGGCCACCCAGAGGGCCAGGGGAGAGCATGTGAGAGCTGTCCATTTAGTGATTAAAATTTTGGCAGGAGCATGGTGGGGGGAGCTGTGCACTTCCCCCATGGTTCCACAATCACCTATGCTCGCTGTTTGGTCAGGGGCAGAGCTCTGGCTCTGACCACTCTGACTGTAGGTAGATCTGCCCATGGCCACCGGCCAGGTCCACGTGGCTGCTCTGGGTTCTTGGGGTCTAGCCCAGGCAGGGCCCCACCATGAGCCTTGTTTAGAGACCAGCCCTCTCAGGCTCATTTGAAGCCTGTTTAGTGAACTCCCCCTCCTGTGCCAGCCCTAGCAAGGTTTATTTTGGCTGCTGATGTCAGATGGAAAGCATATGAATGCCTGGCTGTCTGCCAGCTGTGGGTGAGTGACGAAAGGCCAGCTACAACGGTAAGGCTGTGTGGAACAAATGGGACTCAAGGCAGGCCTTGGCATTCTCAGACCTGTTTGAGGCTGCAGCCAGTGCAGTAAATGCAGAACCTTTGCCCATCCTGGGTACACAGCGTTTGGAAAGGAAATGCATGCTGGGGTGTGAGCTGTGCTGGGCAGGTGCGAAGCACCCCCAGTAGCAGAGATGGAAAGTAGTGTTCTTGCAACACCTGGCGGTGATTTCCTTGCTGATGGTGCCATGAGTTGGTTATGGTACAGTCTGACACACACAGTTCCCTGCTGCATCCAAGAGGGGCCCATTATCTCAATTAATGTTTCACAGCAAACGGTGCGGAGAGTATTCAGGGGACCGCAAGTCGCTTACCATTTGCATGGTGACTGGTGCAAGAATTATGACTCTGTGTGTTCACTGCAGCAAAATTTGCCCTCTGGCGTGTGTGCTCGCGCTCTCTCTCTCTCTTCTTTTTTTTTTTTTCCTGCTTATGACAATGTTCTCTTTTTCCTCCCTCCTCTGTTTTGATTTCTACTTAAAGTTTTATGGCTCTGTCCCCTCCAGGGTGCTATTATCTTGTATGCTAATAGGGCTATGCATATTCTATTAGCGTTGTCAGTGTGAGATAAGAGGCACATTCTGTAAGGAGCACTCGGGGGTAATAATCACAGCAAGGGGGCTTGGTGTTACGACATAATCAGTCATCTTCACATTTCAGTGGAGCCTGTTTATACACTTCTTCAGCTTCATGGCCCGGGCGTATCGGGACACAGCTGTGGAGGATACAGAGCCGGCTGGGAGGTGCAGCCTTCTTTGCTCGTGTTGCTTCTGAAGGCAAGATGGCGGTAACCGCATGGAATAAATTGAGCCCTGCCTTGTAGGGCAGCTTTCAATCAGGCTCTGATTTGTGAATCAAGCAATGGAAGTAGAAATCTAGGGAAGTGATTTAGGTTGTTCCTCCACAATGTGCCAGCTCATTTTTCCCATCCATGTGGAGAATAAATTTTGTTATGTGCACTGAGGGATGTGCACCAGCAGTAGAAACGCATGCTGCTGGCTGTGGGTGCTCTGCTAATTAGCTGGGCAGCAGTTGACTTTCTCTTGAGTAGCCACCTAAGCATTCATCTTACAGGGAATGTTAATTCCACCCCCTGTATTTCCCCTTCCCCTTTCTCTCTCTCTCTCTCACTCATATACACAGAGTTCAGATCACCAGAGAAGTTGGCAATTTTTCCACCAGGTAATCTTGACCCTTTGTCTACCAAAAGATCATAGGCCCATCTGGAGAAAGGGTGGGGAAAAGACACCAAGCAAAGTGGATCCAATCTCAGCAAGTAGATTCCGACATGGTCCACGAGCAGATGCTGCATAGATAGATGGTTAATAGTCTTGGCTTCTTCAGCTTCTGCTCAGAGCCTGGTGAGTCCAGAGGGGCTGGCTTGGGGAGTAGCAGCTCTTCCCAGTTATCAGAATTTCCTGTTGACTCCTCCTGCAGTCTGACTGCCGGCAGCTGGCTCCAAGTGCAGCCCTACACACAAAAAGCAAACTCCTCGGTCTGATTTTCCCATTTGCCTGTCTTTTAAATTCAGTGCTTTTTTTGTGTTGCAATTTACATGTGCAGGTATTCCGGCTCCACTCCAACAGTCCTCCCCCTCACCACAGTTTTGTAGGGAGCCTTTTACACTTTGCAAAAGCTCCTACTGCCTCCTGGCTTTACCTGGGAACTTCTCTGACTAGGGGAGAGATGCAGGCCCAGGCCCTTTGTATGCTAATTTTAAGAATGTGTGTTTGGCTTTTTAATAGGGCCTTAGAATATATTTCTGGGTGTGTGTGGGAACACCTCATTCTGTATGATGGGGCTTGTTGGTGTAATTTAGAAATCAGGTTCATGGTGATGGTTTTAGCTTAGCCTTCATCGAAAGAGGCACCAGTTAGTTAGGGCCTGATTCTGCCAACTTTCCTCAGGCTGAACAGTACATTTCTATGAATATCGACCCACAATCACAATCATCAGAGGGAGTAGCTGTATTTGTCTGTGTCTGCAAAATTGCTGAATCCTGTGGCATCTCTTGGACTAACAGATTTATTTGTGCATAAGATATTTTTGGGCAAAAACCCGCTGCATCAGATGGGCTTTGGACAATGCTGGTTTTTGCTCACAGAATCTTATACCCAAGTAAATTGTAGTCCTTCAGGTACCACAGGGCTCTTTGTTATTTTTACTGATTATAATGAAACTGTACGTAACAAGTTATACATCCGCTGAGTAAAAGTAGCAGGGTCCAGACCTTATAAGTGAAATTCCATAAGCCATACAAAGGACACAAAGTTGTGACACATGTTAATATGTTTGGCAATTGAATAAGCAAACCACATGGTAAAGAAGGCAAAATTATATTCCTGTTTAGAAATTATCAGACATTTAGAGTGAAGAATACAGTTTTTGGGGGGTGAGCAGGGAATTTTTATAGTTTCCTCCTTACTAACAAAGAAGCAGTAAGTCTGTCATGGTGAGTGTATTTAAAGAGCCTTAAATCATTCTCCAGTCAGCACAGAAATCTAAATTCCTACAGGTAAAGGCACCAGATTCTGTGAATTAAATTGATCATTAGTGGGAGGCAGGAGATATGTGCTGATCATAGCTGAACAACCATAATGAGGAAGCAGAGAACTGTTTTCAGCCAGACCTATAGTACTTAAGATTACGAGTTAATATCAGCACCCTTGACTTTAACAATATTTATCCCTGGCATTTCCACACATATGCCTTGCACCAAATATATTCAGCTTCATCTCCTGCAGGTCTTGAGATTAAACCCCTTGCTTTCTCACCTTGTGATCTGGCATTAATAGCTGATTGAAAACTCACAGACATGACTGACATCTTCCTAGCAATGTGAGCCAGTGGAATTAATGAATGTAAGGCTGGAAAGCAAGGGTCAGTTTGGAAATGGGATTTCTGTTGCCAGCCAGCCAGCCACTCCAGGACTGGACAATCAGGGGTGATATTTTTCCCCCCTTAGCACTGAGTAAAATTGGTTTGGAGAAGAAAGCTGCCTGGAAATATGCAGTTACTTCATTGCCAGACTTGGAGGTTGATGAACAGGATTGCTAGTCTGGCTGACTTTTTCTTTTCTAACCCCATGGAGCAAAAACTTATTCCAAGCAACTAGTTTAGCCTGTCTGTTCTTATAGCTTTGCCTTGCTACCGGCAAAGTCCTTAAAATGTGGGACTTCTAGGGGATCGGATGGCTCAAGGAACTGCCGATCAGACATGGATCCTATTGTATTTAGGTCAATGATAACAACACAGATCAAGATTGTAGTGACCAAAAGTTAATAGATGCTTAGCAGCTTCAGTGGAATGTTGAGGGGCATCAAGGTCTGAAGACCGTGTCACTGTAAAGGGGTTTTCTTCTGTATCATAGGTGGGCCATTTTGGGAGAAGCATGTATCTAGATCAGTGGTTCCCAGCCTTTTCACTAGTGTGGGCCCCCAGTGACCCCCCAACCTTTTGCAGACCCCCATCAAAGCCAATTCAAACTGCTATGTACACTTTGTTCAATGAAAAAGGAAACCACAACAGATTTTTGGCCAGCAATTAACATTTTTGGAAGATATTTAATTTAAAATAATTGTAACTTTGCAATTAATTTAAAACTTATTGGCTATGTTTACACTAGCATCCCCCTTTTGAAAGGGGCATGCTAATCAGATACTTTGGGATATGCTAATGAGGCACTGTAATGAATATGCAGCACCTCATTAGCATAATGATGGCCGTAGCACTTCGAAAGTGTTGCTTTTGATTGCGTGCGGCTCACCTACATGGGGCCCTTTTCGAAAGGACTCTGCACACTTTGAAATCCCCTTATTCTTATAACCAAATAGGAATAAGAGGATTTCAAAGCGTGCGGCATCCTTTCGAAAAGGACCCTGTGTAGACAAGCCGTGTGCTGTCAAAAGTGGCACTTTTGAAGTGTTGCTGCTGCCATTATGCTAATGAGGTGCTGCATATTCATTGCAGTGCCGCATATCCCAAAGTGTCTCATTAGCATCCCCCTTTCGAAAGTGGGGTGCAAATGTAGACATAGCCATTTTCTATTATCATTTTTATTTTTTTTCATGGACCCCCTGCAGTACTCTCAAAGACCTCCAGGGGTCCATGCATGGGTTGGGAACCACTAATCCAGATCATGTATCTTAGCCCATAACCATAATACCAGAACTGACATTGTTGGTGCTCATGTTACCCTTTTTCTGTGGCTCCAGTCTGCAGTTCTGCCAATGTTGCTCTTTTTTATCGTCCCTTCCGAAATTATAAGATGTGCTGGTAGTGTTGTGCTGAGATGAACCAAGAATCAAAATTTCAGAGTTAAACAGTTTTCACTAAGGGTAACTTCCATTACTGGCAGTACTCTAGTCACAGCATGAACAAAAATTGGAATGATGTTGGCTTTTAGTTTCCTTCTCCGTTCCCTCTGTCCTTTTGCAGGGACAAAAATGGAAAAAGGGGGAAACATAAGAGGGAGTGAGAGGATGTGGGCAAAAAGAAGAGTGAGAAAATCTCCAAACTGAAAAATCTGAAACTTTCTTTTTCTTCATTTAAATCATTGTTCTGGGGAGGCTGGGAATGAGGGGTTCAGTTAACAGGCTGCCCTGAAGAGAGGGGACAAACCCAGCCGTCTCTGACCACAGCAACTTGGGGCCAGGTGAGGAGGGCCTGTCCATGGCTGCTGCAGTGGGCACAGCTGGGGAGCGGGTGAATGTCCCCAGCTGGTGGACAGACAGACACACACACAAAAAGACACACTCTCTGAACTGTATAGATGATAGCTGTCCCTGTCTCCACCCTGCCCCCTGCTGGCCCAGTGAAGTTATAGCTCTTCTGTTCCCCATCTCTGGACCTTTGCTGCACCCTCACATCCCCTGTCCTTCCTACCAGACTTCTCCCTTCCATTTCACGAGAAGCAATAGAATTCGAGGCACACCCTATTGTCCTGGCACAACCCAACCCATACCTTGTTTTGAGTTATGATAAGAGGAAGCTGCACACCAAATTTGGTGGTCCTAGCTCTTACCAGTTAAGAGGAGTGCTTGACCAAGTAGATTTAGATGGGTTTCCCCCAGCGTTTCAAAAAGTGCTTTTCAGCTCTGCCAGCTACATGACTGCACTTTCTTTCTATCTCACAAACTGTGAATAACCTAGAATACGTACAGGAAGAGGAATAAAGCAAACTGGTGCATTTGCTTACAGTTTTCATCCAAACTTAATCAAATGAAACAGAAAGAATCTGGGTCATTTGTGAAAATGGAACAAAAAATATGGTCATTCTGTTTACAACAGGGGGGCAATTCCATGCGGGTTATAATAAAGCCATTCTCTCAACTCTCTAAGAGCGCTCACCAAAAATCCACCTTATTACCACAGCACAGTGTTTCCATTGTGAGGGACCAGGATCATTCCTTCCGCTAGCTATTAATTCTGTATGGCTGTGTACCACTTTCCAGAGACCCTTTTTTTTAATGCCATGGCTGTGTAGTGCATTGCAATAATAAACAATCATAGGCTCAGGCTTCCACTTATAGCTCAGTCTCATTAAAAATTAACCTGAAGTTTTACTAGATGCTGGCCACAAGCTCCCAGTAACTTCTTACACCACAATGACAAGACCCTTCTGTCATTTTCATCTTCCTTATAAAGGGAAAGGATAATTTACTTGTTTGGTGTCTTGCTGCAGGCCTTCTCGAGGAATGAAAAATTCTGCCTGGTTACAGGTGACCGTGCAGTGAAGCATCAAGCCAAAAAGAAATGGTTATAATACATTTAAAAAAAATAGACCATTACTAGCAATTAAAAAATGTTTGTTCTAAGTTCAAAGTCATAATTAAAGTCCTGCAAAACTGCAGATATTGGTTTTACGCCCATGGCTCTCTTCTGTGGATATGGATGTTGATGTGCATACCAACTGTCTATCTAGAACCCTGCAAATTTGTGAATATCTGCTTTATACCCATGGATATCCACATATCATTTGTGCAGATGCAGATACAAGATTGGTATCCATACGGGGCGTTAACCATCATAATGTTTCTTTGACTGTGTTAGAGTAATAAGCATGTATCGTGGAAAATAGTTCCTTTCATTTCTGTGTCCTTCTTGTATGTGTTCAACAAGTCACTTTAATTCAAACGGGAGATAAACATCTCAATCCTCGTCCTTTAAACGGGAGTCCTAGGTTTCAGAGAGAGGCTGAGGTTAGTCAAAAGTAACTTCAGGTCAATAAAAATGATGGTTCTAAGTAACCATCATTTTTTAAAAAAACTGGGTCTACATTTGGAGAGGGAAGTGTGGTGAAAGTGACCGAAAACCAGATATAATTTTATCAATCTATTATCCATGTAGATATTCAGCATCTATCTATCTATCTAATTGGTTTTGTAAGTCTCATAGAAGTAAGCATAATGCAAACTTGCAAGCCCCACTGTATACCCTTTGATAACCTGAAAGGTGGCGGGGCTACCTGATATGCACTTGTAACGCAAGCGTGCATCCCAAGGTCATGCTCAGGAGGGGTGAATTGGAGAAATATCCAATAAAAACCAAACTAGCAGTCGCCAGTGACCCCAAGCCCACTCATGCTCTGAAAGGCGTGCTGCTGGAGGATAACGAGGGACCCACGTTCCCTTTCATTCCTGAGAGTCAACCCATTTTGATCAGCAGCACACATGAATGGTGCATGGAGAGCAATATGGAAGCAATTACTTTAAGAGCTGTGTTTTGGGCAATTCCCCAAGAGACATCGGACCCTATATTTATGAAGCCCAGTGCATCGGGCCCTAATGAAGCAATTAAGCAAAGGGTCCTCTGCCTTTGATCTAAATGTGGTAATTTTTACAAAAACATTGCCGAGTGATAGATACCCATAACTCAGAGTCCTTAATTGTACTTAATTTGTTTGGAATACGAATGTGCATTTAATTAAGCCTGGGCTTTGCCCACATGTTTCAAGAAAGGCTGTCAAGGAAAATTAAGACCCAGTTTGCTTTCAAAGTTACTGGTTTTTATCAGGCTAGGACAGCGATCTTCGAACAGAAGGTTACAGATAATTAGGCAGAGATCTCAAGCCAAAAAAAAAAAGGGAGAGAGAGAGAGAGAGAGAGAGAGAGAGAGGGAGAAAAGACACTGTACAGCTGAGAAAGAAGGAAAAAATATCGCTGTTGAGGAAACCTAAGAATTGGCGGCTCACATAACTAGGTCATGCATGGCTAGAATTTGGTAAATGTAACCTGTTGGTTGCAATGTGTTTTGCATTCTTTAACTCGGGGAGTGTGGCTGAGAGCTGGGCGCTGTGTTTAACAGTGTAAGCTATGGAAGGCCAGGATTACAATTCATGCTGCGCCAAGGGGCCTGGGAGTAGGCAGGGCAGAGGGATGAGAAGCAGAGCTGGCCCTCTGTGCTTTGTTTGTTTGTTCAGATTTGTACAAATCCAAAACAACTGGGGGCAGTAAGTGAAAGAAAATGTTATTCTCCCTCCTCCACACTGTGCAATTCTTGGCTGCAGTTTAGGGCCTGGCGCCATCACCCTTACTGAACTGCAACTTCCTAGGGGAGGCGTCCAGTTGATTCTGATGGGAAGAGTCACCCAGGACAATAACTCTTTGATCTGGCCTGGGTTGGCTTGGAGCTGCATTGACCCTGGAGCAGCCTGGGGAACAAACTGTGACTCAGACCCACAAGTCCCCTCTTTGTTCTTGCTGGAGAGTGAGTTGCTTCACCCCATTTTGTGGAGCAGCAACTCTCCATGGGACCCCCCCCATCCATCAAGTTCAGGGAGGAAAGCTGAGCATGCCAAGTCTTGCTCCCAGAGCTGAGGATCAGGTGAGGGTCTGTGCTCTGAAGCTGTCGCATAGGATACTTGTGCATTGGGCAGCTCTGTCCGTCCTGGTGCATCCCTGTGTGAAATGTCACACTGGAGAGAGGCGGGGAGTGAAAGAAGATGTGCAGCCCTCCCATCCATGAGCCTAAGGGTTGTGCCCTGGGGTATGAGCAGGGAGACCATGTTGCCTTGTCCTACCTCTCCTACAGGGTACTACTACTAATATTAATATTGCTGTGCATTTTGCACCTTTCACTATGTGCCAAGGCCTGTGCAGGACACAATCAATGTTTCAAGGAAGTTGGAGTGTCTAGTGGGGGAGCAAGGAGCTGACAGGCTGGAGAGCCCAGTCTTCTGTTTCTAGCTCCAACACTGCCTCACTGTCTAACCTGGTACAGGCCACTAAATTTCTGTCTTAACTGCCCTATGTGTAACTGAAGCAGGTAATACTTCCCCTCCTTCCAAAACTGTTCAACGATCCTCAAGTATAAGTCACTTTATATAAGTGAAATAGTTAATATTAATTACAGGTTGAAACTGTAAATTACAGCTAGATAACAGCATGGAACACTGGTTGTGTCTACACCAGTCAAAAACTTCAAAATGGCCATGCAAATGGCCATTTCGAAGTTTACTAATGAAGCACTGAAATACATATTCAGCGCTTCATTAGCATGCGGGCGGCCACGGTACTTCGAAATTGATGCAGCTCGCCGCTGCGTGGCTTGTCCCGACGGGGCTCCTTTTGGAAAGGACCCCACCTACTTCGAAGTCCCCTTATTCCCATCTGCTCATAGGAATAAGGGGACTTCGAAGTAGGCAGGGTCCTTTCGACAAGGAGCCCCATTGGGATGAGCTGCGCAGCGGCGAGCCGTGTCAACGTCGAAGTGCCGCGGCCTGCCGCATGCTAATGAAACGCTGAATATGTATTTCAGCGCTTCATTAGTAATCTTCGAAATGGCCATTTGCATGGCCATTTTGAAGTTTTTGGCTAGTGTACACATAGCCACTGAGAGCCAGGGCTGGTGGCTGTAAGCAAACTTTATGGGACCACGTGAAAGTTGGCCAGACCCATGATAGGTGGTCGTCCAGCTAACTAAAATCATGCTGGATTACGGATGTTATCAGACAAGTGTGTTCCAGATTAGAAAGGTTTAACCTGTATTTTTATCACCATAGTTATTGCACATCCCCAAAGACCTCAATGCCTTTGTAATGCCACTGGGATCACCAAAAGTATAACTGGATGCAAAAAAGAATGAGGTAACTTCATGGAGGATAGGTCCATCAATATTGATTAGCCAAGGTGGTCTGGGATGCAAATTCCTGCATGGGATGACTCTAAATCTCTGAATGTCAGAAGGCAGGCGAGAGAGACAGCGGTAGTTATTTCCATAATTGCCCTGCTCTGTCTACTGCCCCTGAAGTTCTAGCTGTGGTCCCTGTCAGAGATGAGATCTGGGCCTGGATAAATCTTAGTCTGACCCAGTACAGCCATTCTTAAGAATTGTATCTTGCACAGTCTGTTCATCATCAGGTCTGTAAGTATTTCTTCACTGGGGTAGGTGTTCTTCTTGTGAAGCATAGCCTATTTGTATATAACTTTTCTCAGAGGAGTAGCTGTGTTAGTCTGTAGTTTCACAAAAAACAAGCTGTGCTACCAGCCTGCTTGTTTTTTATGTTCAACTTTTGCACTATCTACCTGTGCCCCTCTGCAGAGTAAAACCTCCTGTTTCTACTAAGCCAATTCTTTCACAGCAAATTGAATTTTGGAGGAAACCCCTCACAATCATGAAATTTTTTTAGCTGTGTATTTAGAGGCTCTTCCCTTTTTCTTCTCTGCTATCTGAAAGGAAATAAACTGCTGGGGTCTTGTATGCCCAGTCTCAAAGAAAATATATTTTAATAATGAGTGTCTGGATGAGGACAACACAGGTGAAGTCAGTTTCTGACTCTGCAAAATGATCTTTTCAGCACAATGAAGACTTCAGGAACAGACTTTTTCCGCTTTTTATGATTCCTATAAAAATGAAATTTATCACTTACCATTCATACACACAACTTATTTTTAGGCCTCTCCTTGTTATATTAATACTACGGAAACTCAGTTGTGCTTGGGGCCCCAGTGGGCTAGACACTGTGAACAAATATTAAGGAGAGTCTCTGCCCTGAGGAGTCTGAACAGACAACAGAGCAGACAAAAGAATTATGATCCTCATTTTACAGATGAGTAATTGAGGCCTGGGGAGATTAATGAGTTATCAAAGGTCACAGAGCAAGGCCCCATAATAGCAGCTTTTATAAAAACAGTCATTGACCAAACACCACACTTTGTGCTGTGATGAACTCTATGTGAAGGAAGCTGACTTTTTTACTGTGAGATGGTACTTGACCTTGTCTTCTTGGGTGGCTCAACCCAAACATTGGCACAACACCCAGAACTGCATCAGACCTAATTTAGTATAAAATTTGCTGACTTAATATAAACATAATAAAATAAAATAAATCCTATGGCATAAAAGTCCCCTTTGGCTAGCCTGCTGCATACCTACCAAGGATTTATGACATGCTGTCACCAGAATGTTAGACAGGACATATATTGCAGGCATACCCTACCTCTGGACCTTTAGGCTCTGTGTGTTAAGGGTGTCTGACTTTGTTGGTCACCCTGGAATAGTATTCTGGAGGGGAGAGAATGAGGGGCAAGAACAAGGGGGTAATAAGTGTAAAAGTGAGGACCAACAACTTGACTGTAAATGGGTGACATTGTACATTCCAAAGCCAAGCTGAGGAGGTTTCTGTGATTATTATATAGCCGCTAAGCACATTGAATGGGTTTCCAAGCACAGATCCTGAGTACCATTCTTTGAATGGTAAATGAGTATGTTGGCTGTTTCACACTCTTACCTGTGTTTAAAATTTTTACAGCAATAATTGCAGAATTTGAAAGGACATAAGAGGTGGATTTAGGGGTCTCTGGGGAAATCAATTGTTTCCTGTTTCAGCAGCTTCTTCATCATGACTTGCTTTCTTGGCCACCGAGTGATGTTCTATTAATCTCAGTGTGCAGAGATTACAGTGAAAAGCAGAGCTGTGTTGAACCTCAGTTTATGAAATCACCACCTCTGCCTCTTGAATAGGAACACAGAAGTGCCTTTGGATCTACTGAGCATGTATAGAACTAGATTACTACCTAGCTGGTGAAAAATGCACAGAAAAGAACCATTCATGAGCCGTTCAGATTGTGCATTACTCTCCATGGCGCTGTCACACTGGTATCAAAGCAACAAAGCAATCCTCGTCCTCCTTGTTCAAGTGCCAATCGATTGTGCACCCTAATATTTACCTATAACCATTTCTACATCACACCATGACATTGGGAGTTGATTTTAGAGTGAAGTGTGTTACCCCCAGTTTGATGATATGGGAAGTATCCATGATTAAAATCACTTCTTATATCATAGGTGTAGCGAAGTGGCATGTGTGAGGATTTTATTCCCCAGGTTAGGTTGCATGTGGTTCCTACTGTCCTGTAGTAACCTGAGGTGGGTGCTTCAGTTTTCCTAGGCGCAGCATCAGTACACAGTGGTGGCAGGAGTTTCAGTGTGATGACTTCTCACATGTAGACAATGGGCCTCTATGCTCTTTGTAACCTAGTGACCTCTTTCTTCCCCAGGAAACAGGACAAGGGAGAGAGGAGGGGCCTGGCAGGTTTGAATAGGAACTGGGCAGTTCAGTGGGGCAGGCTCATTTGGCTGGAGAGGGAGGAAGGAGGGCCAGGGCCCCCTCTCCCCAAGATGGATTGTTCTGATGGCTTCTGGTTTCTGTGCTGACAATTCTGTTCTACACTGTGTCCCTTTTGACTAATAACCCTCCTGTTCTCCCTGCACTGTGGAGGGGGTGCAGAGCCCGGTGACCCCCTACTCACTCCGTGACATCAGGGAAGGCCCACTGACAGGGGGATGGGCAAACAGGACAGTTGCCCTGGGACCAGGGGATTCAAAAGGGACCAGGGCTCCCAGCCGCTGCCACCCCTGCTACAGAAATGGCAGCATGCAGAACCCTGGACTCTTTCTGTTGCTGCCAAAGCATTGTGCAGTGTGCTCCAAGTGGTTCTGCAGGCCAGGGGGGTCATCGTGGTGCACTGCATGTGGCATGGAGGTCTGGCAGTCCCAGCCCTGATCCTTCCACCTGAGGCTCCACCCCTTCTGGGAGCATGGAGCCAGCCCTCCTCCTCACTGTGCCTGGGGGCTCGGCAAATCTGTCTGCTCCCCCGTCATAGGGAATAACCCTCGTGAGCTGGGTGCCATTAAGGGAAGAGCGAATAGGTTTGGGGGAAAAAATCTCCTTTCCTCCCACCAGGAGTGTTTTTTGGAACCAAAAGCAAAGAGAGATTTAATATGATTTAATGTCCTGATCCATATTTGCCATTTCCAGGTTTTGGCAGTGGGAGGCAGTGCATAGATCAGATATACTAAAAAGTGCAATGTGATATATTGGTCTCTTAAGACTTGGTGGGGTCCAGAAGTTCCTATTCCAGGGACATGGGAATAAACACAGGCCCTGGGGACGGCACTGTAGCAGGAAGAGAGGATGCAGTCCTGAGGAATTAGGAAAACACAGATACTGTTCATTTAAGGGCCCAGGGCTAGGAGCTTTATAGTATTGCATAGGGCAGGGCTTTCTTCTCCTTTAACCAGTCAGAGTGAAGCTCTTCAAGGCCAGGAGAGAATATTCAGTGAATGTCAACCCTGGTACAGAAAAAGAGGCGGAAGGGCCAGGTATCACAGGATCACAGACTCGTAGCACTGGAAGGAACCTTGAGATGTCATCAAGTCCAGTCCCTTGCACTCATGGCAGGAACAAGCACCACCTAGGCCATCCCTGACAGGTGTTTGTCTAACCTGCACTTAAATGTCTCCAAAGATGGAGCTTTCGCAACCCCCCTGTGTCAGAGTGACTATTCTAGTACTTAACCACTGTGACAGGAAGTTTTTCTGAATGTCCAGCCCAAACCTTCCTGGCTGCCATATAAGACCTTTGCTTCTTATACCATCATCAGAGGTTAAGGAGAATATCTCATGATAGAGCCTGTTTTGCCAGCACACAAAGTTCCACCAAGTTTATGAACTGTGTATGCTTAGCCAAACTGCACCCAGTCTGGAATCCTTTGGAAGTTTGCCTTTCACATTTAAATATTAGTTCATTGCTGGCTCGTTTAGTTTTATGTGCTGCTTGACCCATTGCTGCTCAGACCGAGGTACCATGACAACCCACTGGGCTGGCCAATAGTTTATGGTTATTTTGGTTGAAATTGGTTTGTTGATACTTCTCCATTCTGAGAGAACCAGCAAGTTATGATGATGTAGTGGCTAATCGGGGCTGACAGGACAGACAGTTCATCTTTCACTCTGCTTGCAATGTATGGCTCTCAGAGACAGGCAGACACTCATTTTGTCTTCTTCTTGTGGCCTCTTTAGTTTCCAGTCCATTAAAGCTGACACATCCAATACATGGCCTGTCAGGCATTGCTGCCTTTCAAGCAGAGCATCTTCTTTCCTGCTGCTCCTCCCATGTCTTCACTCAGGCTCCACTAGCATATTTCAAAAGGCTCTGGCATGCTTGCAGCCAGAGCCATCTTTCACGGAAACCACTGAGTGCCTTCCCATTGACTGCAATCTGAGAGCTCACCCTCTCCAGTGTTCCCAATGGTTTGTGGTTCATATGAACATTGAAACAAGTCCTTCGCAGCGGGAAGTAACTATATTTAAAACAAATATCAGAGAGGTAGCCGAGTTAGTCTGTATCTTCAAAAACAACACGAAGTCCTGTGGCACCTTCTAGATTAACAGATATTTTGGAGCATAACCTTTGTGGGCAAAGACCTACTTCGTCATGCATCTGACGAAGCAGGTCTTTGCCCACGAAAGCTTATGCTCCAAAATATGTTAGTCTATAAGGTGACACAGTACTTCTTGCTGTTTTTATATTTAAAACAAATCTGCTGCATGTGTGTTTCCAAGATAGTTTAAAAACCAGTGGACAAGAAACCATATGCCAGGTTCATTCAATCAGGGTTAGTCCTCCACTTCTATATTTACTGGTGCCTCCTCAGGTATTGGGTGATCACAACCCTTGTGGGCCATGCATTGCCATTTGCAGAATATGGGAGTAGTGGCAGGAAGCGCTGTCTTGGTCTCTGTCAGTTCCCCCTGCTCTTATTGGCTGCAAATTGGGACCTGCGGCTAATGAGATCTGCAATCACCTGATGGGGTGCAGATAAATATAGTGGCAGCAGTCCCCCCTCCCACCCTCCCCAAGGACTAACCCTGGCAGGCCACTGCTTTTTTTTATTGCCCCCCTGTACTAAGCAGTCCAGTCCAATGTTCCCTCTAATCTTGTCCATCCATTGGTGGATTTTTTACATCCATTTGCAGAATAACTTTATATGTGCACTGAGGCATGTGCAAATTGTACAACACGTGTCATGACAAATCCCTGACTGTGGCCATTGTGCTAATCATCTGGGTATCATTTGAATCTCTCCTGAGTGCCGCCGCCCAAGCAAACAGCTGACAGGGAAGCACTGGTCCTCACTTCCCCTCTAGAGCTTTCCATGCACAGTCCTTGATGTTCTTGATAAAGGCTGTAATTCACATTATTTCCCTTGTACAGACAGGAAAACATGTCTTAGAAAATAAACATCCTAAGAGACAGTGCTGTTATGAATCTGCTGGGCAGAAGCAGGCAGGCAAAAAAGACATCATGGCCGGTCACAGCAACATTTTTTCTCTTGCATTGCTCTTTCATCTAACGATCTCAGAGTACTTCCTGTGCATAAATCAGTCAAACCTCCCAACATGCCTGGTGGGAGGTATTGTTATCCCAACACTTCAGGTGAGGTGAGGAGAAAGGAGGGCTAGATCCAGACTGCTGTTTGATGTGTATGACATGATTGGTATCACAGAGGCTTGGTGGGATAATACAGGAATGGAATATTGGTATAGAAGGGTACAGCTTACTCAGGAAGGATAGGCTGGGTAAACAGGGAGGAGGTGGTGTCTTGTCTATTAAAAATGTGGACTGACATGGAGATGGATGAAGGAGACATGCACTGAGAGTCTCTGGGTTAGGTTAAAAGGGGTTAAAAAGCGAGGGTGATGTCATGCTAGGTATCTACTACAGACCACCTACACAGGTAGAAGAGGTGGATGAGGCTTTTCCTAAGCAACTGACAAAATCTTACAAAGTGCGGGATTTGATGGTGATGGGGACTTCAGCTATGCAGCATATGTTGGGAAACTAACACAGTGAGACACAGACTATCCAGAAAGTTCTTGGATTGCATTGATGACAATTTTTTATTTCAGAAGGTGGAAAAAGTTACTGGAGGGAAGCAGTTCTAGATCTGATTTTAAGAAATAAGGAGGAACTGATTGAGAATTTGAAAGTAGAAGGCAGCTTGGGAGAAAGTGATCATGAAATCCTAGAGATCACGATTCTAAGAAATGGTGAAAGGGAGAACAGCAAAAGTGAGACAATGGCTTCCAAGAAGGCAGATTTTGATAGATTCAGAGAGTTGGTAAGTGAGGTGCTATGGGATGCAAGACTAAAATGAAAAACAGCCGAAGAGACTTGGCAGTTTTTCAAAGGGACATTATTAAGGGCCTGAAAGCAAGCTATCCCGCTGAATAGCAAGGCTTGAAAGTATGGTAAAAGACCACCTTGGCTTAGCCAGGACATCTTGCATGATCTCAAAATCAGAAAGGAGTCATATAAAAAGTGGAAATTAGGAGGAAATTACAAAGGATGAATATAAGCAAACAATAAATATATGCAGGGGCAAGATTAGAAAGGCAAAGGCACAAAAGGAGCTCAGACTAGCTAGAGACATAAAGGATAACAAGAAGACATTATCTAGCTATATTAGAAGCAAGAGGAAGACCAAGAATAGGGTAGATCCAATACTCAGTGAGGAGGGAGAAACAATATCAGGAAACTTGGAAATGGCAGAGGTGCTTAATGACTTCTTTGTTTCAGTCTTCGCCAAGAAGTCTGATGCAGAAATGCCTAATGTAGTGAATGCTAGTGGGAAGGGGGGAGGTTTAGAGTATAAAATATAAAAAAAAGAAGTTAAAAATTACTTAGAAAAATTAGATGTCTTCAAGTCACCAGGGCCTGATGAAATGCATCCTAGAATACTCAAAGAGCTGATAGAGGAGGTTTCAGAAACTTTAACTATCATCTTTGAAAAAGTCCTGGAAGTCAGGAGAGATTCCAGAAGACAGGTAAAGGGCAAATATTGTGCCTATGTATAAAAAGGGAAAAAAGAACAACCCAGGAAACTACAAACAAGTCAGTTTAACTTCTGTGCTGGGAAAGATAATGGAGCAAATAATTAAGGAATTCATCTACTAACACCTGGAAGAAAATAAGGTGATAGGTAACATACAGCATGGATTTGTGAAAAACAAATTGTGCCAGACCAATCTGATAGCTTTCTTTGACAGGATAACAAGCCTTGTGGATAAGGGAAACACAGTGGATGTGGTATACCTAGAATTTAGTAAGGCATTTGTGATCTTCTTATCAATAAACTAGGCAAATACAACTTAGATGGGGCTACTATAAGGTAGGTGCATAACTGGATGGATAACTATTCTCAGAGAATAGTTATTAATGGTTCACAATCATGCTGGAAGGGCATAACAAGTGGGGTGTGTTTTGGGGCAGGGGTCTGTTTTGGGACCAGTTCTGTTCAATATCTTCATCCACAGTTTAGATACTGGCATAGAGAGTGTGCTGATTGAGTTTGCAGATGATACCAAGCTGGGGGGGCTTGCAAACACTATTCTGGGATGTGTTAACAGGAGTGTTGAAAGCAGGACATGGGAAGTCATTCTTCCACTCTACTCAGTGCTCATTAGACCTCAGTTGGAGTATTGTGGCTGGTTCTGGGCACCACATTTCAAGAAAGGTGTGGAGAAATTGGAGAAAGTCCAGAGAAGAGCCACATGAATGATTAAAGGTCTAAAGAACATGAGCTATGTGGGAAGACTGAAAGAACTGGGCTTGTTTAGTTTAGAAAAGAGAAGACTTAGAGGGGACATAACAATAGCCTTCAACTTCCTAAAAGAGGGTTACAAGGAGGCAGGAGAAAAGTTGTTCTCTTTGGCCTCTGAGGATAGGACAAGGAGCAATGGGCTTAAACTGCAGCAAGAGAGGTTTAGGTTGGACATTAGGAAAAACTTCCTAACTCTCAGGGTGGTTAAACACTGGAATAAACTACCTAGAGAGGTTGTGGAATCTCCGTCACTGGAGATATTTAAAAGCAGGTTAGGTAGATACCTGTTGGGTATGGTCTAGGCTGTGCTTGGTCCTGCCATGAGGGCCGGGGGCTGGACTTGATGACATCTTGAGGTCACTTCCAGTTCTAGTGTTCTATGATTTTATAAGGTGCAGATGAATGAGCAGGCGCATCTATCCTTAAATGGCTGGCCCAAGGTCATACAGCAAGTCAGTAGCAGAGCAGTGAATAGACCCCAGAAAAGGGGATTTCAAGCTCCTCACTTTCATCATTTAATAGCACTACCTAAAATAATGTATCTATTTCACAGCTAGAATTTAGGCAAAGATTGAACTTTGTCAGTCTTTTCATTCATCCATCTCTCTTCTTTCATGATTTAGCCAATGGCTCCTTTCCTCCCTCTTCTACCTTTCCAAAAAAGAAAGACAAGAAGTGAAATGGAAGTAGAGTGAGGGGGTAAGAAAAGTCCTTAGTGGCCCTGCTGCCTTTTCCCAAACACTCTACTTACAGTGCCTAACCCTAGAATCTAAGATGCAATGCAAAGTTGCCCTGTTGCCTGACTCCTAGCACAATACTGATATATAGATAGACTGAGAGATACAAAACTGTTTGCCCATGGTAATATGACACTGGAATGAGCTTCTTTTTTCTAGCCTCATGATCCTCTGATTCTTTCTATTATGTCAGTTTTAAGATATTTTATTGCAATTTTGTATCTGATAGTCCAATAATTATCTTCATAGGGTTAATCCCTACCCCACAGCCATGCCATCAGGACGCTACATGAGAGTCTTAAAAGAGCTATTATTTATAGCATGCACTCTTTTCAATTCAGAGGAATCATTATTTATAATTCACTGATTGGCAAAACCAGGGCAGCAATTTCCAAAGTATAGTACATTACTTTGCTATGGTTTTGTCTGACAGACCCGCACTAATTACTTGGTGTGGTTTTGATGTATTGCCAACAGTGGGTTGTAGGAAAATGTGTCTCACTAAAGCTTGGGGTCCCCTAAGCCAAAAGTAAAACAAACAGTAAGAGATCCTTATCAGAGTAAAACCCCTTACTAGCCAGGTACAAAAAATTCACTTAAAAAAAAATCTAGCCAGAACTTCTGTTTGTGCTTGAAAACATTCAGGTTCACATAGTTAGGGCTGAGGGCACAAGTCCCAAATCTGCCTTTTCTATGAACAGCAAATCCAACAAGACCATCCCATTGCTTTGGCTTGCAGGGAGATACCTGGTTTTTGTTTCTGCCTCTGCCACTGGCTCTTTGTGCGATCTTGGGCAAGTTTTAACCTTCTGACACTTCAGTTTACTCCTTTGTAAAATGGGGTATTACTGGGCGATAGCTAATGTGGATACAGCAAATTATAAGCCTCATCTTAAAGGTGCTATGGATGAGCATTTTATTATTATTCTGATCCACTCCATTTTGGTACAGAACCTATTTAAATCCATCCCTGCTTCTTAAGTTTATTCTTTCCCTAAATCAAAGTTGGGAGTCAGCATTACAAATGTGAAGATTATCATTTTGTCTATGGCCCGATTTGAGCCAAACATTGAAGTTTGTGCTTAACTTTAAGAAAGTGATTAATTTCCACTGGGACTACCTATATGTGTACATGTTCTGTTGAGTTTGGGTCCTATATCAGCCTTGATAAAAGAGAAGGGCTGTGTGTGAATGTGAATGAATTTATGATCCCAACCAGAGCATCAGCACAACAAGAATACAATAAATAAGTCACACAAAAGGGTGGAAAATTCATCCAAGACCCTAATTAATAAATGTAACAGGAGAGAAACGACAAGCTGTGCATTTCCACGGAGGCTGAGCTTTTGTGGGATGGATAGGAGCTGCTGAGCATGTCCTAATGGCGGGGGGTGTGTGTGTGGAAAAACCAGCCACAGACCTCAGCATCTAAACAGTAAGAATATTGAACCAGAGGTCCTTGAGTAATTGTCCTTTCTTCACTCTGGGGGTGAAAAGGGTACATTAGGCATTCGCTAGCAGCAAATGGTACCTGACATCTCTTTAAGTGAAAGTCAGTTTGGAATTTTTTTTAATGGCCAGGCATAAATCTTTTAAATTATAAATCAATAAATAGTTAATTCAATAATAGAAATCTTTTAAATATTTAATGAGTCATATGCAGAATGGCTCTATAACTGGATGGTGATGGAATGGTGTCAAAGGAATTTGAATCAAACTTTTCCAAACTCCCCTGGATTAAAATAGTTATTGATTCAAATTTAAAGTACTAGGAGGGTAGTAAAAATGAGACGGCAGCTGGGGAACGTGCAGCTTACATCTCTCTCATCTGAATCTCAATAAAAGTGCTGGATTCCTGGGGTGTTTGGGGTTTATGATCATTGCTACAAAGAAAATTACAAAACATCTGGACCCAGTTGAGTTTATTTTTTTTCTGTGCATGAATATTAACTGAAACTTTTAATGATGTCTCACTTTCTGACTCAAAGTAACAGCCATTCTGCCCCATGCAGGGGTGAAAGTATCTTAAATTTCTTACAAGTTCTGTCATATCAGTACCCCTCCTCCCCACCAACTCCTGCCCTGAACCCAGGCTGCAGGGGAGGATGTTGTGATAGGACAGTGTGGGGTGGAAAGCAGAGAGTTCAGGACAGAGGATTGGGGGGGCTTTATGAGTCAAGACAGGGGGTTAGAGATGTGGAGGGATGTAGGAGCTCATGGCAGTAGGGGGAGGTATGGGAGTCAGGGCAGGTGTGTGTGTGTGTGTGTGTGTGTAGGGTGGATGGTGGGATGGGAGTCTGTCACCATTGGTGGCTCTGCCCTCTGCTGCTCCTGTTCCCAGCCAAATGGGAGCTGTGTGGGCAATGCTCACAGGCATGGGAGCGGGGCTGAGAGTGCGTGGGATGCTGCAGCACCCCAGGATCCTGGCTCAGTGCCTGGGTTTCTGGCTGCCATCCCCACACACCACGGCTTTGCTCCCAGCCTCAACTGGGGGTGTCAAGGAAGGACAGGGTTAAGGCCCTGTTGCCTGCTGGTAATTTTCTTACTGGTGCATTGCACTGGCTTACTTTCACCTTGAGCCACATGTAAAAAAGGGACTTTTTAAACTAAACTGAGCCTGGGATTCTGCACATGCATCTCTCACTGAAGTCACCAACATTTTTAATAAACACGTACCAGAGTTTTAAAATTAAATCCAGTGTCCAGTTTTGTCCAGGCTGACTTTGGCTCTCTAGCTCTGTAGATAGGGACACTGTTTTCTCTACTGTTAAGTGGGCCTTACAGAGTCATTTTAAAGCTACACTGGTGTTATTACTTAAATCAGAGGCCCTAACCCATCCACTTCACTAGTGTATTGTGGTGGCTGTCTGGCCTATTGAGATTCTCTCCGTTCTAGCTCTCATGGTTACAAAATGCACCTCTCCAAATGTGACCTGAATGAAGCCATGGTAGCATGGTCTTTTCTTACCAGCAACATCAATGATAGTGCTGAGATGTGTGACCTGCCTCACTCAGTACCCTCAACAGGGTATTGACCCTTGAGACTCCTGTTGGCAGGTCGCATGCCATATTTTAATGCCGATCAAGTGTCCAAAAGCAGAATGAGGCAGAAATGGCGTCCTGAGGGGGGACTGAGATCTGCTGCAGTGGAGGAAATATCGAAGAGATATTAAGGCAGGGACAGGTGGAGAACAAAGGATGGGGAAGGGAATGAAGTATAGAGGATCAGGAGCACTGGGGCACCGACTGCACAGTTTCCCCACTGAGCAACGTTGAACTAAAATGGTGAGAATGAACACAGAACACTAGAACTAGAAGAGGTCATCAAGTCCAGTCCCCTGCACTCATGGTAGGATCAGTCAGCGCCTAGACCATCTCTGTTAGATATTTATCTTAAATATCTTCAGTGATGGAAATTCCACAACCTCCCTAGGCAATTTATTCCAGTACTTGACCATCCTGACAATTAGGACATTTTTACCAATGTTGAATCTGAACTATCTTGCTGCAACTTAAGCCCGTTGCTTCTTGTTCTACCATCAGAGGCTAAAGAGAAGAATTTTTTCCCTCCTTGTAACACCCTTTTAGGTACTTGACAGCTTCTTTAATGTCCCCTCTCAGCCTTTTCTTTTCCAAACTAAACAAGCCCACTTCTTCTCCCATAGGTCATATGTTCTAGATCTGTAATCATTTTAGTTGCTCTTCTCTGGACCCTCTCCAGTTTCATCACGTCTTTCCTAAACTGTGGTGCCTGGAATGGAAAAGCTGAATCGCTATATACAGGCCATATTCTATGTTACCGAGCTCCTGATTTTGTGCATCCTCCTGTTTGATGCATGGGAGTCTCCTTGTCCACAGAGGGATGTATGGACTCCTAAATGTATGTTTTGGCCCAGGGGCCACAATGGGAAAGGGACTTTGGCCTCTCACAACATGAGTTTGATATTCTGCCCCGCCCCCCTAGCCCCCAAAATTGCTTATCCTCCAGATGTCTTCCTGGGAAAACATGTAATGTTGTCAGGAGGCAGCAGGGCATGGACTGGGGCAGTCCACCGTCTTCTCCAGTTTGATGTTCCTATTTCTTTCTTAAAGTTTGAGTCAATCCACTGGGAGAGTCAGGCAAGTGTAGTCAGCAAACAGCCTCCAGCCTGACTTCTGCCCTTTCCCAGTCCTCAGAAGAATGATCTGAGTTATCACATTTAAAGCTGCTTCCAGCCTAAGTGCACCCAGACCCATTAAAGAGAAGTAGGGTCCATTTCAGAGCATTACCACATCCTGATGAATTTCACTGAAGTCCAGTTTCTCTTATTCCCCTTTTCTCGCTGTGCCTGCTACTTTACTTCTGCTAATCTAGTAATGACAGCATACGCTTATCTTCTAAACACTTAACAATTTGTAATACGTTACTGCTGCAAATAGTAGCCTTAATCCCATTTTAAAGAAGGGAAAGTTGAAGCAGAGGAGAGTGACTAGACTTGCCCAAGGGAAACCAGAGCCAGAGCTGGGATTAGAATACATGTACAGGTTGCACCTTCTTGATCCAACATGACTGGACCCAAGCAAGAGTATTTGCTGGACCAGGGGAGGTCCCTGCATGGGCTTCGAAGCCTGCAGCAGGCACCCTGCCTTGCCCAACCCTCCCCACCGCACTGGGCTGCAGGGGACCACAGACAAAAGGGAGTTGGGTTTAGGAGCTACAGCCTGCATTCTTGTCTCCCTGTTCTTTGCTCAGTCCATGGGACCAATTCCCCCCACCCCACCCCCGCTAAGTAATCACAACTGCAGGAAGATCTTGTGCAATCTGTGCTCCAAATTGTACATGACCCAATACATCCCCTGGTGGGGGGAAGCCCCAATATTCCTGTCAGCCACCTCAAGGTGCTTTAGAAACATTAATTTTGTTAAGCTTCTGACAACCTAGAACAGTAGCAGAGGGTTACTGCACCCACTTTACAGATGTGTAAAGGTAGTGATACCCTGAAAAGGGCAAAGTATAAGTGTAAGGAATTCATTTGAATCCCTTACAACTGTAGTCAATACCAACCAAAATGGTTCATTACCTGAAGTGAAACCTATTGTTTTCTTCATAAGTGAATATACGATCAATTCTAGCTGGTTCGATATTTCTAAGGGATCAGAGTTTCGTTAATATTCCGCACACCTCTCCTTTCGCTTCATGTGTATCTGGAGGAGCTGTCTTCATATCCCTGGTTTTTTTCCCCCATGATGACAGATACTGTAACCATGACAGTAGATTAATATCTCTTTAATCAGCCAAAATGAACATGACACACAAGGGTGACAGTTCAATTTTCTGGTAACGGATTGTGGCTATCAAACCTTCCTGTTCCAGCTGATTTTTATTCCTGGCAGAGATAATATGGCTTTGGGAGGACCCCAGCTCCCCATCAGCTCATCAGATACCCATTAAATAAATCTCGTAACACATAGGCGTTACTCACATGCCTGTCAGAACTCTGGCTGCTCAGGGAATTAAATGAGCTCTGACACATGGAACGTAGTGAGGCTGTCACTCGGCAGGGTGAAGCCGCAGAACATATTTCAGAATAAACAGTTATGTGGCTCCCTCTCCCTCATTCTTGTTTGTTTGTTGTTGGCTTCTCGGGGTTGAAATGAGGATCAGGCACCAAGTCTGTCCCCTGGGCCGACATGAAAAAGAAAATCTATAGGAAGCAAAAGGCAAATGGGGAAAAGATATAATAACCGCTAGCCACAGAATTAGCTATGCTTAGAGTCTGCAGGGTGGGTTGCAGCCGAGTCTTGTTTCTGAATCTGAAGTTTAGTCGTCAGGATCTCATGCCAATCTTTTTCTTTTATTTTGTGAATGAGATCACTCCAGATGCTGCACAAAAAGCATGGCAAGTCCTCCTACCAAGTAGGCAGGTGGTGTTGTGGGTCCTGACCACCCCCCGCCCTTCAGCTCTCTTTTGTTGTTTAGACTTGCAGTACAAAAATAGGCTTCACATTATGCCACCTCTAGGCAAATGAAAAAAAAAAGATTGGAAATTGTCTGTCTAAATTTCTGTGAATACAATATTGGCACTTCCAACTAACCCATTAGAAATCTAGCAGCTGATAGTAACTCATGCACTCGGGAGTAGAGATAACTGCTGGCATTCTGGGGTGTGATTTTCTTATCATTTTCTAAAGATATCTTCACTAAATATTACCCATGTGAAGACAGGCTACAGAATAGAGATTTTAACTGAGCGTAGGACTCATCATCTGGTTGTGTGAAATTCAACTGTTTCTTTTCACAGAGGTTCACACAAACCACTTCAGACAAAAGAAACAAAAAAGTGAAATGTGTTTTGAAGCCTCTTAGTTTTGCCCGGTTTCCATTCCTACCCCAAAAAGCCTGCCTTCTCCATGTGTATCTAGACCTGAGAGCTCACAAATGTAATCAATTAATTCTGGTTTCCTTACAAAACTTTTTGCACAAGTTCTTGCTGCTCGTCTGGCAGAAAACATGAAACATGTTTATTTTAAAAGATATAAAGCAAGTATTTTGAATAAAAATGTTTCCAAGATAAAATTAACAAAAGAATACCCAACAGTGATAGTAAAACATACCCATATGATTGTAATTATGAAATCAACCACGTCCAACAGAGCAGTCTGTCATTTCCCACTCTTGTTACCATCTCTGTCTTACGAATGAGTTCAAATTTATGCAATTTTTTCTTTATTCTTATTACAGCTTTTTTCATAAATCATCGAGGTTTTAAATGACTACTATATTCTCTAAATTACAGTCAAAGGATGCATTACTTTCTTTTTCACCCCCTCGGTATTCTTTATCTTAATTGCCTAGCTATTTGCCATCTTCTGCTGTTTAAAGGCCCTTTGCCTAAAGGGAAAAGAATAGAATGGGATCCTCCTAGAATATTGCATTGAGTTCTGGAGACCTGCCTACCTGAAAGAGAGTGATAAATGGGAAAGACAAACTGCCATCACGTAGGGGGCTTCTCAAGAAAGGGGGGCTTCTCTCTAAGCCCCCTTCTTAAAATTCAGCTAGCAAATATTTGTAAAACAAAAGAAAAAAGGAAAAAAACCTCTGAAGTGAGCTGCAGTCTAGGGACTATTTGCATGAATTATTTGGATAATCATTTACAAGAATCAAGTCAAGATGCACATGGTCAGTTTAGAGGGTATTCAGAAGTTCCTGTTCCACAAAATATGTAATCAAGTGCATAACTTTAAGCACAGGAATAGTTGCACTGGATTCACTGAGAATAACCACATGTTTGTGTACCTTGACCAATCAGGACCAAACAGAAAAAGAGGTGACATTATTGAATACAGGTGATTTACTTAGCCCTACTTACTGCCACCTGGTCTCTTTATGGCAACCTATGTAAAACTAGGGTGTGGGCTCAGTCATAGAATGCTAGAACTGGAATGATCCATGAGGTCATCAAGTCCAGTCCCCTTCAGTCATGGCAGGACCAGGCACCACCTAGATCATCCCTGTTGGATATTTATCCAACCTGATCTTAAATATTTCCAATGATAGAGATTCCACACCCTCCCTAGGCCATTTATAATATGGCTAAGATGTTAATGCTGCAGGAACTGCTCACCTCCCTGTTTTGGACAACACCTCACCAAATTATGGGCCTTTCCTGAGACTCATGTTCCCAGTCACCTTGCTGGTAGACAGATCTCCATATCTCCTTAGCTGGTCATTGTGGTTTTGTCACATCACCATGAAAGTGAGGACACCATGGCTCCTGGGTGCTGAATTCTCTGCCCTTTGTGCCTAAATGCCAGACCCACAAATTGGGCGGGTGTCAAGGGGCAACTGCCCCAGGCCCCAGCAATACAAAAGAGCCTGGCACCCTCAGCCGCCACTGCTGCCTCAGTAAGGGGCATGCTGTGGTCTGGACAAGGCTGAGGGCTGGCTACGACAGCCCCATGTCCTCTGCCTGAGGCTACGGCCCTTCTGGGTCTGCAGAGCAGGGCTCCCCACATCTTACCCAGTGGCCTGGCAAGGCTGTCGACCCTGCAGCCACACACCAATCGTAACCTTCGAATGTCCTTGGCTGAGGCACTGATCTTCCTAATTTAGGCAAAGAAAAATGTGCCCTTCCAATGAGACTCCATGGAAACCCCCTTCACTTTAAAAAAGCACTGGTTCCTCTTCCATCCATAATTTGGGAACATGCAGTTCAGGAAGGGCCTGTAATTTGATGGAGGTATTTTCCAATTCAGAGCAGTTTCAATAGCATTGGCATCTTATTCATACTAGACAATACATTTTTTTTCTTTTCAAGATGATATTGAATTCTGCACTCCTACATCTAGCTCAGCTTCTGTAGGCTTCGTTCTTTTTTTATCTATCTATCATATATATAGGGGATGTGAAATAAAGGCTTTTAAAACTTTCAGCTATTTTACCAGGCTGTTCACCTGGTAAAATTCATTCAAGTTTTGCTTTTTCTTTACTTTGACAGAGCTGTTAAATTGGTCACAGATTTTATGGGCCATCACCAGCATTAGGGTGTTTTTTTTTGTTTTTTTTTTTAAGTATTTTGGTTTTGACACTTAAAGACATTAGCAAGCGGGTCCGAGAGAAAGAGAGCAAATGTTGCTCTGCGCATGCAGCTACCTTCCTTTTCATGCTCACTGAGTTGGCACCATTGGTTTTAGCAGTAAGAAAGGGACTTAGGGAATTGAGGCAAGGCTCACTCCAGATTGCCTCATCATCTCTCTCACAATGTTTATGATAGTCTTTTCGAAGCCTTAGCACAGCCTGCTGAACATTTCCTGTTATTGTTTGTCTTGGATGTTTCAAAGGGGAGACATCTGACTTCAGATTTTCCCATGTGACATTGCTGCCCTGGGCTCTGTTGTTTTACAGCTTCTTAGCATTACAGGAGGGACTTTGAATGAACCTGATGCTACTGCACTGTTCAGGTCGAGGACTTTGGCCCACACATACAGAAGTATAAGAGCTTTGAAGGCATAACGCACTGCATGTCCATTCATGGCACATGATACTTAGACTCACCAAGGTTACAGACATTTCAGATGAATCTCAGACAGGCTGACACACCGTGAACTAAGGCAAGCTATTGTATCTTTATTTCTCCTGCAAACCTTATGATGTTCTGCTCTCAGCAGTTGGGGTACAGCCCTAATGTCTGTATATGCTAGCTGCAAAAATAGCTGCAGAGACTGTAAAACAAGCAAGCACACCGCATAATGACCAATTTACCTCCCAAACAGGTAATCACCCAGTAGAACAATGATGAACAATCTGTCAGTGTAACGCAAACTAGAACCAAGCCAACCCAAACGTTTGTGCACATTTTTAAAGATCTTTCCTTTTGTGTTCACAGTCATTTCCCTTGCTCACTCCTTGTGAAGTCTGGTGGGAGTTAGATTTGGGGATGAATTAGCGCAATGAAAAGCCAGCAGTTTCAACTTGCACTTTCACACGCTTGAAGACCGCAAACTTTAAAACTCATGCTAATATCTAGTGAAAAGCATTTGTCTCATCCAAGGGGAGAGCTAAGAGAGCGTTGACTGGTCGATGGGACCAATTGCTGTAAATCAACAGGGCTCCCATAGCAAACCCACGAGTAAACCGAACAGATGAAAAATGTCATGGAATTCTTCCAAGCCAGGAAGAAATTCAGGAAAATAGCAAATCAGAGAAAAAGGCAGAGATCGTCGCGTAGATTGCACTTTATGGTTTGTATTACAGGAGCATCTAGAGCAGAGATGGGCAAACAATGTGGCCTGGTGGCCACAATGGGTATAGAAATGGTATGGAGGGCTGGGTAGAGAAGTCTGGGGGAGGCTGTGCTGCCCCAGGCATGGCCTGGCCCCCCCACCCTCTCCAACCCTCTGCTCCTGCCCCTTGACCACCCACCTGGAGCATTGGCACTGGTGGTATGGTGGTCGTGCTACCTAGGCACTGGGGCAGCTTAGGCTGCAGGGGAGGGGAGAGAAGGGAAGGGGCAAGGGGCTGCCCCTGCTTGCTGCACTGCCTGCGAGTTGGGCTGGCTTCCCCAAGCATGGCTGTCTTGACCCATCTCACTGATTGGCGCTTGGGGGCTGGACTGAAAGGTCTTAGAGGGTCAGCTGCGGGCTGCAGGCTGCAGTTTGTTCCCTTCTGATGTAGCGACTCTTGTCAACACTGGGGTCTCATTGTGCTAGGCACTGTAACCACACAGAGCTGCCCACGCCTCGAAGAACTTGCAATCTAAATAGAGGACAGGCACAAGGTTGGTGAAGAAACAGAAGTGAAGTGATTTGTCTGAGGTCACACATGCGCCACGTCTACACTAGCTGGCTGTTTCGAAATAGCACCTGGCACGTCTACACATACTGTACGCTATTTCGAGTTGAAATCGACGTAAGGTGGTGAGACGTCGAAATCACTATCCCCATCAGAAGATGGGAGTAGCGTCCTACTTCAGCATCCAACGTTGAAGTAGGGCATGTGTACATGGTCCGTGTCATACTACGTCGAAAGAGCAGGGTCCTCCATACCAGCCATCAGCTGAGGGGTTGAGAGATGCTCTGGCTAGCCCTTGGGCTCTATGGTTGCAACATGCAGCAGCCCCTTATAGCTCCACGCCCCCTGATTTCCTGTGGCAGGAAGCTGAGAGTGTGCAGGCAGCAGCACAGACACATGCATAGCCTGCATGCCCTCTAGGCATCCTGATCCCCCACCCAGCGCCCATGGCAGCCAGCCAGCCCCCCCACCCGAGTGCCCCCAGGGGGACCCAGGGCTCCCAGCCATCCAGCCAGGGGGGTGAGAGGCGGCAGGGCCCCTCCTAGTCAGATGCCGAGATCCGGGACCTACCGGGGCTTTGGGGAGAGGAGGAGGGGCTCCAGGTAATGGGGAGCAAGCGACGGAACACAGATGCGTTCTTCTGGGTGGCTGAGGACCTGGCTGCTCAGGGTCACCCTGTCCGCACTTCTGACCACATCAGGAGTAAAGTCAAGGAGCTGCGGCAGAGTTACGCCTGGGACACAGCCAGCCAATCTGGGGCCACCCCTGCCGCTTGCCCCTTTTACAGGGAGCTCAGGGAGATCCTGGGCCCCTGGTACACAACCTCCCCCCTGGCCATCCTTGACACCTCAGCCGAGGAGCCCCAGCAGGCCCCAGAGCCGGAGCTGGGCCCAGAGGCCAGCCCTGCACCCCAGGGGCCCCCAGAGGAGCCCACCCCTGGCACAGCAGAGGAGGAGGAGAGCTCCAGCGATGCGGGGCTCCTGACTGACCTCTCCTCCCGCAGCTCCAGCAGGGCATTGGCCTGCTGGGTGTCCCCCAACCATGGGAGCAGACCATCAGGTATGTACCCCAGGTGCACACCCCTGGGTTAAGGGACACGACCAGGGCCCTCCAAACACCCAACTGACCCTGGCCCACCATGGTCCCGCCAGACCACGGCCCCAGGACAGCAGTGGCATGTCCCTCAGAGCACGTCAGCATCTGCCCCCCAGGATGGCGCCATGCCCCATCCCTGGGGGCAGGGGGGAGAAGAACCCCTGAAGGGGGTCGCCCATGGGGGGAAACCACACCCATCATCATCTCTGGGGGACAGGGGATGGGGACCCAGCAGCGGAGAGGTCAGGGGTGTGGGCCACGGGTCAGGGCCCAGACTAACGGCTGTCTTCTCTCTTCCCTGCTCTATTCTGCAGCTGCACCACCTGAGGGCCACGACAGCGTGGACGCCACATCCGTCATGCTGGAAAGCCCACCGGGGGTGTCGCACTGTGGCAGCCAGGCGGCGGAGCAGGGACTGGCCCGGGGATGAGCCCACCACCACTGGAGCCGGCCGCGGGTGGCCACTGACCCCCAGCTCTTTGCCACCCTCTGGTGCCAGGTGGAGGTGTCAGAGCGCCACCTGCAAGTGGAGGAGTGCCGGCTCCACTTGTAGGAGAGAGCATTGGCCTGGTGCCAGGAGGCTTGGGGGTCCTTCATGAGGACCTTTGAGTGGATCGCTGAGTGGATGGCACACGCCGACGCTTCGGCCGCCGTCCCTTCCAGCCATCCTCCACCTGCGCAGGAGCTTGCCGAGAAGGAGGACCGCGTGGCTCAGGAGCTGGCCCGGCCATACCTGCTGGTCCTCCCAGCCCCCACCCAGCCTCGATGGGGCCTCCAGCCTAGACATGGGTCATGCCCCCCCACGCCAGCTGGGCGCTGGACAGTAGGGGCAAGGGGGCCAAGGATTGGGCCCCCAGGCCCTCCCTTTGTACATAATCCCCCCTCCATTATTGTAAATAGTTGCCTTGTCCCACCAACCTTTAGTAGCTGTCCCCCCCCCGCTGTGTATGTAGTTCCCCATTCAGGTTTAGAAAGATCATCATTTTTGTTTGGGTTTCAAGAATGTTCGGTTTATTTAAAACAAAACAAATGTGTGTCATGTGCTCTCAGGGTTCGGTTGTGTGGGTGTGGGGATAGTGTAGTGTGTTGTGGATGGGGGGCGGTGGGTGGCCTACCAGGCTGGCCCTGCTGGCGCTCACTCCGCAGCCTGGTCAAAATGGGCCTGCAGGGCCTCCTGGACCTGGATCCCTTTGTGGTTGGCTTGGCTGCTCGGGGCAGTGGCGGGCTAGGGGTAGGCTGTGCCAGCCTCCACAGCCCAGCCCTGCACAAATGCTTCCCCCTTGCCTTCCACCAGGTTGTAAAGTGCGCAGCAAGCGCCCACGACCTGGGGGATGATGGGGAGCCACATGTCCAGGCGGGTGAAGAGGCACCTCCAGTGGCCTTTGAAGCAGCTGAAAGTGCGCTTGACCAGCTGGCGTGCATGGTTCAGGCGGGTGTTGAACTGCTCCTGGCTGGTGCTGAGGTGGCCCCTGTAGGGGCGCATGAGCCAGGGCTGGAGGGGGTAGGCCGCGTCCGCCACAAGGCACAGGTGCACGGTGGTGTCCCCAGAGGGATCCCTCTGCGGGATGTAGGTCCCCACCTCCAGCCGGTGGCACAGGTCCACGTTCCTAAAAACCCGTGCATTGTGGGCGCTGCCAGGCTAGTCAGCGTATATGTCCAGGAAGCAGCCCCGGCTGTCTACCATGGCCTGAAGGACCACTGAGTGGTAGCCCTTCCTGTTCAGGAAGTGTCCTCCACTGTGCTCCAGGGTGCGGATGGGGATGTGGGTCCCATCCAGTGCCCCAAAGCAGTTAGGGAATCCCATTCTGGCAAACCCCGTGATGGCCGCATCCAGGTCCCTGAGCTGCATGAGCCTGGGGAGCAGCAGAGCGTTCAGCGCACGGACCACCTGTGGTGAGAGGACATGAGCACCATGAGGGGTGTGCCTGGCCCTCCCCCGAGCTGCCCCCCGGGTTCACCCCTTCCTCCTGGGGTCCCCGTACCTCCGTGACAACAGCCCCGACGGTGGCCTTGCCCACGCCGAAATGCTGCCCAATGGATCGGTAGCTGTCTGGAGTGGCCAGCTTCCAGACAGCGATGCCGACCCATCTCTCTACGGTGAGGGCACGTCGCATGGGGGTGTCCTGGTGCCTGAGGGCAGGGGTGAGACACTGGCAGAGCTCGAGGAAAGTCTGCTGGCTCATCTGGAAATTCCGGAGCCAGCGGTTGTCATCCCACTCCTCCAGCACCAGCCGCTCCCACCACTCTGTGCTGGTGGGGTATCTCCATAGCTGGCGGCGCGCCCAGCGGGGCAGGGTGGAGGTCCACATGGTGTTCTGGGGCAGCTCCTTCATCCCCGAGGAGTACAGCTCATCTCCCAGAAGGTGCTGGGCGGCCTCCTCCGCGGCGCTGAACTGGGTGGCCGCTGCCTCGGAGGCAGCCGTGTGGGCTTCTGGCTGCTGCTGCTGCTGTGGCTGGGGGTCCACGCTGCGTGCACATGGTCTGCAACTGGTTGTCGGCTCTGCGGACCTGTGCTGTGCAGGCCGAGTGTGCCTGGGAGGGGCCCTTTAAGGGAGCAGCTTGCTGTTGCCTCAGAAGGGCTAGTTTGCCCTGTGACCCTGTCCGCAGGCTTTCCTAGCCCCCTTATTCCTGTTGGGGCTGCTTTTGTGTGTAGACGCTCCCCTGCGGGGCCCATTTCAATTTAGTGCTTTCCTAGGTCAACGTTGAACATCGATGGCACCAGACCTGGAGGATGTGTGGACACTACACATCGAAATAGCTTATTTAGATTTTGCTACGTTGAAATAAGCTATTTCGATGTTGCGTCCCAGTGTAGACGTAACCATGAAGTCAGTGGCAGAGCCAGGATTGGAACACAAGGCTCCGGAGTCTTTATTGCTGGATATTAGTCAGTAGACACTGTCTCTCTGGTACGGTTTCCTGGAGCCTGAGCCCTGGCTGGACCTAAAGTAGATGCTTGCATATTCTTAATAGTTTATCTGGAGACTTGGAAGATATTGGGCTAATGAATTCAGAACCAATCTGAATCTTTGCCTAAAATGTGTACAGAACTTGTAAAAGTTTAGATAACTTATGTTGTATATGTATAGGTTTCATTTCTTTGCCTCTGTGCAATTCTAGGTAGATTAGTAAATGTCTGTATTGAGCTGTAATTACTAAGTAAAATGAGTATTCTTGATTCCAATCAGACCACATGTTTAGTGAGGCTGATCATGTGGCATATAACCTTAATGGAAGGAAAAGAGCGAATTCAATAGATTACTAGGCCAGCTGTGCGGTTTCAAATGATTCAGATGATTCTAAAATTCATTATGTTAAAGAGACAAAACCTCAAAAACGAAGTCAGCAGCCCCGTTGGTTGCGTGCACACAGAGAGCAACACCTAGATTCCAGTATTTGCAGAGAGCGCACACATCTCTCTAGAGGGAGTCAGAGAGCTGCTTCTCGAGAAGGACGTGCTCAGTTCTAAATGCAGCATAATCAGGGACAAAAGAACCCAGCCAACCAACTCACCCAGAAACCCCATGAAACGTGTTTGTGGAGAGGGGTGGGGGTTAGACGAGGGTAAACTTCACACAACCCCCGCACTCCTCTGCAGCGCGGGATCACACCTGTTGCCTGTATTAAACTGAGGGCACTTTCCACAACTGCACAGAAGATGAGATTTCTTATCTTTGCGCTCTTACTGGAGCTTGGCTTTTTTCAATTTCATTTATTCAAATCCGCCTGCCCTTTGTTGAAAAACATGCCAATTGTCCTGTATTTTCTGTCTCTGCCTGCATTGTTACTGGCCCAGCTGCTGGCCAGATCTCTGCTTGCCAGCCATCTGTTGGGAGAGGGGCCTGGCAGTGTCCAACAAGCAGGGTGAGTTTGTAAGGATGATGGCAGCATGAAGATGGAGCGTGTGGGGTCAGCCACTCTGCTCATGCAGTGCCGCCCCTGCTGTATGCCAGCTGTCAGCCAGCTGCACCGTGCCTCCTATCCCCTTTCCAGCCGGCACTGGCTGTGCACTGCAGGGGTTGGTGCCAGGCAGCAGCCCATTATATGTCGTCTTTGCTGCCTGTGCTTTGGCCCTTTGCGTAGCCCTGTCCTTGCTCTGCATGCTCTCTCCCCAGCCTCTGCTGCTCATCCTTGTCTCCCCACCCATCCTGCTCCCAGCTCTTTGCAAAGACCCAGCCCCTGATAGGAGCACTGAGCTTTCCAACAGCTTGGCTGCCAGGGGTCTTTCCCTCCACCAACTTTCTCTGGCAGGGCAGGCACCCTGGGAAAGCCCAAGACCCAATGGCTCAGGGTGCTGGCCTGATGAAGCTGAGTTCTGCAGGTGCCAAACCTACACAAAACAATGGCACTGGGGAGCCTCTCTGCCCCTCAGCTCAGCCCTGGAGTGGCGGGGGGAAGCAGTTTCCATCTTGTTCACAACCTAAATGTGCAAGCTCCACAGAATCCTCTTCACCCATACCCTGCCCCTGGGAACATGTGGTTGCTCCAACCCCTAGTCATCCTCCTATGCTGAGCCACCTCTCTGGTCAGGTTTGCGAAAGACCTTGAGGTCAGGTTCCCTGGGCTTTCATGCTCAGCACATCCTGATGCCCTAACCCCTTTCTGCCAGTGCTGTAGCCAGGGGATGGGAAGTGACTGGATGGTACTGGTGACCAGCAGCAGCCTGAAAGTGTCAGTACCATTGGAAACCATGTGCCCGGGAAGAGACAAGTTGCTTCCAGCCACAAGGGTTTGGAAAGATGGGAGGGGAGGAGAGAGAAGTGTGCTGCAAAGACATGGGTTAGGTCATCCTTTCCCTTCTCTTTGCCTACTCTGCATCTGGCAGCAGCTCCCATCCTTTCCTTCCTGCACTGTGCAAAGAGGCTGCTGCTGGTCCCATTCTGATGTGGCAGAAATCTGGAGATCACCCTGTGTGCCCCCGCTCCCCCACATGCTGCCTCAGGAAGGCCTAGGGCCAGGTGCCAGGAGAGGCAGGTCCATCCCACGGGCCCAGCCAGGCATGGCAGGTGGAGAGCATTGGGCAGTGACGGGTTGGTGTTGGTTGGTCACCCCACGTATGAGAAAGGTGTATGAAAGTGTCACCTCTCCTTGTGTGTGTGGGGGGGGGTGGAATTAGGGGTGTTTGTCACCCCTCCCTGTGTGAGCCCTAAAGCCTTGAAGATAAGAATGTAAATAAAAAGGTTCCAACTAGGCAGTACTTGTTTTGAACGGTGTCTCAGTCAACTTAATGTTAATTTGAATGTTTGTATGATTGCTGCTTAACTTGCTTGAATAAGAGTAATTTTTCCAGGTGCCCCATATTCTGCATAGGGAAATATGGTCACCTGAGTTCTCTGGCAAATCTAGTGACTGATGCTGTTTCCCTCAGCTGACTGGAATTGTATGAAGAGCTGTCCACACCCAATTTTCAACAGCACTCAGACTTGCCGTTTTGTGTCTATCCTACAGGCAATAAATTGATGACTGGTGGATCGGTCACTGCCTCATCAATCCACCACATAGTGGAGGCAAAGCCAGTATCCTCATTCACCAGATTAGGGTCCAGGAAAGATTTTCCTGATTCTCAATTTACTTATGCTGATTCTAAACTGGAGTAACTCTGCTAAAGTCAATGGAGTGACTCTTTATTTACCGTACATGAAATCAGTCCCTACAAGTATATTAAGTCCCGAGGGCTTAGTTCTTTTTCCACACTGGTTGCATGTTGCTTATGCCTAATTGACTGATTTAAGCTGAAGCTATTGAGAACAGAATGAGTCCCTTTATGGTGGTTTATAGCATTTGTAATTGCTCCCAGGTATGTTTCATACAAGTTAGAAAGGACATTGAGCATCCAAGGTTATGGGTGCAATATACAAACCTAAATAAAATAGCAAAAAAACAAAAGATATTTCAATTTCTCCAGTACAAGATTTCTCTCTCTAGCGTATAACAACGTAGTATTTGTGTAGCTCCAGCAATGGCCTTGGTACGTTACAAAGTGGTGTATGACATGTTATGGCATAGTATATAAATACATCAAAAGCTAGTAATCTTGCCTATCTTTTGTGAGATATCTTTTCACTGTATGTCACTGATCTTAGAGTCTAGCATATGGAACGTGTCCTTGCCAACCAGACACTAGGAAAGCTGAACATTTTAATGGCATTAAAGCATAGCGGATCCAGATCTTTTTGTGAAAGACCAATTATTTGAATCCAGACCACACCGATCGTTATGGCTGTTGCATGACCCGTGTGAAAAGAGTTGTTGGGCTCAGTCCATAAGCTAGTGGAAAGATGTCCAGCTTGTGAAAACCATCAAGTATCCGCTAAAGGCGAAATTCTGTATGACCCAGACAACCTGAGCTCTCCTGCCCTCCTGAGAGATGGATCCTCTAGCTTAGCACTGAAATATTTCAGTGAGGGTAGTGTAGGGAAGTTTTATGTTGCCTGTGTACAATTGTATAAGCTAGAAAATGGGATGTTTCTGGTCTCCAGGGCTATCAGCTTAATGTTCATGAGACTTGATTCAGGATCTAACTTTAAATTTCTGCTACAATGTGGACACCTAAAAGAATTTGGCTCAGCAAATTATTCAGACTCAGACTGCCTATTTCTCATTTAACAAGGCCTTACTCTAGAATCATAGAGCACTAGACCTGGGAAGGACCTCAAAATGTTATCAAGTCCAGTCCCCTGCCTTCACAGCAGGACCAAGCACCATCTGGGTCATCCCTCTTAGATATTTATCCAACCCGTTCTTAAACATCTCCAGTGATAGAGATTCTACAACCACCCTAGGCAATTTATTTCAGAAATTGCCTGCAAGTAATCTCCGGAGTGAATGGGACTGCCTGTGCTCTAAAGTGCAATTCAGCCAGATCCGGGGTAACAAACTATGGAAATAAAGAGCATCAGGGAAGGAAATTAACCATTAGAACCACTTACCTAGGGATATGTTCACTCTAATCTTCTCCAGCCAGGTGTGGACTTTTTCCATCCAGGTGTGGAATAATTTGCATGTGCACTAAGGCAATGACAACATGAACCATCAGTTAAAAAAAACCCCTAGCAGTGAGTGCTCTGCTAATCAGCTGGGTGACATATAAATCTCTCCTGACTGGCCACACAGCATACTGTTCACAGGAAACACTGACCTAAGGACTTGGCTATTTCTTCCTCACTTACAGTCTTTCAGTCTAGGCTGGATGTCTGTCTGGTTAAAACATACACAGTAGCTCAGGCAGAAGCTCTGGGCTTGCTGTTGAAGTTATTGGGAGACAATCATTTGTCCCTGTTGTGCAGGAGGTCAGGCTACATGATCAAAAAATGACCTTGTCTGGTTTAATATCTGTGAGTCCAGTCCTTTGTGAGTGTTTATTGTGGAGTGGCATCTGGCAGATATTTCCTTAAATAATGTTCCTTCCTGTGTACCCTTTTAATAGCTGCGGGCTTCATGTCTGAACACCAGCCTCTTTCAAAGCTCAGGCTTAGTTTGTGTTGGAAAGCAGGCCCAGGGTCCATGTGACTCTTGATGCTCTAAGCCTCTCTGGCAGCCAAGTTGGCATAATTTAAGATTTCTAGATAGCCATTGGAGCTCTGTATGACAAGCCAACAGTCCTCTGTGTTCCCTCCCTACCCCCACCCTCTCACCAAGTACAACTATATCTCCTGACAGGCAGACATATAAATCTTCATTGAGAAACAAAGCTGTTTTTAAACTTTAACGAGCAGACTAATGGAAATAAAATGAAGAGAAAATGCAAAAAAAAAAAAAAAGTTTTGTATTCTGGTGAGGGCGGGGAAGTGCGCACACTAAATAATAAATAAACCAGGCCATGTTTTTACATCCCCTTTTCAGATGCGTGAATATTTAAAACGCACAAAAATATGCAATAGGCATTTGCGAGGAACCAAGAAGAAACCTTTCTTTTATGTAAGGAGTGAAAAGGTGTAGCTAGAGAGAGATGGGGGAAACCAGAGAGCTGCATGTTTAATGGATTGGTGGCTCGTGTGGGGAGAGATTTCCAAGTGTGAATGTATTTGTAGACAAACTGATCTGACAAGTCAGCTTGGTAATGTGCATTTACAGTGCAGCTGGCTCAAGAAACAGGATTTTGTCCTCAGGGCATTAGGCCAACATGAGCAATGCTTGTTGTTCATGGTAGGCCAGCTGCAAAGTCATCAAGTCATAGACTCCTAATCCTGGAAGAGACCTCAGGAGCTCATCAAGTCCAGACCCCCGAACTCATGGCAAGACCAAGCATCATCTAGATCAACCCTGACAGGTGTTTGTCTAACCTGCTCTTAAAAATCTCCCATGATTGAGATTTTACTAACTCTATAGGCAAAACAGAGTGAAGTGGAGGAGACTTGTAGATGACCTATGCTCCACGTGGAGTACAGGGGTCAATTAGTAAAAGTCATAGTAGTAGTAGTAACAGGCAATTTATTCCCATGTGGGTAAGCTCTGGACAGTTGGGAAGTTTTTCCTAATGTCCAGTCAAAACCTCGCTTGCTGCAGTTTAAGTCCATTGCATCTCATGCTATTATCAGAGATTAAGGAGAATGATTTTTCTCCCTTCTCTTTATAACTGCCTTTTAGGTTCTTGAAAGCTGCTATCATGTCCCTGCTCAATCTTCTTTTTTTCCAGACTAAACAAACCCAGTTCTTTCAATCTTCTCTGCTATGTCCTATTGTTTGGTCCTTTAATTATTTTATTGGTCTTCTCTGGATTTTCTCCAATTTATCCTTATCTTTCCTGAAATGCAGGATCCAGAACTGGATACAATACTCTAGTTGGGACCTAATCAGCCTGCAGTAGAGCAGAAGAATTACTTCTTAGGTGTTGCTTGCAACTCTCCTGTTAATAATACATCCCAGAATGATATTTGCTTTTTTTGCAACAGTGTCACACTGTTGAGTCATATTTAGTTTGTGGTCCACTATGACCCCTAGATCCCTTCCTCCATTACTCCTTTTGAGACGGTCACTTCCCATGCTATATATATTTCTTTCTAAGTGGAGTACTTTGCACTTGTCCTTGTTGAATTTCATCCTATTTACCTCAGACCATTTCTCCAGTTTGTCCATATCATTTTGAATTTTCATCCTGTCCTCCAAAACACTTGCAACCCCTCCTAGCTTGGTATGATCCATAAACTTTCTTAGAGTTTGTCAGACCTGTCCTTTGATACCCAAAGGGCCTCAGGAGGGGTATGTCTATTCTTACTGGGGAGTCGGTACGCTGCGATAGAGCTTCTGAGGAACGATTTTGCTGTGTGTGAAGACATGGCAAAATCAATCTCTCTGGGTTTGACCATCAACCCTGGTACTCCAGGCTGATGTGTAGAGTAAGGGAGGTCGACATGAGCCCAAAGATCCCTGATCTACACCGGGGAAGAAAGTTGATCCTGATATGTCGATTCTAGCTATGCAAATGGCATGGCTAGAATTGCGTAGCTGGGATTGACTTTGGTCCCTAGTATAGATCAGGCCTATAGGCATCCAGGTTAAGGAAACTCAGCAGCTGTTCACACCTTCATAGTCTTTAAGGTCAGAAGTGAAAGTTGTGATCAGCTGATCAGAGCTCCTGCAGCACACAGTTCATAAATGTAGAGACTGGATTCTGCCACAAACTGTGTAATGTCCTTGGGAAGCCACTTGCTCTGCACTGACTCTCCATTCTCTGTCTATAAGCTTATCTTGTCTATTCAGACCATAGGCTCTCACTAACAGCACCTGTTGCTTCCTATCCATGCGTACAGCACAAAGGCTCTGACAGCGAATGAGGTCTCAAATAGAAATGATGACTGAGAAAATTTTAATAGAAAAAAGGAACCTGGACTGGCGCTGTGTTGGGCTGACAGTTTAGCACTGGGAAGTGGTTAGATACAGAGTGTAAGAGCCGAGAACAAAGGTCACTGTCCCCAGCATGGGTGCTAAGAGTGTCCTGTGAGCTGATTTTTATCGACACATGAGGCAGGTAGCTCAGCCCCACCCCATTTCCCCCATGCAGCCAGGAGTTTGCTCAAAGCTGTGCCACCTATGGATTAACAAAAGATCAGCTAATGCTACCAACCACCATATAAATGGTAAAGCTCTGCATCTTCATTTATTTATTCATGAAACTGTTGTAAGCAGGACTATTAGTGACTTTATAAAGTATCACCAGCACTTGGACTGTACATAGAGGTCAAAAGGTCAAATTTCAGCACTCTGCCTTGGAAAGCTTGCTGACCGCTGGCCTAGAAAGATATTCCATCCAGGTTCTCATGACTTTGTGGTGGCTTCTGGGATATCAGAATTTCCGCACCACTAATCTTGATTGAATCTTTGTGCTTGTGTCACGCCTTGCTCCCAGTATAATTCAAAAAGTGATCAGAAAGGCCTATTGATGTGACTCACAGGGTTGTTGTTATTCATAATTCCTTGGCTTATGACCACGATGTATGTTTAACTGCATGGTTTTGGGGTTTTTTTTTTTTTCACCTTTTGATTTGTTTTTGCCAACTTTATATTTTAATATACGTTTTTATGGAGATATTTATAGTGCACATGTTGTGTATAAAACACCATCACTAAGATATTTTGCAGTGAAATAAAAGGTGTTATAATGTCAGAGTTATATCTATTCTGTAATGAAAAAGGCTCAGGGCTGCTTGAACCATCCACTCAGGGAGCTTTTACTCCCTTCTCTGGATGGAGTGACCTTACTGGGCTGCTCAGTCTCTTAAGTAGTCAGATTTCCCAGCTGATATGGGCATGCATGGTGGAATGAACAGATGTGTGAGGTCTATATCCATGTGTTCTGTGAGTCAATGTGCATGGGTTTACATCTGCCCCAGTGCTGCATAAAAACAATGCATGGTGTGGCATACTGTGGCCATTAGTTCTGATTACAGCACCCCAAAGTGCACCAGGCACTTCATAGACTAAGTCAGAGACAAAGTCTCTGCCCCAAAGCTCTTACAGTCTAGATTTTGTTATAGTACATAAAGGCATTGATTGCATTAATTTTCAAATGCTTGCACAGCACCTGCACTTGTACAGCACTTGTTGGCCCACCCAGCGTTCCCACATTTTAGTGTGTACAGAGCAGGAGTCTGTACATGGGAATCCTTGTCGACATGGACTATTACCTACTATCATGTACAAATGTGTGGAGCTGCGTACACAATGGATGTGGTCCCCCCCCCCCATCCCCGCCGCATGCAAAATGCAGGGGTTCAAAATGGTCCCAATGGTGTTACTAAAATCTCTAGTCATAGACCATGGGAAACTTGGCCTCACCCATCCTCAGTGTTTGTCTAGCTGCTAACTGAAATCATGCCAGATTACTGATGATGCTGGACGAGAGAGTACTGGACTAGAGAGGTTCAACCTGTATTAGAGAAGAGGTGACTTCAAATTTCACAGCAGAGCATGGATGAGTTTTGGCATGGCCCTGAGTGACTGTTGGATGCTGGGTTTCAAGGCTGTTCCAAAACCTGCTATAAATAAATAAACATACTCTGGGCCTATGATGAGAACATATTGTCTGGCTTCTTTCACCCAGAAGGATCACAAAGCATTTCATAGGTAATGAGCCCCAGCACGCTCCAGTTGAAGTCAATGATAAAATTTCTGTGAGATTCCACAATTACAGGTTTGGGTCCTGCATATACAAGAAGCATATAACCTGCCGCAGAAACATAGGTCCTTCTGGAATGGGAAGGAGCAACCTTTTATGTTTGCAGAGGAAATCTCTGTGCCAGGTTAGAATGAGAGGTGATGACCATCACAGCCACCTGAAACTCTTGGGGACAGGTGAAGCAATTCAGTTTTAATTTTGGCTAGGACTCCTGCAAATATACTTTTATTGATGAGTGGTCAGGAATCAGGTTGAACCTCTCTAATCTGGAACTCTCTCATCCAGCAACATCTGTAATCCCATGTGATTTTAGTTAGCTGGATGACCACTTTTCCTGGGTGTGGCCGAGTTTCCCAGGATCACAGACAGTTTGGTTCTAGCCACCAGTTCTCAGTGTTCAGTGCTGCTATTTAGCTGTAGTTTACATCTAAATGTTTTCTAAGAGCCCAACAAGCAGTGGAAGTGGAGGTAATGCTGCTAGACAATATTGACCTCCTGTGATCCTGCAGATTGTCTCATCCAGCACTAGTCAGATCCCAAGGCTGCCAGATTAGAGAGGTTCAACCTGTATATAGACTGCCCTGTCAAAAAAGAGAGTCCCTTAAGCTTTTGTCTATTTCTAACAAACAGAGCCTATTTACCATTGGGGAGCTGCTTGGTTTTCTTACCTGTGCATTGCATGCCACACTCATTAATGCTGGGCATGCAGACACCTCAAGATTATTGGTGAATCACCGTGACTCACCTTTGCATAGTATGTGAGTCAAAGGCTGGTCTAGTCCTAAAGGTAGAGGAGCCCAAGCTTTCATTGCTGCTGCATGATGATCGGACAGTGCATCCCTTACTGACTACAGTTCTTGAACAAAACCAAAGTTTCTTCATTAGACCCTAAAAAGAAAATGTGGTTTTAAAATGACGGCACCTAGTTCAATAAAACACTTAAGCATATGCTCAATTCCCCCTCTATTCAGTTTAGTACATGTTTAAATTCCTTTCAAGATAAAGATGGATTTAAGCATAAACTCAAAGTTAAGAACATGCTTAAGTGCTTTGTTGAATTAGGACCTTTGACAAAAATAAGGCCAAATATCAGAAAGTAAGTTTAGGGCAAAATAAACACACACATGTGTGCGCGCGCACACACACACACACACACACTTTCTGTACTTAGTCTTATTTTTTAAAAAAAAATTGACTTGTTTATATCTAATAAGTTTATACAAAATGTTTTATTGTTAACCTTGTTTTTTGACTTCCTTATATAGAAACAGGTCAAATTAAAAAAAATAAAAAGACCAACAATAGAGCATAAATTTACACTGGGCTAATGGCACATTTTAAAAATTAATACCCAAACATAAAAATGCTTTATACAAGACAGAAGCCTTTTTGTTAACTTTTCCACCCAAGGAAAAAAATAAAGAAGATAATGAATAATTGAATTATGTGCTAAGAAAACCTACTTGCTGAATATGTGAAAAATAACACTAAGGGGAAACCAGTCTAGACCAGCTGGCTAAGAAGCTGACTTTGCAATGGTATGGAGAAGAACAGATACAGCATGGGATGCCATTTCTGAACATGGGCCTGGAGGTGTAACATGAGTGAGGCTGTGACTTGGATGACTCTGGCTCCTTCCGTGCAAGAAAAATAAACACAAAGACAGAGTGAGAAGCTGGTAGAAGGATGTTTTGGGCCAGGCTGTGCAAAATGTTCACAATCAAACTCACTGCTATGTGAAATTTGCTTGGATTAGGGTTGTGTTACAAACACAAAACTCCCAATAGCCTCGCTATGGGCTCCGGAAAGTGAAACTCCTCAGGGTGGGAGGCTGGGAGGCCCTTAAGTCTCTCCTTTAAATCCCAGCTGAGAAAAGCACTTATCTGCATACTTAAATCCCACTCTAAATCTTCAGCAATATGGAGCGCTGCTTCAATCCCATTAAAGGCAATGAGATTTAATCATGTGCTTAAAGCTTATGAGCTTGGCTGAGTGGGGCTGGTTTTCCTCTCTGTAATGTTCACAGAGGATGTGTTCCTGAAAATATTAAGGTGCTTCCTGCACCCAAATGAGCCAACAGTCTCTGCGTCCAGTGGCCCTAACCCCTCTCGACAGAAGGGATCCGTCCGTTTACTGCAGATGGCAGAATAAAACTCTCATGTTAGCAGCAAGTTAATGTGATACTCCAAGAAGAGGCTAGTTTGGGTTAGTACTTGGAGATTCCACTGATTCTTGGCTCATGCTTGGTGAGGCCTTCCAGAAGACAGACGCTCTTGCCATTTTTATAGTACATGCATGGTGCCTTCTGTGGGTCACTCTCTTTACCACCCGTACGGCAGGGTTCTTTTCAAATTAGAAAAGAGGCTTGTGTTTTAATACTGGTCTCTTTGCTTCAGGCACATATCCATTTGCGGCCCTTGAAGCAAGCCAGGCCAGGCTGTGTGGTCCCTTTGCAGGCTGGATCTTGTTTCTGCATCATCTGAAGCACTGTTCACAGCCTGAGCCCTCTCGTGCCATAATATAAAATGGCTGGTTTTGCGTACTCTGCTTTGGAATGAGCCCCTTGGAGCAACAGGGCCTGTAAAGTTTTATAAGTCCTATTTTACAAGCTGCAGTGAGTGGAACGAAAGGTGGGGCTTTTTGTTTTGATTTGATTTTTTTAAAAATATGAATCAGCTTCAATTCACCCATTTCAGAATCCTCGCCTGGCAAAACAGGTTTGGCCACAATCCCTGGAGCTGTATAATCCCATCCCAAGGATGGGGAGCAGAGTGGATTCTCCATGGAATGGAATGGAATGGTCATGGTTAGAGAGACACCATGTTAAAATTACTTTTTAATTTGTCTGCTAATGGGACTGACCATCCATCCCTCAGCACCCCTGGCTCTGCTAACAGTGTAGTTGTCTGTAGCTTTCCAATCAGGGTCCAACTTTCTTCAGATTAAATTTTGTGGCTTTAAAGAATTTCTTGTAAGAAATACTCATAAACTGAGTGTTCCTTATGGCTCAGACTTACTGAATTTAACTCCTAAGGACGATGATGTAGGTATAAGTAATGCACTCCTGCTGTATTGAAAGGAATTATGGAAGAGAAGAATCACAAGAGATTTCCCTCCATTCCAGAAAACAAATGCCTATCTCAGTGAAGACTAGAGCAATCGATTAAGAGGTCAGAACGCTGGCTGTGGGCTGCATGGGATAGCTATGCAAGACTTCACCTAAGAGGACTGCTAAGGTTCTAGTCTGCTCACCAGCAGATCAGATAATTCAGATTACAATCCATTTTGCTCATATGAGCTCTGGCTAGAAGAAGGGCTTTATTCCATTGGAAGACAGATTATTGATAGATTAAATTTTCATCTTGAAACTATTTTATACATTTTCCAAAAACAACAACAACAAAAGCCCACTTCATCCCACCTTGAAAAGAAGCCATCACTTATTGAAATGTGGCAGCTGCTTCATAACCCATAGCTTCACACCGGAATTTAGCACAGGATGCCTGTTGAACCTTCTGGAGGAATTCAGTTTGGCAGAATTTCCCACAGTGGAAATTGTATCTAATGCCTCTAAAAGCTCAGTTTCACATCTCTTCTGAAAGCAACACCTCCAGTGGTATAATATCTGGCTGTTTATCTGCTTAATCAATGATCTATCTCATGGTTTCATATAACATCAATCCCTGTAGTATCTGAGCACTGAACACGCACATTAGAACTTCAAGACGATGCCAGTAAAGAACTTCATGTAGGAGTAACTTAAACTGAGCTGTGATGAGATCACAAGTTGTCATGCTATTAGGACTTAACGATTCTTTCAAAAGACGAGGTAATTATTAAAGAAAACAGCTACAGACACAAACCAGTCAGCTTCCACCCAGCTTAAGTTCCAGCTTTGTGTCTGTGATTCACTGAAGATCACAATCTGTTTGAAATGCTATACTGCAGATAGAGACATCCAGTGATCAAATTACATGTTACTAGCAAAGATATCATGGTACAGAGCTAGGTGATTTTTTTTTCTTTTCAGTTTCTCTATTTCCCTCACCATGGCCAATTTTGTCTGGAAGCATCTCCATTTATTCAGCATATTGTGGCTCCTCTCTATGAAAACGAATTGCTAACGTATTTAAATTCGAACCTGTATTGCCCTACTCATGTTTTTTGTGTGATTTCTACATGAATCATTTTGTGAAATACATTGTATGATACACCAAGCTGAAATAGACAAGCAAATCACTGACAGCATTACTGAGCTGTCACCCCTTGGTCTGCAACAACTGGCACCAATCAAGAACATGTCACAAGGAAGGTTTGTTTATTTTCAGTCATTATCACAACTTTTCTGTATTGGCCTGGGACTCATGTGTGGTTGGTTTCCTTCTTCATCAAGCAGGGACTAAGTAACTTCCTTCAATCCCCCTCCTCCACCATCTGCTCATTTTGGTTTCCGTAAAGCCTCTTAAACTCTACCATTACTACCCATTTCAGTTATTTCATGGTATCTATTTCTGGTCCTTTCCTTTCATATTTAAGTTAGCCAAGGAACTGGGAGTCCTGAGCTCAAGTCCCTGCTCTGACCTTGGGCAAAATCTGACCGTCAGCTCCCTACCTTACAGGAAGCTGTATGGGGGTATGCAGTCTAAATTACATGAAGCTCCTTGCAAGATGAAGTACTACAGACTTAGCCATTTTCCAGGTGCTCTTAGGTGTGGGATTAGGCTAGTTTTCCATTTTGTCTTGTAATATGTGAATTTCACACACACATACTGGTGGTATGTGGTTAGAAATCAGTCAGGTCCACGCTGTGTTCATTCTCCAGTATTGCTAAAACCAAGCATGCAAAAATCCTGAGTCAGGCCCCAAATAAGCATGACATTTAAAAAAATTATAAAAATTGGGATGCTTTTAATTTCCTTCTGGATTTTGAGTCTACATATCGAAGTCTTTCAAAATAACAGCCGCTATTTTGAAATAACTTTGTGAGGGTCTGCACAACGCAACTGCTATTTCATAATAATTTCAAAACAGTGGGAGAGTTATTACAAATTTGGTAAACCTCATTGCATGAAGAATAGTGCCTATTTCAAAATAGATATTGTGAAATAGGGGCTGTATAGACAGGGAATAGGAACTATTTCAAAATAAACTATTCTGGAATAGTTTATATTGAAATAGAGCTGCCACGTAGACATATTATTTTGGATTACAGCCCCTGGAAGCAGTGCTTCCAGGGGCTCTAATCTGAAATAGAATTTATTGTGTGTGGACACACTGCTTTGGAATACGTTTTGCTTATTTTGGGGCTTCCCTTAGTGTAAATGCACTATTCTGGAATAGGTTTTTTGGAATAATAACTCTGGAATAGGCTATTCCAGAATAACTCTATAGTGTAAACATGTCCTAGGATTCCTGTCTTCAAACTTTACTTCATTGTCATGAGATCTATTTATTTTTTTCTGAATGGAAGCTGACATTCCCATGGAATCACATGGTTGGAGGAGCTGCAACTTGAAAAACATGAAGTATCACAAGACTTGGCTCCATGAGTCATCATCTCTGTCTCCTACTCTACATTCCTCAGTTTGTCCTAAAGCTTCAGTCAGTTTGCCCTTCCCGTGGAGGCAGTGGGCCTGATTCTATCAATTTCTTTCACATGAAATTGTGGAAAAAGTGGTGTAAAAAGCTACCACTGGTGCAAGTGAATGGAGAACTCCAGTATGGAAGCATTTTATGTGGTTGTAAATGAGCACACACAATGCAAGGCAGGAGAGAATTGGGCCCCATATTTTGTCCTAGGAAAAAAAGGAATCACTACAACAGTAATTTAGAGGCAGTCAGGATTTTAGCAGTTGTAAGGAATATTACCTGCTATAAACTTTGAGTGGTGTTGAATTTACAAAAAAGTGCCTGATGTAAAATCATATTGTCAGGGACAATTAGACACGCTGCATAAAAAAACCTCTTATACAGATTACACTTCCCAGATTGTTTTACAGCAAACCTTGTGTTAATGTTATGCTGTGAAAGCCTCTTGCCATGAAACATTTAAGAAACAACAGTTCACAGTCTCAGATCTTTTATGGATTAGAAGAACGAACACTCCCCTCATGTTAGGCCAAATTGATGTTTTAAATTCAGGAGAAACCCCATCATGTTATAAAAAGAGAGCATGTCCTGAGAAGAAAGTGGTCAAATCATTCCAACATGTTATGGGTTTCAGGATTTTTTGTGTGTTTTCCCGCCCCCCCCCTGGAAAATTTTTCGTGATCCTGGGCATATGGTCAAAAAACACAGAAGTGAGGTATTTTTAGACAAGCACATTTCGTATAAAATTACCCACTCCAATGCATGCGGGAGGAGTTTAGGGCAAACTAGCTTGTATATAACAGATTATTAGCCTCCTAAAGATTAGTACAGAAAGCTCACCAGTGGTAAGCCACTCCTAGGGAAATATATCCTAGCTCTAAAGTGCACAAGGAAGGTATGTGTGCATCTTCAGTCTGAAATTATTGGCTTGGTGATTGGTTATCCAAGGTCTTGGAGGTTCAGGGAGGCTCTGTATATGCTCTGGCTATAACAAAGCTCAGGGGAAGATTTCTGCACCACTGGCTTCTGATACTGATGGTGCAGAATTTCCACCAGAAGCAATGGGGGTTTAAAAATATGCATCGAAGAAGAATAAAGCCTCAAAATTTGGCTAAGGATCAGATAAGTAGCTGTACAAATGAGACCTGGCCACCTTGCATTTCTGGTCCTAGGTCCTGACACAGTCTGAAGAGGAAAGTGCTGTAAAGTGTATCTAATTAGTCAGATGAGGACTCCCCCTGCTCTATGCTGCCTCTTCATGCAGCCCACTGCACCCCCAGTGAAGGAGGAATGAGGGGGGCAGAAAGGCAGATGGCTACAGCAAACCCTTTTTGTCTTCTAGTCTACACGACAGGGTGAATGTGATTTTAGGTCCCATTCCTATACAACCCACATTCATGTGAGTGACTCAGAATCAGACTCCTGAAGAGACTCACTTGAGTATTTCTAGGCCTGTCCAACCACAGAGCTGACATATCCATGACAGGGGAAGCTGGATTGTGTGGGGTTGCGTGCTTCATCACCAGCCTTGTCCACCAGTTCGGGGTGGGGGTCATGGTGGGTGATGCAGAGGGAAAGTAGCCTGGCCCTGTAGGTACCACGCCCAGCTCACAGGATGATTTTGGATGCATTTATATACTTGAGTAACTGTGATGTGGGGCACTCTGTGGGGGACCCGTACTGGAGCCTGGCACAACATTCCCATTGAGTGTCTGCTGTTTCAATGACTACAGCAGCTGGCATGGGAGCAAGGTGGTGTCTCTCCATCCCTTGCAGAAATGGAGTAAGAATCACTGAGTCAGCTGGAGCAGCACCTCAACAGCAGGCCAGAGCCCTGCCCTGGGCTAGCATTGTATCAACAAAGAAAATAATGGCAATGTCTTCCCATAGCCCTGGCAAGGGGCACTTCCCAGTTGGCTGCTCTTTTTCCTAAGAGCTGCCTCACTTCAAAGTTGTTCACGAGGCTTTCCGTTTCTCTTTCACTCTGTGGACTTTTGGATTCTTGATGATGCCCAGGAAAATGTAGCCTCACTGCCTGGACATCAGCAGGGCAAGCTTCCCACATGCTGCTCTACTGGCCTTTGCTGCTGGGCCTGGAGAAGAGGGTAGTGATTCAGAGGATAAGGAGCTGTCCTCTTTGCACACAGCCCCTGTTCAGGGAGGAGGAAATGTCCAGAGAGCTGAAGCACAGTCCATGAAACCCTCACTCTTGACACCTGAGACTAAGGTAACCATGCTGCACACTTGGGTGTAGAGAACCCTGTTGAGGACAGCTCCAGGCAGGCAGTACAGCCACACCAGTTTCACTGCAGTTACAGCTGTGCAGACTTGAAGTGTGTGTGCAGGCCTTGCTGATGCTGTGGAGTCGGGGGCAAAGGGGAGAGTTGTCCAGAGTGCAGCGTTCCAAAGCAGCAGTGGTGGCCAGAGCTTTAGGCTCCTTTGAAGTGCCACGGTGGTGCTGCTCCACAGGGCTGTGGGGAAGTGATCCATATGGCGCTGAGAGCTGACAGCTCTTGGTTCTTCCCCTTCTCGGGGGCAAGGAGCTGGGACCCCCTCCCATCTTGCCCTGAGGCCCACGGCAACTCTCAGTGCCGCTGGGTGTGTGAGTCCGTGTCCATTATCTCGGATATCTCCCCAGGCAGTACAGCCCCACCAGCTCCATTGTGGTTAAGGCCCTGGGAGCTTTCTCTCTCTCTCTCTCTCAGATCACCACATGAAATGAACAGGTGACAAGTTTTAAAACAAACAAAAGGGCCCATTTCCTCACACAACACACGACTGTGGACCTCCTCACCCAAGGATATTGTGAAGGCCAAGACTATACCACGGTCAGATCCACCAAGGGAGGTGGGGGCAAGGGGACAATTGCCCCAAGGCCTGGTGATTCCAAGGAACCTGGGGTTCCAGCTGCTATGGCTGCTGTAGCAAAGGTGGCAGAGCTCTGGCCCCTTTAAATTGCTGTCAGAGTACTCTGAGCAATGCTCAGAGCTGCAGGGGAAGGGAGTGTGCCATGCTCCAGGCAGTGCTGAGGACCGGCTACCCACAGGCCCACCTGCATCCACCCTTGGCCTTGCCTCTTCTGGGAGTGCAGAGTTCCGCCCCCGACCTCCCACATTGCCCAGGGAGTGTGTCAGCTGCACTGAACAGAGTTCAGAAAAGAACTAGCTACATGCACGGAGGATAGGTTCATCAATGTCTGTTAGGCAGGACAGGCAGAGATGCTGTCCCTAGCCCCTGGGCTTGTCTACACTTCAATCTCTTGGAGATGGATTTCACAGATCTGGTAACGATGAATGAAATCAGTCTCTCTTGGGTGGGTAGTCGACCCCTGTACTCCTCACTATTGCGAGGAGTAGGGGAGGCTGATGGGAGAAACACTCCCGTCGACCTTCTTTAGTGACGACAGTCAAATAAGTTGATGTCCGATACATTGATTCTAGCTATGCAATTGCCATAGCTAGAATTGCGTATCTGAAATCAACTTTCAGGTGTACTGTAGACCTGCCCTCTCTTTGTCAAAGGCTGGGAATCGGTAACGTGGGATGGACCACTCAGTGATTCCCAGTTATGTCCATTCCCTCTGGGGCACTTGGTCCTAGCCACTGCTGGAAGACCGGGTCCTGGGCTAGATGGACCTTCATCTGTCCCACTATGGCAGTTCTTACATTCTCTGTGCACTCTCACAGGATTTTCTCTTTGGTTTTGTTCAGATTAACCAGTGCTCCAGGCTCGATGGACCCATGCCATTTTAGGAGTGGCCGGCACTGATGCTGGCATTCGGTCGCTAGCTGTGTACCGAGACACGCTGCAGTCCATGTAACGTTTTTAGTTCCCACTACCTTACATTCTGAGGTACAGGACCAAAGCTCACCACAAAGGCTGCCTCTAGCCCCACACCATGAAACACAATATAAAATGTCCAGCAGGAAACAGACCAAGGACTGAGTGTCAATAATGCTTAAAAACCAGGATCTGCATAATATCTGGCAGCAGAGTAAAAAGAAAACCACACAAGATCTTGGAATGTGTGTGCAGGTATGCACGGGGTTTATTCTGGCATGAGCCAGAGCATGTCCCTAATAAAGAGCCAGCATGTCTGATGTGTGCAGTTCTTCTGAGCTGACAGTGAAAAGGCACATTGAGATGGGGACCAAACTAAATGAGGCTTTGGGTGTGGGAGTCAGGAAGAAAAATTAGCCAGAGGTGGATGCGATACATCTACAGGAAAAGAGGAGTGAATGGTCTCCTGCGGGCATAGGGCCCGGTCGTGCAAATATTTATGTGTATATAACTTGACCCACACAAGTAGGTCAAGGGGATTAGACTTGAGAATCAAGTTATTCATATATGTGTGAGCAGAATTGGGCCCACACAAAAGGAAAGAAATAGGAGAGATGAAGGGAAAATGTGGAGACTCACAAAGTTCTTTACACAGCTATGGGTGTGATTTGTAAGAAAAATGATCCTTCTTTTAAATACAGTAGTTTTAAATATTTAGGGTCTGACTCAAAGACCTAAAAGTAAGTGTGTGTGTGTGTGTGTGTGTGTGTGTGTGTGTGTGTGTGTGTGTTGTGCTAAGAGCCTTTGAACCAAACTGCAAACTCTGGATAAAATGGAAATCATTGCAAGCCAGGGGATGTTGCACCCCAGCCCCCAAACCCTGAGTTCCAGCACCTTTGCTAGGAGTCTTGCTGGTAAAGTTGTTTGCAAATTTTCCAACACAATGTTTCTTTCCATTAGAAAGGGCTAAATAAATGAAGGCAAAGCATTCTTGAGAAACATATTGGTTTGTGTTTCAGATGCAATATTTCTGAAAGTGTTGTATTCTGTTCAGGAGACAGTTTGGGGAGAGACTGCTTCCGTTTTTAATTTTGTAATGACTATTTTAATTTTTAAAATTTTGTTTTATATAACACTAATTGAAAACAAGGCAAAGTCAGAATGAAACCTTTGAATTTTTATCCAAACGAAATGTTTTATCAACCCCACGCAGCCTTTTTTTTCAGAATTTCATTTTATTATCTATTTTTGCTTGTTTTCTTTTCCATTCCATTGCACCATAGGGGGAAATATTGTCACTGCAGAATTCCAGGCAAAATGAAAAATCTAGGACTCTCAGCTCTGCTTTCCACTGACTTAACGAAAAGTCAGACCTGAGTGTATTAAGTAGATTTCATAAAGTGCTCAGCACATTACGACATGTTGAGGGCTGAGCACTACTGAAATTAAATTTGTTCCCATTTGTGGGTACTCTAAGCACTTTGGAAAATCTAGTGCTATACAAGTGTTTAATATTGTTGACTGCTACTGTTGTTATTGTGTTGGTAGACTCTCATCAGAGGTAGAGTGCTTTGAACAAGAGATAAAGCTAAACTGAGGCATTGTCTACACTGCACGGTGGATCGATGCTCAAGCTATTGATCCACAGGCCATCAATTTTACTATGTTTACTATAGACACAATAAATCAATCTCTCTGCTCACTCCTGTCATGCTAGTACTCCAGCAAGATGGGAAGAGTAGTTGGCATTGATGTAAGAGCAGCCATCATGGACCTTACCACATAGGGGATGCCACAGTAGGTATGTTGGCGTCTTCCACGCTATTTGCGTAGCTATAGTAGTTTGAAGGTGCAAGTAAGTGTAGACAAGGCCAAAAAATAAAAACTTTATTAGCTTGTTGAAAATACTTCCTAAACATAAAATAGGAGGTCAGCTGTAGATCACAGTAGAACTTGGGCCTATACACCTTTATGGTAGAATTGCACTAGAATAAAAGTTTGAATACCAGTAGCATTTCTTTCAACTTTGAAACATGTGATGTATTAGCTTTGTCCCAGAAGTTGCAATGCTTCTGTTATTTAAGTTGCTTTGATCTAAAAAGCTGTTTATTTATGTTTTATTGAACTATAAAACCTCCAGTAAACATGCCTTATGCTTTTATTATGTCCTACATGAATTCTATCATGAAAACATCAAGGAGAAATAATGAAGATCTTTATCATGTGTTGCTGGTGTCTTCCTTTGGAAGTTCTTATGCTTTCCATTTCTGTCCAAATGACTGTAAAATTCATAAGGCCTGCAGATGTCTTGCCTGCAAAACATCTGGGGATAGGAAGTGAGTTTCTCCATACAAAATCCTAGTGACAAAGTGTTGTTATACATAGTAATATCTGCAAATCGTGGTTTTGGAAGCTGTTTCTTGGAAAATACCACTTGCTAGGATGTCAAAAATAAACTGTATGGTGGTATTAATTATGGTGATATTGTGGTTTCAGATGAAGGAAAATATTTGAGTGACATGACATGAGGAGTTTGCTATTGGAAATATTTCTCATTTGCATGTTTCATATTTCTGTGCATTTCACAACCTTCATGACACAATATGGTTAACTCAAATCATGAGTCATCCCTGCCCCCAAATCCTGAGATTTAAAATTATAACACATATAGGGTTTGCTTGATTTCTGGTGAGTTTACTAAGCCCTTAGGGTGCTCAGATATTGCTTCTAAGCATTTTCTTCCACAGCCACAAAGGCTTAAGAGTTCCCTTTTGTTGTTATTGTAATGAAGCTTGTACTTGTCACATAATCACAGGACTCCAGGAGCTGGGACTTTCAGAGAATCACTGTGAAACTCATGATAAAATCAGGCAATTGCCAATGCAAATCAAGACAAATAGAATACCCCTCCCCCCACAAGTTCACATACTGAGAGAAGATGATAAACGTGACTGAGGGCAGGTCTACACTAGACCTAAAAGTCTATTGTAGATATGCAATTCAAACTACAACAATTGTGTAGATGGAATCAATGTATCTAGAGTTGACTTATCTGGCCATCCTTACTGAGGGAGGTCAATGGGAGAAACTCACCTGTCAAACTTCCTTACTTCTCATGAGAATGAGGAGTACAGGGGTCAACTGTCAACGCCTGATAGTTGGATTTCACTCATCCCCACTAGGTGTAAGAAATTGAATACCAGAAGATCTATCCTAACTGGGACAGTTTCCTGGCTAGTGTGGATGTACCCTAAGAAATCTCTGGAGAAAGGAGGAATTCCCAGAATGAGTCATATATATGAATCATCCACTCCATTTCTTTCTGTGTTGTTTCTTTTACCCCCACCCCCACCCTCCCTGCCTTGCAATGCCTTAATATATAAAAATCTTCATATCCCCTCTCCCAAAAGCGAGTGGAAACAATGTAAGTAAAGCTTCATGTCTCTGTTCACCTAATTCCAGTTAGAGGGGTGTCCACCAGCAAAAAGGCAAAGGACTGCTGGTGTTAATCATCTCTAATAGGATTGGTGCCTCAGCGATTTCAAAGCTAAGTCATCATTAAAATGTGAATAACATCAGGCTACTATTATTATTTAGTATTTGCACTTTGGTACCACCTGGTAGCCACAGTGCAGAGAGGTGCCCCACACTGGCTGGGGCACTGCATAGGAAAAAAGAAAATCCCTGCTCCCCTGAACCCTAAGTTCGTAAGAGAGAGGAAAGAGCAGCCCATTTTCCGATCTTGAATTGCAAGGAAGTAAGAAATGCAAAAGTTTGCTTCCCCTCAGTTAGAAGAGAGAGTGAAAGGCTAACTCCATTTTACAGTCGTCTTTGTACCAATATAGTTTGTATGTTGCATTTGACCTTCTGAAACAAGGTTAAACCACAAAGATCCCCTAGAGAAGTTGCTATTCATCTTTTATATGGGAAGATTTTCAGGTATAGAAGGGGGGATAAACCTAATACAGTGTTTAATGGAAAAAAATTATGACACCAACAACACATCTGTGTCCGTAATTTCACAGGTTTTTCTTTATATTTCTATGTACATCTCTATATATAATTTAATATCAGCCTTGGGGTTGTGGTCTCACATGTCATCAGCTTGCAGGAAACTAGATCCTTGGAATAAGTATCAGATGAGTTGCTAATGTTTGAAAAAAAGCAAAAAACATGCTTCAGGTCTCCATTTTATTGCTGTTATTGAAGTAAGAATTTGTGATTGTAACCTGATGCTTGCCTCCCCGACATGTTTTCATGATTGTCTGGATAATTGAAAGTCCAGGCAAATTTCGATATTAGGAGGCATTGTACATGAAGTTTTTAGTGCTTAGTGCAGCTGAATGCCTAGGTGGTTCAAATTAAGGATGAACATGTTGTACAATTTTTATGTCGGCTTAAAGGTTGCTTTATGCCTCAACAACACTGGTCCAGATACAGGCTGATTAACGTATACTTATTCCTGTGTCTGGTTAGCTAGCAGATGCAGGTTGGAACTGTGGTTAAAGCATGCAGCCAAGCTCTGCTTGCTTGTTAAGGTGGTGGATAGCTTTTAAAACTTTTTATTTATAACTTTCAAGTTGCTTTGCAATTCAGAGAGAAAAATTCCAGGGAGTTTGGTACTGGCTTTTTGTTCTGCGAGGAAACTTAAAACCTGAAAGTTGGTGGAAAGGGGCAGCTCCCGCCCTCAGCTGTAGCCATTGGATGGCTTGTGGGGTGGGGTGGAGGACTTTCAAGGTGCACCTGTGTTGCGTTTTTAAATGCAGCGACATAAGCATGTCATTGGCATACATAGCTCCTTTTTTAGAACTAAGCATCATGAGTGGTACTCTTTGGCTTCACCTCCTGGAAAAATCCTAATGTATTATATATGGAATCAGAGCAAGTTGTAAAGGGAAGTTTATTGGCACACTAATCAGTTTTCCTTTTCAGCCCCAAATAAAGTGGCTTAAAGAGGGAAAGTAACCAGGATTAGTCTGTTATATGTCCCTTTAGGTGCAAAGGAGAGCATGTTAAGGTACTCATGTCACCTGCAAAGAACTTACTGCCCTTCTCTGCAGAGGTCACCAATGCTCCAAAAGCCAGCGCGGTTTCCTTTTGGTAGTGGCTTATGTGAAACGGGTGGTGTCAGTCCAATTTGCAGGTGCTGGGATAATAAAATACTCCCTCCTCCATCCGGCAGTCAGCAGAGTGGCCCAGAACTGAAGAGACGGACTATGGAGACTTACTCATAGGGGTGGTCCATCCATGTCAGTGATGAGACACAATGGCAAGTGGCAGCTTGCCCTGCTGTTTCCTTGGCTGCTCCAGGTTCATGGCTAGACAAATGGTTTCAAGCTTCAGGGGTACGAATGCAGTGGCATCCCCACAAAATTTACTAAAAAGCTAACATGCACAGAGGAAAGTGCTTGAATTTTCCACGCTAGTCCTTATCAACTGGAGTTCGCTGGGAACTTAAGCACAACTGAATCTGGCAAGCTGGATTTCAAGATTATGCATGTGGCACCAGGCTCAGAGGCCAGGGTGCCAAATCCATCCATTAGAAACCCTTGTCCCGTCCACTAAAAGCCTGCAATTTGTCATTAATTAATCATTGCACACAAGGATCAGTTAGAGCAACCTCTGTAAAGAGCAGATATTGGAAATGCAAAAAGAGACCTGCTGCCTGATTAGAAAACCTGTGCACAATTGGCAAAAGGTAACTCCCCATTTGAGTACTGCAAAGAACTAATTACTTGCCTGGATGCTACCCACATATCAGCTCCTACTTCCATAAATCCACTGAGCCACAGGCACCCACAGAAGTTTTCTATGTCGCTTTCTTGAATCAGATTCTTTATGTACATCTCAACTTTTGGGTGGAAGATTCATGGTCCAAGTCACCCTAAGCATTTTTTTTATGAATAGGGAACCTTAAAATATTTCCTTCTCATTAAATATATAATTTTTGCAGGCTTTCAACACTATGTATAAGTTAGAAGAAAGAGTGAAAGGCAAAGTTTGTCAGTGAGAAAATGGCCTTGAAATAATAAAATATACTGGGGAGGGGAGAGAAAAGAAAACAAGCCATTTCCAAGCCTTTGGTTTTAGGAAAGTTGTTTATTATGATTGTTTTATTGGTGTGTTACATTGAGATAAAATCTCAGTGATTTTTGTTATAACTGAACATTCATGGCTTGTAGTTAGGGGTGAAAAGAATTTGGAAAACTGCAAGGTAAACAGTTACAACATCAGCAAAAATGTGTGTTTGTGCCTAAAGATTAGTATAGGGATGTGAAGTCATTTGTCACTGTTCAAGCAGCAAATAATGCTGGCCATGACGACTGAGTAGCTAGTTCTGGTGCATCTCAGCCATTCCACTTCTCCAGAGCTGTTATTAATTATTAAGTGCTGCCTGGTTACTTGGACATGAATATTTTCTGTACACAGCGGTAGGAGCCACTGGAGTTTGTGCTTTGAATGTTGAATTCAAACAAGCAGTCACAATTCAGTCTGACCCCATGCAGTTTCACTACTTTTGCCCCTGAAAACAATATCTCTATTCAGGTTCCTTCGAAATAGTTCTGCTCAGTGGTGGGATCACAACCCTGAGTACACCTCTAGCTATAGTTAGAGGAAGATTAACGCAATGGAGGTTGATCTTCCAGGGTTCAATTATCGTGCCTAGTGGGGTTGCACTAAATCGAACAATCAAGGCTCCATGATTTACCCTGGTACTCCTCACAGTGGCGAGGCATAAGGGAAGTAAACAGACGAGTTTCTCCTGTTGACCTCCCATTGTGGGGATGGCAGGAAAAATCTATTTAAGGTACATCGACTCCAGATATGTAATTCTTATAGGTGGAGTTGCATATCTTAAATCGATCTTCCCTGTACTGTGGAACTGGCTTCAGTGAAGCTTGTGTCCTGATCTGAGCTTCAAGAACATAAGAATGACAATGCTGAGTCAGACCAGAGGTTCATCTAGCTCAGCTTCCTGTCTTCTAACAGTGGCCAATGCCAGGTGCCCCAGAGAGAATGAACAGAACAGGGAATCATCAAGAGATCCATCCTCTGTCAGCCATTTCCAGCCTCTAACAAATAAATACAGGGTAGGGACACCATTCCTTCCCATTCTGGCTAATAGCCATAGATGGACCAAACCTCCAGCAACTTATGCACTTCTTTTTTTTTGCATCCTGTTATAGTTTTGACCTTCACAACATCTCCTGGCAACAAGTCCAACCAGTTGACTGATTGATTGAAGGACTTTATTTTGTTTGAAATTTGCTACCTGTTCGTTTAATTGTGTGACTCTCATTTCTGTGTTATGTGAAGGAGTAAAAAAGAATTTACTTTCTTCATGTCAGTAAAGATTGTATAGACCTCTCTCATATTCTCTCTTAGTCGTCTCTTTTCCAAACAGAAAACTGCCAGGTTTTAAAATCTCTTTTCATACACAAGCCGTTCCATGCCTCCAAACCCTTTTTGTTGCCTTTCTCTGTCTCTTTCCCAATTCTAATGTCTTTTTTTGAGGTGGGGCAACCAGACTTTCATCAAGCTTATAGTGAAACTCAAATCTTGGTGCATTCTGGCTGGTGTCAAATGCTGCTGCATTTATTCTTTAAGATTAACTTCCTAATCTTTCAGGATAAAAGGTTTTCTCAGTATATTTTACCAGCGCAGACTAACAAGATGATAAACTTAGCATGACAATGCAGTGGACACTTGAATGTAGTGTTCTGAAAGATACGCAAGGTATCTAAGATACTGTGCCAATGAGATCTATAGCTGGTTAGAGGTCAAGCGCTCTCTAGAAGTTATAGTGAAATATTGTAAATCCCACACAACAGCTTCTTAATTCCTGTGGCCCACAGGTAAAACACCAGCCTCTTTTAACAACTTAAAGACAGCTAACATTGGGTGGTTTTGTTAGGGGTTAATTTCCAGGGGAAATGCTTGGAGAGACGGATTGTATCCACTAGCCGCGTCTACACCAGCCGGCTATTTCGAAGTAGCCGTGCCAACTTCGAAATAGCGCCCGCCATGTCTACACGTGCTGAGCACTATTTAGAAGTTGAAATCTATGTAAGGCGGTGAGACATCGAAGTCGCTATCCTCATCAGGAGACGGGAATAGCACCCTACTTTGACGTTGAATGTCAAAGTAGGGCACATGTAGACGATCCGCGTCTGGCAACATCGAAATAGCGGGGTCCTCCATGGCAGCCATCAGCTGAGTGGTTGAGAGACGCTCTCTCCAGCCCCTGAGCTCTATGGTCGCTGCGTGCAGCAGCCCCTTAAAGCTCCCCACCCCCTTATTTCCTGTGCAGGAAGCTGAGAGCTCGTGCAGGCAACAGTACAGCCACATGCACAGCCTGCATGTCCCTCAGCAGCCCCAACCTACCACCCTGCACCCCATGGCATCCAGCCAGCCTCCCAAGCACCCACAGGGGACTCCCACCAAGGGGACACAGGGCTCCCAGCCTGCCAGCCAGCGGGGGAAGAGGCAGCGGGGCCCCTCCTGGACGGAGGCCGAGATCCGGGACCTGCTGGGGCTCTGGGGTGAGGAGGAGGTGCTCCATGTAATGGGCAGCAAAAGGCGGAATGCGCATGCGTTCGCTCGGCTGAATGACGGCCTGCCTGCCCGGGGTCACCCTGCCCGCACTCCTGACCACGTCAGGAGTAAGGTAAAGGAGCTGCGGTAGGGTTACGCCCAGGCCCGGGACACGGCCAGCCGATCTGGGGCCGTCCCTGCTGCTTGCCCCTTTTACAGGGAGCTCAGGGCCATCCTGGGCCCCCAGTACACCTGCTGCCCCCCTGGCCACCCTTGACACATCAGGCGATGAGCCCCAGCAGGCCCTGGAGACGGAGTATGCCCCGGAGGCCAGCCCTGCACCCCAGGGCCCCCCACAGGAGCCCACCCCTGGGACACCGGAGGAGGAGGAGGAGGAGGCCTCCAGCTACAGGGGGCTCCAAATCGACCTCCCCTCCTGCAGCTCCAGCAGAGCGTCTGCCTGATGGGTGTTCCCCGACTGTGGGAGCGGACCGTCAGGTATGTACCCCTCTGGTGCACACCCGTGGGGTTAAGGGGCGGGGACAAGAGACATGACCAGGGCCCTCTACACACTCAGATGACCATGGCCCCGAGGACTGCAGTGGCATGTCCCTCAGAAGAGTCCATCAGCCCCTGCCCCCCAGCAGGACAGCACCATGCCCCATCCCTGGGGATGGGGGGAGCGGAACCTAGGGTCCCCCCGGGGGTGGGGGGGGTTTGGACACCCATCAGCATCAGCATCTCCGGGGGATGGGGATGGGGAACCAGCAGCAGAGGGGTGGGGGGACAAGGGCCACGGGTCAGGGCCCAGACTAATGGCTGTCTCCACTCTTCTTCCCCCCTCTGTTCCGCAGCTGCACCATCGGAGGGCCTGGAGAGCACCGGCGCGGCGTCAGTGGTCCCGGAGAGCCCACTGGGGCCATTCCACCAGGCCAGCCCCTCGGCAGAGCACGGACCAGCCCCAGGATGAGCCTGACAGCAGTGGAGCCATCTGCGGGCGTCCACGGACCCCCAGCTGCTCGCCATCCTCCGGCGTCAGCTGGAGGTGTCCAAGCGGTGCCTGCAGGTGGAGGAGCGGTGGATCCATCTCCAGGACCGAGTGCTGGCCTGGTGCCAGGAGGCTTGGGGGGCCTTCAGGCGCACCTTTGAGGACATCGCGTGGCACTTGGCCCCCCCTGCCATTCCACCCGCCGCTCCACCCACTGCTCCGCCTGCCGTCCCTCCACCATCAGCCGTCCTGGGGCATGCCACCGAGGGGGACCATGGGCCTCCGGACTCCGCCCAGCCCTATGTGCTGGTTCTCCCGGCCCCCACGCAGCCTCAATCGGGCCTCTGGCTGAGAAGTGGGTTGCGCCCCGCAACACCAGGCGCAGGACAATAGGGGGTTCGTGGCCGAGGACGTTGCCCCCCAAGGCCCCCTCCTTTGGACATATTCCCCCCATCTTTGTAAATAGTTTTTGTTCTACCCCTGTTTTGTACCTGCCCCCCCATGTACATAGTTCCCCCCTTCTTCTGTTAATAATTAATACAGGTTGCATGGTTTTGTTTAAAAAAAATTCCATTTATTGCACAGAAGTGTGTGGGGGGGGTGCTCTTGGGTGCTCTGTGGTGTGGGCATGGGGGCAGGGAGTATTGTGGAGGATGGGGGGGTGCAGTGGATGGCTCACCCACAGCTGGCCCTGCCAGCGTTCACCCCGCAGCCTGGTCAAAATGGGCCCGCAGGGCCTCCTGGACTTAGATCCCCTCAGGGTCGACCTCGTGACTGGGGGCAGCAGGTGGCTGGACGTCTGCTCTGCCAGCCTCCACAGCCCAGCCCTGGAAGAAGGCCTCTCCCTTGCTCTCCACCAGGTTGTGGAGTGCGCTGCACGCGCCCACAACCTGGGGGATGTTGGTGAAGTCTGCATCCAGGCGGGTGAGGAGACACCTCCAGCGCCCTTTGAGGCAGCCAAAAGTGCGCTCGACCACCTGGCATGCACAGTTCAACCGCGTGTTGAACCGCTCCTGGCTGGCTGTGACATGGCCCATGTAAGGGTGCATGAGCCAGGGCCGGAGGGGGTACGCCGCATCTGAGATGAGGCAGAGGGGTATGGTGGTGTCCCCCACAGGGATCTCCTGCTGGGGAATGTAGGTCCCCTCCTCCACCCGGTGGCACAGGCCCAAATTTCTGAAAACCCGGGTGTCGTGGGTGCTGCCAGGCCAGCCAACATAAATGTCCAAGAGGCAGCCCCGGCTGTCCATGAAGGCCTGGAGGACCACGGAATGATATCCCTTCCTATTGAGGAAGCATCCTCCGCTGTGCTCCGGGGCACGGATGGGGATATGGGTCCCATCCAGAGCCCCAAAGCAATTTGGGAAGCCCAGGCTGGCAAACCCCGCGATGGCAGCATCCGGGTCCCCAAGCCACACAAGCCTGTGGAGGAGCAGGGCATTGATTGCGCAGGTGACCTGCAGGGGAAGGACATGAGAGAGCACCGGTGAACGGTGTGCAGGGTGCATCTGGCCCTCCCCCCCAGGCTCCCCCACTCCCCCCGCAAGGGCTCCCCCCCAGGCTCTCCCCCTCCCCCCAGAGATCCCCCTCCTGCTAGGGCTCCCCCCTGGGCTCCCCCGGCCCTGGGTCCTCTTACCTCCATGAGGACAGCCCCGATGGTGGCCTTGCCCACGCCGAACTGCTGCCCTATGGATCGGTAGCTGTCTGGAGTGGCCAGCTTCCAGACAGCAATGCCGACCCATTTCTCTACAGTGAGGGCACGTTGCATGGGGGTGTCCTGGTGCTGTAAGGCAGGGGTGAGCCACTGGCAGAGCTCCAGGAATGTCTGCCGGCTCATTCAGAAGTTCTGGAGCCAGCGGTCGTTGTCCCACTCGCCGAGCACCAGCCGCTCCCACCAGTCCGTGCTCGTGGGGTATCTCCACAGCTGGCGGCGTGTGCGGCGGGGGGGCTGGGAGGGCAGCATGGTCTGGGGCTGCTTCCTCATCCCCCCGAGGACAGCTCATCTTCCTCAAATAAAAGATGGTCAGCTGCCTCCTGCATGGCACTGAGCAGGGCAGCCACTGCTCCTCCAGCGGCGGGTGTGTGGGCCTCTAACTGCTGCTGCTGCTGCTGCTGCTGCTGCTGCTGCTGGGGGTCCATGGTGCTTCACGGGGTGTGCGTGCCTGTGGCTCTGCAGACCGCGTGCTGTGCAGGCTGAGTGTGTCTGGGAGGGGCCCTTTAAGGGAGAGGCTTGCTGTTGCCCCAGAAGTGCTAGTCCGCCCTGTGACCCCGTCTGCAGCTGTTCCTGGCACCCTTATTTCGATTTGGGCCACTTTGGTTTGTAGACGCTCCCCTGCAGCACCTATTTCGATGTAGCGCTGTCCAACGTCGATGTTGAACGTCGACGGCACCAGCCCTGGGGGATGTGTGGACGCTATTTGTCGAAATAGCTTTTTCCGATTTCGCTACATCGAAATAAGCTATTTCGATGTAGCATCCCAGTGTAGACGTAGCTACTGAGATTTAAACATCCACTTCATATATAACATCAAAACAAAAAAGCAGTCAAGTAGCACTTTAAAGACTAACAAAATAAGTTATTAGGTGAGCTTTCGTGAGACAGACCCACTTCTTCAGACCATAGTCATACCAGAACAGGCTCAATATTTAAGGCAGAGAGGACCAAAACCAGTAATCAAGGAGGACAAATCAGAAAAAAACGATCATAATGCGAGTTGGCATGAACCTTCCCTTGCAGGTATTTGAGGGAGAGTCATGTTAGTCTGTATCTGCAAAAACAATGAAGAGTCCTGTGGCACCTTAGAGACTAACAGATTTATTTGGACTGAATAAGATTTTGTGAACAAACATCCACTTTGTCAAATGCTTCTGATGAAGTGGATTTTTGCCCACAAAAGCTTATGCCCAAATAAATGTTTTGGCTTTTAAGCTGCCACTGGACTCCTTCTTTATAGTGAAGAGTACAGTTAAATATTGCATATAAAACATTAGGGCAGAAAATGTGTTTTATTGACCAAATCATTAGTCAAGCACCAAATGCAAGCTGAGCAGAAGTGTGTCCTATGGAATGATAAAACACCTTTCCACTTACTATCCTTTGACTTCCAGCCTCTTCCTGCATCTTGGTCATTCCATTTTCTCCCCTGATTTCAACGTTAGAAATGAGAGGCACTATGTCTGTGGAAGGTGGCTGCCTTCCCATGAGTCTGAGCTCATCACCTTCAGAGTGTCTGTTTTTCAGCTGGCTTCGAAGGAGACCTTTTTTCTTTGGTGTCTCAAAATTAACGAGGGGAGTCTAAGAGAGCCTATACAGTCTCTTTTAATTGGGCTCTGGAACTTGGAATGCATCACACTGGTTAGTTGTGATTCAGAACATTAATAACTAAGGCCATTAGAGGTTCATTTAAGCTATTGCAGAGGTTTAGCACAGTAAGATGATTATTGCCTGTGACATCCTTCTGGTCATTAATTTAAAATGGAAATGCCTTCAGATAGTTCCTTCCATGGGTTTTTAAGTTGAAATAAACCCAATAAATAGTTCCTGCTAGTTATCATTCTCGCCAACCCAAATCACAATTTCCACGTTGTGAAACAGCCGACTGCACACAATTGTCAGAGATATCATTGCAATAAGACTTGGACCATGAGCTCTTGATTAGAGCTAGGTGAGCTTCTTGGTGAATAGTAAATTCACTGAAATATGCATTTTTTTCAGGGCACCAAAACTGTTCATGGATGTGGGTCAAATTTGGTGAATAGTTCCAGCCAAATAAAAACTGAAAACCTCAAATGTTTTGTTCAGTCCAGCCCATTTCAGTGGGAAAAAGAGAAAAAAAAACATTTTGGTTTACAAGGTACGACATTTCTTTGGAAGAGGCTTTCTTTTCTTTTCTTTTGGTTTGGCTAATGAAATGAAATATCAGTTATTTGCTCAGTTCTGCTTCTGACTGTTCTGTTTTTTATCATTATTATTCTTTCCCCAAGCACTGAATTGCTCATTCTACCACTACGGAATCAAACTCTTTTGAAAGCTCTATTGCAGTTGTGGATCTAAGCAGTGAGATTTTTGTTGCTAGTAGTGCTGCTGTCAGAGCATTGTAAAGCCAGAATAATTCTGCAGTCTTTAACTGCTACCGTTGGATGCTTTCATATGAGTCTGTTGGGTTAAAAGAGTATTTGAGACACATAAGTGGTGTGTACCCCACAAAATAACTTTGATGTTGCTTATGAAGTTGAGCATCTACACACACCCTACTTCCATGGAAGCTTTGAAGTAGGGCACTACTCCATTCCTGGGAATGGAGTAAGGACTTTGAAGCTGGGCTCCCTTACTTCGAAATTAACTTAGAAGTAAGGGAAAATGTGTGTAGACTCTCTGCTGGCTACTTGGAAATAGTGCCTAACTTCAAAGTTAGTTCTTAGTGTAGACACACCCATATATTTTTGACCTTATATCCAAGGTAGAAAGTGTGAGGGGAAATGAATTCCTTTCATGGTGCAGTGCCAGTGTGGACTGTGGAGAAGAATTCACTAGGAAAGCAGGAGAGCTATTGTAATTGTTCAGGACAGGTGTGAACTGGGAAAATGCTACCCTAAAAGAGAGGGATACACGGCAAATCAGATACTCATTTATTTTTCTGGTGCCAGGTTTTGATGCTAAAACAGCATAGGAGCTTTTGCTTTCATACAGCTCCAGTGGGATGAAAACAAACTGCAAGCAAAGCACTTTCTGAATACAGTATCCTTGTGCAGACACTAATACAGGCTGAACGTCTCTCATCCAGAACTCTCTCGTCTGGCAACATCCATAATCCGGCATGATTTTAGTTAGCCAGAAGACCACTTATCATGGGTGTGGCCGAGTTTCTTATGGTTCCATAACGTTTGTTTATAGCCACCAGCCCAGGTTCTCAGTGTTCTGTGCTGCTATTTACCTGTAATTTACCCCTAAATGTCTTCCAAGAGCCCAGTAAGAAGCTGAAGTGTCGGTAATGTACTAGATAATTTTGACCTCTTGTGGTCTGGCAAATTCTCTAGTTTGGCACCTGTTAGGTCCCAAGTGTGCTGGACAAGAGAAGTTCAACTTGTACAGCAAAATAAAACAGGCGGTATTTGATTTGTTAGTATGTTTGGTTTTCTAGGTATCTAAAATCCACAGTGTAAGAAATAAAGTTTTACCCTGGAGGGAACTTATAGGGCTTCGTTTTCAAACACTGGCACCTTCATTTCAGATGCAAAACAAATACGCAGAGGTCATTCCACATGCCTGGGGTCTTTACACCCTGTAGTAGCTGCTGGTAGAGTATGCACTTGTGTACTAAATGCACTGGTGCTCTTGAGAAACAAGTAGTTAAATAGGCAAAACTAGGTGGTTTTGATTTCTTAAAACTTTTTCAGTCAAGGAATGGTTCAGTCCCCTTTTATTTGAATTCCCAAACTTTTCTTCTCCTTTTAGATCAATGATTCCAGTTTTGATCCAACTTCCGATTGAATATAGAGAATATTTGCCTTGGAATTTGTGGGAAAGGGAAGTTGGCAGATCAGGATGCCGTATTCACCTGTGACCTTGGGCAAGTAGCTTCTTGGCTCTGCAACTCAGTTTACTATATGGGAATAATAATACTTGCCTAGTGTGAGGGCTTATTAATTAATATTTGTAAAGAGCTATCAGTTCCTCAGATGAATGACTCTGTTGAAGGGCAAAGCTGTTGTTATAGAAATGCAGCTATTAGCATTCGGCTGTTTGTCTTGAAAAAAATAACTAGCATGAAAACTATCGAGTCAAAGGCATCATTTGTCAAAACAACAAATTGTTGAAAGACTTGGCTAAACATTAACTGGAATTAACTTGGAAGTCAGAGACAGTCAACATTTTATGAGCACTTCTCCTTCTAGTGGTGAGATTTCTAAAATGAGAAAAGAACATTGAAATATGGATACCACTGGACTCATTTTTGCTTCTTTATTGCCTCTTTGTTAATTTTTTTTCCTGACTCATCCTCTGTGGTTCATGTGACCATGGATGCCTCATAACTCATAGAGGGCTTTTATTTGGAACGTATGCAATAGCAGACCGTGTGTAACGTCAGTGAAAATGAATGACTGCTTCTTGTATTTTTTCCCTATGCCTCCACTGATGGCTGAGAGCCCGGCCTCTTAAAAGACACTTGGGGAGATATTTTCTTGGAACACCTGGTGCTTTGGGAAAATCTCTTCTGGAATTTTAGATGTTTGTGTTTTTATTTAAAAAAAAGATTCTGGGACTTTTACTATTATAGCTGTTGAGCTATCTGGAACAGAGTTATTGGTTGCAACTCAGATGCTTCTTGCTGATGCAAGGAATGGTTAATAAGGTTTTGACTGTAGATGATAAGGAAGGGGATGCAAAATATGAGAGTTAGTCAGCAAAGAAGCAGATTTGTAGTTCAAAAGCTTGGTAGCCACATTGTCCTATTTAAAATGTATTCTCTTTATGGAAGCTTTCTGATCTGGAAAGAAATATTCCAGACTGAGCATGGAAACATATGCAAAACACCTTGATTTCTTGGGCTTTGTCACCTCTTTGCTCTGTTTGAGCTATGTCTGATCGATCTGACTTTCAGGAGAATGGTTGGACAGTTGACGTTATAGTTTAATGATGACACACAGAGTTTTTAAGAAGACTCAGTGTCATTTATAGGGGAACAGGTTTCTTTATCAGATTCAAAATAGTTCTAAATGCAAAAATTATGCCCCTATTCTTACACAAATGCCCAACCTGCATCTTTAAATGCTAGGTCTGAATTTTCCCAAAAGTCAGAGGATTCAGATCTGCATTCTGGATTAGCTCTGTGCTGGAGATGGATCTGGGAGCCAAGGGCATGGATAACGTGACCATCTGTCCTGATTTTCCTGGGACAGTCCCTTATTTAAGCTGTCTCACAAGCATCCCCACATTTTTAAGAAATGGGCAAATAGTCCCGTATTTTGCAGGTTTCCTATTCCCCAGCACCCAGTGTCTTGAGGTGGCAGCCCCTGCTGCCAGGGAGCTCCTTAACTGGGAGGCTGCTCCATTCCCTGACGGCCCACGGAGGCAGCTCCCACTGCCAGTGAGCTCTGCTACAGGGTGGCTGCCTTATTCCCTGGTGCCCCACTGCTGTAAGATTGTGGAACCACCCGTCCTACACTCCTCCACATCAGAGGCTGCAAAGTTGCCATCCCTGGTGCCTCACTGTGGGGCAGCTGCCCCCATCCCTGAAGAGCTCTGACATGGAGCAGCAACTCACCATCCCCGGAGGCTGGTGTCCCATATTTGCCATAGGGCAGTGCGGTCACCCTACTCATGGTCCATCTATCCCCAAAACTGGAGGTTTTTCAGGACCCAGGTGTTGGTTTGGGCATCAAATGTAATTATTATAAATCTACCTACCCAACTATTTTTAGAACGCGTTAAATGATCACTGTGCAGCTACTAGAGCAGACAGTTTCAGAAATTCTCTGAACTGTGAACCCCTTACTTCCTCTGGGAAACGGTTCCTACTCATACAAACGGTCCTGTTGATTTAGTGTTGGATTGCAGTCAGACTCCCTGCGCAAGTAACCACTCACCGGTGGAAATAAGGAGTTCCCAGTCTGGCCCATGCTAAACACAGTACTGTGTGGTTTTAGTTATACAAGTTAAGCTAAAGCACAAACTGAATGCTAGCCGCAGCCGTATCTGATCTCTCTCCCAAGTGATCCCAAAACCCCAGAACAGCTCCAGTCCCTGTTGCCTTTAACTTTCTTGGCTGGTCATGGAAAAGAAAACACCTTGGCAGTGTGCCATGCTGAACGCCCTCCCCATCCCCCGCCCCTGATTTATTATCACTGAAACCAGCTGCAGATGTCAGCCGGGCCTGCGCTCTGCTGCCAATTAGTGGGGGTCTCATGCAGAGATTGCTGGCAGTCTTGCCTGGCACTCAAAGGGGGACATGGCTGAAGGGGATGGATTTGTGGAACTGAAAAGGCACGGAAAGAAAGAACTGGGATAGCATCTGATCACCTTAAAGCCATCAGTGGGTTGGAGGCTATGTCGGGGCAGGATGGTTTCAACTCAGAGAAGTTTGACCCAGGTCTTGTGTGGGATCAGATGAATTTCCACTTCTTGTGTCTTCCTTCAGGTTAACAACCCCTAAAACACCACAGAGAAACTCACCAGGACTTTGGTTTGTTGCAGGTGTTGAGGCTTGAAATTTAGTGCTGGTTCACTTGAAAGCCAGCCTGAAATGTTGAGGAATTTATGTGGCTCCTTCAGTAAATCTGGCCTAACCTATGGCAGCATAACAAGTCCCAGCTTAGCCTGTCTGCAGCAGCAAAACTAGTCTTGAAAATTCTGCACTGTTTTAAATCCAGTGGTGCTTGAACATTCTGCCTCTAGCTGTGCCCTCACATAGCTCATGGACTAGAATGTCAGGTCCATTCTAATAAGGGATAAAATGGAGTTTCCTAGAGCTCCGCCATGGAAAAGCACGATTAAAAGGGTAAGATTAGCTAATACACAATGTATATGAAATTGTATCGGTTTCTCAAATCACAGCATTTCTGCAATTAAACCCCTCCCTGAAGAAGTTATCTCCATATTAATCTTTTCTCTCATCTTGGCCAGACTTCTCTCCCTGGTCTGCCTAATAAAATTATTTTTTGTTCAGAATTAAACTGAATTACAACTTACCACATGTCACTTTTATTTATTTATTTTTTTATTTAGGAGCTTCGACTGAAACCTCTGCCACAACTATATAGTACAACAGAACTATATTGTCATGATATAACAGAACTATATTGTCATGATATAATACTATATAGTACTTTCAGTCATCCTATAATCGTTTCCCAGAGAGTTTTTTCTTTCTGTGGCTGCGCAGAAGTATAGTCCACACTTCATTTTGGAGCTCCGCAGAATGTATTTCAGCCCAAACATTTACAGTTTAGCAAAGTTATAAGCAACTGAAATAAATGGAAAGAAAATAGGTGAAAAAAATGCGAAGAGTGGTCTTTTAATGGAAATGGTTAGGCAAACTTAAATAAAGAGTTTGTCTATGCAGCAAAGTTATTTTAAAATAAGTCTTTTATTTGAAATAACTATGCTAGCATCTACACAACGCAACTGCTATTTCAAAATAATTTCAAAATAGTAGTTATCTTCTTTCAAAATTGGTAAACGTCATTGCACAAGGAATATCGCCTATTTCGAAATAAGCCATAGTGTGTCTAATGGCTATATTTCAAAATAGGCTTTATGTGTGCAGATGCTGTATTTCAAAAGAGTTAAGCGCTATTTTGAAATGAATTTTGTGTGTAGCAGAATTATTTTGAAATAAGCTCTTCCAGAATAGCCTATTTAAAAAAATGTAGACATCTCCACAGATTTTACTATCAGAATAATTTATATAACAAGGGACTTTTAGTACCAAGCTTGCATAAAAAATTCTCACCTGTATTTTGCTAACTGTGCCTTTTGGTTATCAATAATGAAAGATTTTTTTAAAATCTTAAAATCTCATTTGCTGTTCCCACTTCTGCTTGTTATTTTCCTTGTTATATTTCACTTTATTTATGAGTATTTTCTGCTAGTTTCATACTCTAACTCAGTGACATTTGTTTCCCCTCATGGGTAGCAGGAGAATTTATTTAAATTTTAAGAACTCTTTTCTTTATATTAAAGAGTTAAGAATGTGCTTGTTTTATCCTATATTAAACCCATGGATCATGTTATTAAAATTATATATTTTCAGATTTCTGAGTATTGCTAAATATCTTATGAGTTAGAGACTAATTGGTTAAAGCAACTAACCTTATGTTTGGTTTAGTCTCTACTAACAAAATATAACATACATCCTTAAAATATTCCATTTTGCAAAGTGCCTCAAGTGTAATTTTGCAATTTATATGATGCAGATCATTAATGAGTGGCACCTGGAAATGGAAGGATACTCATTTTCTTGATAAAAGTACATTTTCAGTTTTTCTTGTTTTCTCTAAACTAGATTGTTTTGCAGACAATTATAATTTTGTCATCTGAATTCTCTTCTCTCAGTTTCTGTGCCTCAGTAGTATTTCCAGTTGACTGTCATTAATTGAAGAAGGCTTCTATTAATTTTGATAATGCAGAGCCCCTTTCAATGTAGCAGTGTAACAATAAAAAATAGAACTACTTTTTCTCAATGAAAACCTACGTACAAGTTTTGATATCTCTGATGCCTCCTTGCTCTGTGGACATCAATTATATCTTGTGATGATTCATTTTTGCATACTATACCTTTCTTCTTAATCTCTCCTAAAAGAAAAGCACTGTGCATATTTTTTGGATAATTCAACATGTTTTTAAAGATTATTTTTATTGGTTCATCTGATGTCTGCTTTGCCTTTTGACAGGATGTATGGTTGTAATTATTCTTAGAAGTTAATAAAAATTTAAAAATAATTTGTAAAATTTTAACTTTATTTTAATTCTGAATCTAAAATTAGTTGATATTGACCTATTAAAATATTTGTATGCAGAGCTACTCAAATGATACACAAAACTAATGTTAAGTTTTGATTCATTACAATGAAATCTTTCCATACTCAAGCAAGGTCAGAACCCATTAGCAGCCAATATTAGTTGAATGAGACTAAACATTATATGGCCTAATTTTATTTCTGGAAACAGTTTGTAATTGTTATAATGCAAAGCACTTCTTTCAACTGTTCAGTCTTTTTTTGAGAGCTCCCCTCAGTGCTGGGGAAAGGATGCATGAAGGAGAGCCAGTAGTTGCAGTGGCTTATCTAGAAAACAATCTGGTACAAAGGATCCTAAAGAACAGAAGGATGAAATCTGATAACCTGACTTTACTTGAAAATTTTATAGCAACATAAAAGACTTTATTTTCTCTTTTAAGGTTTGAAATGCATTTTGTTATGAAAATGTGGAGTTAGATTACCATAAACACACCAAAGGATTTTGCAAGCAAAGCCATCTATAAAGTTTCACAGCTACTGTATAATATGGGTTAACAGCATAGGTACAATGGGACATTTAAAACAAAAGAATGACAAATCTCAAACCTGCACATTACGTTTGAATATTGCTGCTGTGTTTCCCGCGATGACCGCATTCTATAAAAGTAGAAAGTCACCTTTGAACAAACTGGGTTTCGTACTAAGTATTGGGTATTGGGTAGAGTTTTGGTACTCAGTAATGCTATGTGAAACCTGGGCTGTTTGGAGGACACAGGGTATTGTGTAAAATGTTGTCAGCTGACTTTAACAAAGATTTGCTCTGAAACCTTGAAAAACAATGACTTAAAAAGCCATGAATTTGGTCCAGACTAACCACATTTTGGGTCTTTCAAAATGTTTGTGATGTTAGCAGCTGTGGATGACAGCCAAATGGGATGAGTTCCATGTTGTTTTGGGGATTGTGGCAAAGAAATTGCACCATTTTAACATAGTGATGACTGGAGAAATTTTGAGAGACCCATGTTTCATTGGAATATTCCACTGAAATGGAAATACTTTATATATCAGCTTTCATTTTAAAAGAAAACTAGCAGACAAAAGTTGTGAAAGCATCAAAATGTCCAGTAGGACAGTAGTTTCACCCTTTATCTTCTTTTTGTTACTTTTCTGCTGCACAGAAGAATTTTATTTGTGTGCTATTTTGGACATGACTTGGCCCATGATTACACTAGTTAGTTTTGCTGGCAAAACCCTGGTTTTGTCAACAAAACTAATGCGGTGTCCATGCACAAAATGTGTTTTGCTGACGTCTCGACAAAATCTGGCATGTTTGCTGACAATCTTCTGCCTCTCCTGGATGAGGAAGAGCGCTTTTTGTTGACAGGGTTCTGTCAATGCAAAACCTGTATGGATGCTCTGGGAGGCCTTCTCTTGACAGATAGGGCGTCCAGAACAATGGGCAGACCTGTCTGCTGTGCTTCCAGGTGCCTGTTTTGTTGACAGAGTGGCCGGTCTGCTTGGCAACTTTGCCAACAGAGCAGAGCTCTCTCCTGATTAGCTTTGGTGGGAAATCTCTTCCAACAATGACTTCTGTTGACAGATCATTGTAGTGTAACCATAGCCTAGGAGTACTCTAAGGCTGTGTCTATGCAGAAAAGTTGTCTTGAAATAACAGCAGTTATTTTGAAATAGCTTTGGCAGCATACAAAGAACACACACACTATTTTGAAACAAAATAGAAATAGCAGGTGCATTATTCCAATTCCAGTGAACATCATTCCATAAGGATTTTGAAATAGGTGCTATTAAGACACAGAATAGCGCTATTTTGAAATAGTGCCATTGACCCATAAATGCTATTCAGAAATAGCTGGGTGCTGTTTCAAAATGCATTTTTTGTGTGATTGTGTAATTTCAAAATATCTTACTTTGGAATTGTGATACCATGTAGACGTAGTCTTACAGACTAGCAGCAGATAGCTTTGGACTACTTTGCAATACCAAAGACACATTTTATTACTCATTAAGCTGCCTAAAGAGATTTCAATCTATCTGCAACCTGAATTGTAAACTTGGCCCCTCATTTGGTTCTTGCAGTATACCTGAATAAGACAAATCTTCAGTCTTCTGGTTTCTATGATACAGTACCATTTCTTAGCACTCAGTCCTGTTGTACTGAAGACCATCATCATCTTTTGAGCTCAGTGGGAGCTTCTGGGTCATTGTGTGTGAGAGTTTTAGTATGTACTGGTGCTTTTGCAATTTATACCTTTTGCACATTTAATGCGAACCAATACAAACAACATTTTCATATAAAAGTAGTGGAGCTGGCTAAGTAATGGCAAGGCTATTAGGTTGCCTCGTTCAGCAATCTTTCATTTAATAAGCTGTAATATAGTGCAAATTCGACATGTAATCAAAGCCTGTCAGAATTCACTTTCATTTAGCCAAAGTTGGGGTAATCCTTATTGCAGCTTTCACCTGCTTTGTGCTTTACAGTCAAAATTGAGGTAGTGTTTGATTTATAGCATACACGTTCATAATCTGATGAGATTGATGGATAAGAGAAATATACATATTATAAGTAGCTAACTCTAACTTGATTTTGTTATTAATATTAGTGGAGTTTGACCATGTCAGAGAAAGAGGGAGAGAGAGAGAGACAGCCTGTATAAAGTAATGTCTACTTTCCTTTAGGTTTATCATAAACCAGGGCATAATTCCTCCCTGAAGAACTGCTACTAACTAAAGAAGAGACAGACGTAGCTGGTGGGCCAGGAGCTTCTGGAACATCTCATCAGTACTCTAGGTGTAACTGAGTTCTTTCAGTGCTCATCCAGGTACAATAACATTAGGAGATGTCGAAATGAGAGCAAGTAGCTTCTGTTTCTGATAGACTCTGCCGCAAGGAGATTTAACGGATTAGCTAAACTGATGTGAAAAAATGGATCTCTGATTTATTACCTGTAATTTTTTTTTTGCTTACTGCAGCATTTTTTCCCCCTCAATCACAGTGTTTTCCATGCTGTTAACGTCCGTGTGAATAAGTTCTATGTTGTGTTTCTGGATTTGCCCGGCGGGTTCATCAGACAACCCCTTTGCCTGCAGTCCCCACCAGGCCTTTTAAACAGGAAGTTTAATTTTATAGTATTAAAAAAGAGAAAACGGTACTTAATTATCTGGCTGTGAAACAGCCGTACTCTTTCTTAATTTTAGTAGCTAATAAAATACTGTTCCTGCAGTTAACTACTTCTGGTCCAAATGCAGGACAATTTTGGCTATTTGAATAGGATATTTTATGAACTGTTATATATTGCACTACAGTTTTTAAGCTCCACTATGACATATTTCTCTCAAGATTTATTAGTGTTTTTTATTTAAAACAATATATTAAAGAGAGGAAAAAGAGTAATCTTAGGTAAAATTCAAATATTAGAAAAATGTAACATAGACCAAACCTTTTTATTTAGCTCCCCCTTCCTCCCCACGCCCACCTTCTTCTCTTCTCCCACTGTTGCTATAAAAAAGTTTTTGGAACAACAACCCACACCTGCATCATTAATTCACTATGCCTTCCAACTTCGTCGTATCAGTTTCAAGGGCCATTTGCTACTTAAATGAATTATAAAAACAGAACAATGAACGATTCCTATTCAGTACCTGCCTTACTGTGCATAAAATAACCTTCCTGATCTTTTCTATCCCAATATACCTAGCTCTATACCAATAGTTTGCCTTTCTGATTCTAGTGCCTTAAGCAAATGCTCTCTCGTTAACTGGGCTGGCTGTTGAGCAGAGACCCTCTCTACAAAAGCATGGCCTACTTGCCTGCATCAAGCTAAAGGCACATTGGATGTTTCCTGATTTTGGAATTTATTGCTCAGAGAATCCATTTTGTCTGAGAAGAGACACAGCTGTTAGCCTGATTCTAACCCATTGACACTAGAATAGTATTTATTAGCCATCGTGCTGAAGCAAAATGTGCACTAAAACCAGATAAGAGACCAGGTCTTTCAGACTAATTTGTTTGGGAAAATACCCTTCTCCCTAGTGATGTTTCTGGGAAAAATGTATTGTCTCCATATGCTGAGAAGAGAGTAACTCCTTTTCCACTGGACCTTCATGTAATGACTTGGGATTTGATCCAGCAAAGCACTTAAGCATATTGAAATCAATATAACTACACATGTGTTGGAAATAACACATATGTTTTGCTCTATTGGGGAGTGGGTGCTCCTCATGGTAACTCACAGCAGGCAAAAGCATCTCAGCACCTTCAATGATTAAAAAAAAAAAAAAAATCAGGTTATCCCTGAAGTGTAGCTTCAAAAATGTTCCCAGACCCTGATGAAGGACTGAACAGGGTTACGGCAGCATCAGTTTCTGTTTGTTTTGTTCTCGCTCTTTTTCCTAGATGAAATACCTATGAATGAAGAGAAACATCATAAGATACCGTCTTGGATTTTGTTTCGGAGGACTATTGGAGCCATGAGGGGACTAACTTTATTGTAGATGTAACGGCAACGAAGGGTCCTGTGGCACCTTATGGACTAACAGAAAAGTTTTGAGCATGAGCTTTCGTGAGCACAGACTCACTTCATCAGATGCATCTGATGAAGTGAGTCTGTGCTCACGAAAGCTCATGCTCAAAACTTTTCTGTTAGTCTATAAGGTGCCACAGGACCCTTTGTTGCTGTTACAGATCCAGACTAACACAGCTACCCCTGCGATACTTTATTGTAGGTGGGCATCCAACAATGTGCATCCGAAGATCATACATGACACTGTGAATTCAGAAACCTTCCAAGTAGGAAAACCATCAAAAAACAAAACAATCAGGAAAATGAAACAACAGAAGGAACTTCTTACAAATCCAGCATAGCTGTTGAACTATGCATAGCCTTCCAAGCAGTAATGCTCCCAACAAAATGTGTGTGTGTGTGTGTGTGTGTGTGTGTATTCATAAAGAAGAGACACTGCAGAGGAAGAATAGCTGACATGCACTAGAAGAGTATTTCTTTAACTTTTTGAGACCATGGAACATCAAACGATAATATTTTTTATGTGGAACACCTATGAAAATTTTCTTTTAAAAATTTTTTTCTGACCAAAAAATAACAAACCTCAACATACACAGCAAAACCAAAATGAAGTAATTTAATCAGGTATCATAGAAATGAAGAAGTAGCATTGTATCTGGTTTTAATAATAGAAATTATAGACCATCAGTGTATTTTTCCAAATGTTTGCGGCATACCTGTGAGCTGTTCATGGAACACCAGTGTCCTGTGGAACATAGTTTAAGGAACACAGCATTAGAGTGTCATCATGAGTGCTTGGGGTGAATTCTGGAGTAGTTTAGTTCTAGTTCTTACACCGAACACAACAATTATATGCAAAGCTATGTTGTGCAATTCTTTCCCATTCAAAAACACCAAATGTCATTAAAACCAAGAGCAGTGGAGATGCTACTTGTTTTAATGATCTTCTTAGTGGGGAATCTTAACTGCCACTGGAAAGACTGTAATTTGATTCTGATAACTCAAGTGTTATTGGGTTAGCAAGCTAAGTTTGAATGGATATAAAAATGACTTGAAAGAAATTTGGATTTGGGTGAGAAAAGGTAGGATTGGTGCAGTTTATGGCATTGTAGAAACTGGCAATAGAGTAGTTTTAGGTCAAAATATGAACTCATTTAGAAGTAAAATGTTATGCATTTGGCCCTCATGGGTATCTTTGTTGGCAGTGCCAGCAAAGAGACTGGGATAAGAAACTTTTAAGAAGGCACTTCCTGTAATGCTGAGAAGCAGGGCCTGGCCTGCCAACTGTTGCAGGAGAAGGGGAAAGTGGAGAAAAGGAGGCAATTGCCCTGGGGCCAGGCATTTCAAAAGGGCCAGGAACTGGCCACTGCCACTGCCAAAGTAGCAGCAGCAGCAGCAGCAGCAGCAGCAGGTGGAGCTTTGAAGTGTCACAGCAGTGCTGATCCACTCCTCTGCATGGCAGTGAAGGAGACCCCAAGCATGTGGCCCAGGCAGCGCTACGGGATGACTGTCCTAGGCCCCGCCTCTTCTGGAGGCAGGGAGGTGGGCCCCCTCCTTCCTTGACCCAGGACCCAGGGTGACTGTCAGCCCTTCTGAGCAGGGCTGACGTACCCTGACGAAGAGTGGAATGAAGAACTTCTACTGCTGTTGAATTTTAGGCAGTCATTTCTATTGTGCACAAAATTAAGATACTTGTGGTGGTTAGACAAGGAAAGGACATTTTTGCATTTTTTTTTCAAAAATAAAACATCCTTTTGGTTGCTAGCTAAAGTAATTTAAAATGGTTAAAAATAAGGACAGTAGTTGCAATAATGTTTACCTTTTGAGTTAAAGTTGAAAATTTTAATGGAAGTGTAAAAATTTTAAACTTTTCAACTAGGTCTGTCAATGATTGCTATTCTTTTTTTTTTTAAGAAAAGAATGTTAAACCTCATTCCTCTCCTAACTTGTCTACATTGTATCTTGAAATGAGGAAGGATCATTTAATAGTCACATTGGGGTTGTTCACTGTAGCAGTGTATATTTCACATGCAAAATTCAGAATAACCATTGAACAAGTTGGTCTGGACTGACACAACAATTGTAAGAAACTAATTCTTGATGAACTTCCAATAACTGAGTTGTTTTTATAGTACTACACAACCAATATTTCTGCTTTAGTCACATGTCTCCGGGTGAGCTAAATACAGCACTGGGCATTCTAATGCACTGAAAGCACAAAGTTTTTCCCATTTTTATTAACCATGTACTCATCTTCTCTATACTGTAAGAAGTCTTAGATGTCACTGGATTGGTATCAGCCTGACACACAAGGAAATACTGTCTTGGTCTCCATCCAAACTCCCTGAGTTCCCTTCCCCCAGCTGAGTGAGTCAGGGATGGGTCATTATACAAAGTGAGGCCTGGTCTACACTGAGGAACAAAGTTGATCCCAGATATTCAATTCTAGCTACACTATTAGCATAGCTAGAATTAACATCAAAATTGACTTTCTGCCCTGGTGTAGACGGGGGCTCTTTGGGCACATGTCAATGTCCCTTGCTCTGCATGATAGCATGAAGAACCAGGGTCGATGGCCAAGCACAGAGAGATTGATTGTGCCTCATCTTCACACACGTGGTGAAACTGAACACCGGAAGATTGCTTGCAGCACAGTGATCTTCCTGTAAATATAGACATACCCTGAGTTGTTAAGGGGGGCTTGAATTTGTAAGAGGAAATAATGGGAGTATCTTGGAGAATCTCCAAGACAAAGAGTGCATTTTAAAGAAGAGTGTTCAGTCAAGACTTTCTTCCACCAAATTGATCTTTGCTGCAAGTCCAGAGTTAGATTTCCTCCCAAGATTAATTTGGCCCAGCATTGCTTTACCCTGCACCTGGACACGACGTGCTGTCTTTAAATGCAGCTTTATATATTTGCTGCTTTTAATGAAAAAACTGTGGTTGCTCGAGTGCCTCTTATAAAAGCCATGTAAACTGCAGCTTTAATGGACACACGGCTTTTTTAAGCCAAACTTTTCCTATGTTTTTTTTAATGAGCCTAATTATGTTGAGGCCTGCCACATGGCCTGTGCTACTTCTTTTTCTTTTAGCGCTATGGAGTCCATTCTCCTCTTGGGTGGATTCTGAGAAATTAATGTATCAAAAATCGTGGAGGGCTGTTTCTGCCTCTATTTCTGGTGCTTATCAGCTTCTGTTATCTCTCTCACTGGGCCCTCATGGTTCTCAGTGTCTTTAATCTCAACACACTCCTGTGAGGTAAGCAGTTTTGTCCCCATTTTGATAGGTGAGGAACAGATATACAGGTTGGATCTCCCTGGTATGGTACCCTTGGGGGATGACTAGTCCTGAATGAGGAAGTTGGGGGAACCTGGGGAGATCAGTTCTCTGCCCTGCTTCCCCGCCCCCACTTAGCTGCTGTCCTGGCTCCAGCTGCGGTTCTCTGCTATCCAGCCTGCCTCCCTGCCCCCTGCTACTGGCCACTGGCCCTAGGGACTGGCTTTACTTCCAGTCCCAGCCAGTGGGGCTGCTAGCCCCTGGCACCGGATCATTTCAGCTACCCGCCCTGGCTAGGCTCCTGTCTGCCAGCCCCAGCAGGACTGCTGGCCCTTACTGCAGCTGGCCCCAGCAGAGCTTCCAGCCAGTGTTCCTTCTAATATTTTTCTTTCCATGTGTGGAATAAATGTTGTTATGTGTGCTAAGGCATGTGTAGATGTGCACCACTAACAGAAACACAAAACCTAGCCGTGGGAGCTCCGCTGATCAGCTGGGCAGCATTTGAATCAGTCCTGAGCAACAGCACAAGCACACAGCTTACAGTGAACACTGCTCTCAGCTGCAGGCCCTCCTGCTGCCTGAGTCCCAGCTGCCGGGGCTCTCTGGTCCAGGAACATCTATGGCCTTGCAGGACCACAGATGTTGCCAGAGCAGAGAGTCTTGGTTTTTAGTGTTTCAACCTGTATTAAATGGCTTATGGAAGCTCACACAAGAAGCTGGTAGTTAAGTGAGGACTTGTAGATCCCTGTGCGGATATAAAATTGGTGTCCACATCTGCTTCTAAAGTAACAATCTGTGGATGTCTGCATTCACATCCACTAGTGCAGAGACCTGTGGATATAAAGTGGATCTCCGCAAATCACAGGGTTCTAGATGCTAATTTGTATCCAAGTCTGCAGAAAGGAGCCACGGGTCTGCGTGTCAGCTGGTGGATATGAAGTGGGTATGTGGGAATTTGCAGGGCTTGAAGGACTTGCACCCAAGTGTTCAGCATAGCAGCCCAATACCCTACTGTCTGGATTACATGTCCTGCCTATCTGTCTGCTGCTCATTGTTCATTAGGGATAATCTCTTGTATTGGATAAGCTGCCTGTCTCTTGCTGACTTTCGGGTTTCCCTTTGGCAGGGGTGGATTAAGGGCAGGTGGGGCCCGGGGACAACACAGTCACAAGTCCCCCCCTCATATTAAAATATTAAAGTAACATAATTATATATGACTTAAAATCTATTTGTGCTTATTATTGCTCGTGATGCACCCTAACATTATACTTCAATTAATCTTAAAATAAGAATGACATGGCGCTTTCACTTTGCTCCATTAAAGTGAATTGTTTAAACAAAATGGAGCTATGGAGCCTGGGGCCCCTGGAGCAATGGATCCTTCTGCCCTTATGTCAGTCCGTCACTGCTCTTTGGGCCAAATTCAGCCTGGGAATGAAGCAATCCAAATTCCTGCTGCAGCTAGGGCTGTGCCACATGCTAGTTGGCTCCGTTGGAGGGATAAAGCTCCATATCAGCGTAGCATGGGCATACACATACGATCTCGGATGTCCTTTTATGTCCATGAAGGCCTTTTCCCCCATGCTTACATTTGAACTTGACGCTGTGATTCTGCTGAAATGTTTGCAAATGTCCTTTACGCTACTCTGAGTGCATGTCCTTTGGTTTCTCTCTTTGACTCCGGTACACAGCATGACCCCCATTCTTTGCTCAGTTGCGCATATCTACCAAGCTGAAAATTTTGCTGACTTCAGTGAAGTCACTCTTGATTTACACCAGTAAGCAAAGGGCCTGTGTGTCCTGTCTTGTGAGCAAGGTCTCCACTGCAAATCACACAGTGCACACATATGTAATTTCATACGAGCGAGGCCCCTTATGAAGGAAATTATCATTTGTTTGCATAAGGGATAATACCCTGGTGAGCATCTGGTTAATCGTGGCTGTCACTTAGCAATAGAGGCTATGCAATTCATACAGCCTCCCAATATATCTAACAGTGACCAATTCAAAAGGAAACCATTGTCATCAATTACATGAATCAATGCTTCTGAGGAAAGCATCCTTCACAACTATGTTTCTACCATTTAGCAGTGTGTAGTTAGTTAATTTGCAGGTATCAAGAGACTCGGGCAGATATCAATCTCATTAACCTTATGGCCCCATATATACCAGCAAAACTAAACTAGGTTATCTTGAGGGAACACGCTAGACTGGGAATTCTCTCTCTCACACTCTTTCACAAACACAGAGACAGAAAATGCTTGTGGCATTCTTTTTTTCTATACTGCAAAGCAAGATTTTATATATTAGTAATGCACTACCATCCTGTTCATCAGTTCTGGCTAACAAGACCCAAAAGACTTACTTGGGAAAAGCTTGCCTGTTCATAGGCAAAGAGCTGCTTATTTTATCCATTTTTGGTTCATGCCTCCCTAATATAGAGGCATCCAGAAATCTTCCCAGATCTATTTTGGGCAATATGTCTGAGCAGAAAAATATTTCTGCGATGACACACAGTGTCTTGTTGGTCTATTTAAGAGTCTTCAAATGTTAAACTGGGATTGGACAGGATCCAAGACTCTGAAGAGGAGGCAGCCATTAGAATGGCAAGTGGAATGGATTTATGCAGTCACTAGAAGGGAGGATGATACAATATGACAAGTGGATGTATAGGGTTAAAATATTTTTGTCTTCTGACAGTTCTGGCCTGACTCTGAATTCCTTTATTCTCACAGCAATCAGAAGTAACTCCCCCGAAGCCAATGGAGAGTCACCAAAGTGAAACCAGAACAGCATGTAGAAAGTGTCCAAAATAACAAGTGACGTTGAAAATTATTTTTGTGCAACAATAGAGTAGTTTGTCACCTGAATAACAGAGCCTCAAACTTTCAGGGCTAGAAGTTAAAACCAAAAGACAATCTCTAACAAGGTGGAGCAGAGTTTAGCAGGGAGCTCCTCAGGGACTCCATAACACAGCAAATATGTTTGAGAAGGAATTATTTGTAGCCGTAAATTGTAGATTTGGATTAAGCAATGACTGAAACCACAAAAGAACAGCGCCCGAGAAGCTCACAAAACCCCCAAACTCCCCAAACATTCTAAAAGAGTCTCATGGTCAAGGGTGCCAAACGCAGCTGACAACTCGAGGAGAGTTAAAGCAGAGATCATGGCCTTGTCAAATGACATATGGAACTCATTACTGACCCTCCGTAAAGTGGGCTCTCCCCTGGGACTGGGCTTTTGTAGACTGCATGGTAATTTTGGGAAAATGGGGTTTGAAAGTGCACAGCAACCTCCATCTCTCTTTTTGCCCCCATGATAGGAAGATAAATTGCTTCATCCAGAGACAACATGGGGGAAAGAGCATGATGGTCCTTGATTAATGGCAGGACTTTCTTAATTTTAGATGGCAAATCAATGATAATTGTTGGTATTAATTGTTAGTGTGAACTGGTGTTTTGATTGCTGAAGGTAAGACTGCAAAAAAGGAAGTCTGTCTGAAGTGTAACTTGATATTATTAGATGCGAGACAATAAAAAATAGAGTTGTAACCAGTGTCCCTGTAAGCTGAGCACTTGAGAAGCCTCCCAGGAGACATTCAGATGCAGCCTAGCTGATTAGCAGAGAGCCCACAGCCGGCAACATGTGTTTCTACTGGTGGGGAACATCCGCATGTGCCTCAGTGCACATAACAAAATTTATTCTGCCCATGGATGGAAAAAAATCAGCAGGAACCCTGTGCAGGAGGTCTGACTTAGATGATTATAATGGTCCACGCTGGCCTTAACAGCTACAAATCTAAATTAAATGGGGTTCCAAGAAACCCCACCCCTCACAGTGCATTATTGTTATCAATACTGGAGAAGACCACATGTCTTACAAGGACAAAAGAATTCTGTGTTAGGAGCACGCCCAGCCCTAGTTGCTCCTTTGTTTTACGTAACTCCTCATAACATTTATAATAAGATAATACCCCATTAAGTAATATGCTGGCCAATTGTTGTCTGATTAGTTGCTGTTATTTCACCTATCAGCCCTAAACAACCATTCGTATTTACCCTCCTGAGCCTTATCACTATGTGCACTTAGTAACCCGGATTCATTTGCTATTGTGTAGATTTCTTTTCTCTTTGGGATGACAGACGCATTCTTTAAAGACAACATCCCGAATGAGTTGGTAATAGCTATGAGATTGTCAATGATCCCCGCTAAGCTGATTGAAATCAGATTGTTTGCACTTTGAATTTGCTCAATTGTTTCTTTTCCATTATTCAGCCAGAGCTGTGGCTGTTCACCAAACCTGTCCAGTGCATTAAGTGTCTATTACTCTGTTTACCATAGTCATGTTAAACGCCAGCTTATGAATGTCAATTTGTTCTCCAATTAGCTACGCCTTATTGACTTGCCCTTAAACTTACAAACACCAGCTTTCTGAAGTGCCTGTTACTATAAAACTCCTGTTTATTTTATTTTTTAAAAGGGATAAAACCTTAATGTAGCTTTCTAATTGACAACAACCTTGGTAATCTGCATTTAGAGCCTGTTGTTTGGGGGGAATGACTTTTCTCCTAATAGCTTCATATCAGTGTTAATATTTTGTGACAGTTTTGTGTATGTTTAACTTGAATAGATGATGCATTAAGTATATTCTACTCTGTATATGGCGTATTAGCAGCAATCGCTTTACGATGAGAAGCTTTTAACTCCCTTTTCACGCAGCGCTGCAAGGTCAATGCATACCTATTTACTGGAATTAAATTAAGAGACCACAGGTATATGAGCATCAGAGGTTCCCAAAGATTGTCTGTGCTCTGCACAATACTGGAATCAAATGGTAGGTCGTCCTGGAAGTGTCTGAAGATGCTAGTGCAGAGGTCGGCAAAGAAAGAGCAAGATCCCAAGTAAAGCCCCTCCCTGCCCTACCTTCTGCAGAAATCTCAGACCAGCTTAACTCACCTTGGACATTGTGAAACAAGATATGAGGGAAGAACTTGAATGAGTGAGCACACCTGTGATTCTCCTGTCTCTCGCTCCATAGGTAGGCCTGATCCTGCAGGATGCTTAGCATGCTCAAGTCAATGAGAACTAAAGGTTCTCAGCACCTCAGCAGGCCGGGCTCAAAGCTGTGTCTTAATGACAACAGGCATTGAAATTTTCCTGTAACCAATCCCTTTGTACTAGTTAATACTTCACTGCCATCCTGAGACTAGATACTACGGTAGTCTTAAGCCCTAAACTGTGGAGTCTACTGGCTTTTGGACTTTTTCTATGTGCAGAAGGACTTTCTATGTGGGCCTTCTGCAGAGATTGAATCAGGGACTTTCAGCACCACAAACCAGACCTCCAGGACATCAGCTACAGGAACAGCTCCATTTGATGCCACCAGTAGTAGGTAATCATCTTCTGTGTGGCTCAGCCACAAGAGGGCAATGCAGCACAGACAGTGCAGTAACATTACACGAGCACCCAGCCTGTTATCACAAATGATACTCAAAGCAAGTCCCTTGCAGTGTGTAGGCAGCACATCTACCAGGGAACCAGGAACTGAGCTCAACTGGTCAAAGCCAGAAGCAGTTCTTAGGTAACTTTCTCTCAGACTTCCTTAAAGTATCAGGTTTTGTGTCATCACCACCAACCATGTTGCTTAGCACTGGCCCTAAGCTTGTGGCACAGAGCTAGAAGAGAAGCTTGGCTTGGTTTATACTTTTGAGAGATCGGGAGAGTCTGGAGTTGGAATTACTTGTGGTGACACAGAAAGAGAATGATCAGGTATGGGTATACCTGCACTGCAGCTAGAGGTGTTACTTCCTGCTCTGGTGGACGTAAACCCTACTAACTTCAGCTGAGCTTCAGAAAGCAGAGTAGCTCTGCTTCCTTCCTTGCTCTAGAAACCCTGCAGTCCAAGTGTCTACTCCAGTCACCTGAAGATGTGGGTCTTACCCTTGAAAGTTCATGACCTAATAACTTTGTTAGTCTTTAAGATGATGCAGGACTGCTTGTTATTTCTAGAATTAAGCTAGTGAAGCTTTAAATGGGTTAGCACCTCTTTACTTCTGCTGTTAACATCTCTGCCTGGGTGATGTCAGAGCTTGTCTGAAGGACACATGCTCATAATCCCGTGGGTTTGCTGAGATGTGGCTGGAAGTGCCGGGGCTTTTGATGGGGGATCCTTGACTGTGGAATTTTCTGCTTCTGTTCCCTAAAGCTTAAATTTGTTACCTTCAAGTTATGCTACAAGATCTTTATTGTCTCCTCAGGCTTTCCTCTTGAGTTAGGACAGATCTTACACTTGGCTGCTGTTAAATTATGATGGGTATTTTACATGTGCTCAGAGACATGACTGAGTGTATTTTAAAATGAAATATGTAAATAAAAGTAGCCCTTTAATTGCTCCTTAACCTTGACTTGCCTTCTTCCTGTGCCCAGCTTGCCTATTTCTTCATAAAGCATTTACATTTTTACACTCCATCTCTCTAAATATCTTGCCTAGTTCAACGTGTTTCAGTGATGCATCTTTTCTGCTCCTCTTATTTGCTGAGATTTAGTTCTTAAATGTTGGCAGGCACATTCCAAGCTGTACAATCAGCTGTACATGACCATACCAGTGCTCTCTGCTAAGACAGTGGGGGTGAGATCCTGACCCTGTTTAAGTAAATACTAAAATGATCACTGACTTCAGTGGAGCTGCTGAGATGGCTTTTTTTTTCTTTTACTCCCAGTGTAGACACCCCCATTGACATTTTCTCTGTCAGGTTCCATTACTCCTTCCCCACATGCATCTGAAGCTCTCCATCAGCTATTCCCTTTTCAGCTCTGTTGTCACTTAAGCCACATCTCCTGAAGCATGAAGAAGAGCACACAGAACTGTCCGGATTCCTCAGGAGAAACCTCACTGGTTTGTCCTTTCCTCTGTGTGATGCTTTGTGGTGCAACTTTCTTCTTGTTGTATAGGGCTATAGAAAACAGTGGTGTTTGTGACATCACAGCATTGTGTCCATAAATGGCTTCTGCTAGTATCTAAATGCTTTTGCTTTGCCTGGGCAATCTCCCACAAAAGTCCATTATTGCCTCCTGTACAATTCCACTAGGTCAGGGGTCTGCAACTTATGGCTCTGGACCCATATGCAGCTCTTTGAGGATGTCTTTGTGGCTCCCAACACTATAATTGCAAAGTAAACAAGAAAAAAACCTCCTGATTATTTTCGATAAACGTTGAATGTCTAAAAGCCCAACAATGAACAACTCATATCTAAATAGTAAATGACGTGTGATCTCAGAACATTGGATAACTCCCCCTTTTGTGTGCACAGTGCGTTGTGAGATATGATACTGTATCGGTGTTTTGCTTGTGTTGCTATTAAAATCTTGACTTTGAAAAGGAAAAGGAAGCTAGTGGTATTCCTGCTGTGAAGGGCAACACACGTTTTAAGAAAGAAAATTGAAAGTAAACGTGAAGTAAAATTGCATATTTAAAGTCGGTTCAGGAGTGAAAGTCAGGAGGACGGTGGTACAAACACACACATGTAAAGTGTGAGGAAATGGACTATGTAAATAGTTTGTGAACATCCTGCAGTAAACATGTATCACATTACAAACCATTGTGTGTGCACTGTTCTTAAAACAGGGGTTACTAATTATTAATTATGGACCATCTCATTCACATACACAGTCACATACATTCATTCATTCTCATTCACATACATTGCTGCTCTTGAATGATTGAGTTGTTATTGAATTTGAAAAAAAAATGGCTCTTCTTGCTGTTTTGGTTGCTGACTCCTGCACTAGGTACCTTATCCCTTAAGTATATGACTGACACAATTCGGTCTCTTAGAGACTTATCAAAATAACGTTGATTAAAGGTCCAGCCTAAAACTTCAGATGCCACTCTCCTTCATTAAGAAAGCTGGGGACTTTTGCATAAAGTGCAGCATCAGAATGGAAGGGAAGCAGCATTGTTAGGCATAGAACCAAATGGATCATGCACAACAACTAGGTTAAATACATTGTGGACATGTTTGGTTTCTAGGTAACAAATTGCAATTGCAAAAAGTGTTCATAAAAGTCCATTTTTTACTATTAGTGATCTTCCCAAAACAGGTCATTAACTTCAATATGCAATAAACTGTAAACTGCCATTACAGGTGGCCTCGCAAATAGCAGGCAATCAAACCTCATTAACACTGTAGTTTATAATTACAGTTTACTGTAATTGGGGAGGGATTCAGCATTTTGCAAGGGTATTATTTCTACTGTTGGGGGCTAATGAGCAGTAGTGGAACTTTACTGTAAATTCAGGGTTGAATTTTTTCCATTTCTTCAGAATTAAGTAGAACAACCTGATGCAAAAAAAGAGCCACAGGAACCTGCAAATCATCCATCATCAACCATCACAAATTATAATTTCAGTAAGTTAAAAATTATGAATGACCATTTTTGTGTGATGGGGGAAAAACAAAGACTAATATTTTCTGGCAAAATGGAAGGTAAGACCATTCCCTGGAGTTAGAAGCCGTGTAGGCTGAATCAATACATAGAAGATAGGACACCAGCTCCAATCTGTAACCACTTCTATAACCAAATACAGTGATCTGGCCAAAATGTCTGTTAAGCTTTCAATGCTTTTTTGTTTTCACTTCTGGGCAGAACCAAAACTGGGAGTGATGAGGGGTCATGAAAAGTCCTAATTTGTAACCTTTCCATTCCAGTGTTACAGAAGAGTCAGGCAGTATGGGTAATTGTGCCATAAATATTCAGACTTATGAGTATTAATCTTACCCATCTGAGGTCTGCTCTGCCTTCACTTGTTTTTAAGTAGTGTCTGATCATCACAGTAAAATAATAGCAGCACATTCTTACTATAAATGGGAAGTGGGGCTTAGCCACAAAAATTGGACCTGAATTTCTCTAAATTTCATGGAGGACTATCTATAAGGTTTCAGGCTTGTCTGAACTCTGCTACAAATATTGAATTGAATCTCCATTCCAAGAAACTAGGGATTCATGAGTGAGATGAACAGTCAGGTTTCCTTCACAAGATAGCTAATATCAGGAAGCATGATCCAATGCATTAGGTTGGGGCTGGAGATCTAGGGAAGGCTTTGCCACTGACTGTTTGGCCTTGCTCAAGTCAGTTGGCCTCTGATGTTTTGGTGAACCCTCAGTATAAGACACCTGGTGAAATTCTGATTTTCAGAGGTGCTGAGCACATGCAGCTTCCATTGACTTCAGGTAGAATTGGGGATGTTAGTTATGGCTGAAAAGAATCTCAAACTTGCCACCCAAAACTGTCATCAAGGGCCAGCCTTAAGCAACAAGGGTAATGGACCACTGGAACATCTGCATTTAGGCTTCTGGTGGATTCTCCATCATCTACAGCCTTTATGACCTGACTGGATGTCAGTCTAGATCGGTGTTTCCGGAAGTGTGGTCTGCGGCCCAGTAATGGTCCTTGGGGAAAAACAATACTGGTCCTTAGAAAATATGCAAATTATTGCCATGTACTATTATTATTGTAAATAAATAATAAACAGCAAACATTTATTAATTTTTCATTTTTTATATGTGTTTATATGTTTTGGCCACAAAAAAGGTACGAAAAAAACTGGGTCCCAAGTGTATAAAGTTTGGGAAACCCTGGTCTAGATGACCACAGTGGAATTACTATCTAAGAAACTGCAAAATACTTGGCCTTAATTCATCTTCTCTAAAAGGAGAATAATACCTACCTATTCTCCAGAGAAAAGCGCTTTGTACATTGATGTGCTATGTAAAAGCTAAGGGTTATTGCTGCATTATTATCCATGGAAGGGTAGGTACTCCTTAAATATAGGCCTTTTCTGCCTTGTGTATTGCTGTTGTAGTCCCTTTCTCCCTCATCCCCTCCCCACCAACTAAAAGGCTATTCAGGGAAACCATTCTTTTGTATAATTTGGTATTAATGTAATTTATGTAGACATGTTCTTTTAATAAAAGAATGATGATAAATGATCAAAGATGAGAAATAATTTGCAAATCAAGTAATACCTGTATCAAAAGCTGGATTTGATTCTCAAACATAAGCATGGCTGTAACAGTGGAAAAGGTACATGCATACCTGAAGGAAGAATTTTGTCCCTTAGGGTTGAATAACTCCATTCAGAAAACTCGATACAGGTTGAACCTCTCTAGTTTGGCACTCTCATCAGGCAACATCCATAATCTGGCATGATTTTAGTTAGCCAGACAATCATTTGTCATGGGTGTGGCCAAGTTTCCTGGGCTCCCATAAAGTTTGTTTACAACCATCAGTCCTGGCTCTCAGTGTTCTGTGCTGCTATTTAGTTGTAATTTACATCAAATGTCTTCTAAGAGCCAGAAAGCAGTGGGAATGCTGGTAACGCTACTGCACAGTATTGACTTCCTGTGGTCTGGTAAAGTCTCTCTGTTGGCACTGGTCAGATCCCCAGTGTGCCAGATGGAAGTTCAACCTGTAGAAAGAAAAGTCAACAAGAAAAATATTTGCATTTTCACATTTTATTGCAGCTGGTGGAAAAAATGTTAAAATCATAAAGATATCTCTGTACCTTGTATAACCTTTGAGACAAATGTGAATTTAGGATTGCTGAACTGACCTGTGAAATACATATTAAGAAATGCACACCTATTGCAACTGATGGAGAATATTCCCTTAAACTAGGTGAAGGGTCTAGGTTAATATCTGGGTTTCTGTTAGTGAAACAAGATTTTTGCATTTAATCCATTTATTTATAATCAGTAAAATAGATTAGATCTGTAATTACATTTACTAAAATATGATCTGAACACACTTGTTTTGTACAATGAAGTTGAGAATGCTTTCATAGATTGCATATTTTCTTCCTCACCAACAGCCAGTTGCGTAGCTCTTACAGATTCAGTTTTGTGCACAAGGTTGCCATCTGCTTAATTTCTACAAAGCCTATGAGTCTCATGGCCCCTGGTAATCTCTGACTCATAAGATTCCCAAGCCTTATACCGGGTGTAAAAACAAAAGAGTAATTTTTCAGAATAATGCTGAATATTGTCTGGACGACTGAGGCAAATCAAAGGTGAACAATGAAGGTTTGCAAGTTTGAGTCATCTCTGAAAATAAAGCCTAATCTTGGAACTGCAGAGGGAAAGAAATATTATAACCTGCACTGGACAAATTTCAAAATGTTCAGTTTATAGGACCAAATTTTTGCATCATTGCTGGCCTTACTGGGTGTGGGTATTGTCAGAATCTCTTCAAACATAGTCCTGTGTGTAGTATTGGTCCTTGATGCTGCAAATGTGTAAGTAACTTTAACACTGCGTTAGCCCCAGTGTAGTCAAGTTATTCATGTTACTGCCCAGACACCCCAAAATAAAGGAACTCTAACTCAGAGGTCACTTTCAGAAAACCTCCAATGATAGCTAGATTATAATGAAGAATTAATGTGTAAAATATAAGAGCTACTATTTAAGACAAGTGTCATAGCTTCCATATGAAATAGAAAATACAGCAGAGTAAGCACATTTTCACTAACATGTCTCTTGTCTTCTGGAAACTGATAATTGCTTGCAAATTGTTCTGGTGCTTCCCTCTCACCTTTATCTCTCTGCATATACATCTATATATAATATTAAATATGTACACACACACAAACTATTTTACCTTAGTGCAGTTGAGATTCACAGACACAATCAAAATCCCCACTTTGCTTAAAATCCCATGGCCAAAGACATGCTGGCTTGTCAAGGGAAAATCTAGTGCCTTACCTTTTTAATGAAGCTACTTGCAGTTAATTTTAGAAGATACCTTCCAAAGGTGAGCATGGTAGGATGCAATACATTACTCTTCTCTTTGCATCCCATATACTTATGTTTATTAAAATCAATATAATCCATTAGCCTACATTGTTTCCATTTTTAATAATCTATTGATATATTGCCTGGACTTTTATGGGACTAAACAAATTTCCTCTTTATGTGCCCTGTAATAGCCGGAGGTCAGGCTGGTTGAGAGCAGTTGCTGTATATAAATGTTTATTTACTGCCTGACTACTGATTGAGAACATATCTGGTCCACAAGCTTCAGATGGCTTTTAAACTAGAGATTTATGGCTTACTTCCTGTTTGCCAGACACAGTGCACTGTTTTCAAGGAAGGTAATGAATGCAAGTATTGTGAAAGTAATGGCTGGTGTTTTACCAAAATGGAACATCTGAGGATGTGGAATATTGGGACTTAGCTTATCAGTTTGTTCTGTTGTATGTTTTGCTTTGGGTTGTTTGTGTGCCTCTGAATCAACCATGCTAGTGGAATTTAAGTTTTCTCCCAAATACACAACAGAGGACTGTCAGATCTTGAGGAGGTGACAATACTGGAGGTTTTCGGTGGACATGGGTGCTGCTCTGTAGGATCAGACCTATAGTCTTTGCAGTCTAGAAAACTACCACAAGTACTCAGTGTCCACTGCCAAGTGTTTCAGTTGAGACCCAGATGAATGTTTGCTGCAGTGAATCTGACTAACTGTGCCCCTCTCCTATGAGTTACAACTTAGATGGGGCTACTATAAGGTGGGTGCAAAACTGGCTGGATAACCATACTCAGAGAGTAGTTATTAATGGTTCTCAATCCTGCTGGAAAGGTATAACAAGTGGCGTTCCGCAGGGATCTGTTTTGGGACCGGTTCTGTTCAATATCTTCAATGGTTTAGATATTGGCAAAGAAAGTACACTTACTAAGTTTACAGATGATATCAAGCTAGGAGGGGTTGCAACTGCTTTGGAGGATAGGGTCAAAATTCAAAACGATCTGGACAAATTGGAGAAATCGTCTGAGGTAAACAGGATTAAGTTTAATAAAGACAAATGCAAAGTGCTCCATTTAGGAAGGAACAATCAGTTTCGCACATACAGAATGGGAAGCGACTGTCTAGAAAGGAATATGGCAGAAAGGTATCTAGGGGTTATAGTGGACAGCAAGCTAAATATGAATCAACTGTGTGATGCTGTTGCAAAAAAAGGAAGCATGATTCTGGGATGCATTAACATGCGTTGTGAACAAGACATGAGAAGTCATTCTTCCGCTCTATCCTGCACTGGTTAGGCCTCAGTTGGAGTATTATGTCCAGTTCTGGGCACTGCATTTCAAGAAAGATGTGGAGAAATTGGAAAGGGTCCAGAAAAGAGCAACAAGGATGGTCAAAGGTCTAGAGAACACGACCTATGGAGAAAGGCTGAAAGAATTGGGCTTGTTTAGTTTGGAAAAAAGAAGATTGAGGGGAGACATGACAGCAGTTTTCAGGTATCTAAAAAGGTGTCATAAGGAGGAGGGGGAGAACTTGTTCTTGTCCTCTGAGGATAGAACAGGAAGCAATGGACTTAAATTGCAGCAAGGGAGTTTTAGGATGGACATTAGGAAAAAGTTCCTAACTGTCAGGGTGGTCAAACAATGGAATAAATTGCCTAGGGAGGCTGTGGAATCTCCATCTCTGGAGATATTTAAGAACAGGTTAGATAAATGTCTATCAGGGATGGTCTAGACAGTACTTGGTCCTGCCATGAGGGCAGGGGGCTGGACTCGATGACCTCTCAAGGTCCCTTCCTGTCCTAGTATTCTATGATTCTATGAGTTCATAACAGGCAACTTCTATGATCTTCCATAAGGCCCCATACAATGGCACCATTAAGGGGGAGCTGGGGGAGGCAGTAGCCCTGCTAAAGTTTGAACTCCTGAATTTCATATATGAAGTCTTATTAACGCACGTCTTAGCTCCAGAGGCAGTTCTGAACTTCAGTAGAGTTTGAGCTGCTTCCACAGGGAGTTTGTTTTAAACAGAGGGAGGAGGGATGATTACAGATAACTAAAAGCTTGTCATTTAAATAACTGAAGGATCATTAGATCGTCATGAAAACATTGCTGGTTAGTCCACTTAAAATAAGGGGTGAAAAGAGTAGGCATGGGTGGTGTGCTGCAGGGATTTTCATTTGGACCACTGCTGTTAAACTTATCATAAATGTTCTTGAAACGGGTAAAGAGTGAAGTGGCAAAAACTGCAGATGCTACAAAATTACTCAAAATACTTAAGTCCAAAGCTGACTGAAAAGAGTTACAAAGGGATCTCACAACAGTGGGTGCCTGGGAAATACCAGGGCAGATAAAATTCAGTGTTGATAAATGCAAACTAATGCATATGGACAAATATAATCCCATCTGTACATACAAAAATGATGAGGCCTAAAATAGCAGTTACCACTCAAGAAAGAGATCTTGAAATCATTGTGGATAGTTGTGTGAAAACATCTGCTTGATGTGCGCTGGCAGACTAAATACTAAGAAGCTAACAGAATATTGGGAATCATTGGGAAAGGAATAGAGAATAAGACAGAAAATATTATCTTGCCTCTATATAAAGTCTTGGTTTTCCCATACCTTGAATTCTGTATGAAGATCTGGTCATCCCATTTAAAAAATATATATTGGATTTGGAAAAGGTACTGAAAGGGCAACAGATATGATTAGGGGTAAGGAACAGCTTCCATGTGAGGAGACTGGGAAGCTGGGAAAAGAAATGGCTAAATGGTGGTGAGGGGATATATTAGAGGTCTAGAAAATCCCAAATGTTGTGGAAAAATAGAATAAAGATATGTTATTTGTTCCTTCATAACATAAGAAGCTCAGTCAATTAAATGTATAGGCAGCAGATTTAAAACAAACAAACATTTATATAATTGTCTTTCTTGTGTATAGGAATTAGATACAGTGCTCCTGTCACCTAATTGCTAAGTTATCTGCCAAAAAATCCCTACAATGCAGAGTTTTCCAGTGCCCTGGAAAGAGGTGAAGACTGGGGGGAGAGGGAGAGAGGGTCAGTCCCCCACTCACAATTTGCTTCTTGACTTGTACTGAGCATGCTCAGCAACAACGCTGAACCTGCTGTTCTCAGTCTGCCCTCCACATCATCACTCTCTTCCCCTCCCTGCATCACAGCATGCACAGGTCGCCCTGCCCCCACTCTGAAATGGCACCCCAGCCCTGTTCACAACTTGAGCACATATTTAGCTTTAACCCTGTATCTAGGGCTTCAGGAGTGAGGGTTTGGTTGTACTGAGACCTTCATCCTGTCTGCTTTGAAAGCCAGGTTTTCTTCTCTTACGTGCACCCAGAGGAATCAGTTCTGAGTCCTGTCGCTCTCTCAAGATCGCTTTTGGTCTCTTACTTCCTCTGGTCTTCAGCCCTTGCATTGGGAATGGTCTCCTTAGTGGTGTGCAGTGAGCCTCCTCAAGCCCTCCCTTCCACAAACCTGGGAAAAGTCTCCTAGGTGAAGCACTGTTTGCCCAAAAGGCCATGTGCCGCTGAGCTCTACCTGTGCTAGGCCCTTTAACTATGAGCAGAGGGGCCATACTTTTTTAACTTCTAATTAAGCTGTTCTGTTCAGATTTTTACACAACCTTCACTGAATGACATAGTATATGTTAAACATAACAATAAGCCAGTCAATGGGAATCCTGCAGAACAATCTTTGTCCCAGGCCAAGCACCTGTCCCACAAGAATGTGGACAGTGCATGAAGCGGAAACTATTGTCTTCATGTATCAAGGACCAATCAGAAGTTCATTCCAGGGAGTTCACCTTTTCATCAGACTATGCTTTATGAACAGGCATTCTTCCATGTGTCAGTCCTGCTGGTCTGTAAATTCCTTGGCAGCAAATTGGATCTGAATAAGAGTGTGATTGATTGTAATTGTCCCCTCGGGATGGGATTTTTTTTTTTTTAAATTTTACAATGCCTGTACATCCAGTAAATGTCGCTTCCCCATGGGGCAGTTTCATGATGTGGTTGAGGAACATTGTTATGAGGATGCTTTGTGGTCTTTTGAAAATCATGTGCTTTAGGGGACAAGCAGAGCATATGAGGCAGCAAACTGCAGCTTCAATAGCGACAGTGGTTCTGAAGTACAGACAGACAGGTCTAACAGAGTGGTGGACACACAGTGGTGGACACTGTCTAACAGAATGGCCCCGATCCTGCAATATTGAAGCTGGGGTGTTTTCCCAGGGATTTCAATGGGTATCATACATCCACTGCCCATTGACCTGCACATTGCTAAATGCTATTGTTTTGCATCCGAATAAAAAGATGGGCTTTGCAATTCTTGGTGGGCCACCATCCACTGTCAGAATGTCCCGATAAAGCAGAAAGCAGTTCAAATTTCCACAAGTTCTTTCAATCATGCAACAATGGACAATTCATCGTTTATTTAATATTTATAGCAACTCACCTCTATGGAGCATGGAGAAGAAGGGTAAACCCTGTGCTTACCATTATACAGAGGGCAAATTGAGTCACAGAACACTAGGAGTATGTCTATACTACAGAAATCTTTTGACAGAAATCACTGTTGGAAGAGATCTTTTGGCAAAACTTCCATTGACAGAATGTGTCAGCACACAGAAACAGATTGAAAAAGCGATCCACTCTGTCGACAGAGCGTGACCAGACTCCCCGGCTCCTCTCTCGACAGAATGGCCAACTGGAAGCACAGCAGACAGGGCTGTCTGGTGACCCAGAAGTCCTGTTTTTCTACAGGGGGCCCCCCAGAGCATCCACATGGCTTTTTTGTTGACAGATTCTATCGAGAAAGGTGTTCTGCCTCTTGTGAGAGAGGCAGGAGGCTGTCAACGGAAGTGCAGAGTTTTGTTGACATACAGTCAACAAAACACATTTTGTGTGGATGCTCCGTGAGTTCTGTTGACAAAACCCAGTTTTTGTTGGCAAAACTCTCTAGTGTAGACGTAGGCTGTGTGATGTGGCCAGAGCCACATAACAAGTCACTGTCTATCCCCGTAACAGAGCCCACTGAGAAGTCCTCACTCCTAACTCCCTGTTTGTGTCTGCTTGGGACCATGGTGTCTGTGAGGGTCTCCTAGCTTTAACCATGCAAAATGGAGGTATTCTGTTACCAAGAAGCAAGGGGTTTTGGTGATCCTGTCGGATGACTGGAGACTGGGCACAAGTGCACCTGTCCTGTTGACATTCCTGCAGGCAAATCAAAGTGGCTGAAAAGTTGTTCTGGAAGCATTAGAGTGGCCCTGATGCACAGATCCAGGTCATTTCTGTGGATTTTATATGCATTTCTAATCTGTTACTCGATAAAAATGAGTCCTAATCAAAGCAATGCATGGCACAATGTGCACTGTATGCAGCCTTGGGACACAGAAGCCCCTTCATGGAGAACACGCTTGTTAAAATGCGTAATGAGAGACCTAACAAATCCCCAATATTTTGCAAAGCATTCATTAAATCCCTAATAATACCAGTGTGTTTTATAATATAAATGCGTCGTTCTTTATGGGCATACTTGGCACCAGCAGGAGACAAGTAGGGAGGGGCTGAGTCATTCTAGGCAGACAGCGTGCTAATCGCCAGTATGTACTAACCCGCTCTGCTCTGACTGCAAAGGGGCCAGGAACATTTCCAAGGCCTCTCTGCATCAAAATATGCACAGCTTTACAGGGAGGGACTCATAGAACCATAGAACGCTAGAACTGGAAGGGACCTTGAGAGGACATTGAGTCCAGTCCCCCGCCCTCACAGCAGAACCAAACATCTTCTAGACCGTTCCTGATAGATGTCTCTCTAATCTGCTCTTAAATAGCTCCAGTTATGGAGATTCCACAACTTCCCTAGGCAATTTGTTCCAGTGTGTAACCACCCTGACAGGAAAGGTTGGGAACCACTGGTCTACAGACCCCAGTTGTCAGTAGGCAGGACTGAACCTGGAATATCAAGGGTATTTACATTCTCTGGACAAGTATCAGAGGGGGATAGCAAAACAATGAGAAGTCCAGTGGCACCTTATAGACTAACATTTTTTGGAGCATAAGCCTTTCATGGCCCACAAAATCTTATGCTCCAAAAAATCTGTTAGTCTATAATGTGCCATAGGACTTCTTGTTGTTTTCTCTGGACGGTGCAATAACACAGTTCCCTGAGCTTACAGGTGCTGACACAGAGGGGGAAAAACACTAGGGGTGAGTGAAGACTGGAAAGCAGTAAGGGCCTGATCTCAAAGTCATTGAGACAAGGGAGGGGGCTGGTTTAAAAAGCTATGTAGGCATCTGTGAATGCAGAGACATGGCTGGAGGGTGTTAGACACCCACTCGCTTTAGGAAACTCCAGTAGGCACTGTCTACATTTTTATGTGCCTAACTACATTAAAAATCTGGTTTTGTGAGTCTTCAGTGGGCAGCGGCTCAAGCTTCCAAAATTTAGTGGTTCAGCTTATCTCATCCAGCTGCCTGAATCTGCCAAGGTGAGCTGGTTGCCTCCCATGATTAGGCATCCTGGGGTTATTTCCAGCACTGTTCTGCCCAGTGGTGGGGAGGAGTCTCACAAGAGTGGCCTTTCCCATCTACAGATATGGGCATGAGACACGATCTTTGCCTGGCTGGATCCAAACTTCCCACAAAGTCTGAACCTGTCCATTTCAGGGCTTCTGGGTCAGGCCCATTTCTGGTGTGAGCCCAGAAAATTAAAGCAGGGGGTGGGGTGAATCCACTGTGCACTACAACTTTTCTGGATGTTTCAGGCCTTTCCAATAAGGTTGAGTGATTAAAAACCCAAGAATATTCTGCAAGGGGCAAGTTTTCATTGTTTAGTTACATTCTTGACCTCACCCTTCATGTAGTCTAGAGCACAGAGTGAAACAGAACAGGAGCTGGAAACAGAACCCTAGTTACTTCACTGAGAGTACTTGTGAAAGCATACGTGAAAGTCTTTGCAGCGCTAGGTCTTTAAGCATCTATTGACCAGATCAATTCTGTGCACTGTCTTCCGACAGCGGACAATGCCAGATGCCCCAGAGGGAGCAAACATAACAGGGAATCATCAAAATGATCCCTTTCCTATCATCCATTTCTAACTTTTGACAACCAGAGATGAGGGACAGCATTCCCGCCCACCCTGGCTAATAGCCAGTGATGGAGGTAACCTCAGTGAACTTGTTTGGCTCTTTTCTGAACCCAGTTTCAAAGACGCGTCTGCTCTGGGGATTGAGACACAGAACACCTGCCTGCTGGAAATCTCCTCAAGTTCCACCTACTGATAAAAACACTTGATCTGGTTACAAAACATTGACATTCAAAATGTTGATGAAATATTGTTTATATTTGAATTTTAACTAAAAAAGACAAGAAATTACTGAAACACGTTGGTCCATATTTTGTCCAGCTCTAAAAATATGAATGTACTTAAAGTAAAACCAAAGATACAGACCATAATGCACAAACACATGTACTGTTGGTTAACCTAAAACTCAGCACTATCTCTTTGCTTGCATTTATTTCCTCCACTTGGAAGCAATATGGAAGACTCCAAGTGCTGATTAAGTTTTATTGGATCTTCTCCATAAACTGGCATTTGATTTTGAAATGAACGTCAGCTTCATTGTATGTGAACACAGGCTAGAAATGACTGTGCCATTCTGGAAACATTCTGGAAGCCCACTTCTGAGGTTATTTGCTGATGGGTTGGTTATTTTTGAAGGGAGAAGGAAGGCAACAAGCCTATCTCAGGAGCTAAGAACCCTCCAAGCAGCAGCCTGGGCCTCTTCTGGACACTCACAACTGCACCCTGCAAACTAGAACTTTGGGGGTGACCTGGAAGAGCATCAGCGACTCACACATATAGGCTAATTTGATCAGAAACATAACCTCTTCACGTCATGGAATAATTAAAAGCTTAGTAACTGGAGCAGACAAGGCCGTGTATGCATGTGTAAAACACTAAAACCAAGCCAACCCAGCTGCATCCCACCCAGGTGCATTCCATGGGAATGATGAAATGAAATAAGATGCACAAGAGAAAGGCACATTACAAAATCTGAAAGGGAACTGGTATTTTAAAAGGTGTTAGAGGAAACAGAGAGAGGGTCCAACCCATGGGCTGGGGAAAGGCAAGGACAGAAGCAAACAGCCAAACAAACCCACTAGCTTATTACTGGTTTTAAGAAGTTAGTGATGGCCTGAGTTAAATGGTAATGGCCCACCAGCAGATCAGCATCAAACCCACATGTAAGCATGTAACCTGCTTTAATACAGGATTGGATGGATTCTTGGTATGCAATCTGACAGTGATATGACTCTCCACCAATCCATACCAAAAACCAGACATTCACTGAAGTGAAGTCTTCCCTTCTGAATACGAGACAGGCCTACCTTAAGGCAAGGTGAGCAAGGCAGCTGCCTTGGGCCCCACTCCTTCAGGCTGGGCCTGATATGAGACTCTTTGTCAGCCAGGGTCTCTGTCCTTATTGTTTCTACAGTGCCCAGTGCTTCATTGAAATGGATTGAGGGACATATTATCTGAGTAATTCTGATCATGGAGTGACTACCAGACAGGGGAAAGTTGGGTATCTGGGTCATTCTCCATAGCCTGCCTACATTTGCACTGCAGCTGTGTCTGCCCCCAAAAGGACGGCACATCTCCATGATCTGGAGGGCTGGTCTGATTGCCCTCTGTGGTTTGTCCTATTGAAAAAAAAAGCTTTCTGAGCTGTGTGTTGACAGAGACATGGTCCTTGAGATTCTGCTAAGGCCTGCACTCTCCTTGGTTGGCTTCAAACACTGTAGTATTGAAAGAAGCTAGCCAGCCTCTAGATGAGGGACAGTGGTGTTCAGTGGGTCAGGATTAGGATAACAACGCTGGTCTTTTCAATATGCCCAAACTTATGTGACTGGTTCCTTTAGGACCTGACCCTGAAACTCTCAATGGGATTGATTCTGATCTCAATGCTGTGCTGCTTTTACACTAGTTTAGCTTTGCTGGGCTTAAGGGAGTTTGGATTTCCAGTGGAAGAGAATCAGGTCCATTGACATGTAGCTGCATTTGCAGGAGCTCGGCTCTGCTTTGTCCCCAGCTTTTTCTTCATCCTCTTGTCTTTATCAATCCACTCTTTCTCTACCATCCATCTTTCCCAAGGTTGCTAATGAAAGACCTCTATGCAACCTGTCTTTCTCAGTCTGTATCACAAGGAAACTTCAGCAAAATCTCCCTTCTGCCCAGACCAGAAACCTGGACGAGTTTAATTTTATTATTATTGGTGGTTCGTATTATTACCATACTGAGAGCCTGGATGGAGGAATGGAGCCCTATTGCGCCAGCTACCATCCAAACAAGGAACAAAACTATAGTCCCCACTCCAGAAAGTCTCAGTCTGCACATTAGGCAGAATGGTTTTCCATAAGTATCAGACCATAATAAAGTGCCTGATCTTGCACCCCTTGCAGGGGCGAGCTGGTTCATGGCTGGGGAGAGCTCTATTCACATGAGCAAGAGCTGCAGGACTGAGCACTGTGCATTGTACTGCATCAGGCTTGCAGTGTCTGAACTAAGTAGCAACGAAAGGTCCTGTGGTACCTTATAGACTAACAGAAAAGTTTTGAGCATGAGCTTTCGTGAGCACAGACTCACTTCATCAGATGCTGGTCTTGGAAATCTGCAGGGCCAGGTATAAATAAGCCAGAGCAAGGGTGGGGATAACAAGGTTAGCTCAGTCAGCAAGGGTGAGGCTTACTACCAGCAGTTGATCTGGAGGTATGAACACCAAGGGAGGGGAAGCTGCTTCTGTATTTAGCCAGCCATTCGCAGTCTTTGTTTAAGCCAGAGCTGAGGGCATCGAATTTGCAGATGAATTGTAGCTCAGAAATTTCTCTTTGGAGTCTGGTCCTGAAATTTCTTTGCTGTAGGATAGCTACTTTTAAGTCTGCTACTGTGTGGCCTGGGAGATTGAAGTGCTCTCCTACAGGTTTTTGTATATTGCCATTTCTGATGTCTGATTTGTGTGCGTTTATTCTTTTACGTAGAGACTGTCCAGTTTGTCCGATGTATATAGCAGAGGGGCATTGCTGGCACATGATGGCATAAATTATATTGGTAGATGTGCAGCTGAATGAACTCACGATGGTGTGGCTGATCTGGTTAGGTCCTGTAATGGTGTTGCTTGTGTAGATATGTGGGCAGAGCTGGCAACGAGGTTTGTTGCATGGATGGGTCCCTGAGATAGAGTGACTGTGGTCCAGTGTCTGGTTGCTGGTTAGGATCTGCTTCAGGTTGGCAGGTTGTCTGTGGGCAAGGACTGGTCTGCCTCCCAAGGCCTGTGAAAGTGGGGGATCGTTGTCCAGGATGGGTTGTAAATCCCTGATGATGCGCTGTAGAGGTTTTAGCTGAGGACTGTAGGGGATGGTTGGTGGTGTTCTGTTGGTTTCTCTCTTGGGCTTGTCCTGTAGTGAGAGGCTTCGTGGCACACATCTGGCTCTGTTGATCTGTTTTTTCACTTCCTCAGGTGGGTATTGCAGTTTCAGGAATGCTTGGTAGAGATCCTGTAGTTGTTTGTCTCTGTCGGAGGGGTTGGAGCAAATGCGGTTATATCTTAGTGCTTGGCTGTAGACAATGGATCGTGTGGTGTGTCTGGGATGGAAGCTGGAGGCATGAAGGTAGGCGTAGCAGTCAGTAGGTTTCTGGTACAGGGTGGTATTGATGTGGCCATCGTGTATTAGCACCGTGGTGTCCAGGAAATGGATGTCCTGTGTGGACTGTTCCAGGCTGAGGTTGATGTTGGGGTGAAAGTTGTTGAAGTCCCGGTGGAATTCCTCCAGAGTCTCCTTCCCATCGGTCCAGATGATGAAGATATCATCAATGTAGCGTAAGCAGAGACGGGGTGTTAGTGGACGAGAGCTAAGGAAGCGCTGTTCCAAGTCAGCCATGAAAATATTGGCATATTGAGGGGCCATGCGGGTACCCATAGCTGTGCCGCTGATTTGAAGGTATATGTCGTCGCCAAATCTGAAATAGTTGTGTGTGAGGATAAAGTTACAGAGCTCAGCCATCAGATGTGCTGTAGCATCATCAGGCATACTGTTCCGGACAGCATTTATTCCATCTTTGTGTGGGATGTTGGTATAGAGAGCCTCTACATCCATGGTGGCTAGGATAGTGTTTTCTGGTAGGTCATCAATGTCTTGCAGTTTTCTCAGGAAGTCAGTGGTGTCTCGGAGATAGCTGGGAGTGCTGGTGGAATAGGGTCTGAGGACAGAGTCCACATAACCAGACAGTCCTTCAGTGAGAGTGCCAATACCGGAGATGATGGGGCGTCCAGGATTTCCAGGTTTGTGGATCTTGGGTAGTAGGTAGAATAGCCCCGGACGGGGCTCTAGAGGTGTGTTGGTATAAATCTGTTCTTGTGCTTGTGTAGGGAGTGTCCTACACAACTACAGGATCTCTACCAAGCATTCCTGAAACTGCAATACCCACCTGAGGAAGTGAAAAAACAGATCAACAGAGCCAGATGTGTGCCATGAAGCCTCTCACTACAGGACAAGCCCAAGAGAGAAACCAACAGAACACCACCAGCAATCCCCTACAGTCCTCAGCTAAAACCTCTACAGCGCATCATCAGGGATTTACAACCCATCCTGGACAACGATCCCCCACTTTCACAGGCCTTGGGAGGCAGACCAGTCCTTGCCCACAGACAACCTGCCAACCTGAAGCAAATCCTAACCAGCAACCAGACACCGGACCACAGTCACTCTAACTCAGGGTCCCATCCATGCAACAAACCTCGTTGCCAGCTCTGCCCACATATCTACAAAAGCAACACCATTACAGAACCTAACCAGATCAGCCACACCATCGTGGGTTCATTCAGCTGCACATCTACCAATATAATTTATGCCATCATGTGCCAGCAGTGCCCCTCTGCTATATACATCGGACAAACTGGACAGTCTCTACGTAAAAGAATAAACGCACACAAATCAGACATCAGAAATGGCAATATACAAAAACCTGTAGGAGAGCACTTCAATCTCCCAGGCCACACAGTAGCAGACTTAAAAGTAGCTATCCTACAGCAAAGAAATTTCAGGACCAGACTCCAAAGAGAAATTTCTGAGCTACAATTCATCTGCAAATTCGATGCCCTCAGCTCTGGCTTAAACAAAGACTGCGAATGGCTGGCTAAATACAGAAGCAGCTTCCCCTCCCTTGGTGTTCACATCTCCAGATCAACTGCTGGTAGTAAGCCTCACCCTTGCTGACTGAGCTAACCTTGTTATCCCCACCCTTGCTCTGGCTTATTTATACCTGGCCCTGCAGATTTCCAAGACCAGCATCTGATGAAGTGAGTCTGTGCTCACGAAAGCTCATGCTCAAAACTTTTCTGTTAGTCTATAAGGTGCCACAGGACCATTTGTTGCTGTTACAGATCCAGACTAACACAGCTACCCCTCCGATACTGAACTAAGTAGGTGACTTGATTTAGAAAGGTTGCTGCATATTGGTTGCAGCAACCAAAGAAACCTGCTTTTTTTCGTCTCTTATTCACAATCCATGCTCTCCTCCCTCCCCCTCAATTGCAAAGGGCCAAATTCAGCCAATCTACTTCAGTGCTGGATTAATTTGGTTTACAATATGGAGCATTTTCAACTGTTTACTTTCTCCTCTTCCATGATCTGCTGGCTGTCAAGTTTCTATCTTTTGTTTGGATGTTAATTTGGATTATCTAGTCATCAAGGAAATCATTAACTTTTATAGCCTCGTAAAATCAAAGCAGATGAGGCTGCACACCCAGTAATTTTGGACTTCAGTAGCAGGGCTGCGAGCAAGCTGTGATGGCTGGGCTGAGTAGCTGTCTTTTTCTCTGCCCCTTTCTGTTTTTAAAACAAGGTTTACGCTGGCTGGGGCCAGAATGAGCACAACTTCCAGTAAGTGCAATGTGTAAATTTGGAGAATATTAAACATATGGCCTTGCATTGAAAAATCCAGAAAACATTATGAAAGCCATAAAATATCTATACTACAGGCGGCCCAAGAGGGCTATCTCTGTGTGAACACATGCATTCAGATTTACTTATGCATCATTTTCTAACTAGCTGCGTTCCAAGAGGCAAAATTTGTGAAACAGATTGTGACTTATGTTGTCTTGGGCTGGGTTGTGCAAAGGAGGTGAAACAGCTGCTGCATTGTGTCCTTAACAGAACCCATTCCAGATCATTGTAAAAGAAAGGTAGCAAAAATATGTCCCTATGCTTAGATTTCTATAGGACACCTGGAGCTGCCCCCCAACCCATAGAGAGAGTCTCATAAAAGACAGATGCAAAAACTTTTAGACAGACTTTGAACCAATGAAGATGCCTTGTGAAGGATCCTGATGATGATGATAATGATAATTAATAATAATCATATGACTCTTACATGTATATACCCCAAAGTGCTTAGCAGTCACTGGAAGTTAGCCTTGATTAGGGTGAGATCCATCCTTGAGCAGAACACCTGTACAAGATGTGTTCTGCACTGAAGTCTCATTATTCGGAGGCAAGTATCACAGAAGTAGTCGTGTTAGTCTGTATCTTGGAGAGGATTTCTATAGGCCTTCTGTGGCACATAGGGTTGGCTCTCTGCACAAGGGTGAATTTCTCTTTAACTAGACTAACTAACTTTAACTTTCATGTGTCCACACAACTTCTGTACAACTGTTGCAAAATGCAGCCCCCTCTGGGATGTTTCATAGCATCTAAGAGCCATGTACAGACTTAAAGGCCAAAGAATTAAAAATGCTATAGCCACTAGAAATATCTAGAGTGAACATAGTGTCAATAGGCATCCACAATACTGTTGTGGGATTGTTTGATAATGCTTAATGGAGCTTTGTGTAGGGAGCAGGGGTTTATTTTTTTAATAGTCTGTGACCTGCAACAAGCTTTAGGTTGGGTGTTAATGACCAAAGATTTTGCAAGTAGTTAAATTAGTGGAAAGCACTAACTCTGAGAAGCAGAAGAAAGTATTTGAGAACAGGCAAATGTCTATGTATTGCTGTGTTGCTACATATATGGTATATTGTTCATAGCATATGAGAAGCTAACAGCTACTGCTCTGAAGGAACATGTTTTACTTGAAATATCTGAGCTGGATTAACTAATATAGTTATTTTTCCTCTACAGTTAATAAGTTAATTATATAACTAGTATCAGGACATTTGACTGGATCTAAGATGAAAATGTATTTTCCATACCATAGAACTGAAAATTTATCTTAACTGCAAGATGCACTGTGTCTGAGAGAGAAAGAGAGAGAGATATAACATATAAAGGCACTAACACCGCAATTCACAAAAATATTCATACACTGGACAGCACATATGTAATGTTAAACATGTGCTCCAGTGCTGTCCTGAATAGAGATGGACTAATTCATGTACTTCAGTAAGCGTCTGGAACGGGGCCTAATAAGGTGGTCATAACAAGTTGCAGATCCATACATAAATCAATACTGATGTCCCTTATTAGCTCCAGACATTCTATTTGTGTCTTATAAAAGTCATTGCCATCTTCACCTAAGCCACTGTATCTCTCTAGCCAGTGCCCCTTTACCTCTCCAAGTTTTAACCATGGTATTGTGTCTCTATCAACCCAACCTAAATAATAGATGTGTGATCTGGTTCAGGTAAAACAAGAAGCACCTAAAGGTTCTGCCAAATCTAAAATCAAAACATTTTTGAGGTTAGCAAAACCTGGCCTATATTTCATTCCAGTGCTTGGGGGGCACATACTAATTCCAGCCAAAGACTGTTTTTATGATCGTATTTCTGGGTGGAAAGACAGCAGACATTAGTAGAAAACACTCAAGACCAGTTCTTTTGATGGCTCTTAGATGTGAGAAGATCAGATCTATTTTATTTTGTCATATTGGTGTTTTTATTAAGTTCATGCATTATCAACTCTGACTGGTGATTTTGAGGTCTTTTATTTGTAGGTTAAAATCTGTGTGGCCCATTCTGCTACACTTACTCATGTGGAGTTGTTTTGAAAAAATTACACCCCAAAAGAACATAAGAACTCAAGAATGGCCAGACTGGGTGAGACCAAAGGTCCATCTAGCCCAGCATCCTGCCTTCTGGCAGTGACCAATGCCTGATGCCCCGGAGGGAGTGAACTGAACAGGTAATCACTGAGTAATCCCTCTCCTGTTATCCATTTCCAGCTTCTGACAAACAGAGGCGAGGGACAGCATTCCTACGCATCCTGGCTAATAGCCATTGATGGATCTAACCTCCACGAATTTATCTAGCTCTTGTTTGAACCCTGTTAAAGTCCTGGTCTCTACTACGTCCTTTGGCAAGGAGTTCCACAGGCCAACCATGCACTGCATGAAGGAAAACTTTCCTTTGTTAGTTTTAAACCTGCTATTCATTAATTTCACTTGGTGACTCCTAGTTTTTATGTTATGGGAACAAGTAAGTAACTTTTGCGTATCCACTTTTTCCACACCAGTCCTGATTTTAGGCAGAAGGCATGCCAATGGCTGTCCAACCAAGGCAGGCCAGATAACAACCAGGGGTTTAGTGGATAAATTCCTATCTAGAGCTCAGGGTCCATACAGGAAGACAATTCCATCCAGGAGCCAATTAGGTGAAGCTGAGCTGGTTTGGGCTAAGCACCATAAAAGAGAGAGACAGAGAGGGTGTTTTGCTGGTACGACTGGTTGCTTTGTGGAAATGGAAGAGCTGCTCTGTCTAGGTTATAGGGTTGGACATTTACCATCTATAAAGTTGAATGGAAGGAAAATAGCCAGGTTAAACAGAACCCCTGAAATAACCCCCAACTTTGGCCAGGGCTTTTTGTGTTGCCAGCTGACCCTTCAGTGAATACTCGCTCTTTGCCCTCTGACCCCGCAGGGTCCCCACTCTTTTTACACCAGTAGTGAGACACCTCTGTGGCCCTGCTCATTAAATCTCTGCACTGCAGGTTTGCCTCGTGATGAGGGCACTCCTCACTTGGTTATGTGTTTCACAGGCCAGACAGCTGCTTGGCTGCTGGATTTCCTCTCCATGGCTAAGGCTGGATTGGTGCTGTTGGGTGAAGAATGGACATTTGCCATTAAAATGGCATTGTTTTATAAAGCAATCTGCAATGAGCCCCATCTTCTGAAGCTTCTGCCGGCTCTTCCAATGATGTGACATTAAGGGTGTTGAGAAAATTATGTATCAGAAATGTTCGTGCCTGCCTGGTGAATTATAACCCTTAAAATATATCAAGTTTTTATTAACTGGCTGCTCCCAATCTCCTTCAAAGCCCCAGGGCTGAAGCAAACAGCTGCAATAAGCAGCCAATCAAAACACTGAGTCTTGGATGGTCAAAGGATTAAAGCACATTATTATAGTTCAGCAAAGAATATTATTAGCTGTTCACAGTGTGATGCTTGTGTTTCATCACACCGGCCGAAGGCATGGGAAATTTATGTGCCCTAAAGCCCAGAATTTGGCCCCAAGAGTTCTAGTGACTGTTCAGGAGAATCCAGTGACTCCTTGCTTTCCCCAAAGTCTGTAATGATAATGGTTAAATGGCATCTTAGTTCTGATCACAGCATCCTTGTTAGCTGGCAGATTTGGCATATGTTCTTGGACTCAGTCAGATGGCTATGAATTAGCTAGACTAACTCTCACAGTAAAAGAGGAAAGAGAGAGAGGGGGAGAGAGAGGGAGTTGCTGTGTATATTATATTGTGTCTGTCATATTTACCATATTCCAGTATGGTTAAAACTCAAGTCCAGTTCTCCTTTGTGGTATTGCTAAGTCCTTGGGAAAACCACGGGTATTAAGAAGCCAAAAGTGCAAAATGAGAGGAAAGCTTTTAAAAAAAAAAGTTCGTAAGCACATAAAATAAATGCATTTACAGTGTTTCATGCTAAAGCTTTGCATGTAAGATTACCTACTGTGTACTGTGTCTTTAAAACACTAATGGGCCCACTAAAAAAATACATGACAGTCCACTAGCAACTTGCACACTAACAGGTTCTCATCTGACACCAGTAGGGAACCAAAGATATTTTATTATTTGGAAACTCCATATAGGGAAAGCCAGCCTTGAATCTGTCATTACTCCAAGAACCGCACCTCCCCTGGGAGTTAATTATTTTCTTAAAATGCAACTTGTACTGTTAGTTTAAAACATTCCAACTGTGTTCGCACTCTTTAAATCTTCTGTAAACCTTAGAGTTTAAATCACTTGCAGATAAGAGTAATTCTATTAGAAAAAAAATGGTTGGTGGAAGGGGAAAGGGAGAAAAATAAAAGGGCATTGATAAAAGTGTCCTTTGGGTGCCCATTGCCCTGTCACCTTTAGAACTTGGCAAAGAATTGCAGCCCACAGTAACTTTATAGGCCCTGGCACAGAATGAAACAAAATAGGTGCATGCCACATTTTCCTTCCAAAAAACTGCTGGGGAGAGGCTTACCTCCTTTGTAAAAGGGCCAAATACCTGAAATGGTACATGAGAGTTCAGTAAAACCCCAGCTAACAGGACAGAGGGTTGCAGCCCTTTTCTGGGCTCTTGCTTCTTTGAAACAGTACGGGGGGCAAAGGGTTCTGAAAGTCTGAATGTCATTTGGCAATTGGTGGTCTAGTGAAGTGTGTGGTGGTACTGTGTCATTTGACCCACCCTGGCTGCTCTCTCCTGGGATGCTGCAATATTTCAGAGAGTCAAGCGCTTGGTGGGGTGTCTTAGGAGGATGATATGTGTCATGTTGGGATTGGAGACACAATCATGCCAATGTTGCCTGGGCTTGGCTTCTAGAGTTATGAGTAATTCAGGGGTCCTGAGATTAGCTCTCCCCCTGACCCCTGAATTTTTTTTGGGCTGAAACCTGGCTGCTCAAATCCTTACACTACAGTTTTCTTTTAACCCAAGATTGGTCCAATGGAGCTGCTTTATTTTAATCAATGATGGCTGACAATTGTCACTAACTTTGGGAAAATTTTCACATCAGAAGAGAGAGAGGCAAGGATCACCAGAAGCCAGGGAGGGGGTGAGAGTTGAGGTGGAGGGGGTTGGCTAATGCAAGGGAGCAATTACAGCAACAGCTGCAGCACAAGCTGGAAAGCAGGTGAGATCAGTCAGTTGAGGAAGCTCCTTTAAAGAGGCATCTCATAAGGTAACGACTCAGGGTATGTCTACACTACTGGGAAGATCAAGCTGGTTGGTCGATCTCCTGGAGTTTGATTTCATGTGCCTACTAGAAATGTGCAAAATTGAACTATCTGGGGTCGGCAGTCAACCCCTGTACTCCCTGATATTGCACAGAGTAAGGGAGGTTGAGAAACATTCATGAACCTCCCTTTGTGTGGATGGCTAGGTAAATCGATTGCAGATAAATTGATTCGAGCTACACAATTGCCATAGCTAGAAGTGTATATCTACAATTGACTTAACTCCCTCATACAGACCAAACCTCAGTCTCAATGCCACCCTCTACTGGGCGGGGCAGACGAGGAATAAGGGCCTGGAACATGTTGCCCTCTAGTGATTGTAGGATTAGGGATGGTATGAATCCTAATGTTGCTGTGCCTCTCAGGGATTCTCCTGTAGCCAAAATATCAGGAAAGGTGAGGAGGGAGGTTTATGAAGCAGAAAGCATTTGATCTCTTCTAGCCCTGTGAGATGTATGAGGTTGTTACGGTAAAGGTGTGATACTCATGGTGCATCCAGCCATTGTATGCCAGCTGAAAGGGACAGAGCTGCACAGAGTCTGTAAAAGCCCAGTTCTCGCTGTGGGTTGTTCAGAGCCGTGGAGCAGGCACTGCAGAAAACAATTGTAAATCTGCTTTCCCCAGAGTCCTTCACAAGCCCCGGTGCAAAAGTCATACCACGAGTGGGACAGCACTGCAAGGATGCAGGGCCCAGGGGAACTCCCCACTGCTGACTGTGTCATGCCGGGGCCTTTCCAGCTTCTAGATCAGCCCTGCACAGCAGCTGGAAGCATACTTCCTTGCATGCTGGAGTTTAAAATCTCTTATGCGGAGGAGTATTTCTATAAAAAAAATCCATTGATGGTCAGTAGAAGCTGATCAAAGAGCACGCAGGGATAGCTAAGTCTTTAGAGCATCTATTGCACACATGCTTGTCCCTTTCCTCTAAGGTTAAAAAGGTTGATTTAAGTGTCAGAAGCCGTCTCTATACTTTGGGGAACCACAGGTTCAGATCTCAGCAAAATGCACCCATCTCAGCCCTTCTGCCTTCTGATCAAACTAAACTCACCCGCATGAGGTTTAATACGTGTGCTTCAGGTTGTCAGATGGGATGATAAAGAATCAGGTCCTGTCTCCTCTGAATGCACATCAAAGATCCCAGGGTGCTTTGCTCCTTTGTCTGTCACCTACGTTTCACTCCTTTCCCCCACTTTTCTACCGAGTGAGTCCCCAACTGGACCCCAGAGGTGACTGCATTTCATTGACATGGTAAGTACACAGTCTGCAAGGCGTATGGGAATTGTTCAGGATTAACGGCAATTTATAAATGTCAGATATTATATAGAAATGGTGTGCGAATAAAGCTGAAGGCCCAAAATTTCATGTGTGCGTGAAAACGTGCACACAAATGCCTCATTTTTTTCACACACATATACAACCGAGCCAGGCTGGAGTGTATGCATTCACTTGTCAACATCTGGCCCTGAGAGTCCAAGGCTTGCATGCTATCAGAATCTCATTTATGAGAGCTTCCTGTAGGGAACGAGACCCAGAAACCTTGGTTGAGACTATTCTTTTATTATAGCAAGAAACAAAAAGAGGGCTTGTGAATTTTAGAGGCATTTTTTGATCATGTTCTGAAAAATGCTCTACTTACACAATGCAATAAATGAATAAGGCAGGTGCTTCCGGTTTCCTTTAGGCTGGTGTCTTTAGTTTATGGATGTTCTTAATAATGTAAAGCACATGCAGTATTAGCGCTCACAAGTGAACATATTTTTATTATAGACATTGCCTGCATATAATTATATGCATAGTAATATCATCAGGCTGCCTTGTAAGACACTGCACATTTCATCATGTAGGAGGCTGCAGTGAATGATGGATCCATTTGCACATTGCCATATGACATCAATATTATCCACTGCCACAATGCTCTGTAACATCTCCACGGGGGGTCTTTGTGATGTACCATGTCGATGATTTACGTCTGAAGCAACGGGTGTTCTGATACAGTGTCAGTTTGGCTCTGTGGATGGCGCACACACATCCAGGCCAGAAAGTTGCTGCTGGTTTAAATCCTACCCCAGGATTTTGGCTCTTGGCTAAGGCAGGGCTTGGAGTGGTGCTACCTGCTTAATGGTGACGCTCTTTGCGTGAGTTATTGAAATGCGGTCTCCGATGGTTGTGCAGGTAGAAAATTAGTTCTAGGGAACACTGAGGAAAGCAGAGGGAGTAGAGAATCTCCCCTTATCAGCTGTCATGTAACACACCAACTAACCTGTCTGCAGGCCTACAGGCCTTAAAGAGCAGCCAGCAGGCCTCAGAGAGCAGGAGTGAAAACTTCCATTCCTGTAATACAGCCAAGTTCCCACCCCAGTATTATGCCTGTTACAGCCTTGAACCCCACCAACATAACCACGAGATAGCTATAACATCCCCTGGCACCTGTGTTTAGACGTGGGAACTAGAGAGACCAGTGACCAGGGCAACCTTGGCTTCAGCCCCATGAGAACTTTAGAGGTGGTGCTCAGCCAGTATGTGCACACCCAGTAAACAGCTAAGGGATAAAATCACTGTGAAATCTTGCCCCAGCTGAGTTTCATTGGAGACTGTCTGACTCAGGGATGCCTTGGCCATTGCCGTAGCTGGAGCAATGTCCACCATGGCTCTGATGTGAGGCACTTCAGGACTGGCACTCCCTAGGGCAGAAACAGACGTAAGCAGGCCACATAGCCTCTCAGCCAGACATATACATCCTGTTGTGCTTAAGCTCACTAATGTGTACCTTGTGAATACTTTGCAGTTACTTGGAGCAGATCAGCTTAATAAAGTACAATTTTCCCTAATTGGCTCTGTGCTGAAGTGAATTCCATAAATCCTGTCCTACCTTGTTCTTGTAAGTTGACATCAGCCAGCCTCTCAGACCACTCATGTTATGCCCACTCAGGGTTTGCTCTGGTTTTTATGATTTCAAAACGTCCCAATAACTGGAACATATGCTGGTATTCAGCATAATGGATGGGTTGAATAGCAGAGGCAGACCCCATAGAGAATGGGTAGATGATACAGTAGGTTGGTGTGGAGCTAGTCTACAGAAACTAAGCCACTCCACAGTGGACAGAGAAAAATAGAAGGAAATAGTGAAAGCAGCATAAGACAGCAATGGGCACTGAGCCCATGCTTGTTGTTGTTGTTGATGATGATGATGTTGACAAATACTCTCTATTTACAAAGAGCTTTGACCCCTATCTAAGCAAATTGTATCACACTTCTAACCACAGTTCCTGAGCTCAAAATCTATTATTCCCATTTAACGGAGGGGGACCTGAAGAACAGATGCCAAATGATGGCTGAAGCACATGACCTTCGAGGGGAGGCTGAGGGATTTGGGCTTATTTAGTTTGCAGAAGAGAAGAGTGAGGGGTGATTTGATGGCAGCCTTCAACTTCCTGAAGGGGGTTCTAAAGAGGATGGAGAGAGGCTGTTCTCAGTAGTGACAGATGGCAGAACAAGGAGTAATGGTCTCAATTTACAGTGGTCATGGGGGGTCTGGGTTGGATATTAGGAAAAAATGCTTCTCTAGGAGGGTGGTGAAGCACTGGAATGTGTTACCTAGAGAGGAGGTAGAATCTCCATCCCTAGAGTTTTTTAAGTCCTGGCTTGACAAAATCCTGGCTGGGATGATTTGATTACGATTGATCCTGCTTTAGGCAAGGGGCTGGACAAGATAACCTCCTGAGGTCTCTTCCATCCCTAGGATTTTAACAGAGTGTTGAAGGTACAGATCCTCACAGGTATTTAGGCTCCTAACTTCCATTGATTTCAGTGGAAGTTGGCAGCCTAAATACCTTTCTAGATCTAGACCTGAGGTCACATGGAGTAACTGGAAAATCAGATAACCAAATCCAAGTCTCCTAGGTTCTAGGCTAGTACCTTCATCGTTGGCGCATATATGCACTGGTGTTTAAATTAGAGCATCACCAGGGGTATTGAAAACATGAGATCTTGTAGGAGAAGCAAGTATGTTCTGGAAAATGAACTATCTTTCCAAGATCTCAATCCAGAATCAAATCCTGTCAGAGATTTAGTGACATTTTCCAGAAGCTTTGCAATTCTTGATTCTGGTTGGGACCAGGAAAACAAAAATCTCTCAAAATATCCCAAGTATTGTCATGTTCAAGCTCTCTTTCAGACCAGCCCAGATGCAGGTCCAAAGAGATCCCATGAGCAAATCCTGTACTGAGAGGCTACCTGACCCAATTTTCACATCCTAGGAGATGTAGGTAGTTCAGAACCCAAACTGGAGTTTGGGGTCCTCTCTCTCTCTCTCTGCATTGAAACAAAACTTCTCAATTTTTGTCCCTCAATGTTTTTCTGATCTGTGTCTGTCATGGAGTTTGCTAAGAGATCTGGGACTTTATTGACCTTAATTGACCTTACTGAGCCGATGGAGTTTCTCTGTTCTGCAATATTGCTGTTCTATAGAAATCGTGCCAAGATGAGTGCTACAAAGACGTTTTTCCAGAGCAGTCTGAGTGAAATGCATGCACATGTGTTAAAGGAAAAAAGGGAAGAATATTTTCTGGAAACACTTGATTGATTCTGTCCAGGGAACCTAAAGCAAGTGATACATTTCATTCCATTGGATCCTCATGAAATTCTCCACATAACCTACAGTACACCGTAAACAGAGCAGAAACCACTTAAGTGTGAACAAACCTGCTCAGAGGGCAAATTGCCTTTTCACCAAACTAAATTGTGTACGATGAGACACAGGAACCCACTAAAAGTAATCAGCCATTAAAGACATAAATAGTTTAAAATAATACCAAAACAAATAACCCTTGTACAGCAAAAACTGAGAGATGAAATAAAGAAATATTTACAATAAATACAAAGGGGTGAAATAAAATATTAAACTTGAGACACAAACACATACAAAAGAGAAGCCTAAGATAATGTTGCTGCTGTTTAGTTCACCCTACTGGTTCTGAATATTCTATTAGTTTTTTATTACTAATTACCATTGTTGCCTTGGGTGAATGCTACTACATACAAAGTGCAAAGTGTTTTACAAACTCTCAGGACTCTCTGAGGTGAGAAAGTTTTATGACCCCCCTCATACACATTGGGAACTGAAGAAGAAATGTGCCTACAATCAAAGGGAATCAATAGTAATTGAATAGGTCTTCTCCTCTACTCCATTCCCACTGCACCGAGACAGGCCCAAGTAAATGTAAACCAGCCCTGGCAAGTTTTGTCTAACCTGTTTGCAAACCTTTCAGTGATGGACAGTCTGGAATCTGCCTTGATAATTTATTCTGGTACATAACTATCTTACACTTAGAAAGATTTTCTTAATATCTAATCTAAATCTCCCTTGGTGCAGACTGAAGGCACATCTGCACTGGCTGGAAGATTGACCCAGTCAGGGTTGATCTTCTGGGTTTGATTTCGCATGCCTACTTTGTAATATCGACGCCAACAAGCAGTCCTGGGGCACTTTAGGGACTAACAAATTTATTAGGTCATGAGCTTTCCTGGGTAAAAGCCACTTCAGCAGATGGGTGGAAATAACCGAATTCAGGGTGTACCTATAAGAGAAAAAAAAAAAGGAGGAGGAAAGAAAAGTAAGTTAACTGTCATTAGTAGGACTGGTTAATGAAGCAAATTAAGCTGCATGTATCTGAAAATTGTTACCATGTTTCCCTTCAGTCTTTTTTCTGTACACTAACCATGCCCAGTTTTTATAACTTTTCCTCATAGGTCAGTTGCTTGGAAACTTTTATCATTTTTGTTCTCTCCCCTAGACTCTCTCCAATTTTCCACATCTTTCTTAGAGTGTGGCACTTAAAACTGGACTCAATACTCCAGCTAATGTGTTTATTGATACATGCATATACAGCATTATATAAATTGAAGATAGTATTATCCATCGTTCACTAATGTTTTCCTAAATAAACAAACTTGTCAAAGTACCATCGTCCAATCAGTTATCAAAATGATCAACGCCATGCAGATGCATTTCCTCATAGCAGAGAAACACCAAGTACAAATCGTACTTCTCTCTTAAAATGCTCAATGCAGAGAAATGTATATTGCAAGAAAAAACATTGCATTTTGAAAGCACTTAAGATTTCCTAAATTGTTGGCTGAGGTAAACAACCTGAAGCTTTTTATTAGACCCAGAAATAGCTATAAATATTTTCTGCTTACCAAATTGCTGTGCTCTTTTTCTGCCAACATGGGGCACTGGTTCTACAGACTCTGCCTCTGCCTTCTGGCTAAACAAGTGTGTCTGGCTGTCTTCTTGCCTTATCGGTGATGGTCTGAATAGAGTATCGATTTACAATTAATCTTTTATGTTGTTTTCCAAGGGCCTTGGGATAAGACCCTGTCGCTTTTGTTTGTCAGAATTCATGACAGTCCTTGCTGTATTCATGAAGTGAAGAAAAGATACAGATTTTCAGGGTAAAAAAATATATATGAGATTGCTTCCAAAATGTTAGAGCCAGGGACATGAGCTGTGTGTCTGAATTGTTAGCCACGTGCCTTTGTTTTTCCTGACTCGTATTTATTACAGGCCATTTCTGCAACGAAAGCTATCATCAGTATCTTGTTTTCTGCATGAGGAAAACGGACTTGAACTTTTAACATGAAAAATGTTCAAAGAGTTTTAAGGACCACTGTGATCATCTGGTCTGCCCTCCTGCATAACAGAGCCAATAGCATTTCTCCTAGTGCTTCTCACATCCACCCCCAAACTTTGCCCATGGGAAAAAAAAAATCACCACAACAATCTCACAATTATGTAAGCCTGGTGTCAGCTGAAAAGCTCGTCTCTCTCACCAACAGGTAGGACCACTGATGGGAGGGGAATATAGGGGTGGTTGCCCCAGGGCCTGGGATTTAAAAAGATCCTGGAGCTCCAAGCCCTTTAAATCACAGCCAAAGCACCACATGGCACAGTCAAGGAAGCACTGAGGACTTGCTGGAGTAGACATCACACTGAGGGCTGGCTGCTCCTAGTTCCTCCCCTTCTGTCTGTAGCCCCACCCTTCTAGGACCCTGGAGCTGCCCCCCGCCCCACATCTTGCCCAGGGCCTGTCACCAGCCCTGCCAATAGAAACTGCTCCAGTAAAAGATATTAACTCATCTGCCACGTCTCTCACCATTACATTAACAGCTTTAGTTAAATAATGATTTTTAGTCACTTTTATTTTGACAGTCTTTAGCAGTGGTGAAAACTGTCAGGTTGGCAGCCTCTGGATCCTGAATACCTCCATTGGGAACAGAACCAACTTGACAGGAATAGCACTAAGGGAACTCCCAATGGCACAATATGTGCCCACCAATATCCTTCTATCATGCACTAAAGAGCAGCACCACACCTATTGGATAATGGGCTTCTTGCTAACAAGGGCCTTCAATTTTGCTGAGGGTGGTGCGGAGAGATACCACCAGAAGCAAATCATGGCTAAGGTGCCCCAGTGCAATTAGTTAACTGAGCGAGGTGATGCGCCAAGTTGACCCAGCCTAGCAGTGCTTGTAAGAGGAGAATCAGCAGAAGGCTGAGGCCTGAAAAAAGTAAGGCACCGGCTTCTGCACCATGGCACCTTTTCTGAGTGGTACCACATGGAGAGACCCACCTTGACCAATGGCAGTGCTCCTAACAGTCGGATCTGCCCTGGGCTGGTGATTGATGCGATCCTGCCTCTGTAGGAAAGTTTGTCCTCAGCCTTAAATCTCATCCCACTTTAATGGGCATTTCTCATCCTACTGGAGCATGCAACGGTCTGCAATTTGTTTTAATGTGTGCGCAGCCTCTTCAGCAGAGAGGAAACGTCTCTTACACTGGGGTCTCCTGGTATGACTAAGGCTTATTAAGATTATTGAAGCTCAATAAACAAATACATAAGGAGCTGATTTGTAGAAAATGAATTCTCTCCCCTCCCTCTGCTCCACTTATATTGGTTTGGGCAGATTCATATGCAAACACTTCTTAGCTGCGTCTACACGTGCACGCTACTTCGAAGTAGCGGCAGTAACTTCGAAATAGCGCCCGTCACGTCTACACGTGTTGGGCGCTATTTCGAAGTTGAAATCGACGTTAGGCGGCGAGACGTCGAAGTCGCTAACCCCATGAGGGGATGGGAATAGGGCCCTACTTCGACGTTCAACATCGAAGTAGGGACGTGTAGACGATCCGCGTCCTGCAACATCGAAATAGCGGGGTCCTCCATGGCGGCCATCAGCTGGGGGGTTGAGAGATACTCTCTCTCCAGCCCTTGCGGGGCTCTGTGGTCACCGTGGGCAGCAGCCCTTAGCCCAGGGCTTCTGGCTGCTGCTGCTGCAGCTGGGGGTCCGTGCTGCATATACAGGGTCTGCAACTAGTTGTTGGCTCTGTGTACCTTGCACTGTTTAATGAAAGTGTGTCTGGGAGGGGCCCTTTAAGGGAGCGACTTGCTGTTGAGTCCGCCCCGTGACCCTGTCTGCAGCTGTGCCTGGCTCCCTTATTTCGATGTGTGCTACTTTGCCGTGTAGACGTTCCCTCGCTGTGCCTATTTCGATGTTGGGCTGAGCAACGTCGAAGTTGAACATCGACGTTGCCAGCCCTGGAGGACGTGTAGACGTTATTCATCGAAATAGCCTATTTCGATGTCGCAACATCGAAATAAGCTATTTCGAAGTTGGGTGCACGTGTAGACGTAGCCCTTCAGAGCAGCAGCCGCAGTGTAGGAGACAGTGGTGTGAACTGGCACTAAAGCTTTAACAAATGAGGCTGAGTGTCCAACCTGCTGTGAGACAAATGTCTCCCAGGAGTCGGAAGTGCTCAAAGCTTAGCCCTTTGCAGGACAAGTCCCTTAGTGTTCCCAGCAAAAAAAAAAAAGTATTGCATGGCCACAACCAAGCTGCCTGTTGTGGCTGAGGGAGCTGACTGGCCTTCCCTGAAGGTCGGCCTGGTGTTGTGGAAGGTAACAGAGCCAGTGCCATTAGCAGTGCTCGTTCTGAACAGCCAACAGGAGATTCTTCATGGAGTGCGTGGAGCGGGCTTGCCACTGCCAAAGGTGGGAGACTCCAGGATTACTTTCTCACCACAGAAGAAAGGAACATCTCAGAGATCCTGTTACAGCTGAGACTGGGAACAAAAGTGGGGCCACGAGTACTCTTGAAGGCAATCCACTCTTAGAATCATTTTATAAAGTGAGTGGCAGCACATTTATCTTTGTGTGCACAAAGGCAGGTTTACCTCTGTGTTCATCTCGCGACGCGTTATTTTTCCATAAACATGGCTTTTCCATATGCTTCAGACTGAATGTTGGGCATGTGTTCCAGTGTTGGAGGGAATAGCAAAGCTGGCTCTGTGCAAGCCTTGGACTTGGCTGCCCTTCCTAGCACTAGCACATTACTTACACTGGCAGGCCAAGGCATCCAGAGAAATTCATGGTTGTGCCAGCTTCCATTTGCAGCATCTACAAAAATTTTGAGTGCTACTTTTTAGACTGCATTTGCTTGTTTGTTTTTTTACTTTGGTTCCATTCCAAGACCCTTGAGTATATGAGGTTGCAAATAAAGTGGCATTCTTGGTTGCCTTAATTTTGCCAGTTGGAATGCTTTAAAAGTTAATATTTATGTGAAATGATCTAATATTCATCTTTCTTGATGCATGTTTATTTAACATATTTAAAATTAGCAGAGAGCTGTGTTTAGTTCTTAAGATACCTACATGCTAAGGTACTGTAGTGCTGCATGCAGTTTTAACAAACTAGGTCTTTCTATAAACTCTTGATTAAAGCTCTGCAACAGATGAGAAATCTCTTTCCATATATTTATTTTTATTCTTTTTATAATTTTATATTTTATTTCAGACCTACATAATCTTCCCAGAGGGAATTAGACTTTGCTTATTATTACGGTTATTATTATTTATTAATTATCATCATAATCATCCTGCAATAACTGTTGATTTTTTGAAATAGTAGTTAAGAAAATATTTAGCCAGAGAACTGTAAGTAAAATATGGTCTGTTCTTTAAAAGAGAAGTGAGAAAATACCCCATGCATTTTATTTGGCTCATTTAATATATTTAAAATTCAGAATTTGCTGTTTGAGTCTGCTCTTGCTTATGCTGGTGTAAATCAGGAGTAACGTAAAAGGAGTCAGATCAGTGTAAGTAACTGGAGTTCATCAGACGAGAGCCAAGGACTTGTTTTCTAGGATTGAGGAAAAGAAGGGTTTGCAATAAAGATAAACAAACAGCACAGGTTTGGGATCTGGATGCAGATTTTGGAAACCCCAAAGTTCAGGGCGGGTTGGTTTATCTCATTATAAAAGTGCAAAATTCAGAAATTCAGATTTACACCCTAGCTAGAGTTCTGACCTCCCCCCATGGGCTATGTGTCTGAGCAGGCACTATGGGCTTGCTCTTAATCCTGTCACTATCTTTAAAAAAAATAACTAAAAGTATTGCAGGAGAATGTGGTTGTAGCCATGCTAGTCCCAGGATACGGGTCATATGACCCCTCCCATCTTGTCTCTCAAATTTAGGAGAACTATTCCAATGGAAACAACTTAAAGCATTAAATGGAAAATACCTTCTGTCCTGATTTCTGGGCCAGTCTAACTAAATTCAATAGAAAATTCATTTTAAATTATTCAAAAATATTTAATTAATTAAATTCCATGGGCCATATCTTCAGCTGGTGTAAATCAGTGCAGCTCTATTAATTTAGAACAACGGAGGGTTTGGCTTTTAGACATCCTTAAAGTAATTTCCATAGGACCTGATTAAGTTTCTCTAAAGTCCTATCAGTTTAATTTCATTTAAGATTGTCAGGAGAATATTTGGTTGAGAATGGGAGACTATTTGGTTGAGAAAGATGCATGATATTTCATGAAGTAAGTCTAATCAGAATTCCCTTCTCATTTAAGTCATGTTTAGATGGACAGTTAATTTATCTCTGTTTAACTGCTGAATCAATCCATCCATCAAAACTTTAAACCTAATTAGCTGAGGTCAAAGTTACACCACCACCGCTAGGCAGTGGGGAATAATATCAGTTAAAATTGAAACACGGAATGCAGGACAGATCTCACTGCATTTGCCTGAAGGCTTCTTATGGGCCCAATGGTAGAATCCATGCTCATGCTGGTGAAGGTTTACTCATATGATACCCACTGACGTCAATGGGACCAGCATTACTAACAGTTCCACCACTACCCCTACGCTGATGTTTTCTTTCCTCTGTGGCCTTAGTCTCCAACTCACTAAAGCACTTAAGGCCAGGTCTAACTGTCAGCACATGAGCAGTATATGCTTGCACACTCTGCATCCAGGACCTTAATCTTTAGGACCAAACCTACTCAACTGGGCAGTGCACATAGAAGGGAGATGCACGGAGAAGGCTTCTTTCTCTTGCCCATCTTTTACTGGCTTGGCACACTGCAGCTCTTTGGCCTGGTTTCCAGCAACCTGGGATTCGAAATGGTTTCTTCTGGATTTTGCTTTTTAATAGGTTTGTCTGCATGCCTAGGGCTTGCGGTTCAGTGTCTTGGGAGTCTCTGAAATCCACAAAAAATCATTGTCTAATAAACTGGGGTCTGATTTGCTTTGCACATGTGCATTGCTATGGAGTAGACATATACCTGGGACAGGATCATGCCTTCCCTTGGGCAGAGAAGGGTTGTATTGGGTGTGTCTATGTTGCTTTGTATCTAATGATAAGATCATGTGCAACCAAATGCAGTCTGGTCCACTGACTTCACTTTGCATGTTTACCTTCTCCCAGGAATCAAAGCTAAAGGGTCTGAATTAACAGCCAGATTCTGTTACTGGATGGGATGTGCCTGGCTCCTGCATGGAGAGCTGCGTCTGCACACCCGAGTTAGCCGGGAAACATGCTCTTTCTTAGGTGAAGTTGCAGCCGTATGGGGCACTGCAAGTAGATACTGCAGAAACAGTGCAACAAACAGAGGCTGGCTGCCGAATCCTGCCCTGAGGTCACGTTCTATCTCAGGCACGTATGGGGTTCCCATTTCTGAGTTATTGGTCCTCTCACAGCTCCTGGATGCTAAGAGACGGCTGTTCATAGCTCCCCCATGTTGCTGATTTGGACCTGAGGAATAGAAACTAAGTGACCAGTACAGGGTCAACCTTGGATCCAGTTGGTGCAGGGCAGAGATTTAAGGCCTCCCGAGTCTCAGGCTAACACCTACACCACTAGTCCCTTCGTTCCATGTGCTTGTGTAACCCACACACCTATGGATGTTGTTCCCTGTCCCAGGTAGTGGCAATTAGATCACTTTCAGAGAGAAAGACTGAGTTTCCTCTACAGCATGAACTAATAGCCAGCTGGCTTTGAGCTCAGGCAGCAGAGGCTCACGTACTAAGCTCCCGGGTTTGGTTCCTCCTGCAGTGTTCCACCTGCCTCTGTGTGTGGGTCCTACTGAGTTCAATAAAAACTATCAATGAGCCGAACTTCACCGTTGATAGAGATGACCCTAGCCACAAAACAATAAGGAAGAGCATATACTGGTTATACCTCAGATGAGGGGAATACACTTGAGAAGCAAATATGCTCCTTAGAAACAAATGCCTGGCTTCTGTGCAAATATTGCTCTGCAATAAGGCAAAATAAATGCAGAAGATCTTTGCTTTGTATGAAGTACTGTTTCCTAGTGGACAAGGTTTCCATAAGATATTATGTATTCTCTAAATAGCCTTTTAAAAATCCTTTATCATTCCATTGGGGAAAATGTGTTACTTATTAATTTTCCTGCTTAAATACAGTGTGCAATATGGTCACTTGAGCCTCTAATTCACCTCCACAACACATTGTCATATGTCGACAGCAGTCCTCCATAAGCTACACACAAACTTGTGAGCAGAATTTCACCATTCTCTTGCAACACACAACAATCCCTCCAATTCAGCAGTGAAACTCGTCGAATAACCTCACATAAAGAGGTGTGGGTCTTCTCAGTGAATGGGCGTTCAATTTTTATACTTTCAGGATTCTGTATTACCAGATTTCAAATGCTGATTTTAACCATATGCAAGCTGCTTATTTTGCCATTTCTGTGCATCATTATTTCATATGCAGTCATTATCATAATTAAATTTGGTGTCTGTTAAATCCTGAGCAATTTCTTGATGCTCTATCTGTCATACTCTGTCACAGCATACAGTGTGTGTTTTCTTAACACATGTTCCATGTTAACTGTTTACATTGACTGTAAAACTACATGTGGGACAGAGGGTATATAGTACAGTCATGTCTGCTTGACTCCTTCTTATTCTAATTGGGCAGCAAAGCTACTTAATAGAGTCTGTGGAGTCTGTTTAACTATGTACTGCCAGAACAATGCCCTATTCATGTTCTGAACAGAGCACTGGTGATTGGACTAATATCTTTAAACTAGAAAACAAGTCTTAATTGGAACAGATGCTGCAAATACCAATGCAAAGGGCCAGCTCATGTGTGATCAAAACCAGGTATAGTCCATTGATTTGTTCTTTATAGCGGCTTTCATTTTTATTAGTGTATACAAAATTCACTAACACAACACAAGTCAGTAATGATACTCTGGAAAATCATCTTTGTTTGAAACAGACTCTGCCAGGCATTGTTTTGGGTAAGATGTTGTAAAGATGTTGATCCTACTTCACACACTCTCTTTCATAGTCTGCTATGGAAATGATCTTGCTGTCTCCTCTGGAATTCAAATTATTGTGATTTCAGTAACCAGCTGCTGATGTTGCAGCTCAAAACCAGTTGAACTATTAATTTACATTACAAATGGGGCAGAAGTATTCCGGGTCCTGATCCATCTGGCTAACTTGCTCTGTGCTTCCTGCTGGTGAACTCTATAGCAAGACATAACTTGCACCCCCAGTTGGCTGTCCATTCAGTTCTGGTGCAGCTATTCTGCTGTGGTAATGCCAGATGTGGAGGGGACGGAGAGAGTTCTGAAGGAAACAACTCAGAACACAGTGATTTTTCCAGCTTCCATGTAGTAAGCTTAACAGCAAAACTGTTCAGTGACCTTCTAAAACCAATTAATATGTTTGGTATTTCATATGGGTGTCTGCACTGCCTGCTGTAGACTTTTCAAGCTGCAAAACTATCACAAGCGGTTCAAAGCCAGACAGAGAGAGAGAGAGAGAGAGAGTGCAGCCATTGTCCAAAAGTGCAGATTCCTTCAAGCCTGTCTCAGCAAAAATTTTGATTCCCCTGACAACCCAAAAACAGGGATGGTTTAGAATTGGAGAATGTCCACTCCTGTCCAATTTCCCTTCCTATCTCACAGCATAAAGGAAAAAGTCAGAAAGCAGGGGGTGAAATTCTAATCCCCATTCTGCACCAGATGGAAGGGCCAATGAGATTCCATAGCTATCTGGGATTTTCCCTGCACAGGCATTTTGGAATACAGCCCTCTGCCATTTTCTCAGGAGCCCTTGCAAGCCAGGAGACTGGCTGAGGGCAGAGAGCATGTTGTGAGTGCATGTCTGCAACACAGTACCTTGAAAACACCGGCCGCTGCTGCAGCCTGTGGAGGCTGTTCTAGTTGACAAACATCCAGGAGTGTGTGATGAGGGCAGGTCTACATTCGACCTGAAAGTCAAGTTTAGACACGTGTCAGGGGGTAGTCTGTATCTGCAAAAACAACAAGAAGTCCTGTGGCACCTTACAGGCTAACAGAATTTTTGGAGCATAAGTTTTCATGGGCAAAGATGCATCTGATGAAGTGGGTCTTTGCCCACCAAAGCTTATGCTCCAAAACTTCTGTTAGTCTATAAGGTGCCACAGGAGTTCTAGTATTCTTAGATATGCATTCCAGCCATGAAAATTGTGTAGCTGGAATTGGCTCATCTGGGATTGACTTACCTGGCCGCCCTCAGTAAGGGAGGTTGATCAGAGAAACTCTCCCATCAGCTTCCCTTACTCCTCACAGAAATGAGGAGTACAGAGGTTGACTGTTGAGCCCTGATAGTTCGATTTTGTGCGTCACCACTAGGCACCTGAAGTTGATCCTGGCAAGCGTAGTTAGAGTTATGCCATTCCAAGCTCAGGAGGGTGCAAAGGTGCTTAAAACCTCACCCTGTGGGCAAGGAGTTTGGAATCCCACCTTGCCTGGCTGTGAAATACTGATAACCAAATGCATGATGACTGCAAATTCTGGTGGGTTTTGTTTTGCTGTGACTGCAAGTTAAGCCCATTTCTATTAGAAATGCTGCTACAAATGCCAGTTTTCAAGTGAAATGGTCAGATTTCTTGAGTGCATTTAAAATAAAAGAGAGCAATGTTCCATTTGGCATGTCCTTTGTTTAAAAACCCAAGCATTTTGCTGTAAATTCTCCACAGTTTTGTTTTTTGGGTGAGGTAAAATAGAAGAAAATGAATCACCAGAAATTGCCTAGTGAAATAACAACCCACAGTGTTAATTTCACACTGTGCTGAACAAAAACCTGTGGAACCATCCACAGGACCTCCAGTTTAAAAACTCAGGGAACAAAATGACTCCGCTTCCCTATTTGATTTCCCTCGGTCGTGCTCACTTTACACATGTATTGCTGGCTAATTCAAGCCCTAATTACAGAAGGCTATTTGTTCTTCAGACAGGAGTCTGACTGGGACAGATGAAGGAAAAGCCAGAAGAAGAGCTGGAATAATAAGAGACAAGTAGAAGGAAATGTGCTAATGAGGCATTGTTATTGATATTCTGAGCGCTGCCACGTGGCCTGCACTCTGCAGTGTGCACTCTGGTGGCCATGTGGATAACAGGAGCAGACACTAATTTCAATCAAAAAAACAGGAGAAGATGTGAGTGAAAGGGAAAGGGAAGGGCTGGTGTGACTGTAAGGCCTGTTGCAATGGCTACCCCCCAAGTTATGCTGCTCCTTTTGATGGGGAACTTTCCTGGTGAATGTGTCAGAATTCTTGGGGCTCATAGGATGCTAACTCTCAAAGGACTCAATTTATTGCTGTATTTGTCAGCTACAGGCATAGCCCAGAGCTGAGACCCTCATGAGAAGGATGGAAAGGGAAATGCCACAAACCACTCACAGCCCCACTCTGCTAAGTCCCCCATTTAGCCAGAAAGGGGATGTGACTAGAGTCTCCTAAGCAATCCCCACTGATGAGAGGATGTCTATCAATTTCTGGACAGGGAAGAAGGTTGCCAGTGTCCCCTGAGTACACAGAAGCGTTCCTTGTAAGCTGAGTACTTGGGTAGCTGCCCCGGAGAGATTCGGGTGCTGCCAGCTGATTAGCAGAGCACCCCCAGCACCCACAGCTGGCAGCGTGTGTGTCTCTTGTTGGTGCACATCCCCATATGCCTCAGCACATGTAACCACATTTATTTCATCCAAGGATGGAAAAAATTAGAGAAAACCCTGGTGCACAGCCTCCTTATGGGGCCCCTGTCTAACCCCATAAAGGATCAGAGGCAGGAATGAGAGCAGAGAGCACCAGTCAGGACCTCAGTGCAGGAAAGTAAGTGGAAGGGAGGAGGAGGTTGGGTCGGGCAGAGGTGAGCAAAGTGGAAGGCAGGCCCCCTCATGGGGGCATGAAATTTTGTGATGGGGGGCACAGCACAATCAGCTGCTGAATCTTGGGCTCATCCTGCTCATCACAAATGTTGAAATATGCTACTGTTTTTCTGTCTGTGTGTCACACTGATGTGCTGGTGTTTTTACATTCTACAGACTGATTTCCTTACACCTGCCAAAAGGGTTTTTATTTTCATATGAACATAACCAAAATGTCCCTTGGTTTGAATTACATCAGACAAGTTGGAGACAGCCTGCTAATTTCAGGGATGCAAAGTGGGGCCCAACGTAAAACTCCCCCATGGTGTAGGGGATGGGGGCAGTTATTGGAAGTCTAGATGAAACTGTGAAATGGATCATTATCTTCTGACCCCACTGCCAGCCTTGAAAGGACACACCGGTGAGTATAGGCCAATGATGGCAACCTAGGTTAGGGAGTGGGCTGCAGGTGTGACCCCCCCGCCCTTCATCTCACTGCACCACAAGATCGTCACACCCCAGATGGCCTCCCAGCACAGGGTAGTTTTGCTAACCGTGCTCACATAACTAGGATTTGCAGGATGTGCCAACTTGACAGCAGTCGCACTTTGACTGGGCCCGGAGGGAGCATATGGCTCACACAGTCAGTGCTGTGCACAATGACCCCGCACCTCACTTCCCAGGCCCTGGCTCTACATGCGAGTCACTTCAGTAATACTGGTAGGCAAAAAAACCTATGCTGTGGAAATCAGTGGATTCTGGCAACCCGGCCCAGGGGCACCAGTATATGTCTCTTGGGCACCTCTAGAAAGCCAATGGGCTGCATGAAGCCAGAGGGCCACAGGTTGCCCAGCACAGGTATAGACAGTCCCCAGTCATTTTCGGCACCGTTAGGGACAGTTCTTTTGAGGGCCAGTGAAGCCACTGCTCCTGCACACTCTCTCCTCCCCCGCTCTCTCCCCCCCATGCAGGCAATCGACTCAGCGTACAATAAAGGTCAGTGTGCAGAGAAGCAGGGAGTCCATTAGCAAAGGCTGGCACACAGAGCCTGTGCTGAGGGTGAAGTGCTAAGGTTTCAGCCTATGGGGACTGAGGGCCACATTACATGACCTTGCCAGGAGCCTGCCGCATTCAGCTCCGCTCATCGGAATGATGATATACGGACGATTGTGATTTCAGGCTGCTGACACGGCAAACAATGGCCTCTCACAGAGCCAGCAGAAAGGTCCTCTGTCCAGGTGTGCTTGGGGGTCTTCCAAACAGAACAAATCTCTCCTCTCCACAGCTATTGTTAGGCTACTGGCAGAGGCTTTTGAAAGGGCTCGGCTGTAGAGGAAAGGGAGCCAAGTTTTATTTTGCCCCTTTGGGTCTGTTGAAAAGAGGCGACATTTGAGGAGGCCTGGGGATTGACTCGCTGAAAAAAAGGCTTTGCTCGCTACCTACCGCAGCAGGAGACAGGTTGGAGACAGGATTGCAAAGGCAGGCGCTGGGCTGCTTCGGGAGGGGTGTCCCTACAGGGGGCCGGATTGAATTTGGTCTCCTCAAGGAAGGGGAAAGAAGGGCCTGTCAATCATGCCAAGCTTTGTAAAGAAACCCAAAGTATTGTGTTCAGCCAATGAAATGCACAGGGGCGCAGAGCGCAATGCAAATCAAGTAAGTCAGGCATTTGCAATTTAAACAACGCTCCGCCTGAGCTGGACAGTTCTCCTGCACTGTAGTTAGCCTGGCATTTTTATTTCCCCACAAAGGGTGGGGGCTGCAGCTCGGGTCTGCTGTTGTCAGTCGGCAGACAGGAAGGCTGAGGTTATTTGGAGGCAGGCGGGGTAAGCCTTCCGAGTTTTGGGGTGTGGTGGTTGGTATTCTTTCTTTCTTTCTTTCCATCTTTCCTTCTTTCTTTCAAGGCCAGAGCTCTGGACTGATGCTTCTGGTGAGAGGGGGAGCACCAGGGCTGGCCTACACACAAACTTGCAGCAAAATAATAAAAGGGGTAAATGGAAACTGTAATAGGAGGGGTTGTGCTTTATGGGATAGAGGCCCTGCACCAGCCAACCCTAGTTACACAAGAGGCACAGACAGAGCAGACAATTTTGTTATTAGAGCAGCAGGAAGCTCAAGAGTGAGGAAAGGCTTAAGAACAGCCATGCTTGGACAGACCAAAGGTCTAGTAGCCAGTCTTCCCAAAGGGAATGAACAGAACAGATAATCAAGTGATCCATCCCCTGTCGCCCATTCCCAGCCCTCACAGAGATCCTGGCTAATAGCCACTGATGGACTCCGTTCCCTGTAAACTGAGCACTTGGGCGACTGCCCAGGAGAGATTCAGAGGCCGGCCAGCTGATTAGCAGAACACCCACATCCACCTGCAAGCATTTCTATTGGCGGTACACATCTGCACATAACAAAATGTCTTCCTCCCAAGGATGGGAAAAATAGAACACGGATTTATCTCATTCCTTTTCGAGCCCTGTCAAAGTCCTGGACTTCATAACATCCTCTGACAGGGAGTTCCACAAGTTGACTGTGTTGTGTTGAAAAATACTTCCTTTTGTTTATTTTTAAACCTGCTGCCTCTTAATTTCATTGGGTGACCTCTCGTTCTTGTGTCATGGGAAGGAGTACATAACCTTTCCTTATTTACTTTTTCTGCACCAGTCATGATTTCAAAGGGTTAGGGAGCTTCTGAAGGGATAGCTCCTGGCACCAGGAAGGTCTGGAGCCAGAGCTAAAAGGCTGAGCTCCAGCCAGGTAAAACCTGGCCATGGTAATTGAGTTGGGACCCAGCTCTGGGAATGGGGCAGAATCAGTCTCCATATGTCAGGGGACAGAAAGACCCCGACCTGGGGTTGGTGCTTGGAGGGCCAGACTGTGTAAGAAGTAAAACTGCATCCTAGAAGGGGAATATTTTAAATGACCTTTGGCCTGAATGTTCTGGAATGTCACAGTCTATGCCATACTGTTCTCCAGCAAGGACCACCCACTCTGGGCTTCTGGCTCCACAGCTGTTGCCTAGCTTGGATGGAAACACATATCTCTCTCCATTCTGACCAAGGTATTTCCAGACTGCACAGTTCTCTGCCTACATTGCAGCTTTCCAAGCATGGATATGCTGCTTCTTTTGATAGCTGGTTATCAGTGTGATCACCACTGTTGATCTACCATGCTGCTCTTTCTAAGCAAGCACATTTTTTCTTCAGGCTAAAGTGCTAGAGAGAAAACATACTTCACAAAAATGAAAGCACGTGAAAGGGCTCTGACAGGTGAGCAGTCCTTCAAACAGCTTCCAATACATAACACTGATTGCTCAGAACAAGCATATAGTCGTATGAGACCTTGGTAAGGTAAAATCCTTTCACGTCTTCCCTAAAGACTGAGCTGAGGTTAGGTCCATCAGTGGCTAATAGCCAGGATGTGTAAGAATGGTGTCCCTGGTATCTGTTTGTCTGAAGCTGGAAATGGATGACAGGAGATGGATCACTTGATGATTACCTGTTCTGTTCATTCCCTCTGGGGCATCAGGCATTGGCCACTGTTGAAAGACAGGATATTGAGCTAGGTGGACCTTTGGTTAACCCGGTATGGCCATTGTTATGTTATTAGCCTCCATGGACTAGTTGTCCTGCCTGTTTGCTGGATCAAAATGAAGGCTGTGTGTCTGGTTTACCACCAAGCTATTTATCCAAAACCCCTTTCTTTTTCACTTGGTTCCTGGAGAATCCAGTTTGAACTAGTTGATGTAGTTCTCTTGGTACAGGGACGAGAGACTGGAGCTAGACTTTGGCTAAGCATCCCTCTTTGCACTGAGTTCTTGTAGAAACTGCATTTTTAACTGTCCTCATAGAATACTTTAAGAACACACAAACAATTGCATATTAATATAATGGACCCCAAAGGTGTTAAGGTTTACCCAGGAGTTTTTTCAAGAAGCCCCATGAGAGGGAAATTGAGGCAGGCTGCCTGTATTGTGACTGGGCAATGCACAGGCACATAGGAAGTGGCCAGTCTGGGGACAGAATCAGATTTAGTTATTTGGGTTGCATCTTGTAATTAAGTTGGCTGATTTTAGGAGTTGTTATGATCTTCTCACTCATACTCCAAAATAAAAACAAAAAGCAGTCAAGTAGCACTTTTAAGACTAGCAAAATAATTTATTAGGTGAGCTTTCGTGGGACAGACCCACTTCTTCAGACCATAGCCAGACCAGAACAGACTCAATATTTAAGGCACAGAGAACCAAAAACAGTAAGCAAGGAGGACAAATCAGAAAAAGATAATCAAGAAAAAGATAATTAAGGTGAGCAAATCAGAGAGTGGAGGGGTGGGGGGGAAGGTCAAGAATTAGATTGAGCCAAGTATGTAGACGAGCCCCTATAGTGACTCAGAAAGTTCCCATCACGATTTAAACCATGTGTTAACGTGCCGAATTTGAGTATAAAAGCCAGCTCGGCCGCTTCTCTTTCCAAAACGGTGCGATAATTCCTTTTCAGTAACACACATACCTTTAGGTCACTGACAGAATGCCCCATTCCATTAAAATGTTGACTAACTGGTTTGTGGATCTGGAGTGTTTTGATGTCTGTTTTGTGCCCATTGACCCTTTGTCTAAGGGAGTTAGACGTCTGTCCAATATACAAAGCATCTGGGCATTGTTGGCACATGATGGCATATATGATGTTAGTAGAGGAGCATGAGAAAGTGCCCGTGATTCTGTGAGTAACCTGGTTAGGTCCAGTGATGGTATTTCCAGAGAAGATATCCAAAATAAGTGTGTATACACATGGATAGGCTCGCAAAGTACTAAGCTAGTTCTAGGAAGCTAATATAATTCAGTGGGTACAAATTATGTTTTGGGGAGACCGGGCCTACATAACATTACTCCTAGGCTCTGAAGTAAGTGATACTTCTGAAAAAAGTTTGGGAACTTTGTTATTGTTTGAGCTCTCAAGGTTCTGACGTGCTCACAGTGTCCCTGCCTCCACAGTGGGGTCCCCTGAACTTTCAGGATGCTTAAGATCTGGTCACAGGCTCAAGGCTAACACTGGGGATTTTGTTCCGAAACCACATGCTGGGTGGTCCTGGGATAAGAAAACCTACAGTTTTATGAGACATGTGTTCTCCTCTGCACCCTAGCTGTGAGTAAGTCACTTAGCTTCTTGGGGCCTCACTCTCCCAGCTGTAAAATAGAGATTGTAGCTGCCCTGTCTTGATGGATGTTGTGAGGGTACAAATACTAAAGGCTGTGAGATGCTTAAATACTGTCCTGATGGGGCCTATTTGACACCTTAAACGGAAATATACCCAAAACCCTAACCCATCTCGGAGCTAACTTTTCATTCAGGGAATTTTATGCTGGAGAACCACCAGAGATGGATGTTTTATAATTAAAAGATTCCATATACCTTAGTGACCCCATCACCCCCACCAACATACCTCAATCCTACATAGGAGGAATCACTTTAAGGACAAGAACAAAGATCATCCATTGTCAACCTCTTTGCTTAGCCTGCCAACAAAAATGAATAATGAGAGGCCTGTTCCAAAGAGCAAGGGAGAAGGGGAAAGGGGAGATTTGGGTCAGGCCCCCAGTAACACCTGAGCAACTTTTTAGCAATTTGGTTTCCTGGGCACTTGATCTGTGGGCAACTGGACGCATTACGTTCACAGAGGGTCATGCAAACTCTTCACTGGCTTAGGTCTATGCAGTTTCTCAGTTTCACTGTGAGTTCTAGGCTCACACTAACCCCAGACCTACAAGCAGTGATCAGTGGAAGCTGGCAGCCCATTAGTTTGAATGTGTCTCAGCATGAGCTCATGAAACTTCTTCAACTTTGACTGAACCTGAGAGTAACACGAGGCTGTACGTCAAATATGACATAAGACCACAAGAGCGGCCACACTGGGTCAGATGAAAGGTCCATCTTGCCCAGTATCCTGTCTTCCAACAGTGGCCAATGCCAGGTACCCCAGAGGGAGTGAACAGAGCAGCTAATCATGAAGTGATCCATCCTCTGTCACCAATTTCTAGCCTCTGACAACAGAGACTAGGGACACCATTCCTACCCAGCCTGGCTAATAGCCATTGATGAACCTAACCTCCAGGAATTTATCTAGTTCTCTTTTGAACTCTGTTAAACAAAATAGGAAGATGGTTCTTTGGAAAATGGGGTTTGTTTTTGAAGGAACCCTGTCTACATAGCAGTTTTTGCTTCCGGAAAAGCCTTTCCAAGAAGCACTTTTGCAGGATAATTTGCAAATGAGGTGTGAGATACGTAAATCTGCATTCATTTGCATTTTCAATCTCATTCATTTGCATTCTGCTTCTGAAAGTGGAATGCAGTATATCTGCAGCCAAGGTGACCCCTAGTTCTTACATTATGGGAACAAGTAAATAACTTTTCCTTGTTCACTTTCTCCACACCAGTCATGATTTTAAAGACCTCTGTCATATCACCCCTCACATCATTCTCAGTTTCAGACAAAGCTGCTGCAAAGTTTTCTAGGAAAGTTCAGCAAAACTGGTTTGTGTCTCAAGTTTGCATTTGAACCTGAAAACAACTGAACTTTGGGTGGACTTTGGCTTTCTTTGAGAAAGCTTCCTACAACTCTTGTGTCTACTCAGCCCTTTGCTGTGACCAACCAACCAACCAACCACACTCATCTAATAACCATTTCAAAACACAAATGAAAGCCTCAGAAATACTTGGAAAAAATACCCAAGCTATGGGAAATGGTTGGAATGTAGCAAATGGTAAGTTCGGTCACTCCTGCTGTAAGTGCGATCAATTTGCTGAATTAATCAAATACCACCAGTGAAGTTCATTTCACGCGGTGCTAAAAGAAATCCAAATTTCTTCTGTTGTCTTCGTGGTTGCACTCAGACCCCAGATGGGTGGATAATAAAACTATACATGATTTACTGCTGCACAATATATATTTTGGGAAGTTTATGGAGATCAAATCTCACAGCAAGCTGAAAAGTCTTCTGTATTGTTGAAGCTACCCTCGGTTTGCTGCTGGCAATAGCCCATAAATGGCCTGTGGAGGCGTTTGCCTTATCCAAACAAGAGCGTAGACATTATAATTTAATCACTTCCATTATTAGGCCAATTTTGTTTAAAAAAATAAATAGACCCTTGCCTTTTTTTTCTTAGCATCATTTGAGGGGGTTACACTGATTCTTTCCAGGTCAAGTTTTCTTACAGAATTGTTTCTTATTGATGGGAACTGAAGAATCTAATTTTCCAGTAAGAATATCCACCCCCTGCTTTTACCCCTGAATTATGCCTACACCTGGATGAAGATTTCCTCAGCCAAACTTAGTGCCCCAGTGTCTCTCTTCCTAGGAGAAAAGATTAATTTGTTCCTTATGAATAACACCCCCATCTTCTCCCCACCCCCAGCAATGGACAGCAGACTCCAAACAGGAGGGTTGAATCTGAATGGTTGTGTCAAGATAATAGAGTTTTTAACGCTGTGATTTCAGTTACCTGAAACTGTAGATGTCTCAAGTGGGTTTTAAGACATCCACAAGGAGAGGTCATTTGCTTCCAGGAGGCTTACACATTGTCCTGCACTGCCTGTCCTAATTTACACCATTGCTGAGCAAGTGGGAAATGGTTGTAAAATGCTATATGTGCTGTTCTGTACCCAAGGAGAACATCTACCAGGCGCAGAACTTGTCAAAGTGTCCCAGTCTTGCTGAGCTTTATTTACGGGGGAGAATTAGTTGGAACTAGTTCCAGTAGACTAGATATAATAATGGGGTAGAATGTAAGCACTTTAGGACAATGGAGTACATCTTTCAATAGGGCTAGATGCAATATTACAGTGTGGTCTGGTGTCTTCACTTAACTACACAATGTGCAAACACATAGCAAAGGGACAGGAGATCATATGCTAAACAGACAGAAGGAGAGATGGCTAACAAAGGAACTCAGAGGTGAAGGGACTTGCCCAAGGACACCCTGCAGTTCAGTGGCAAAGCTAGGAACACAAGCAGATCTCCCATGACAGCTGCCAGGAACCCTGGGACAAGGGGGAAGGTGGGCTCAGCAATGTGCCCCTGAAAGGGGTGGGGCTAAGGGCAGAAGGGGTGGGACCTAGGGCAGTCAGCCCTTTGCACTGCCCAGACTCAGTGCTGCCTCTCCCAGCCATGTGGAGCAGTGCAGCGTGCTGCCATGGCACTTCAAAGGGGCCCAGAACTTCGGATGCCTCTGCTACCAAAGAAACAGCAGCAGCCGATGGAGCTCCAGGCCCCTTTGACATGCCAAGCCCCAGTGCAACTGCCCCCTTGGTCCCCTCCCTGTCGTGGGCCTGCTTGTCACAATCTAGTGCCCTGCTCACTGGAGTGCACTGCTGCTAAACCTGTGGTGCTGTGCCAGTAATGAATAGCACAGCTGTCCTGATTCTCTACAATAAATAGCTGTATCCCAAAACACCCTAAAGAGCTCAAGAGCATGAGACAGTGCGTGGCTTGGATTCTCAGACACTTTCATAAAGCCAACTACATCTTAATAGATAGACCTTCCCAGGCCCATTTCTTCTCTGGTTCCTGACTGCCTGAGTCATGTTGCTGTCCATTCGCAATGATAATGCACGCCTCCCTTGTTCTTTACTCGCAGTCACATAATGTTCCCAGTGCATCTACCCATTGCTTTTGTGGGAAAGTTATATTAGCAAAATATTTGATAATACTGTGCTTGTGGGAGAGAGAGCAACTAGAAACAAGGAGGAAAATCTTTCCTAAGCGAGACTGTGAGGATGAGTGAGTCAGCTGTTTGAAGGATTCTTTCAGTTCCTTGGACGAATGGTGCAAAGTACCAAGTACTGTCATGATGGTGTAACTCACACACCACTGTCCATGTAGTGGCACTTAGGCCATGGCACTTACAGAGAGAAATACTGAGTTTCCTCTACAGCCTTAGCTAACAAGCAGCTGGGTTTTAGCCCATGCACTAAGCCCCAGAGGGTGCAGGTTCAATTCCACTTGTTGGCATTAAGATGGCTTTCTACCACTGCTGAGCTTTCACGCTGCAGCCTTTCTGAATTAAATAACGGTGTTGCTGGAAAATGGCAGGTTTTAGTGGGGGAAGGTGGATCAGAAATGAGGCCCAGCAACAAGAGAGTGTGGAAAGGCCTTTTGCCTTTCCTCCATCTGTAGTCCTGTCTCCTGTTAGCATTAGGTGGGGGCGTGGAGAGAGAGAATTTTCCCCATTTTACAGGAACCAGATGCCCTTTGTCCCTGAATGGGCAAATGTCCGACCATGCCTGACAAAATCCCTGTGAGCAGCAGGCAGTTTCCCAACCGCTGGGCCAGAGCCTTTCGTCTGTGTGAAGTGGGAATACGTGGTGCTGAACCCTTTGCTTGGATGCGCCTCTCCAACCCAGCAATGTGCTGTTTCTTCAGGCGTCTGGCTCTGTGTTTCTGTGAGCTGTACCCAGCGTACCTGTTGTGCTGGCGTAGAAGACAGGAGGGATACTCTGCCAGCTGTAATCGCCGCTCTATAGCATTAGGAGCCTATCTGCTTTGTTTATTAAATCTCCTGTCACCCCGTGGGCCTCTATTTCTTGCCTCAGAGTCATGATTGCAGCTTTAATTATGAGCATTTCCTTTGCCAGCAATTCCACAGCTTTCGTGCCCTGAATCAGCAGGGCCTGCTGCAATTGAAAGCCTTGAGTGCTTTACCCTACAGAGAGCTAACTGGAGTCGTCAGAGCCGTTTGGAAGGGCAAATCCATTTTCAAACACCCCAAACCTGAACTGTCTCACTTCAATAAGCACCGCTCCCCGGAGCCTTCACAAACAATGACTTATTGTGCCAAAGATTTGGGTAATTTAAAGGGGCAAGAGGGAGTCACTTGGGTCTAACGTTTTGAAATATCTCAAAATGATTGTAATTGAGCGTGTGTGCGGGGAGAGAACAGTCATATTCAAAATACCTGTAAAAAATGGTCACTTGAGCTCTCAGGGACCATCCATGTAGCACTGTGGAGCAAGCCTCGAGGCCAGTGTGTTCAGAGGTGGGTTAGCATGGCTCACAAAAGCAGCTCTCTAGACTGTGTGTTGAAGCTGCAGCTAAGGCAGGGGCCACAGGAGCAGTCGGCACAGGTGCCTCGTACCTGTAGCTTAGATAGATGGAGGGTGCTGTCAGGACCTTCAGCTTCGACATTCAGTGTAGCCCAACATGTCCCCAGTCTGTTGACTTTGGGGCTGTCTGATTGAAATTTTTGTTCTGGGAGAAGGTATCTGGTTTCTATTAAATTCTGAGTTAACGCACAAGGGCCTACAGCTACTGGATAAAGGGTTTTGAAAGCCAATCTAAACTAAAGCAACAGAAAGGAACTGGGCTGAAGACAGTCACACAACAGATTTGCTGAGCTGGATGTTTGTCCCAAAGGATGCTGTGGAGCCCTTTACATATCACCACTTAATGAGGCACTGTGTCTTTCACCCAGCAAGGTCTCCAATTGCTTGGGCTATTATTTGCGAATCAGCTAGGTGCTTTCTGAAACTATTCTATTTGAGATGAGTACATAGGTCCTACCACCACACTCTCTGAGAACCTTACAATATTTAGGGTAGGTATTGAATCACAGAAAACTAGAACTGAAAGGGACCTCGAGAGGTTATCAAGTGCAATCCCCTGCCCTCACGGGAGGGCCAGGCACCATCTAGACTAGTGTTGCTTAAAATTTTGGAGACCACGGAACACCAAAGAATAATATTTTTATGTGGAACGCCTTCTTCAAAAAAATTATTGTCAGACCAAAAAGGAAAACAAACAGGAACGTACACAGCAAGAACAAAATGAAGTAACATTGGATCTGGTTTTAATAACAGAAAATATAGACCATCCATGTATTTTTCTGAATGCTCGCGGCACACCTGCGAGTTGTTCACGGAACACCAGTGTTCTGTGGAACATAGTTTAAGACACATTGAATTAGAACGTCCCTGACAGATGTTTACTTACCCCGCTCTTAAATTTCCCTAGTGATGGAGATTCCACAACCTCCCCAGGCAATTTATTCCAGTGCTTAACCATCCTGACAGAAAGTTTTTACTTGTTCAATTTAAACCTTTGCTGCAATTTAAACTGATTGCTTCTTGTCCTATCACCTCACTATGCTCATAACACCCCAATGAGGTTAAACGACCAACTTATGGATAGGCATGGAGATTGAATGACTTAGAATCACATAGGAAGCTCAGAGGAGACCCAGGGAGTGACCCATGGCACAGGAGTTCTATGATAGCACCCTAACCTGTGGTCGAGTCTTTCACCCTGAAACTACTGGCCTTTGCAGATTGACACCAAGTTATTTCTTAAGTGTTCTTTTTCTCGACCTTGGGAGAGAAGCTTTCAGAAAGTCAGTGCCCTGAAGCCCTTTGCTCTCGCAGAGGTGGTCAAGTAAGGGGGAAAATATATTTTGTTATTTATTCAGCACAAATGCCAACAACATTCTCTGGATAAATCACTCACAATGAATAATTCAACATGTTCCCCTGCTACAGGGCATAGGAAAAAGGATTATTTGGACTCCGTTGGCCCCTTGCTCTGTAATGGAGCCAAACCAAAATCCCAGGTCTGGACCTGAGGCTGTTGCAAATCTGGATCCAGATTTCGACTCTGTGGCTCAGACCCAGCTGTATAAAGAGTCAGAACCAGCCAGATACAGACTCTCCTCAGCACCCTCTGAAATCACAGGGAGTTTGGTGGCTAGCATCACAAGATTCAAAGCAGCCCTTTCAGTAGATGATCTAAGCCATACTCTGTTCTATGGCAACCCTACAGCTCTTCCAACACGCACTCCCTAGCAAATACTCTCATAGGGAAACATAATCAACATGAAAAGCCAAGTTCTCAAGGAAGTCTGACTTCATACTGTAAGTGCAGCATGTACATGGCTGGTGGCCTTTTGAACAACTTCATATTATTTTTCCCCTAGGCTGACAACTTTGATTTATCACATGAAGGCTCGTGTAAAAACACGCAGGCGTGAGGGAAGCCAAGAGTTTTGGAAGACTAAGGGAAACGTGGTCTGTCAAACGATGTTTAACGCTGGTGGGTAGGCAGACACCCTTCTGCACTCACACTGCATCCAGATCAGGCCCCAGTTGAAGGAGAGCAGAGGGCTCGCTCGCATCACAAAGGCCTCTCATTTGGTTTGTAGTATTGGCTCTTCTTCCAGGAATCCCGTGGGATGGCAGCAGAAGAGTTAATCTCTTTGCAGTGCTGGGTTGGATGACAGGGGAGGAAACAGACAAAGAGGGACTTAACTGGAAAAAAACACATTGTGGTTGGGAAGACCCTGGTGCAAAACCCACTGTAATTTCCTCCTTTTGCTTTTCTCCAGTGTTGACTCTGGTTGTGTAAATGTTGCCTATCTCCCAGTAACGTAGCTTGCCAATCGTTTCCCAGTAATGCAGACTGCCGATCCACCCCGCTCACTCTTGTCTTTTGCCCCTCTTTCCAATCATTCAGTTTGCTGATGTCGGATCATGCGACAGGCACTAGTTTACAAAACCCTTGAACTTGGAGGCAGAGATTTATATTTCTGAAATCAAAGCTCCTGTTTACCTTGCAGAAGTGGAACAGCCTTCGATGAACAATCTCCAACTACAGCCCAGGAGAGTCTTGTTAGCATTAATAGGCATTATCCACCTATCCTTTGCATGCCAGTGGAAGAATGAAACCACTTAAGACCCAGTTGGGCCTGCTCTATTTCTGCTGACTTCTGTGGGTGCTGTTTGGTTGTGTCTGAGGGAAATTTTCAGTGGGCAAGTGTGACTGAACCATAGAAAAGGTAAGGAAGCAAGAAATGCAACAATAACGAATCAGAGTAACTGCCCAGGCTGCTTGCTGCTGTGCAGGCAGCTGCACAGTGCTTACCTTAGACCATAGTCCATCCTGTGCTTTTTAGGACATTGGGCCTTCTCTGTGTTTGTTTATCAGCTGCCTTGTGACCTAAGCCCTCCCATTTCACATTACATTTTTCTGTGTCGTTGATAATTATACACTTCCCAGTTGTCTTAGGTCGATCCCTTTTCCTTGCTGGATTTTCTGGCTTCAAATGGAGAACCATAATGGGTAGTCGGTTAAAAGCCACTTGTGACACATGCCTTAGTCATTAATGGCTTCTGTTAAGGGGGACACCTTCAGATACTATTTAAATGCTGTTCTGAGTAATTGGGTAGGTAAAAGGTTGGTGTGCAATAGTTAAGAGGTGTCAGCCACTGGCAAAATAGCATGGGGGAAATGTAACAGCTCCAAAAGAAAAGGCCCACTGATGAGGAGGGTTCAAGGGGGCAACTGCACCATGGCCTGGAGATTTACTAAAACCTGGAGCTCCTGGATGCTGCCACTGCAGTCCTGGGCCCCTTTTAATTGCCACTGGGTCTCTGCTCCACATACGTCACAGGGTGGAGAATGTCAAGGTGTGAGCGATGCTACAGGCTGACTGCCCTTGGCCTTGCCCCTTCCACCTCAGGCCCTGCCCTTCCACCTAAAGCCCTACCCCTTCTGGAGCCAAGAGCCGGCCCTCTCCCACAGCACTTGGCCCTGGGGCCGGTGGTAGTTCTTGGCCCTGCTGCGAAGGAATATGCTGCTCTCTTAATGAAAATCAGACCAGTGTTTCTTGTAGCTCTATTACAGGAAAGTGTGATTGGTCCTTTCGACTTGTGAAAAATAACACTCAGCTTCAATGATTTTTTCGTAGGAGTCAAGTGTTCTTTCACAACAGCCCTTCAGCAGGAGCCCGTAAAGAGGTCTTCTTGGTTATCCAAACATTTTGCTGACATGCCCTGTTCCTTGGTGCGCTCACCTCATTCCCCGTATCGAGTTCATGTTTGTACAACACGGGCTTTCCCTGAAAACTAAACACAAGCCAAGTCCCCATGGCGTGAGGCATTGTGTCGGTCTTTGTCTTTAATTTCAACCAGGATTTTAAATATTTGGAAAGCAAAACCTAGATATTGTCGAAGAAACCCATGCAATTGCTCACGTCCAGCACTGTTGGGATTTATAAAGAGATGCTGCTCTTAGGGTGTGGGATGGATGTTCCAGACTTTCTACCAAAGTTGTAGATGCTTGCATCATTATGGATCTTCCCCTGGATGAAGTTGCTGGCGCTGTTGCCTGAAATGGTTTTCATTAGTAAACTTTTCATAACCTCAAAATGCAATAAGCTGTTCAGTAAAACCCACAAGGATGCCAGCTGGGGTTGGCACTTGGCAAAAGAGTTTCAGAGCTGTTTGCTTAGCTGGATTTGAAGGATGTTCAGAACTAAGTAATGGGGCATGTGACTGAGTTTTGAGCTAGCTCACTGGCCAGGCTCCAGTGATATTATACTGGAATGCCAGTTAATGTGAATGCATTGCATGTTGAACTACTAAAACTCTGCACTGGTTACTTTCACAACACACTTGCAACTTTACATCATTTGGGCATAAAACACAGCTGCGGCAGGGGGGAGGGGGGATTTGTGACACAGGACTAACTGGTAATAATGAGACTGCAAACTGGTTAACTGCAAATGAAAGCCTATATTAATTAATTATTCTTTATAGGGAAGAAAAGCTCAAATTTCCTTTCTATAGCTCTGAATCTACTTTTCATTCAAGTCCTGGACTACACCCATTGAAATCAATAGTAATATTCCCATTAACTTCAGTGCCACCCTTACAAGCCCTGTTAATTAAGCATATTTGAGATTATATATACAAGAAGGAGCAATAGACAACAGCTGGGGGAAAGTGACAATGGGCGGTTGCATACACAGAAAAGTGTCTATGTGCCTGAATGTCCATCTGGGAGCACAGCTGCCTGATTTCTTTGTACAAATATAGCAGTGAGGATTTTTGCATGTGGCTCTCCATCTTCCTTTTCAAAGTAGATGCTCAAAGCTTTATCTCAGCTGCATGTTATTTGATTACTTGTCTTGCTGTATAACCTCGCTGTCCCAGTTGCAATTTAGAACTAATTTTACTCTAGGAAAGGTATGTACATATAAGAAGACAGAGCTGGCTCCAGCAGTTTACAATCCAAACTGAAGAGACCAACTCAGAGTGGGATTATTGTCACCATTTTGCAGATGGGACCTGAGGCACAGAGACTGAATGACTTGACCAAAGTCACAAAAGGAATCAATGTCAGTGCTGGGAACTGACCCAATCTCTTTTTTTTCCCAATCCAGAGTTTTTTTATTGCCTTTCAATGTGTCAAACCCAGTGGCATTACTTTTACCTTTGGCTTGTAGCAACAGAAAGGGGTTAGTTCATGGCTGAGCAGAAGGAACACATTTGAGTGAAATTCCTTGACCCTTTCTTATTGCTATCCATGGAAGAAGTAAATAATAAGTCTCTTTTTTTCTGTTTTTTTCCCTCAATTTTCAGATAATCAGGTCCATTTTTTTTAAATATGTGACTTTTCAGCTGGGTTTTTATTTATACGTTGTTTATACAGAGGAGTTCATTCTCCAATCTTTTTTCTCTCTTTTTTTATTAAATCTGTTTTCCCAAACTAGAAAATATACAACTTGAACTGCCTCTTCAGACGCTGGATTCCAAGCTGTTTCAATCAAATCCTAATTCTGCTGGAGCTTGGGCCTTCCTAACTGTTTGTCACTAGCAAGGTTTGTTACATTTCAGATGATACTATTAATTCCAAGCCCCACAGCCCCACAAGGGATGCTTAGTGATTGTAAAAAGTAGAAGACTGGGTCTGTATCCCTGAGGACATTCCCAGTGACCAACATGGTAATTTAAGTTGCCCTTACAAGGACTGTGGGATGCATTTATTTTTTTGTGGTATAGTTTATAATTTGTTTCCACTTTCCAGAACACCGTTTAGGGGCTAGAAAATAAACACTTTCCCTGTTGATTTCGGTCTTCTTTTCTATTTAGCAAACATTGATTTTATTTCCTTCCCCAGTGTTTTGTAGGCAGCTGAAATTAACACACTTTTTTTAAAACAGCAGCTTCATTTGCAAAGGGCCTGAGCCAGTGGCTACAATAAAGTTGGAACAGGCTCAGAGCTTTCCCATGTGTTTGGTGGCATTGATTGTGGCTACCACACATAGCTCAGCGAAGGAAGATTATTACTGAAACCCATCTGCAGGGTCAGCAGAGGGAGCACAATGCAGTTTTGTGGCTTCCACATAACAAAGGTGTGATCCTGCAGAAGCTGCCAAATGTACTGCTTGCTGCTATGCAATTTCAATGGGACTACTTGGGGTCGGAACCACTGTCCGCAGCTGCACGTATTTTGCAGCATGGGTCATGGTTTTGAAGTTGGGTGTTTAAAATCTGCTTCTCCTTCTATAACTAAAATCTAGGCGATTTACTAGAGAATTCTGAACCAGTTCAGGGTGAATTTCATCCCTCATACAAAGCAATGCCAAAGCCATGTGTGCCACTTGAATTTTGTCTTGTGCTGTCCTTCTGCACAGGGGTGAATTTCACCTCTCCAGAAAAACAGAGCTGGCCTTAAAATATGAATTTTACTTTTCCTGTCTAAAAAATATCCAATACTCAGCTGGCAGCAAGGACCCAACTCTGCATTTCTGGCATGCGCAACCCTTGTCTCTGGCGGGTTTCAGGGAGAGTTGGAGGCACAAAGAATGTACCATCAGGCCCATTCTAACTAAAATTCTTCTCTCTTCCACTCTTCAGAGCTCTCTTTCAGATTCTTGACTGTATCTCTGCTACACAGCTAGCCTGTGGAACTCATTGCCCTGAGGTGTCAGTGAGACTAAGAGCTGGCCAAGGGGAAGTATCTCCAAATACTCCACTGCAGGGTTCCTTGCCCCTTCCTCTGAAATATCTGGCCACTGTCAGAAGGGTGTCACCCACCCTAACAGGTGGGCCATTGCTGCAATCCTTACATTAATAGGTGTTCCATGCATGGAATGATGGCAGATTTTGTACTAGAGACCCTGTAGTGGGGCCCCTGCCCCACTCCTGCAGGGAAGGGGTTAATATAGGCTAGCGGCAGCTGATGCAGTGACCCAGCCAATGAGAAAAGGGCTGCTAGGAGACCCAATCAGAGGGCAGCTCCCTGGAGCAGCTCTGTATATAAGCAGCTGCTCAGCAGAACGCAGGCAGTTGGGTCCCAGCCAGGTAAGGTGCTGGACCAGCTCCCAGCAAGAGAGGAAGCACCTGGGGAGAGCAGGGCTGGGCAGGCTCAGAGGAGCAGGAGAGAAGTTCCAGCATGATCCCTGCCAGACTGCTGGTCCTGATATAAGGGCTGGAAAGGTGCAAGAGTCACAAGGAAGTGGCCCAGGGAGGGAGAGGCAAGCAAGGGAGAGAGGAAGAGGGCAGGACAAGACTGTCACCAGTGGGTCCCTAGGCTGGGACTTGGAGTAGTGGGTGGGCCTGAGTCCCACTTATGCCACATTTAGCCACACTGAGGAGGGGTCTATATGGACTGTGGCTTGCCCTGAGGTAAGGGGCTAGACGGAGGCTGCAGTGGACCACAGTAGTGAGTATGTGGAGGCAGGATTGCCAATACCCCTGGAGAGGGGCAAGAGACTGGAGCAGGCACTGCCAGAAAGGAGGACTTTGTCCATTTGGTGCTTGCAAAAGGGAGCGCACAATGCTGCCACCGTGTCTGAAATCTGGGTAGGCAGAAAATTGTGTGTTGAATGTTTTCTGTTTTTTCTAAAAACCCAAACCCCGGGAGTTTAAACAAACTCAGTCAAATGAGTCAGCGTGAAGCTGTAAAATCATCAGGGAAAGCAGAGTTTGTTTTTACACGGGGGTTATTGGAAATGTTAGGGGCGCATGGTAACAATTTGTAGCTGATGTGTTTTGAAATATCATAACTGGTGTCAATAAACACATTAAAGTTCAACTTCAAAGAGTGTGGTGGGTGTCTGGAGTGTGCTGAAGACATTGTACAATAGGGCTTTACACTGGAACAAGTAAGGAAGCAATCAGACCCCTCCCATTGGAGAGGAAAGGGTCGACCGAGCAAGGAATTGATGATTGCGATTACTGCTTCTGATTGGCGAATGCTTGTTCCGTCCTGTTACTTTTGTTAACCTAAGCAGCTTTCTTTGCTCGCTTGCCTTCAGTGCATTTTGTTACTTCTCTGTTTGCTTCCCTCACTCCCATCCAGTTTCTCCTAGTGGAGATGCCCTCCCTCTGGGAGAACACGCCCCTGTCTGCCTTCATCTCCCTGGCAATACTCCCTTCCACTGCCGTAGGACACGCTGTGCAAATCCACATGCTACAGAGAGGCACTGGCTGCAGAAGTCATGCTCACGCTGGGAGATGGCACAACAATTCTTCTCTTTCAAGATCAAAAACTACTTGACCTAGAGGAGATCTTCCTTTGGCAGCAGTAGTAATAGGTCCTTTATTTTATCCTGTGGGGCAGCCACAAGACAGCAACATGATATCATACATAACATGACTCCTCTGTCTGCTTTAAGAAATATCTTTCCCATCATTGTGTGCCTCTTGCTCTTTATTTCTTTTATTTTCTCCTTTTTAATTCATTGGAGATCACTAATGTCTGGAGGCATTCTCTCGAATTGCAACTCCAAACAGACATCGGCCACTAATTTTCTTTTCAAATATGAAAGAGATGCTGCAAAATCCTCTTTTGAGACTGAGGACTTTTCTCCAGCATGCCAAGGATTGATGCTGAAGAGATCAGTCTGCCATTGTTGATTTATAGCGTTTACTTAGATGATCTCTAAGGGCTCTCTCGCCAATGCTGATATTCCACCAGGATGAGAAGAGTAGCCAGCACTGACTAGAGTGCAGCCCCCACTGACCTTACCACACACAAGATGCTGCAGTTTGTATGTCCTCTTCAGCTATTGTACTTGCGTTCATGAAGATGTGTATATTAGATTAGTGTAGACAAGGCCACCATCATAGCATGTTCTCTGCTCCCTTGGATTGCTGTTCTCAGGTCTATTGTTATATCCGTCTAAATAAGAACAAGGCATATGTTCCCTGGATATTGACTCAGTGCTCTAGGAGCATGCAATGGTTAATAAGGAAGTTCCATCATGGAAAAAAAAAAGGTACAGAAATGTGTTTCCTTTGAAGCTTCACTGAAATCTAAAAGTTGGAGCTTAATCCATTTTGAAAGCCATATCAATCATCCTGTCATGCAACACACTATCACAGATGTGAAATATAAAAACAAGCCAGCCCAGCTGATGAATGCAGGGCCCATGTTCCCCATCCATAAAAGCAAACGTGGAAACTATAATTCACACAAATAATAAACATTTTATGGGGGATGCATGAGAAGAAAGGGAGAAAAGGGGACCCTGACACACTGGCGGTTATGTCTGACCCAACAAAGCTCATTTGTTATTTGGGAGAGAAATTAACACCAATTCATCAGGCCCCTTGTCAAGTTTATGATGGATATGTCACTTCTTGCTTGGAGCAATGTGTCTGAGATTTTCATAAGCATGGTGTTAGATTGCAAGATGTGATTGCTGATAGATAAGTGAGGAGGTACCAGAGTTGGATTGGACTTGGTGAGTGGCAAAATTCCTAGTCCCAGTGACTTCAGCAGGACTAGGATTTAAGCCAGGGTATGTTGCTGGCAACCTTGTAACTGACAATAATGTGGCCTTAGCACATGACATGTTCTGAGAATCTCTCTCGTGCAGTTAGCACGTCAGAGGTTCCAGTTGTATCCAACTCTGTATAAGCAATGTAGAGGGTGTAATAATGCTTCTATATAAACCATTATGCTCCCTGGAGGGGCAGATTCAGCTAACACAAACTCTCATCATGTAAAAAAACAAAAAAGCAGTCAAGTAGCACTTTAAAGACTAACAAAATAATTTATTAGGTGAGATTTCGTGGGACAGACCCACTTCTTCAGACCATAGCCATACCAGAACAAACTCAATATTTAAGGCACAGAGAACCAAAAACAGTAATCAAGGAGGATTCCTGTTTACTTGACTGCTTTTTTGTTTTGATAGTATATAGACTAGCACGGCTGCCTCTCTGTTACTTCTCATCATGCAGTCTGATTTCTTGTATGACTTTGCTGACCAGACTTCTGTTTGAATTAAAACCTGTCTTTTTAGGGAAAAATTCCCAGTGTTAGAGGATCTATCACAACTCTTGGTAAAAATGTTTCAGGGGTTAATTACCCTTGCTGGTAACGATTTGCACCTTGCTTTTAGGCTGATTGGGTGTAGCTTCCTCTTCCAGCCTTCCAATGCTTTGCTAAATCTGGACCATCTTCTAGTAAGATTCAGATGAGAATGAAGATGCTCACACAATGAAAATAAGTACAAGTTGAACCTCTCTAGTTCAGCACCCCTGGGACCTGAATGGTGCTGGACCAGCGAATTTGCCAAAACACAGAAGGTCAATAGTGTCTAGCAGCATTGCCAACACTTCCACAGCTGACTGGGCTCTTAGAAGACATTTACGGGTAAATTACAGCTAAATAACAGCACAGAATGCTGAGATCCAGGACTGGTGGCTGTAAATAAACTTTATGGGACCATGGAAAACTTGGCAACAGACAAGATAATTGGGCATCCAGCTAATTTAAATCATAGCAGACCAGGGATGTTGCTGGACCAGAGGTTGCCAGAGTAGGGAGGCTCAACCTGTACAATGGGGGATAACAACACAGAGAAGAGTTAAGAGACTTGAGGAAGTATTTGAAAGTCTGATGGAATAAAACTGAAGACTGGATTTTATTCTCAGTTATGAATCAAAGGGGCAACCAACAGCAGTGAAACACTGTGGTATGCTCAGACTCTGGAACTCACTGCTGCAGGAGTCCAGTATAAAAATACTGTATGTCTAAATTTTATTCTATCAACATATGGATAAATTAATTACTTTGACGCTACCCCATCTTAAACAGTATAACAAGGACTTTACTCCTCGTGCTTCAGGCTATTAGCTGATCACTGTGCAAATTGTGCTAAAACTACCAAGCAAAGTCAGATCATAAAAGGTTGTTCCACTCTCTTGTCCCATAACATGGACTCACATCCCTGCAGCCCAGTTCCATAATAACTTGAATCCTGCGCCAGCCACTAGACAATCCATTATTTGGCTACTTTCTGTCTTTCTTAGGTACTTATATGGTCTTCATTGCCTTAGTGTCTGAGTGTATCCCAATCTTTAATGTAGTTATTCTCAAAGCTCACCTGGAATATAGGAAAATGCTGTTGTCCCCATTTTACAGCTGGAGGCACAGATACGTCCAGTGTCTTTCTCAAGGTCACACAGCTTGACCGCTATTTGGGGGGAGCTAGAGGCTCCATATCAGGAACTCTATTGTGTATGGTACTGCACAATCTGCAGCATGGGCATTTTCAGAGAGGTTGTGCGGGAGCAGAGGGATTAAGCCAGCAGAGGATTTGCTTCCTTTCCTCCACTGTTTCACCTTGAAGCCCCTTGCCCCCTAGCAAAACTCACGATGTAAGTTTTGTATGGCTTCTAAACTCAGATTGTAGCCTGTATTCTGGATTGGCCACCAGAGAGATGTTTCACTGGCAGGGTGGTGGTGGGTTGGAGGGAGAGAGCTTTCTGGGCAGGTAACGCCGTCAAAGCACAAAGCTGTGTACTGTTTCAGAAGAAACAGTATGCTCAGCCCTTCTCCAATAAAGCAAGCAAGAATGCCTTATTTGTAGCATGTTTAACTTTTTGTGAATGTGAAAATAAGACCATATAACAGTGCCCTTCCACTTATAAAATCCAGTGCTTGTTGACAGGCAGAAATTTTGTAGAATGCACATATTTAAAATGTTCCCAGTGGGTTTTTTCCTGGGTTGTCAGTTCATTACCAGTTGCTTGTTCTTCGGCGGCCTGTGTGAAAGGAAACTAGTGATCTTGACTGTTTCTTAGGGGCAAATAGTTCCGCTCCAATTGACAGCAGTTGGCAGACTTGTGGGACCAAGGATGAATGGACCATAGAGAATGAACAGATTTTTCACCCCTAAATTTGGTTGAGATGGAATAGGTTTGAAGCACATTGTCAAAGGGGCTGTAATATAGGAAGTTTCTCCAGGCACTGCTGTGAGAGCCAAATTAGGGCAAATTGCTTAAAACAAGGCTACTTATAGCCGAAGAGTGGGGTCCACCCCTAAAGGGCACACCAAACCAGTCCCAAAGAGCACTTCCATTGCCACGCTGGCCAGCAAGAAGTCACACAAGCAATTCCCTCAGACACTCCAGCTTACCTTGTGCCACAACTGGTATCCCTCCTTACACACAAGAGAGGTTATATAAACCAATCTCACCAAAGCTGAACAGGTTCTTCCAGTCCCAAAGGCCCCTCCACATTCCCAAGTCAATGTATACCTGAAGTCTTTCCAGAAAGAGAACACAGCACCCATTCTTTAGAATCTAAAATCTAAAGGTTCATTAATAAAAGAAAAAATTGTGTGAAAGTAACTTTGTTATAGCAATCAAATTATATAGCTCCATCACAAAGTTCTTGATGCAGTCTTGCAGCAGAGGTGGAATTGCTACTATCTTAAAAGTCTCTGGAGTACATCCTTTGTTAAGATGGATTAGCAATCCTTTGGGCTCAGTTCATAGCAGAGATGCTTCTGAAGTGAGGAGCTATATTGAAGACTGAAGACAAAGATGGAGGGACCTCAGGGCCTCTTTGTACCCTTGCCCATGCGGAGGGAATTCCATTGTTCTTCCCTGTGTTTAAGCATGTCCAAAATGGAGCCTGTCACATGAGAAGGTCACCTGTTCATGTTCTTTTTGGGGCAATCTGCCATTGCCAGTCTCCTGGGCTACATGTCCACAGCCACACTCCTCAGATGCAGATTAAAATCAAGTACTGCTTTACCTGACTAGGAATCCTTTCATAAATGGTTGCCACACCTCCTGCTCTGGTCTGCATAAACTAAAATTTCAACTACAAGCACAGAGTTAATACTCATAACTCTCTATATAAAAATGATGCACACATATAAGCAGCATAAACAGATTCAGTGCACCGCCAGCTTTCGTTACACATCTCACGTAGTCCATTTGGAACAAGATTTGGTGCAAACCTAGAACAGTGGTTACAATACTGTTTTGCATGTTCATTTTAAAAATCCAACAATGTCACAGGGACATAAGGAAACTTGTGTTATTCCATGTTCTACCTGTTCTCCAATACTTCCAACTGACGGGAGCAGCAAATTCCCACACATTGTTACAAACATTATAGTAACATATTTAAAGGTAATTCATGCATGACCTTGTTATGATGATTTACAAGGTAGAGCCAATGTTGGGTCCAGATGGGTGTTCCAACTCCTCATCCTAACTACTGTTTTATAATTGCAGTCAGAATTCCCTTGTTTAAATAATAAACATTATGTTCTGTACTGAATACTTCACTGTAAACTGCACACAGAACATGCTGAACTTAATAGGGCTTCTATTGCGATGAATATAACAACTTCTTAAGTGATTAGGACACCTGTTGACATTAATATACAAGTGCACATGGAAATAAATGTGCCTCACATTGGAATATATGTACACAACTATTTAGAGGATTAGAGAAATTGCTAAAATGGATAGACCAGCATTTAACACGAACATGTGTGGAATAAAAGCTGAAATGGAAATAACATGCATGGAGCTGATCGTTTATCAGATGTTATGTTTTTGTTTTTAGTGGGTTTCTTTACGTTCACGTGGGGCGGGAAAGTCCCTGTACTAACAGCCATGGATTTGTATATGAAACAGATTTTAAATCCACTTTGTTTGGAGTTGGCCTCTGAGTCATAACCACCTTCCTTTAGTAGCTGGCACCTTTGTCATGCAAGCTGCAAAAGAAAGTAATTAAATTTAATAGATGCCACCTTTGCTTTGAAGCTGCCTTAGATTTAAAGCCATGGAGAGAAGCAATTAAGCTGCAACAGCAGTGGATTCTAAACTAAGTTATATGGTAATTTTTGTTAACAGATATTTTCACTGTAACGGGGATTGGGTTGTCAGGTCTGATTGTGTTCAGAAGTATATTCCAAAATTAATGATAGAATCCTGCCTTGGGAAAGCTTTTCTTGAACCAGAAGTACGATGTAAAAAGAAAGCAAAAAGAAAAAAAATAGATGTAAAACTGAGGTCAAATATCACAGACAGGATATTCTAAAACTTTTGGAGCAGTGGTTCGTCCCTGGAATGTGCTGTGATTATAAAGGCTAAGTAGGGAAGAAGGATATTTGTTTGCAAGCATGCTCATCTGCCAACAGCACAATAGGCAGGTTCATTTAGGAAGGGTGCGTTTTTCAATGGAAATTAGAAACTTCAGCTAGTCTTCTGAAAACAGAAGAATCTGCAGGAATGTCCTGTTTGTTTTATACTTCCATGATTTTTTGCAGGTAAAATGGAACTTTTGAAAGTAACTAACAAACACTTATGTAAAACAGGATGTCATAACCAATACTAAATGTATCCCCCTTCCATTTAAAAAGAATATCTTTAAGAGTTCTGTGTGGATAATTGAAAAGAATTAAGTGACAGGTTCTGCTTTTTGGTGCAGGCAGAGTTCAGAAATCAAACAGGCAAACTCAGTTAGATTTGACGCAAAAGTGAAGTTTTTCTCATCTTCAGCAGCTGTCGGTGGTATTTGCAGATTATTATCTGTTAAGGTGCAGGCGCACATGAAAGGTTTAATTATTTTCAAGAAGACACTTTGGAGGCAGGTTGAAGAGAGATTCTTAAATAGCCCAAAGTCCATAAATGAGTTCATATGGAGCTTATGCAAAAATTGCTACTAAACTGTATAGTCATAACAGAACACTTCTTATAACATCACCAGCCACAGGAGAAATCGTAGGAGAAATAATACAGAGGGGTGGGTGTGTGCGCACACACGCACGCGCATGGGCGGGGGAGAAACATTGATTGTTAGTTGTTGATGAGGCATTATGAACATCTGTGCATTGGTGTAAACAGCTGATTATTTTTATTTGTAAGCGGTAGCAATTAGAGACTCCAGTCAGGATTAGGTCAAACCAAGACATGCCTTTGTGAAAGAGATGCTCACATGAAACATAAACAATTGGGCTCAATAAAGGGGTAAGCAACATAAATTGGTAGCCCATGTTATATAATGGTTCTTTCCAGCCTGTTACCCTGTGAATCTAGGAATCTAAGCAAGCCATTTTTTCCCCAGGGATTTTATCTGGGATCAGAAATCAAGTTTGTACAGCCCTAACTCATCTGACTCTTCAGCAAAACCATTATTACTTCACTGGTCCATTGTTAGGCACTGGAGGGCAGAAATGGCAAGCTGCAAATTCCTCAAAAAACGGCCTTGGCTTCTGTCAGTAGCATGAAAGCCTGCCAACAACGCAGGAGAATGAGAGGGCTCTGCCATATGTGACATCAGCAGTCTAGAATATTTCTGACCCAACGTTCCGCTTGCAATTAGATCTCCCCCCAAGCAGCTTTCAGGTGGGCAGCCAATTGTTCAAAGTATGTTTGACCCTAAAATTTTAGATATCCCAGCTGTGATATTTGACAATGGATCTGGATTATGCAAGGCTGGTATTGCTGGGGACAGTGCTCCAAGGTCAGTTATTACAGCTATTGTTGGTCGCTCGAAAGCCAAAGCTACAATGCTAGGAGCAGGACAGAAGGAATATTATGTCGGAGAAGAAGCCCAGTCCAAAAGAGGGGTTTTAAGTTTGAATTATCCCATTGACCATGGCATAGTTACATCCTGGGATGACATGGAGAGGATATGGAGACATGTCTATGAGTGTGAGCTGAGAATCAAAGCTAGTGACAGGCCGGTGCTACTGACAGAGGCCCCACTCAATCCCCTGCAGAACCGGGAAAAAATGACCGAGATCATGTTTGAAGGCTTTAAAGTCCCGGCCATGTACGTGGCTGTGCAGGCGACACTGGCACTCTATGCCTCAGCACGCACTACAGGGATAGTCATGGACAGCGGAGATGGTGTAACCCACACCGTACCCATCTACGAAGGATACTGTTTACCCCATGCTGTTTCCAGGTTGGATATCGCAGGCCGGGATATCACAGAGTACTTCATGAGACTCCTTTTGGAAAGTGGGCATTCCTTCGTGAGCACAGCGGAGAGGGAGATTGTGAAAGACATCAAGGAGAAGCTATGCTATGTGGCTTTAGATCCCATCCAAGAAATGAAAGCAAAGCCGGAAGAAATCCTCAAAGAATACAAACTGCCTGACGGAAATATCATTAAGATAGGCAATCAGCTCTTCCGAGCCCCGGAGACCCTTTTTATGCCAGCTAACATTGGTATCGAAGCTCCCGGGGTGCATAAAATGATCTTCAACAGCGTGATGAAATGTGACATTGATGTTCGCAGGAATCTTTACGGCAATGTGCTTCTTTCCGGTGGATCCACCCTGTTCCCAGGGCTGGATGAGCGGATCCTGAGGGAGATGCAGCGGCAGGTGCCCATTGGGATGGCAGTCCGCATCATTGCCCCACCCGAGAGGAAGTACTGTGTGTGGATCGGCGCCTCCATCCTTACTTGCTTGTCCTCTTTTAAACAAATGTGGGTTACTGTCAGCGACTACAAAGAGTTTGGCGCAGCTGTGGTGCACAGGAAATGTTTTTAAGGACAGACTATAAAATTGAGCTAGGGTCTCGTTAGAATCAATGGTGCTCAAGAAACACCACCAAGGAGTGAAGGTGCTATGGTGCCTTGTGTGTTTATTGGCTGACCAAACATTAAAGAAAATAAAACATTAGAGACATACCATCTTGTTCAGAATGGCTGTTAAGGTGTCTTATTTTCCTATCCTCTCAAAGGTGCACAATGTCTGACCACCTCCTCTAACTTCTCCTTGCTCCTGTTTCTTCACCTCTTCATTTGCACTCATCATCTGTGTGGTCTCCTCTCAGGATAGGCGGGACTCCCAACATCACAGATGTGTGCAGTTCCTTACAAGGCCAGGAGGGCATCCTAAAGCACGGAGAGCTGTTCTTTCTCACTGACCGAATACTGTAGCTCCCCCATGCTCGTCCTCCTACTACCAGAAGAAAAAAAGCCCCAAACCAGCAGTGGAGTCCTGTAAGACTGAACTGGTCTATCCTGGTGTAGCAACATAATTCAGTGCTGAAGCAAGGTGGATATTTTATGTTTTGTTATCTTCTGTGTCGTGATCTGGTTTATGGTAAACAAAGGGGCAGACTCACAACAGGCATTCAAATGGAAGTTCTGCTGTCTAAATCTTGTCTGTATTGCTGCTTGTTTGTGCAAAAGTTGACCTGGATGGGCTGAGCCTTAACTCATTCAGAAGGAGGCCTTTCGCTGCTCTAGAAAGAACAACACTTGTGCTGTCCTGCACTCTTGGCTAAAATCAAGTATTTTATCTTGGAAGTGGCCTCGTTATCCTCCCTCCTTAAAACTCTCCTTTGTCTCATTGTCAACATAATTCTTAACATTGGTCAGGCTTAACAATATTACTGCCTGTTGTGCTGACCGATGTTGTCCCATTTTTTATTTGCACTCACTCCCCACTGGTTGCCCGTCTGTATCCATCTATTGTCTCCTGTCTCCTAGTTAGATTGGAAATTTTCAGACAGGGACCTTCTTTTTGTTCTGTATTTGTACAGCACCCAGTGCGCATGGATCCTGAGTGACAGCTAAGGTGCCTAGGTGCAGTTGTAATGCAAATGAATGAACACTATTTAATTCATGTTTTATTTAGTCAATTGATACAAGAACAGGTGTCTTTTCGGCACATAAAAGGGCATCATTCTTTCCATTGTCATAACCCCTCGGGAATCAACAATAGGTGGACCATGGGCCAGATCTAGACAGCCACCCTAAAATATCTTTTTTAAATATTATTATCATTACTTTTTTAAATTATTATTTTCTCTGGAACCTGGACTTTGACTGTACCTTGACCAAGAAATGTGGGCCTTGACAAAAAGAATTGATTACTTCTGCTCTAGGTCATTTCAGATAGTTATTGACTGTCTGGCCTGAGTCCAAGATGTGGGTTTTGCTTGTTGGTAGGTGGACATTTAGACTGTGTCTACATGGCAAGACCCCCTTCCCTCTAGATGAGTCTCAGAGCCTATGTTTACAGCCTTGGCCCCACAACTATGTGGTGATGGGAGCTCAGGCTCCAACAACCTCCCTGTCTCTAAAGCCTGAGTTCCAAATGTCTGCACAGCTATTTTTCATGCTATAGGGTGAGCCCATGTCAGTGGAACCAGGCTCTGAGGCTTGCCTCTGTGGGGGTTTTTGATTGTTTTGTGGGGGGGAGGTGTTTGGTTTTTTTTTGTTTGTTTGTTTTGCTTTTTTGCAGTACAAATATACCCTTAGCACCTTCTCCCTCAGAACATAAAATCACATCAGATTTGCTGACCTTCCTGTTCTGTGGCCACTCAGTATACACTGCTCCACTCGCAACTGTGGCCAAGTTTGGATCGCTGTGCATCAGCACCCCAGACTGGGTAGCATGCGTTTCACTAGGGGGCACCAGAGCAGCAGCTGGAAGAGAGGAGGATTCCTTCATGGACAATGACTGTACTTTTCTGTAACATGTATAAAGTGACTGAACATAGCCAACATTCCGCTTCATCCCAGGATGACTAACTTCAGAACTCAACTCTCAAAAACTCAGCTGATTAGGTGAGTGGAATGGCTTTGGAGATGGTATCATCCCCAAGAGAGAGACACATGTTTTGTGTAGCATAAGCAGTTGGAAAAGGATTCAGCTCATTGAAAATGCACACCAATATATGTCTCAGTGTTAAAAATGCTCAGGGCCTTATAAAAGCAAATGATGTATTGCTCTCTCTGATTCAGCGCATTTCAACTCCTTTAGGATCTGTTTGCAAAAGGCTTTACACTTAAATTTCTTAATAATTTCTTGATACAAATAACTAGGTGAATTAGTACATTTAAAGAGCTGAACATATCTGCTTCAAATGCAGTGGCCACCAAACAATCCTTATCTAGCTCATCCATTGTTATGTGTGCAGGACTGAACACTGAAAATGTCTTGGTTGCCCTCACCTGTGTGGGGACAAAAATACTGAATCCTGGACAAAGTTAAGAGCACCATTCCTAGATTTTGGAGACTAGCAGAGGTTGTCATCTTTTAAAACTGAGAAGATATGGTTCAAAGATGCATCCTTAAACCTTCACAAATAAGTTTCCCAGAAGCAGCCTTTTCAGAAACTATTTAAGGTCCAGGGGGAAGCTGAAGTGATGTTGAATCCCCAAGCTTTAGATATGCCTGCTGTGATTTTTGACAATGGATCTGGACTGTGTAAAGCTGGTGTGTCAGGAGAAATTGGTCCAAGACATATCATTCCTACAGTTATTGGCCACCACACAACAAAGGTGCCACTCTTAGGAATGGCTCCGAAGATGTTCCATGTGGGAGAAGAAGCCCAGCACAAACGGGACATGTTGTCTTTGAAGCATCCCATTGAACGTGGTATGGTTATATCTTACGATGATATGGAGAAGATCTGGAAGCACATCTATGAGCATGAACTGGGACTGAAAGCCTTTGACAGGCCTGTGCTCATGACAGAGACCTCTTTGAACCCAGCAGAGGACCGCAAAAAACTGATTCAGTTGATGTTTGAATGGTTCAAGGTGCCTGCTTTCTACTTGTCTGTCCAAGCCATACTAACCCTGTATGCTTCAGCCCGCATCGCAGGACTGGTCATAGACAGCGGCTATGGTGTTACCCAGACAGTACCAGTCTACGAAGGGTACTACTTACCCCATGCTGTCTGCCGGCTGAATATTGCAGGCAGAGATATCACAGAGTTCCTCACAAAGCTCCTGGTGGAAAGGGGGCACCGCTTTGAGAGCCTTGCTGGGAGGAAGGATATCATAGAGGACATCAAGGAGAAGTTGTGTTACGTGGCTCCAGACCCACACGAAGTATTAGCCAGGAGGCCAGAGGAGGTCCTGAAAGAATATAAATTGCCTGATGGAAATCTTGTTAGTATTGGCAGCCCACTCTTTCAAGCACCAGAGATCCTCTTTGCATCAGGTAGCGCTGGTAATGATGCACCAGGCCTGCACAGGATGATCGCTCAGAGCGTTACCAAGTGCGATGCCACAATTCACAACATTCTCTATGGGAACATGGTGCTGTCGGGTGGTTCATCCCTCTTTCATGGGCTGGATGAGCGGATTTTTAAGGGACTAGAACATCAGGTCCCCAAAGGGGTTCCTATAAAGATCATAGCACCTACAGACAGGTGGTTTTCCACATGGATTGGGGCTTCTGTGATTACTTCCTTGTCCAGCTTCAAGCAAATGTGGATTACTGCAGCTGATTACAAGGATTTTGGACCAAACATTGTCCAAAGAAGATGCTTTTAAGAGGATTTAGGTAAATCTAGCCAGCATCCATTCAGAACACTGTCAGGTTCTTGCACTTGCTTGTTCAGATGAAGGAATAAATACTGTAGATAGAAGTTTGGCTTTTTCTAATTGTATATTTGATTTCAGAGGGGTAGAAATTGTAGATGGTGACCTCTTCTCCATTCAGCTCCATGGCCAGTGCAGCACTGTCCCCTTATCTTCAGGAATACAAAATAATCTGCTCAAGTTATGTTTACTGGTGTTAATTTTAATGCTGTTCAAGCAGGGAGAGGGGCTACAGCTGGGAACCTGAGGCACAAAGGGATTACAAGTAGCTTGCTGAAGACAAGGTGAAGTCTGAGACCAAGCCAGGAATTGAAACTCATTCTCCTGCCTCTCCATTCAGTGCCTGAACCCTGTGGCCAGCTGGTGTGTGTGTGAGAATCCCTTATGGCAAGGAAAGCTGAGCAAGATAGAACAATGGTTGTAAGAAACACAGAGTACTAGAAGGATCAGAGGAAGCTGAGATGACCCAGAAAGGGCCTGAGAGATCACACTGAAATGCCAAAGGGCCCAGTCATAACAGCTGCCACTCTGTGTCAGCCCAATGGTCTATCTAGCCCCGTACCTGCTTGTGACAGTGGCTAGTGCCAGAGTGTACAGAACAGGGCAATTCTGGAGTGAAACATCCTTTTCCCCACCTCCCATAAATGCTGTGTCAAACCCTCCCATTGGCAGAAGAGCACAGAGGGTGACATTGCGGCCTGCGCCTCTGGGAGACTAACTAGCATAGGCGAAGGCAGCTAGGAGTCACCTCAGCACCCTCCTGAGCACGCACTGCTCTGTGGACCAGAGGATTGTGTGCAACAGCTGCGTTCCCGATGTGCCAATTTGTGAGGGGGCCCCTCAGAGGTCAGCCTGACAGCGGCCTGCTCCAGGGGAATGCTCCATGCCCAGTACTTTTCACACCGAGGGCAAAACAGTGGATCAGGGGCAGACGTTCTGATGGGGGGGGCAGGGAAAAGGGGGCAGTTACACAGGGGCCGGTGGTAGTAGTGGCTGAAGCTCTGGGCCCTTTCGAATTGCTGCAGCAGTGCTGCTGGGCTGCTCCTTGAGGCTTGGGGGGTAGCGGCAGTGCTGTGGTCAGAGCAGCATTGAGGGATGACTGCCCTGGCTGCACCCCTTCCACTCTTGGCCTGTCCATTCCAGGAGTGTGGAGCTAAGCCCTGCTCCTACCTTGCCCCGGGGTTGTGGTGGCTGTTGGCCCTGCTGAGCAGGAGAAAGCATCTCCCTCCAGGTTTTTATGGATATGGTCATCATTTGTGGGCTTGACCCAAAACCTGTGGAAGTCAGTTAGAATAAATTAGTTTAGGCCTTTGCTTCAAGCCTGATGCCTGTCTGTCTGCCTGTCTTTTACATCTCAGAGATGCATGTGGGCAGCGGAGAAAGGGGCATGAGGGTATAATAAATATGTATAGTACAAAGCTTGTTCCAAACCAGCCTCTGTTCTGACATGTTAGACTCCTACCTGGAAGCCCTGAGGAGCTTGGAAGCTCATTTCTGATGGGTTCAAAAACTGGAAAGTCCAAAACTTCTGAAGCTTTTTTGATAACCTTGTAGCTAGGAAAAGGGACTGGGTAGCTCAGAGGGCCCACACTCTTGGTGACATTTCTAACAAATCATTGTTTACATCAACTTTAAGATGTCAACCTCTCTGCTAAGGCGAGGGACTATTGAGGTATGACTTTCTTTGACTAACCTAGACTGACAGACAGATTTTGGGTCTGCAATATGACTTGGCTGAGCTTGGTTTTTATAGTCGCCAAACTGGTTTGACATGCCTTAAAATTATTTTTCCACCCTGGCATGTGGAAATGGGTAGCAGACTAGCCACTGTGCAGCCTTCAAACAATGCATCCCCAGTATTAAAATGATGTCATGTCAGAAAACACACAGAGGTATTTATATCATCATGTGTTTATCTCATTGTTCTTTTCTAACGTTATCCATCAAAGGACCAAATAGAGACTTAAAATATGTATTCATTTGTACAAGCCGGCCACAGACACTTCCATACCAACAACCAGCACGGGCCCCAGCGCAAAATGGAAAGGTAGGCCCAGCTCAGCATCCCTAGAAGGGGGTGGTTTCAAGTGGAGTACCCCAAGGATTGCTTCTAGGACTGGTATTATTCAAAATCTTTATTAACGACCTTGATGAGGGGCTGAATTGCACCCTCAGCAAATTTGCAGATGACACTAAGCTAGGGGGACAGGTAGTTACTTTGGAGGGTAGGGATAGGGTCAAGATAGACCTAGACAAACTGGAGGATTGGGCCAAAATAAATCTGATGAGGTACAACAAGGACAAATACAGAGTCCTGCACTTGGGACGGAAGAATCTTAAGCACTATTACAGGCTGGAGACCGACTGGCTAAGTAGCAGTGCAGCAGAAAAGGAGCTGGGGAATTACAGTGGATGAGATGCTGATATGAGTCAACAGTGTGCCCTTGTAGCCAAGAAGGCTAATGGTATATTGGTGTGCATTAGGAGGAGCGTTTCCAGCAGATCTAGAAAAGTTATCATTCCCCTTTTTTTTCAGCACTTGTGAGGCCATATGTGGAGTATTGTGCCCAGTTCTGGTCCCCCCCCAGTATAGAAAGGCTGTGGATCTATTCAAGAGGGTCCCGCAGAGGGCAACTACAACGATTAGGGGGCTGGACCACATGAGGGATTTGGGCTTATTTAGTTTGCAGAAGAGAATAGTGAGAGGTGATTTGATAGCAGCCATCAACTTCATGAAAGGGAGTTCTAAAGAGGCTGAAGAGAGGTTGTTCTCAGTAGTGATGGATGCCAGAACAAGGAGCAATGGCCTCCAGTTACAGGGGGGAGGTGTAGGTTGGATATTAGACAAAACTATTTCACTATGAGGGTGGTGAAGCACTAGAATGCATCACCTAGAATGGTGGTGGAATCTCCATTTTTATGTCCCAGCTTGACAAAAGCCTGGCTGGGATGATTTAGTTAGGGTTGATCCTACTTTTGGCAGGGGGCAGGACTCAATGACTTCCTGCGGTCTCTTCCAGTCCTAGGATACTATGATTCTAAGGGGTGGAGCCAATGGCAGAAGGGGCAGGGCCTAGGGCAATCAGCTATTAGTGCCATTTGAATGGATGGTGGTGCTACCCTGCCACAGAGCCATGTGGGGTGGCATACCAGTGTTGCTGCAGCACTTCAAAGGGGCCCAGAACTTTGACTGCTACCCCTGCCAAAATATTAGCAGCAGTGGCCAGAGCTCTGTCCCCTTTGAAGTGCCTGGCTCCAAGGCAACTTCCCCCATTGCCACCCCCTACTGCAAATGTTCCAGACCTGGCTCTGAACTCATTTACACTGATTTTAAGTGGGCACAATTCTACTTACTTCAGTTGTCTTACTCCTGACTTACAGTGTACACCAGAGCAACTGAGACTGGCATTTATCCTGCTAGGTTTGTGAGAACCAAAGATTAATTACAGCGAGCTGCTCAGGAGTTTGGGTTGATCATCTGGGGCATCAAAGGTTCTGGACTCATTGCTTATTGAAATAATTGTGACTTGCTATCTTCATATACGTGTTACTAGAGGATTTATCCACTAACAATGCTTCATTTAAATCATTGCTCGGAGGCGGAACAGGGGATGAGTGGTTAGTATGTGTCTGCTCCAATGACTGAGGATTATCCCAGCCCCCTCTCTGACCTCAGCAGCTTGGGGCCAGGGGAGAATTGCCTCTCCATGGCAGTTGCAGCTCTAGCAGCCACAGCCAGGGAGGGATGCATGTTCCCTGACTGGGGCAAATCCAGGTTCATCTGCCCCCTGCACTCCTCACAAGGAGTGAGGAATGCAACAAACTGTGCACTTTCCCCTCGCTCCTTGACAAAGGGGAAGAGCCAGTGATGTTCCCATAGAAATTGGTGGGGAGAGAACTTCAGTGGCCCCTGCTCTCCTTAAAGAGGGGGTAGGAGGTCAAGCCTAGGGCAGTCCCAGGCAGAGAGGGGCACACCCCCTGCGAGTCCCATTCACCTGCCTGTTGATTCTGTCTCTTTTCTGTGTGGTTTTCTGAGAAGCAATTCCATTCCAGACACATCCCATTGTCCTGGCACAACTAAAATCCCAGCCTTCCTTCAAGTTATGATAAGAGAAAGCTGCAGACTCAGTTTGGTGGTCCTAGCTCCTGCCGTTTAGGAGGAGTTCTTGAACAAACAGATAGATGTAAAGACAGACAAACTCTCTCAAGTACACAGTAGATTAAAACACTTACACAAACACAAATTAAATAAAAATATTATCACCAAAGCTGAACTACTTAGAATGAAGCAATACAACTGCCAAATCAAGTGACCAGTAAGTCAGTCTTAGCAAGTCCACCTGACCCTTGATTCTTATGAGTTACGTATTTGCATGCTGTATCTTGTAGCACCTCCCTGTAAGGTTTTGGACAAGACATTGGAGCCCTGTAACTTGATCCAATCAGGTTTAAACTAGGTTAGCCTCAGCAAGAATCAATTTGGAAGAGCTGTGCTTCAGTCAACCATTTTAAAAATGTTTTGTGTTTTAAATACCACTGAGACATCAAACCCAACATACAACATACACACACACAGAGACATTTTTGAGGAACCTAGCATGGGCTTATCCTGATGAAAAGGTTTTGAGATGACCTTGCATCAGCTATATATGGAAAATTCAACATAAAAAATCCTATTAAAAAGAGCTGATTGGCTAGGCTCTTTTTCAACAACCAGCCACTCAACATGCAGCCAACTGTTAACAAAAAAAGTAAGTTTGAACAACTTATAGACCATGTCATCATTCTCACAAATGAGACAATTTATGGTAACCATTATAGTTTGGAATTGCCCATTTTTACAAACAAGAACATGTACAGTAATTTTTCTATTTAACAACTGGGCTGTGAGTCAAACACTTTATCTTCTGGAACCCTCATCTTGAGAAATTATTTTAAAAACTATCAAGATGGAACCCACATAAACAGTACAATGTTTAAAATTCATATAAAGGCTGTAGTATACCCATATGGGCCAATTCTCTAGCCTATTTTAGACTCTAGTTCCAGAGAACTCAAGCAACTGTCCACAGGTATCTGTCCACAGGTTTCTTTACTTGATGGAGTTATTTATGGGATTCAGAACACGTGATGAAGTCATCACAAGATGTTTCCATTATCTAGAAGCTGGAGTGGCAGGAGAAGACCAAATCTAATGTTAATTAGGTATCAACACCTGAGTTAATTAGGTATTAAAACAAACAAGAAGCCAATGCAAGCACTAGACCCCCAACCCCACTGTACATGATAGTTGGAGACTAGGAGTTGTCACTCTGTTATAGTTCAGCCAGGAAATGAAAATGACTCAGTCATAGAGAACACAGCAAAATTTTTCATGCTGGTGGCCTTCAGGGAGTTCTCCAAGGCCTTTTGCATGGGAACAGTATTCACTGGGTGGCCATAATGAGCTGTGAGCTCAGGGGGACTCAGAGGAATGTCGCATTTGTGACTCTCAAGAATCTAGAACGCTTAGCTAGTCTATGTCTGTCCCCTACACCACTCGCCTGCCTCTGAGCAGAAGCACAGGGCCAGACAGAGAGAGCTGCCTGGAGACTGCTTCTGTCTTGCTAGAGAATGGCTGAATCCGAAACCTTAGAGCTCTCTGCAGTGATTTTTGACAATGGATCTGGGCTGTGCAAAGCTGGTCTGTCAGGAGAACAGGCACCCAGGTCAGTCATTGCTACACTTGTAGGCTACCCCAAATCCAAAGCGATCATGTTTGGAGCTGGTCATCGGGAGTATTATGTCGGAGAAGAAGCTCAGTCCAAGAGGGGAATCCTGTCTTTTAAGTATCCAATGGAGCATGGCATAGTCACCTCATGGGAGGACATGGAGAAGATCTGGTGGCATTTATTTAAACACGAACTCAAGATGAAGCCAAGTGAAAGGCCAGTGTTACTGACGGAGGCACCACTGAACACACGGTCAAACCGAGAAAAAATGGCTGAGATCATGTTCGAAGGTTTCCAGGTGCCAGCCCTCTTTGTGGCTCTGCAGGCTCTGATGGCCCTTTACGCATCAGCCCGAACGACTGGGTTAGTGCTGGACAGCGGAGATGGCGTTTCCATGACAGTCCCAGTCTACAAAGGCCACTGCTTGTTACATGGTGTTTCCAGGCTGGATTTTGCAGGCAGAGATATTACTACATACCTTGCTCAGCTGCTCTTGGAGACTGGACAGTCCTTTGTGAGCACAGCAGAGAAGGAAATTGTGAAGGACATCAAAGAGAAGCTATGCTATGTGGCTCTAGAGCCCAACCAAAAAAATCAGGAAAAGTCCAAAAAGCTTGCTCGGGAGTATGTTCTCCCAGATGGCAATATCATCAAGATTACTGACCAGCTCTTCAGAGCTCCTGAAGCCCTTTTTGTGCCAGTTCATGCTGGCATGGAAGCACCAGGCATTGGCAAAATGATCCTTCAAAGTGTTATGACATGTGATGGAAATATCCACCCTGATCTCATGAAGAATGTGGTATTGTCTGGGGGGTCAACTCTTTTCCATGGACTTCAGGAGAGACTTCAGAAGGAGCTGCAAATGCAGACCACCAACACAATCTCTGTAAAGATCACAGCGCCCCGAAATAGGATGTACTCTGTGTGGATTGGGGCATCCATCCTCACCAGCTTATCATCCTTTAGGGACATGTGGGTCACGAGGCAAGACTACAAAGAAACTGGACCATCTGTGCTTCAGAGAAAATGCTTCTGAGAAGACCAGCCATCCAGAAAATCACAGCACCAACCTGAACAGCTGGAAAGCAGCTAATAAATCATCACAAAAATAATTGATTTGTAGTAAGTGATTTTATGGCTTTGGTAAAGAAAGAACCCTTGTTCTGTGCACTTTTGCTATCCAGCATGCTGGTTTTAACTCTATAAGGCTACGTCTACACGTGAAGCCTACATCGAAATAGCTTATTTCGATGAATAACGTCTACACATCCTCCAGGGCTGGCAACGTCGATGTTCAACTTCGATGTTGTGTGGCACCACATCGAAATAGGCGCTGCGAGGGAACGTCTACATGCCAAAGTAACACACATCGAAATAAGGGTGCCAGGCACAGCTGCAGACAGGGTCACAGGGCGGACTCAACAGCAAGCCGCTCCCTTAAAGGACCCCTCCCAGACACAGTTGCACTAAACAACACAAAATACACAGAGCTGACAACTGGTTGCAGACCCTGTGCCTGCAGCATGGATCCCCAGCTGCCGCAGCAGCAGCCAGAAGCCCTGGGCTAAGGGCTGCTGCCCACGGTGACCATAGAGCCCCGCAGGGGCTCGAGAGAGAGCGTCTCTCAACACCTCAGCTGATGGTCGCCATGGCGGACCCCGCTATTTCGAAGTTGCGGGACGCGCAATGACTACACGGTCCCTACTTCGACGTTGAACGTCGAAGTAGGGCGCTATTCCTATCCCCTCATGGGGTTAGCGACTTCGACGTCTTGCCGCCTAACGTCGAAGTTAACTTCGAAATAGCGCCCGGCACGTGTAGCCGTGACGGGCGCTATTTTGAAGTTAGTGCCTCTACTTCGAAGTAGCGTGCACGTGTAGACACGGCTTAAGTGTGTTTAACCATACTGGAACTGCAAATAGTTTATCAGACTTTTAATGTCCAGTGAACAAGTCACCTCTAGCATATGTCTGGGAGGGCTGGCTCACAGCCCTTCACTGTAAGCTACCAAAAGTTAGAAAGAAACTGCTGATGGAAAACTAGAGGGCTCTGGTGTGCTGCTGACCCTTTGCTTTAGCACAGGATATCTCCCATGGCAGCCAGGGTGAGCCTGGAAGAAACACAGAAAGAGCTGAGGTGTTATGTTTGTTTTTCTGTGTGAGATTAAAAGAAGTTGGTCGAGCAGTTAAAGGAAGGACCTGGGAATTAATGTCCTTATGTTCTATTCTAAGTGATGCCATTGATTAGCCACACAACACAAGGTTAATCATGCTGCCCCCGTGTCTCAGTTGACCTCGCTATGGTTAACTGTCTATTCATGTAACTGCCTCCAGCACAAAGATGATGTGATGCTTAATCTCAGGTCCTTGGGTGAAAGGCGTAGATTTCCAGTTTGGCTGTTGAGTGCTTTTTTGTTTTTTGTTGTTTTTCTTTTTTTTTTTACATGAGCCCCGCACCCTGACTCGTTTGGCAGAGTCAGGATCTTGGATGTAGTTCAGATAGCCACACTATTAGGTGCCTGTCTAAACAGAAAGACCATTATGTAGGGCCTACCTCCATACTCATGCCCTACTTCCAACTGCTAACAGCCCATAATAACTAATGCAGCAGAACCTCAGCTGGTATGAGTTGTTGTAGCTATAGCTAAAGGTGACTGTCGGAAGTAGGCTTCGGTGTTAGCAGTTGTCTCCCCTGCCCCAGCAGACCTGCTTTCCTAATCTGGACAAGGATCTTGTGGAGACTTAGTTAAACAGAAAGTAAGGCTTTTCTGATCACCTCACAGTGACCTGACTTTGCACAAGCTATGAATCTGTGGCTCAGTTATTTCTCTATGAGCTCTAACTCTAGCCTCTCTCTTCAGTGGTTGCTATTTTCACCACCTTGAACAGTTGACCAGAACTCAATAAATTCATGGAGGTTAGGTCCATCAATGGTTATGAGCCAGGATGGGTAGGAATGGTGTCCCTAGCCTCTGTTTGTCGGAGGCTGGAAATGGATGACAGGAAAAGATCACTTGATGATTTCCTATTCTGCTCATTCCCTCTGGGGCACCTGGCATTGACTCATTTCAGAAGACATGATACCAGGCTAGCTGGACCTTTGGTCTGACCCAATATGGCTGTTCTTATGTTCTTATAACCCCAGGCCTGGGATGAGACCTACCTAAATGCATTTTCACCTGTGAACGCAGCTAAACCATGCCTGGACCTAAGGCAAGGTCAGCAAGGTGGTTACCTTGGGTCCCGCATCTTCATGGCCCCAACCTGGGCCCTGCTGTCTGTGTTCCATCTTGGTCCCCATCCCCACCTGGGCCCCATTGTGAGCATGCCACCTCGGGCCTCGCAAACTCTTTGGCCAGGCCTGAGGTAAAGGATTGAACCAAAAAACTCCTGAGGTAAAAGCATAGTGGTTTACCTCACAGCATCAACTAACCCTGCAGAGCTGAAGCTGTTGAGCTATACGTTACCCCCATTCAGTTCATGTACATACTCAGAGTGCTTATAGAGCTGTTATGAAATCTGATTCAACGATCCTAAATCTTTGTTCTATTACAGTATGTTACCTTTTAGCAGCCTACTGGAAATGTGTAAACAAATGAGGTACAACTGTAGACAGTTTAAATATTTTACAGCTCACTGACTTCCATATGAGAAGGGATTTACAGTAACTTAAGTGTTCAGACTCCTGCTCCAATAATCCAATGCAGATAAAATGCAAACGCCTCTCACTGGAAAGCAGGGGACATCTGACACAATGGAGCACCTCACGGTTGTTGTTGGCATGGGAAAAAACAAAAGGCAAAGAACAGAGAACCATTTCCCCTGACAACCTAGAGCCAAAAACCCAATCACATTCCAATAGCGGAGCAAGCAAAGTGCCCACAGACAACTAGGCATTTTTTTAATAAGGTTTCTCACCTGATGGGCCAGAGTCCTAGCTGGAGTAAACCAATGGAAGTTGAGTGGGAAAGATGGCAGTTGAGATCACCTGAGAATCTGGCCCATAATATCTAGCCCCTTTTACGTGAGGCTCTGAAGCCCTTATTAAAATCACATGATTTCCATCCTATGAAGTGGGCCTTGCTGATCCCATTTTACTGATGAGAAGCGACGTGTTCACACAGCAAAACTGTAGCAGAGCTACATATGGGACCCAGAAGTGTAGACTCCTAACTGGTTTCTTTAACTGCTGGCCTATACCAATCTTCAGTGGGGCCAAGTTTCCTCTCTGTAGTGCTCCCCTGGAATCCCTGACCTACTCTATTTTGTTTTCATTTTAAGAATGCCTTGGGTCTTTTTCCTTCTTAAATGTTTTGAAGTGGCACTTTCATCCTAGTCCAGGGTCTGCAACTGTGGCTCCATGACCCCCCTACCTTAATCCAGTCTGGCCTGTGCTGTACCTCCCCTTCTGGATACCTACAGAATGTCATTAATGAAAGCTCTTAATCTTCCCAGCATTGAGAGAGGAAGCGTGGTGTTTTGGTTTAGCCCTGCACTGGGAGTCAGGAGATCTGGTTGTAATTCCTGGCTCTGCCACATCTGCCTGGTTCAATCATTCCGAAGCATGAGGTGTGGAAAAAACAAATAAGGAAAAGTTACTGATTTGTTCTCATCACATAAGAACTAAGGGTCATCAGATGAAATTAATGGGTAGCAGGTTTAAAACTAGCAAAAGGAAGCTTTTTTTCACACAGTGCATGGTAGGCCTGTGGAACTCCCTGCCAGAGGATGTTGTGAAGACCAGGACTTTAACAGGGTTCAAAACAGAACTAGAAAATTCATAGAGCTTAGGTCCCTCAATGGCTGCTAGTCCAGCTGAGTAGGAATGGTGTCCCTCACCTGTGTTTGTCAGAAGCTGGAAATGGATGACAGGAAACGGATCATTCAGTGATTACCTATCGCAGAGGTAGCCATGTTAGTCTGTATCTTCGAGAACAACAAGAAGTCCTGTGGCACCTTATACACCTTATAAACTCACAGATATTTTGGAGCATAAGCATTCATGGGCAAAGACCTGCTTCATCAGATACAGCGGGTCTTTGCCCACGAAAGCTTATGCTCCAAAATTTCTATTAATCTATAAGGTGCCACAGGACTTCTTGTTGTTCTCGGTGATTACCTGTTCTGTTCACTCCTTCTGGGGCACTTGGCATTGCTCACTGTCAGGGGATAGGATACTGGGCTGGATGAACCTTTGGTCTGACCCAGGATGGCTGTTCTTATGTTCTTAACTTGAGCAACCTACTTAATCTCTTTCTGCCTCAGTTCCCCACTGTTAAATTGGAGATCATAACATTTTCTTTCTCTCGCTTTTCCAGTTTAGCTTGTAAACCCTTCAGTGCAGGGGCTGTTTCTTATTAAGACTAGCCCCTAGCACAATGAAGTCCTGATTTCGGTTGGGGCTGGTATGTTCAGCCATAATAAATCTTTCTCCAGCACATACAAAAAGTTTTAACTTGGCGTGTTTCTGGGTGGGAGAACCTGTGCCCACATCCCCAGCTCCGGGACTTCAAGAAATAAATACCATCATTTGAGAAGATGACACTAGAGCTGTATAAACATACCAGTCTGCTACTAGCAACTCTGTAACCCACTTTGCCCCATGTTTTATTTAGCTTCTCACCTAGCAACAGCACTTACTTTCTTTTAAATGTCCATTGGTCATTTTGTATTTTCCCCTGGCTGACAAATCTCAGGGTTGTCTTGCCCATGTGTATTTGGTCGCGTCAGGCTGGGATGATGCAGCCTGAGCCCCTAGAACAATGTGGTTAGTGTCAGCCTGCCTCTTCAATCTCTTGAGAAATATAGGAGAGCCTCCATTCATGTTCCCTGTAAGTAAAGCACTTGGGCGGCTGCCCAGAAGAGAGCGAGGTGCTGCCCAGCTGATTAGCAGAGTGCTCACAGCCACCCACAGCTGGCAGTATGTGTGTCTCTTGGTGGTGCATATTTGCACATGCCTTGGTGCACATAACAAAATTTATTCTGCCCATGGTTGGAAAAAATTAAAGGGAACATTGGCTTGCATTCCCCATTATCAAATGCACAGCAAAAGCATTGGGTTCACATACTAGACACATCATAAATTTTCTTGGTTATTTCAAGCCTGATTCTTTCCCCTTTTCAGCAATGTGAAAACTCTGATGTGAAAGAAGAGGTGAGTGCACTCCTATTCCTCTGACAGAGTTTGAGGGGAGCTTGTGCAGGAAGTGAAGGCCCTTAAGGCAGCTAGGTGGCTTTGCAGCAGATTCTATTTCAGAAGGCTCTTCTGGAGAGAACCAGGGCAGAGCAAGCAAGAGTGAGCAGACCTATGCATAATCTGGTCCTGGTTGAACCTCTCCAGTCTGGCACTCTCTGGTCCAGCAGCAGCACTGATCCAGCATGATTTTAACTAACTGGACAGCCACTTATCCTGGGTGTGGCCGACTTTCCTGTGATCCCATAAATTTTGTTTCCAGCCACCAGTCCTGGCTCTCAGTGTTCTGTGCTGTTGTTTAGCTGTAATTTACCCCTAAATGTCTTCTCAGAGCCCACTATGCAGTGGAAGTGTTGGTAATGCTGCTAGACACCACTGACCTCCTGTGGTCTGGCAAATTCTCTCTTTCAGCACTGGTCAAGTCCCAAGGCTGCCAGACTAGAGAGGTGCAACCTGTACATGCTAGCAGTAAAAAAAAAAAAAAAAAATCGGTACATGGGTCTGATACCTGGATCAGTTCTTGTGGTCCAGCTTGCTGGTGTTCTGTCTCTGACAGTAGCCTTACCAGAGCTGTCAGAAGATGAGGTAAGAGCCCCTTACTAGACTGATTGCCTTTTTGAGATATCCTCAGGAACCAGGTCAAAAGGTCATCCTTTTCATAGGCATGTCCAGAGAGGGGGAATATTGCCTGTGGAGGGAAAAAAAAATCTGGCCTCAATTTCCTCCTCCTCTAAATGGATACAGCTCCATTAATTTTATTTACTCAGGTAGAGAATTTGGTCAGGGGCAGTGTTCCCTGCAAGCTGAGCACTTGGGTGGCTGCCTAGGAGGGATTCAGGTGCCATCCAGCTGATTAGCATTGCACCCACGGCCGGCAGCATGTGTTTCTATAAGCAGTGCATGTTCACACATGCTTTGGTGCACATAATAAAATTTATTCTGCATGTGGATGGAAAAAATTAGAGGTAACACTGCCCAGCCACCTTCTTGTTTGACCTTTCTGCTGCTGGAGAGCATGTGGCTGTAATGAATTTGCTGGTAAAAGGTTAAGAATATTCCTGTTCTTTGCCCTATAGAGGTGTTGCTCAGTTAAATACTATTTTCTTCTTGTTGAGAGGAGTTTTGTATTCATTACATACACATAACCTGATTTTTATTAAGCTGTTCCACACAAGTATTATATTTTTTTTATTTGGAAAACTTCAGAGTGCCCTGTTTTCACACACACTAAAGTTAGCTTTGCTGAGAGTCATTAGCCTCCTTCTCCCCCGTGTGTAAATGGATACCTCTCAGTTATGCAACTTCGAGGTGCACAGCTATGGAAAGCAGCAGAGGCGGCCAAAAACAGCATTGTTCTGAGCTCAGACGTGTAAAATATTCATATTCAATAATAATAATAAAAAAAAACAATAAAAATTTCATAAAGGACAATCGGCATTGTCACTTGGTTCCCAGGACTGCAAGTTCCAGGCCACAATGTGACTTGGCATTTAAATGTTTTTTTTTCATTCAGTTAATGCAGCACAACTCATTTGCAAGGGCCCAGATTTTCAGAAACAGCCTCAGATTTTAGATGTACAACTTGAGCCTGAATTCCCCTCGGGCAGCACACCTGCGACTTGGATTTAAGTCAGTCGGACCTGCACCGGCTGCTCAGACCCTCCAAAGCAAAGGCCTATAAGAACTTTGGCTCATTTTAGTTTCTTATTCATATTTTAACAGCAACTCCCTGCCCCAACTGAGATGAGGACCCCTTCACACTAGAGATACACGTAGCAAACCTGCCTGACTCAAGAGAGCTTTCAGTCTAAACAGATGATGGGGAGAAGTGAAGGAGGAACTCAGGCACTTGTCCAAGGCTCACATGAACTAGTGCCAGTAGATGAACCTGGATTTCCTGCCCCTGTATCCATTGCCCTAACCACCCAGTCATCCTTCATTGATGTGCACGTGTGTATAAAACCATTGGAAACTATTAGGCCAGCGATGAGAGACAGAACAATGGGTGGGCCTGGGAGAAGTGGAGAGAGAAAGAGAGACAACACATGAGAGGGATCAGTGGAAGTTAAGCTGATACCGACATCCTGGCCTGGGAAACTGAGAGATCATCCTGAACAGCCTCTAGGTCCAATGCCATGAAGATAGTCTCACATGAACGCCTCACTAGTACAATAATAATGAGATTCTGGAACAAAAAACAGTCCTGTGGCAACTTAGAGACTAACAAAGTTATTAGGTCATGAATTTTTGTGGGTAAAATCCACATCATCAGCTGAGCTGCAGTGGCAAAAACAGAATCTAGGATATATGTACAAAGCAGGAAAAGGAAAGAAGGAAGGAAAAGGAAGTTACCTGTCATTAGTCGGACCAGTTAATGAAGCAAATTAAGCTGGATGTGTCTCATTCATATCATGTGATGTAGAAGTGCAAATATCAAAGGTGGGAAAATTGCACTTGTAATGTGAGAGCCAGTTAAGATCTTTATTCAAGCCTAGGTTAAGGGTGTTAACTTTGTACATGAACTCCAGTTAAGATGTCTCCCTCTGTAACTGGGTGATAAAAGACTGTATAGAAATCATAGCGCTGGCAGAGAGACATGAGCAGGGCCTCCAAGCACCACCAGCAACTCCCATTCTAAGGTGCCCTGGGGACTGATGAAGCTTGTTGGGCAACTTTAGCCATTCCTGGGGCCTAAGTTACAGTAACCTCTCCAGGCTGCCCTTGATGCTGCCCAAAATCTCTGCTGTGGATGCAGGGGAGTGTTTTCAGAAAGCAACTTTGCTTTGCCTGCACTGGGGGAATCCCCTTTCACAGAGCTTTTTGAACTCCCTTATGCTGCATTGATCTTTTTACCTAGTGTAAAGTGCTAGTGTAACCCACACACCTTCCGGTTATGGATCACTGCCCTATGTAGTGGCACTTAGACCACTTACACAGGGGCAGAATAAGTCTCCTCTGCAGCCTTAGCTGGGTGCCAGTTGGCTTTGGCTCATGCCCTCAGCTCGCAGGTTCACTTCTGCCTAGCAGCATTACACTAGCACAGCAGGTGAGGATTGCATCCGCAGTGCATCGGGAAGCTGTGTGGTATTATTACCCCAGCTTTACAGGTGAGAAATCTGAGGAACCAAGAGTTTATGTGACTTGCACCAGGTTACACTGCTGTGGCCAGATCCAATGCACATCGATGTCAGAGTTTTAAATCTTTCCACAGATTTCACTAAGCTTTGCCTTAAATCCTTCATCTATGCCAGACCTGGGAACATACTGCCTGCTGCCTCATGTGAACTGGGACAACTTGCATGTGTAAGAGTTTGTAGAATTAGGTCCTGAGAACCCAGCAGGGGTGGAGAATATTAAGTCAATGCTATAAATATTGCCCCAGCAAAGAGAACTAAGGAGCAGGCATAAAGGTTCTGAATTTAAAATTATTGCACCTGACAGTAAAATATTATGAAGATATATGGGAGTAAAGAATGAGCAACTCCAAAACAACCAATGCTTGAGATGTTTCTTTTATCTAAAATATAGCTGGTTAAATGTTTCACATAGAACAAGTCCCAGGGAACATAAATCAAGGGGTGTAAGTTATGTTTTATAAAGACCTCAAAATATAAGTTCTTTACCTCCCACATTTTTAGACCAAATATTTTAACTGGAAAAGTATGTGAGACAATAAGCATACATATTACCTAAGTCTTTAATGATTGTGCTTACCAGACTGTTTTGTTCTATACCCAAGTTCTACTTGCTATGTACAAGGAAAATATTTTTTTTAAACTCACCTGCAGACAACATAGATGGTGGAAAAACTGTGAGCTTTGAGTGACAGTTTGAAGCTTAGAAATGTGTTGTGACAGCAATCTGCCACCTCTGTGAAGTTGGGAATGGAGAGATGTGTAAAGAGGGCTCAACATAACCGTCATTCGCTGTGCAGACTTCTTTAAATACATATTCCAGGGAAAGCAAAATGTTAGCTCCATGAGAAGACATTCTGTAGAGGGAAATGTGGTGAATTAAATATCGACTCCAGTTTTGGAGCAGAATCCACACTTGTCTTGCCTCCCATTATACTCATTTTTATTGGATACGGAGCATTTTTCTTCCTGAATTATGGTTTTGGTCCCCAGCTTAGTTTGCATATAAAAAACAGAATTAGATCACTGCAATAGTACATGTGGTAGCGATCAACCCACTAGGGCCCAGACTCCTTTGGGGGCAGGACTTGATGAGTCTCTTCCAGCCCTAGGATTCTATGATTCCTTTCTGAAAGAGAACAGGGTAAAAAGGAACTGGGATGATTCTGGTGTGAAAAGAGGCAGGTCTTGTGCATGCAAAACCCTGTTTCATGCCAAAGAATTGTAAATCACAGGAGCACTTAGCTGAGTCAGAATGAGGGGATGCAGGGAATCCACAGGATGAAAACTGCAAAGGAGAAGTCTCTTGTGCTATGAATGGCCAGATTGCAGAGGGTGGGAGAGAAGACACCACTCATAGATTAGTAGGGAAACAAAAAGCAGTCAAGTAGCACTTTAAAGACTAGCAAAATAGTTTATTAGGTGATGAGCTTTCGTGGGACAGACCCACTTCTTCAGACCAGAACACACTCAATATTTAAGGCCCAGAGAACCAAAAACAGTAAGCAAGGAGGACAGCGTATAGACTAGCATGGCTTCCTCTCTATTAGTAGGGAAGTGGGTATAGAGACATGAAGTTAGTAAGATCTGGAGAGAGTCTGTGGAGAGTTTTATCAACAAGGAGAGCAAGCTCCTGCTTCTGGGAGCAGATGAAATGTGTGAGGATGCAAAATGATGTGGTTGTTGAATCAAGATTAGAAGCCACCCAAACCTTCCTAAAAGCTCCTCAGTTTTTCTGTCTGATCTTTCTGTAGCTCTGGTTTCTGCAGATGCAAACAATAACACAGGGACACATCCCTCCCTTTTACAAGGCTCGTTGATAAATCCTTTTCCTGGCTTGGTAACACTTGGCCGCACTTGATTTCATACTTTGTAAGGCTCACATAATGGGAATGTGCTCAGCAGCATGAATCTGACTTGGGAAATCAGCCGGACAAGGGGTGCCTGTCTGCAAGCCCCAACAGGTTTTTTCCCCACCCGTCAGAATCCACTTGGATTCAGTTTAGTGTCTCATTTGGCTATCCACTTTATTCCCATGTCTGAAAAGGGAGGATATCCTAAAAGCCTTCACATGGCTGCCACATGAAACCATCTCCTTGTGATCCAAAAGTTCAGAACATCTGTCTTAATTTGTCTGGCCCTCTGTGCTGCACTCTTGCAGAACTTGAGAATTAAGGGATTGCTTTTGCAATGAATCTCCCTCCCTAAGAATAAGGGGGAAGTTACAGGGTGTTTAAACTTTTTTCTCACTCTGGTTCTCAAACTAACTTAGTTTAACTGCAGCTCTGACTAGTAATAGTGTCTCAAAGCAGGTCTTGACCTAGAAACTTTTGCTATTACAGTTGTGAAGCATGAATTTTTTACAGGCATGGGTTGCAGGCATGATTTTTTTTTTTGTCCACAAATAGAAGGCCAGATTCTGATCCCAGTTGCACCAACTCATTCCACTCTTTGGATTACACTAGCTGATGTAACTGATATCAGAATCTGTTAGAGGAGCACCCTATATGTATATGCAGGTAAATAGCTAATAAATGGATACAGGGTTATTAAATAGTAGTCACGAGCAGTGATCTGTTTTAGCTGAGTGCTTGGGCAGCTGCCCAGCAGAGATTCATGTGCTGCTCAGCTGATTAGCAGAGCACCCACAGCCAGCAGCATCTATTTCTACTGGTGACACACATCCCCACATGTCATGGTGCACATAACTAAATTTATTTCGCCCATGGATAGAAAAAAACCAGAGAGAACCCGGCTTATGAGCAGGTGCCATAACTCCTGGATTTTGTAGACCCAATAAACTTGTTGTGAACTGCAAATTACTTCTTCTGCACAGTTTTTACACCAGCGCTGAACCGGTGGGTCCAGATGAGGCAATGATAGCTGTGGTGTGGGATGGATGAAGTGGGCTGTCAAAAGGAGGCAGGATGGTCCAGGAGTCAGGAGGTTCACTGGAGATTTGGGTTCCAGGTTCATCTTGCTAAACTCAGATTGTGAACACCTTGCTCACAGGAATGGGGGCAGTTTCTCATCCAAATGGTGCCCTGGGAGTTGACAGGGCAATTTGGGTGCTTAATGGCTCACTGGTGGGAGGAAGAAGTCTGTGGTCTCCCCCACTGTGTTTATACAGATGAGGAACCAGGATGGTGCTAAGTGCAGGGAGATATCCAGAAGAGCACGTGTATGTCCCAGCAGGCCTGGATGAGACCATTTCAATTCAGCTACTGGTACAGCTCTGGCTTTTGGTCCCCGTCTTTCACTCTGAACTGAGGCCCTAGTCCTGCAACTTGTTATTTGCAGGCAGACACCTGTATTTGTATGGAGTCCCTGAAGCCAACAAGGTTCCTTGCAGATGCATGAATTAGCCCATGCATAGAGTCAGTTTCAGGACTGGAACGTGAAGGCCATTGAAATCAGTAACAGGAGCACAGGCTCTGGACCATATTTGTAATTCATTCTCTCCAAATGAAATATTGTTACTTAATGAATGAACCAGCCTCCCATAAAAACATGCTGTGAAATGTTCAGCGCTGGAGCTTGTGCCACTGGGTTGATAGACATATTGGTTTTATTTTCAGGTCATAGTTGAAGAGTTGTGTACGTGTCACAAGCAACCAAATGGACAGGATTTTTTCCCTCTGGAAGCCAAATATGTGAATTAAAAGCACCAATATTTCATGAAATTGCCTCATATTTTTTTACTAGAATGTCATCAATAATTCCCTAATTTTTAACCTGCTCCCATTGATACGAGCTCATATCAGAGCTGTAATACCAATGGAGTTTGTAAAGTTTCCCGTTTTTCTGATGGGAATTACAGGAAACCAAAATAATTCTTTCGATGGAGGATTTCACAGTCACTTTTATTTATAATATCCAGTCTCCTGGATGAGAAACCCTTTCCTGAGTATCTGTTACTTTATTATCTGTATGAGCTAATACTGTTTACAGTACATAGGCATCAGCCCATAATTTCATTTCTAAAGAAACCTGATTGCCTAAATGGAGTATCAGAAACCTGATTCTGGCTGGATGGTCCCAGACAATTAATTGCAGATGGTCTATCCAATACAGTTGCACAAATTTCCTTAAATGTTTCTAGTGACTGGAATGCATTCTGAGATATGTCCTAGGTAGTCAAATAAATATCCATCATAGAGAGCTGGCTGTGGATAATTAAAGTGACGCGCTTCTTCTGGAAAGCTACATTGCTTACGATGAACAAAATCTGGACCAAACGTCTGCAGCTTGGATTTCTTTTTCTTCTCTTCAAGTACCAAAGAGCGCTTTGGGGATTTTTTTTGGCAATGGTTTCAGAGCAGGAAAATAGGAAATGAACTGGAAAATTTGAAGACTACAGCAAACAAAAAAATTCTGGAAGAAACATGCTGCATAGAGCCGCCATTAATAATATGGAAAGATTTCCTTAAGAACAGAAGAGGAAAAAGAAAGCATTGTCAATATCACTCCACAGTGGTGTTCTGCAGGGGTCTAACTTCCAGAATGAATTATTCCAAAGCCTGTCTGCCATAGCAGGAGACGGCCACTGTGTTGAAAAAATTCCCCTTCTCAAAAAAAGGCAAAACTTTGCAACATGGGGCAACTGAAATTTTTAAAACACCAATTTTTAAGTCTAGGCTGGTTTTCTGTTCCTTAACCCCAGAGAAGTGGATTTTTCTAAATGCAACAAGAAGACCTATGGCACCTTATAGACTAACAGATACTTTGGAGCACAAGCCACAAAAGCTTATGCTCCAAAATATCTCTTAGCCTATAAAATGCCACAGGTCTTCTTGTTGCTTTTGAAGGTACAGACTAACTCAGCTACCCCTGTGATACGTTTTCTAAATGGTTTCACTGTGGCAGAATTTACTGGGCCTGGTTAATTCTTTCCTCTATGTCTGTGTCAGTACAGGGGCTATGTGTGTGCAGGGTGCAGTGCAGCTTCCACACTGGCTAGTGGAGCCCTGCTTTGCAGCCTTACTTGAATAGCCATTATGAGCCACTTTGGGGATGCAGAAGTGCTAGGAGGCAGGTCCACTCTGGTCCATTTCTGTCCCCGGTTTGGCCCCTCTGTATTCCACGCTTGAGGCCCCACTATTCTGACAGACATGAAAAAAGAGTTCCCTGGCTTATGTAGTGGGGGAATAAATCAGGTGGGGACCTACATCCATCCTACAACCCCTTTCCAGCTGCCAAGGGCTAGCAGGACGCAGACTCAGCTGTGTTATTTCTTCTTTTCCTCTAACCCTGTTGGCTGGGATGGGGCATGGTGTCTGCCATCCAAACTCCCCTTTACACTTGCAGTCCTATTGACCTGCAAAATGATTACATGTGCAACTAATGAGTCCAGGACTGGGCCTTTAGGATGTGCCTAAGGGATTGACCCTTCCATGCACTGATTGGCTGCAACACCCATAGACTTGAGGCATTTGGCTATAGCTTTGCACATTTCTGATCATGCTGCATCCATTTTATCCCATGTAAATAGACACCGGTTAAAACAGAAAAGTGCTGCAAGTGTGTGCGTGTAAATGTATATGGGGCAGAGTGAGAAAAAATTAATTTACATCAGAAATGCTTATCTCTTCAGCTGTGCCAAAGGCCAGTGAAACACACAGAACTTGAGCAACTGTGTTGTGGAAGGTAAACAATTCCCTGTAGGCTTCCCTCCTTCTGTGGTCTATAGCTGCCAGCTCTCCCCTGTTGCTCCTCCTCTCCTGCATCAGAGAATTAGAAAGGCCCACAATCCCCCAGCCATTTTTCTCGCAAAGGTTTGTGTCTCTTATAACCAGTCAAAACATCTACTAAACCCAGCCGGGCTTTTGTTTAGAAAATTGTTTTGTTCTTTCTAATCCACTCTGCGTGATTGTCTGTACTTCCCTCCATGTCTGTTGTAAGCAGAGATCACAGAATTAAAATACCCACCACTGCAAAGTGCAGCAGAGCAATTTATAATACCTGACTTTGCCAGAATTTTTTTGAACAGTTATGTCACATCCTCTGCAGCCCATGTTTGGAGGAAAGTGGTTTGGTTTTTGCAGTGAATTTTGAACTATCCTCTCAGCTCTGGAACCAGAGCTGCCAGCAGCTTGCATTAAATTTATTATTTGTGTTTTACACATTTCCAGTGCATGGGTGAAGAGGTGTAAAAATTATGTTAGCTGTTATATAATGCATATGGTGGCAGGGAAATAAAGTAATCCATAAATTAAACATGTTACACATACTCCATGAAGGAGAATATACCTTTGGGACATCCATCTTTTCACTCACTAATAGAATAAAGATTGTCCTAGCTGAGCCCTGTTTACCAATATCTCTCTGACTGTTAGAAATGCTGTTTCCTGAGCAACCTGCTGCATAGTGAAAACTCCAGCAGACACATTGTGAAAGTCAAATAGCATTAGGCAGTAGCCGAGCACCTCACCTGCAATAGGGTTTGCTCTGTAGAATAATCATTTACATTCAGAGGGCCTTTCACCAGGAAAGGTCCCAGAAGTACTTGATAAACTGTGCCTCTGATCCTGTAATTGTGCACAGGCTTACAGGTGTGCTGAACAAGACCTCACTGGTTTCATAGTAGATGATGTATTCTATTCTATTCTTTTCTATTTTACACTCACAGAGAGGTAGCCATGTTAGTCTGTATCTTCATCAAACAAACAAACAAACAAAGCAAAAAAAAACAGTCTGGTAGCACTTTAAAGGCTAACAAAATAATTTATTAGGCAATGAGCTTTCATGGGACACACCCACTTCTTCAGAGCTGGAATATGCTGAATAGTCTTTAAACAGGACTGTTTCTATTCTTTATTCAGTTTCTTGTACAGCTCTCATCCCTACAGTATCTGGGCATCGTAGTGCTTCAAACAACGTTATTAATATCTCTCATGTGTGGAGTGTCTTTTTAGCAGAGTTTTATTTCTTTTCAATATACATATCGTTATATGTTTATGAGACAGGACTTTCCACAGTGTATTTCAAGAACAGAACTTATTGACAAATACTAATATTTTATCCCCTGGTAATTTTTTTTGAGAGGGAGGAGTTCTGAAATCCCCCCAAAAATTAGTTTGGCAGGGCTAGTTAAAAACCAGAAGTGTTTTTGTTCTTTGAAAATGGGCCATTTTAACTAACCACCAAAAACACTTTAGTTTTGAATTGAAAAACTGGACATTTTTAAAAAAAATTTAGGGTCAAAAAGTCATGCTTCCATCAAAAATATTTTCCAACAAAACACTTTTCAATCAGCTCTGCTCAACATAAAGGAATCAATTCTCCCCTGGCTGAAATGCAGCCAGCTCTACGGTGGAACATGGTTGCTATTTCACAGCACATAACAAAATTGCACAGATGCATTTGAAACTCCTTTGTAGATTCAGGATCCTGAACTGGAACTGGTCAGTTTCCTGGGCCAGATCCCCATTTTGAATGCTGAAAACATACCTAACACTAATGATTTCTCTGGTCACCTTAGGCCACAATGATAGAGCTGACATGGTTCTAATTTTCTTGCCTTTTTTTGCATACTTTGAAATCTATTGTATTTCATTTGCCTTACAGAACACACATTTGCCAATTAATCCTTTCAGGCTAGTTATACACTGTGGATTAGAAATATGTTTGGTCAGAAAAACGTGCTTAGAAAAGACCTCTGAGGTAGCAATTTTCTCTCACCCCTATGTGATTATTGATGCTCCCCTAAGGGAACTCATTATAGACACAAAACTGCCATCACAGCTTTCCCAGTCACCTGTGCCTGTTGCATATACAGCTGGCTCAGAGAATTCACCCTGTTAGATGGTGTTAGACTCTAATTGCATCAATCTTTCTGCTCTACACGTTGCTTGACTTCCAGCAATGTTACAATATCTAAAGGGAGAACAGCTGGGTACAGCCAGAGAAAATCAGGCCCATCAGGTTATGCTCGTCTTAGTAAATGACAGCACCTTTTTCAACTTACCAAGGACACAGGCATAAACAGAGCAGCACCAAAAAGCTATAATGTGTATTTATATGGGAAGGTTGCATCTAGCCTGTCTGGGTTGACTCACAAACATATTTTTATATCATGTTCTCTTTAACTCTTTTGCAGTAATGACCTTGGGACTAATGGGAGCAGGCTGTACCCCCTCAAGCCCCAGCAAAAAAGTCCAAAGAATGTTCTTTTTAAATGCATGTGCCTTGTGTGTATGGAAGTAAAACCTAAACCAATGAAATGTTGCATCAGTACCACAGTGCACTAGAGGAGAGGATCGTGCACTATTTTAGAACTACGTATGGGTCTTCTTGGAACTGTTGTCAGCCAGTGGTAGAGTATTTAAATAAGAACACTGCTGAAACCTTCATGGGGCTCCTGCTGCTATTCTACCATCAACTGTATAGCCTGCTGTGGGACTGCCTATTCAATGAGCTTCATGCTGCTATCTTTCTCCTGTATGTGAGGGCCTTTGCTCTTGCTGCTTCCTTGAAGTTGTCCCTGCACTGATCTAGGCCAACAATACCACCCTTGGAGAAATGTCCATGTGCCAGCATGGATGACAAAAAGAGCTGCTGAGGCTGTGAGTAACATCTTTCTTTTTTTTTTTTCTTTTGGAGCACTGGGCAGGGTGGAACACTTCTCTCCAACCACTCTAGGCCCCTGTATGTTTGCATGTGAGTGCTAATTTATTTGTGTTTATTTGCCTCGTTGTTTCATCTGCATTGTTCAAGTATGTGGTCGTGCTGTCTGGGCTTTTTAAATTTTATCTTGATGAGTCTTCCATTTAGTGAGAGTAGCTCCCACAGGAGGGTAAGACTTTACAGCCATCCTGGAAGAGGTAGGCCCTACCCTGAAAAGCTCACAAGCTCCTAGCAGATGGACAAGTAGACAGAGGTTAGGGGAAAGGAAGGATCATGTTTAAGCAAGTTGGCACAATTCTGTGTAAACCAGTGTTCCCTGTTAGCTGAGCACTTGGGCAGCCTCCAAGCAGAGATTCAGGTGCTGCCTAGCTGATTAATAGCACCCACAGTAGGCAGCATGTGTTTCTATTGGTATTGAGCATCCACATATGCCTTGGTGCGCGTAACAAAATTGATTCTGCCCACAGGTGAAAAAAACTTGAGAGAAGGTTGGTGTAAGAAGCACAACAAAAACAAGGGCATTCACGTGGCGGGGCAGAGGGTTTGTAGATGGACTCCAGAAAGTTGTATTGCTATAAAGAACTGCTTGATTTACACTTTGTGTTCCCTTCCTGTTGTGATCTACTTTCTTGTGTCAGTCCCATCTGTTGTGGTGTGTTGAACCTCAGAACCATGACTATCTGGTTAGATTGTAATAACTACAGATTAAAGGGTCTATAGAGTCTGTCATTACTTCCCTCAGTAGACAGCTCCTTACCACAAAGCAGACTGGCAAACTTGCTCTAAATTTAAAAAAAAAAAAAATCCACCTATTTTAACCACACCCTGTGGATCAAAATGTCACAGGTTCATGCTGATTTCTGAGGTGGACACAGACACCATGTGCATGAGGAGTGAGTGCTTGACCACTAAAAGCACTGCAGAGTATACAGATGCTCTAACTCCTCAGTATGCCTTTGTGGTACTCTGCATCTTCTCTCCACACTCCCTTAACTCAGTAACTGCTTATTTGTTTTCACTCTGATTTTCTCCCAAAAGCTCAACTCTGGGAGGAGATAAAGGACCGAAAGGACAGACTCCCAAATATAAGTATTTAAAAATGGAGCGCTAATGTAGAAAGCAATTTAGGAAACCTTAACTTTTATTAGGTACCACTGTCAGCTGCTGCAATTGAAATGCAGCCAGCTCTGGTGTGGAATGTGGCAATCATGCAAGTATGTAACAGCTTGCCAGGAAGTTGAGGACAGCATCTAACTGAAACTTCAAATAACATTATTATCCAGACCCCCCCCCAGCTTATCAGTACTACTCCTGAAAAGTGTCACAAGCTAGGGTCTGAACCACTCGAAATCCCACCACTGCGTTATTAAAATATCCCAAACAAAGCAGTTTGTGCAGATAAACTTGCAGGCACTTTATTTATCTGAACTGACCATTTTGAGGCTTGGCCATTTCTAGGATTGCTGAATGTATTTTGAAAGTGGAGGAGGGGAAAGGCCCTGACTGATTTCTGGGTACAGTAGTCCCAAAAGAGTTTTCAGCATTATAAAGTGGCATAGCTGAATTAACCCAAAGAGCTGAGCTCACTCTGCTGTATCCTGATGTTAGATTCAATTTGATTTAATCAAACAGTTGACAAGTGTTTCCCTTATGCAATCTAAGGAAAACAGATAATGGAGAAAGCTGGGAAGTGGGTTCAGCATAAGCTGGGGAAGGAGAGAGCTCTTTTGAATTTGTTTGTTCCTTTCCAATGTTTCAGCAAATGATCTATGCTTTACTTGAGGACAAATTCCACTAGCCACCAGAACCAATTAACTTCAAGTATAAAGATGAAAGGAAACCATCACTGAAATCTGACTGAGTATTGCTAAGGAATTTTGTTCTTCTTTGGGAATACATACAGCTGACTACAAATGCATCTGCTCCTATTAAAAATAATACAGCTGCTTTCCCATTGCATTTATTGTTTAATTCATTCATGCTGCTTGTTGGAAATGCCATCATTAAATCCTTCTGGGCCATTGCTAGATTCAAAACGAGCTCTCCATGGAAAAGAGACTTCCCTTTAAATTTAGCACAAAAGAAAATCCCAATAACTTTTATTTATAGATCAGGGCATGGGAGATTTCAAGATTTAAAGCCAGCTTTGTAATTTTGTTCCCCTCATAAAAAATGTTTAACATTTTCCCCAACCTTCAGAAACAGTGTTACTTCACATGTATGTGACCTGTTTAAGGGTGGGTTCTAAAATTCTGGGTTTTTTTGTTCATTCAGTCAGCTGTCTTGTGATATAACACTGTATGTATAACTCCCTGGGGCATACGTGTTATAGGTCTCCCTCTGTTCCAATCCACAGAAGATATGAGTTCTTATGGCCATCTTCTGTACTGCTTTGGATCTTTGGTTCAGTCTGCAGTGGCTCTTGTTAGCTCTGGAGATACTGGGTGTGTTGGCTGATATGCTGGTTTTCACATTTGCATGGTCCAGCTTGCAGAAAGGGACTCGTTTAAGGAGCAAGCATTTACGTGAGTAATGTCAGTGAGTCCAGTCAGTCTGCTTGCTTGGAGTTGCTCACACGCATTGGCAGTGACAGGTTTTGATCATCACCAACATGCCAGGGATTGGAATTTTATGGTAGGGGACTTGTGTTCCTGGCTTGCAAGGTGAAGAAGTATCTGGATGGGGAGAAATAGGACTGTATAATGACCAGTGGGATGAGAAAATGAGCAATTGTAGCATTTGTTTGTGTAGAATCATAGAAGCTCTGGGCAGGAAGAAACCTCAGGAGGCCAGCCACTTACCCAAGCAGGATCAACCCTGACTAAATCTTCCCAGCCAGGCCTTTATCAAGCTGAGACTTAAACTTCTAGGGATGGCGATTCCACCACCTATCTAAGTAACTCATTCTAGTGCTTCACCACCCTCTGAGTGAAATAGTTTTTCCTAATATCCAACCTACACCTCCCTCACTGTAGCTTGAGACCTTTGCTCCTTGTTCTGCCATCTGTCACTACTGAGAACAGCCTCTCTCCATCATCTTTAGAGCCCCCCTTCAGGAGGTTGAAGGCTGCTATCAGATTGCTTCTTACTCTCCTCTTCTGCAAGCTACATAAGCCCAAATCCCTCAGCTTTCCCTCATAGGTCATGTGCTCCAGCCGCCTAATCATTCTGGTTGCCCTCCACTGGACCTTCTCCAGTGCATCCACATCCTTTCTGTACTGGGGGACCCAGAACTGGATACAATGCTCCAGATGTGGCCTCACCAGTGCTGAATAAAGGGGAATAATAATTTCTCTAGATCTGCTGGAAATGCTCCTCCTAATGTACTCCACTGTACCATTTAGCCTTAACAATAACAGGAAGAGAAAAAGATGATTGGCCTGCTTGGAGAACAGGCAGCATCTGAGTTTGCTACTTGAGGGAGAGCACAAATTTTGTTTTGGTTTATTTATGCTGAGATGCAGAGTGTTGAATGGTTGCGCTCTAAAGCGATGGTTTTTCCTTTTTTGCGAAAGGTAGGCTGTGATAAACTGGTCCAGCTATAAAAATTAAAGGTTAAGGGGAGGCCCAGATGATTAGAACAGAAATGCAGGGCACTTTCTGCCAGGACTCCCGCCAAGGTGACTAGTATATGAGGTGTCACAAATGGAGCAGACATTGTGAATTATTTGTTAAAGAAATAATAGCTGTTACCGGTCACTTTCCCCATTGGGACCTGATTTAGTTTTATTATTTTGCAGTCCTCCTTTACACCTTAAATGTGCCCTGCCAGACAGCATTTCGTGGTCAATATACTTGCAGAGTAGCATACCTCGCTGCCAGAATGGCTCATTCTGTTGAACTCTATGCCAAAAAATATTAATGAAGGTTCTGATTTCCTTGAAAAAGTAATCTTTAACTGGTTCACCTTCTAGGTTGCTTAAAAGCAGAACTAAATAGCTAGTAATCATGTTATAGACAATACATTCCCCTAAAGGACTGAGCACTATCCTACTTGCCGTAATGCACACAAGTGACTGAAACCGTAAGCCTCTTAGTCATTGTGAGAACTTATTTCCTAAAGAGAGAAGACAGCTACTCTTACACAGGCCATTTAAAAGCAACTGTATAGTTGATCTCATTCACTTATTTGTAAAGAAAGTTCTCAGTTCACTCTATTTAATTTTGAGGAAGTAAATTATGGCTCCATCTCTTTTCATAATGAATAAGCAGAAGGGCAAGTCTGTAGACGAGCTGTGGAAGGTGTTTCTGTTCTGGGGTACTGAACGCAGAATGAAAGTAAGAGAAGGATCAGGAGATGTACAAGGAAACACTGCTATGGACACTGTTCTCTTAAAAGCTGCAGCTGAATCTTAGAAGACTTTATGTAAGCATTATTTTTGAATCTGGTGGTCAAAGGAGTGGTCCACACCATGGACAAAGAAACTGAGGAGACCTGTGGCACTGTATTTATAAGAATTCTCTTCTTAATATACCATTAGTATGGCTCAAGCAATAGGAACCCATGGGTCTGATCCCACCCTGCCTCCATCCTTTGGCAAGTCACTTTACTGCTCTGCTGCTGTTTGCTTATCTTTAAAAGGGGCACAATGCTTGTTAAGGTCAACCATCTCAGTAGGTACAATAATGTGCTCTGAAAATAGGAAGTTGGATGTGAGGTCTGTGTATTGCTTTATTTGTATTACACTGATGATCTAGATACTCTAACTCACATAGAGTACATCTATACAGCAAAGTTATTTTGGAATAACAGCTGCTATTCTGAAATAATTTTGCAAGCGTATACACAATGCAACTGCTATTTCAAAATAGCAGATGGATTATTTCAAATTTGATAAACCCCATTCACATACTTTCAGGAAAACAAAACCAAAAAAGTGTACTTGTGGACTTCTTTCCATCTGCAGTGCATAGAAATGATGCTCTGGCCTCTAAGCACTTGATGCCACCTGTGGTGCAACTTAGACCAGATCTTCTCAACCAGTGTTCCCTGTAAGCTGCGCACTTGAGCGGCCAAGTGGGAGAGATTCAGGTGCCACCCAGCAGATAAGCAGAGTGCCCACAGCCAGCAGCATTTGTTTCTATTGTGGGTGTACATCCACACATGACTCAGTGTGGATAACAAAATTTATTCCACACACGGATGGAAAATATTAGAGGGAACTGTGCTCTCCCCAGCCATTAGTTCTCAGCAAATCTCCTTTCTTTAAGATCATTTTGCTTACATATATGGGTTGGGAGAGGAGCTCTTAAATAATATCTCCAGTGATGGAGATTCCACAATCTCCCTAGGCAATTTATTCCAGTGTTTAACCATCCTGACAGGAAGTTTTTCTTGATGTTCAACCTAATCTCCCCCCCCACCTTGCTGCAATTTAAGTCTGTAGCTTCTCATGCTATCATAAGAGGTTAAAAATAGCTTTTCTCTCTCCTCCTTGTAACAGCCTTTTAGGTACTTGATCCTCTCTGTCTTCTCCATAGTCACAGGGAGGTAGCCTTGTTAGTCTGTATCTTCACCAAGCAAAAACACAGTCATGTAGCAGTGAGTCTGGACCATGAAAGCTCATCGCCTAATAAATTATTTTGTTAGTCTGTAAAGTGCTATATGACTGCTTTTGCCTTGTACTCCATGTATATCTAGAAGAGAGGTCGGAAAGCTGTGGGCTGCTTGTGGCCCATCGGGGTTCTATTTGTGATCCGCAAGACGTTCTGTTTGCCATTGCCCAAACACGGAGTTGTTAGTCTGCTGGTTTCCACCTGCATAGTTTTTTCCTACCAGTATTACTAACATGACATGTATGTAAAGCGAGGTCACGTGATGTGAGGGGTGTGTGTGTGTGTGTGTGTGTGGATGTGAGGTATGAGAGCCATGTGCTCCCTCTGCATCCAGTCGGATTCCTGCTACAGTTCAGTCAGCACATGCTACAAATTCTGGGTATGCAAGTGCAGATAGCAGAACCACCCTATCCCAGGACACTGTCTTGGTTATGATAATCTTGTGACCTGCTGAAATGGAGGAGGGCTACTCGCTAGCCTAGGCTGTCCATAGAACTTCAGTGGGCCTGTTGAGTATGCAAGAAAAGTGAATGTTATCCATCGGTGAACAAAATTTGTTGTTTGTTTGTTTGTTTGTTTTTTGATGTATCAATAAGGAGAAAAGTGCTCAGTGGAACCTGGGCAGGTACACATGGAATATTTTCTTTTTCCTGCAGTTGTTGTTAATGCAGAATATTACCCAAAATTATCACTTAAAGGTAGGCTGAGTACTGCATTCCTTCCTGAATTCAACCAAGGCTCCTGGAAATGCACAGTAAGCTAGTTCAGGGAAATTTGATTGGACAGGCTTCCAATCAATAGCGTGAGGACAAATTAAATTTAATACCCCCTAATCGGATGGCAATGTAAGGGGGTTGCTTCATGCCAAAGTACAGTAATGTAGCAAACTTATTCTTTTAAAAAGTCTAGTAAACACTATTACTGAATGAGGTTTTGTTTTAATTTAGCTACTAAGTTAATTTTTACTTTCAGCGGCATATGGGTTTCCGACACAAGATCTGAAAAAACAAAGTGTTTTATGATAGGATTGACAGAATTCAGTGTGTGTTTCATAATTGTGTTGGTTTTCACAGAAGTAAAAAATTATGGGGTTTTATGTTTTTTAAAAATAGTCTACTTAAATTTTCACAGTAGAGAAATTATGCAATGAGGGGATTGAGCCATGGCAGCAGACACTGAGATTCAAAACTTTGCACCTTTCTAGCCAGTAAAATGTGACTTGTCAAAAACTCATGTCCAAAGATACAAGATAAATATCACTTAGAATAATTCTCAAGCAGCATTCTTCTTACTCTGCCCATCTGTAAATTTGGATTAAAAGCAGTGGAAGAAACAATTGTAGATTTGTGTGCATGCAGTGAAATTGGCGTTTACTGACAAAAATCTAATCCTTCCAAGCCTAACCAATGTGTCACAAAATGCACAAGTACGTTTCCACTGCAGTAAAGCACCTATGGCTGACCTCTGTCAAATGACTCAGGCTGGCGGGTCTCAGTCAGTGAGGTTCTAAAATTGCACTGTGGATTTTTGGATTCAGGTGACAGCCTAGCCTCTTCAACCCTGTGAGCTAGAAGGGTCCCAGAGCCCATACATGCAAGTCTGAGCCCTGCAGGCCTGAATCAGTAGCCTGGGCTAGTGGCAGGGGTTCTGTTACAATGTAGACATTCCCACTGGTGTTGCGCGGAAGAGCCTGCTTTCTTCCATTCACTTCAGTGTGGAGGGCAGGTCAAGCCAGGTAGAAAGTGCCTGCAAGATTGGCCAATAGCTTCTAAGTGGAGCAGACCCTGGACAAGAGGAAGTGCAGAGACATTACTAGTGGAAAGAGAAGGATGGTAAAATGTAACAGGCAGGGGATTTTTTTTTTTAAAAAAAAAAGTCTAAAACTTCTGCACCACCACGATTTTCCACACACACAAGGTGGGCTGCAATTTTCTGCAATTAAACTTGTGACGGTTTTTCTAAGCGGACTTTCTCTTTAACTGCCTCAGAGTATGTGCCGCTCTGACTGAGCCGTCTGCTCTGCTAGCAAAGCTGCACTGTGATATTTTCCTCTGGGGGAAGTTGCCATTGAGGTGGATAATTTGGGATGCAAACCCTGAGTCAAATATAACAGCCTGGGGATCGTGTTTGTAAATGGTTGATGTGCTGTCGGGGAAGCTGCAATCTAAGTCCCCTAATTCAGTGGCTCTTGACCTTTCTAGACTACTCTACCCAGAGCCATCCTGTCCATAGGATGGTTCTTTGCAGCAGCTCTGGGCTTCATGGAGGAACCTGTGTCTCAGGGGGATGCGGACATGTGGGGCCAAGGGTGGCCCAGGGAATTAATGGGAGGCTTGGTCCTGGCAGCAGATGTCATCCCCGCTATCCCACACTTACCAACAGCAGCTGAAAGTGGAGCAACTGAGGCCCAGCTTGCTCCACTCCATCAGCTCCAGCATCGCACATGGGAGGGGGCTTGGAGAATGGGGTGGAATGGAGGCAGAAGAGGGCAGAACAGAACTGGAAGAGCCAAAGAATGGGCAGGGTAGGGGGAGTTGTCCCGGGCCCCACAACCCCTAGGGTTAGCCCCTTTTCAGGAGTCTGATTAGTCTTGTGTACCCCAAATTCCATTTCTCTTGTGTACAATCTCAGGTGTGAAAAATACAAGTGTGTCACAGCACACGCACTGTCAAATTGCTGACTTTCTTGTTTTTTTACCATGTCATTATAACATAAATCAACTCATTTCAGTGTATAGTCTAGAGAGCAGGAGAAAGAAGTCATCATCTTGTGACATTTTAGTTTGTATTGACTTTGCTAGGTTGTAAAACTGGACAACCATCTAGATGAGTTGATGTAGCCTCTGAACCATCTCCCTACCTCCAGAGGTCACACATACCCCAGCTAAAACCTGGTGTTCTAATTGCCAAGCTGCATGGCCATCTACTGAGGGGGAGGAAGGATGTAAGGAACTTGATTTTTGGATACACAAACTGAGGTTGTCCTAGCAATGGATTAGGGCTCCTCTCTCTTCTACTGATCTGAGGTTGGTGATCTTCTACTGGTGCTGAGATTTCAAACTACCCTGCAAATATCGAAATAGCAAGGCTACAGTCACTTTTGTGCTGGGGATGGTGGATGGGGAGATTTTCTTAATAATTTATTATTATTATTTTTATAATACTTATTCCTTTTCCTCTGAAATGGCAGCTCCTCCATACAGACCAGAAACAGCATTGGGGTATATTGGAAGGCAATGTATTGGCTAGAAGAAACAGAACAATTCAAATACATCTTTGTAATCCCACAGACTGGGGTGGGTTTTCTTACAGTAGGGATGAACTTGGCCTATTCTTCCTGGATGCAAGCACCCTTTCAGAGAAGTTGTTTGTTGTGTAGTAATGTGGGTTCTTAACACTATTTGCTGGGATAGCATCTCTGCATCTAAATGGATTAAGGTTTCCTGTGGTTGGCAGAGTTATTTTGAATTCTAATAGTTTTTCCCTGGACTTGGGCGAGATACAAACAGCACTGGCCACTGAAGAAATGCTCCTAAGTACTTTTCTAGTGATGGCTATTCTTTGTCAGCTCCAGGACAGGACTGTGGTGTGTGGGTTTTTTTATCAGAAGGTTTTTCCCAGTTTTAGGGACGGATGTGAAACGGTGCTGGCAGGGCTGCTGTGAGGCAGGGCTGGGGAAGAAAATTGGTGAGGCTGACAATCAATCTCCCTCTGTTACAGTTTCTTAGGAAATTAAGCCTCTGGCAGGTTTGGGCTCTAAGCAGGTGTACATACCAGCAGAGGTAACTGGTACAGAAAGGAGTAAGGCACATGAGTGCTCGGAGAAGGTTCCCAGCCAGCAAGGTACTTAGGAATGAGCCCACCAAGTAAATGCATTGGACAGGATTTTGGATCTGAACCCAATGTGGAAACTCAGAGCAGGGTTTTGCTGTGCTCTGCTCTCAAGGGGAGATCAGTGAAAGAGAATGGACCTGGGCTGGTGTTGCAGGGGAGCTTAAGAAGCACCACAGTACCCTGGGGTATGGCCCTGTGAACAGGAGAAATGGGTTTGAGTCCTAGCTCAGCTGGCTGTACTTGGGCAACGAATTTCCGAGTCCTGCCCTGTATCTTGCTGATATAAACCCAATCTCAGTGAGGTGGGGCCTGGGGCAGGTGCACACTGGGATAGCTACATCCATCACAGTCAAAGCAGACTAATGCCAGCAGTAGGGGTCAGGTCCATCCCTGAACTCACCAGTGGTGGTGGGGTGCATAGTGACCTGCCAGCTCCTAGCCACAGCATGTAAGGGAAGAGGTGGGATTGCCCCTGTGCGCACTGGTGGCCGGGAGCTGAGGGTGATTGAGGGTGATTCTCTCTGGTTCTAGCTGTTGGCACCAGTGAGCATGAACGGGGGGTGGGGGGGAGGGAATGACCCAACCCTTACAGTCAGTGCCAGGACCACGCTAACCCCCCCGCCCCGGCTGCGTTGAGTGGGGAAGTGGGGGTGGAGCCAGTTTAGTGGTGAGGGTGAAGCAGGGGTGGGAAGAAGTGAGAGGGTGGAGGAGGCATGGGAAGAAATGGGATGGGCGCAGGGAACTGAGCAGGCTGGCTTGGTCCTGTACCCCGTTAGGGGCATGCTCCTGGAAGGGGAAGCCATACCTCTTGAGCTCAGCAAAAAGTGACCTTGGTTTAAAACCTGCAGCTTCCACTGTTTGCGTCCTGGCTGTGCTTGACTTCATAGCATCGGCTTCCTTCAAAAGGCTGTCCTGGCTGGGCAGGAGCCCAAAGGTGCACAGAGCACAGGGGTGATGTGATGAGGCATAAACTGGCTACCCTTTACAACAAATTGCTTTGTGTTTTCAGGGTGGGGACCACCTTCCCTGTAAACACGTGGGCAGATCCCTAGGGGAGACTCAGGCGCCACCCAGCTGGTTGGCAGAGTGCCCCCAGCTGCCCACAGTGGGGAACATTAGTGGTGCGCATCTGCACATAACAAATTTATTCTGCCCATGGATGGAAAACAATTAGAGGGGACCCTTGTAGGGGTTCCCCACCTGCAAGAGCTGTAGGATGTTCTGGCAGGTCTGTTCCACTGGGCTAACGAAGCAGTGCCTTCAGTCTGCACTGCTGGTCCTACCCGGCTACCTGCAAACCTACCCCAGCCCTGTTCCCTGTAAGCTGAGTCTTGGGAGGCCACCCCGGAGAGAGTCGGGTGCTGCCCAGCTGATTAGCAGCGCTCCGCAGCAGGGGTGGGGGGTTCCAGGGTGGTGCACATCACGCCTGCCTTGGTGCGGGTAACAATTTATTCCGCCCATAGAGGGGAAAAGAGAGAGGGGCTCCCCCCGGCGAAGCCAAAGCCCCGGGGATAAAAGCTGCCCCCTAACTTCTTAACTGCGGGTAGGGCCTTGCCCAGCCGGGCTGTTCTCATCAGCCGCCAGCTCGATGTGTGAGCTGAGCTGGGCGGGGCTCTGGGCAGGGAAAGGGTTAAAGGCTTCCCGGCCCTGCCTGGCTTCGGCTCGCGGGCCTGGACTCTACGGGGTGTCCTGCGGCCGAGCATGATTGATTGCGGCCCCGCGGCGCTCACGTCCGGAGCGCTTTGGCTCCAGGGCCTTCCCGGGCCTCGGCCTCTTTCCGCCCAGCGCCGCGGGACCCCTGGCCCGGCTCTGAGCGAGGGGCGGGGCCGAGCCAAGCCCCCCGGCCGGAGCTGCGGCCCTTGGTGGGCGGGAAAGCGGCGCCGGGAGGACTCGCCCCGGCTCCTGCCCCTCCGCGGGGGGTCGTGCTGCGGGCTCCGGCGGCCGGGGCTGGCGGGTGTCTGCTGCCCCCTTCCGTGTGAACGCGGCCCGCGGGCGCCCCTGGCCGGCCCAGCCCCGGCGGGGTCGTGCGCTCGCGGCAGCCCGGCCCCCGGCAGGACTCGGCGAGGAAGCGGGATTCCACCCCCCCCCCCACCCCCAGCAGCGTGGGGCAGGAGCGGCCGGTGCCGATACTGACCGCGGGCTGCGCCCCGCCCCGCCCGGGTGGGAGCCAGCCCGAACAGGTGCGGGGCTCTCCGCTGCGGCCGGTCCCTGCTGCGCCGTCTGGCGGCGGTGCCAAGGCGGGCGGTGAAGCCCAGAGGCAGCCGCGAGCCCGGCCCAGCTCCTGGGCTCTTCCCCCGCGGCAGCCGCGCCCCCCCCCCCCTCCCCGCTTTGGCCCTTTGCTACCGGGGAGCGACCCTGCCCGAGCGGGGCCCGAGCTGCTCCCGTCCGGCCGCGCCCGGGGGCCACTGGCCCCTCCCCTCCGGGAGGAATGGGGTTAATCCCCAGGGCAGCGGCGGGGGTGGGGGGGCGCTCCCGGGGTCTCCGGCTGGGCGGGGGTCGGGTCGGGACGGGACGGGCGGCCCGGGGCAAGCGGCGAGGCGTTAGCTCCGCTGTAATCCGCTCGGGGCCCTCACCCCGGCGGCGGAGGGGCAGGCCTCGGGCGGCCGAGCCGTCTGAGCGCTGCGCGGGGGGCTGCGGCCGTTGCCCCAGGCCGCCTCCAAGCGAGCACGGGCCGGGTGGGAGCCAGGGGAGCCGCCGCAGCGCCCCTAGGACACGTCCCCATCCCCGGGCGGGGACACGGGGCGGTTCCGCCCACCCCCGAGTGCTCCGCTCTGGCTGGTCTGTAGGGAGTCTATGACACACGCAGCCGCACGCGCGGGCCTCTGGCTCCTGGGGCAGGACCTGGCAGCGCCTGCGTCGGCCCTGCTAGACGTGTGTCCAGCCCGGCGGTGGAGAGCCCGCGGCCTCCCCGGGCAGCTCCGTCCAGCGCTTAACCGCCGGCGCGGGAGGTGATGCCCAACGCCCAGCCTAACCCCGGCGGCACGTTCAGCCCATTGGCCTCGTCCTGCCTCCCCGGCCCAGGAGACCGGCTTTCCTGCCGCCGCCTCCGGCTTGCCCGTTCCAGCCCTGCGGCGAGGCGGCGCACCGCGGCTCCTTCCTGAGCGCCAGGGGCCCCTCTTCGCATCGGCCGGAGCTGGACTCAAGCCGCCCGCTTGCTTCCCCGGGGGCATTTGCCAGCAGCTGCTGCGCAGCCCGGGAGCTCGCTGGGGCTCTGTTGCCCTCCTCCGTCCTGCCGGCACCGTGGGGCTGAAACGGGCTTGGCGCCCTGCAGCCCAGCGCAGCCCTCCGGAGCTCAGCAGCGCGCCCGATCCGGACTGAGCCGGGCGGGCTGCCTGGGGAGGCCTGGGGGGCGGGCGGGGGGATTTAACTTTTCCCGGTCCCGGAGCAGAAGGGAGACGTGCAGGTTCGTTGGGCCGCGGGACAGGTTTGCTGGCGCGGGGGGAGGGGTAATCCCAGACGCAGTTTCAGCCAGCCCGGGATTTGCCCCTTTGCCTTTCACTTTCCCCAGCGACTGCGCCAGCCGAGGGGTTCGGGCTCTTCCAATGGATCGAAACGGGGCGGCAGATCCACATTCCTCGGGCCACTGGCTGGAAAATAGCCCCGCGGCGCCGGGCGAGGCTGGGTGCCCGCAGAGCCTTTCCCTTAATGGGCATTTTATTGCACTTGACTTTCTTGTGCCTCCTTTCTTGCCGCAAGACAAACTGTTCCACTCGGCTGCCTCCCGGGCACCTGGCTGGGGGCTCCGCCCCCGCGTGCTCTGATCCAGCTGCCCGGTTAAAGTTTGTCATTTGCACCTACTGGTCCTTCCCCCCCCTTCGCGTCTCCCCCCGCGCGGGGTGGGGGTGGGGGGGGTTCAAGCTGGGCCCAGCCAGCCCGGGATGACTTTTCCTAGCTCTTGGCTGTGCGCAGCACCTGATTGGAATGAGTGGTCAGACTTCTCATTTCCCACAGCCGCCAAAGGTCCTGAACTCAATTAATGGCTAATAATTATACAGCCAGCCGGGGCGCGGGGGGAGCCGGCCTGGAAAGGAAGGTGACTTGCTAAATAGGCAGCAATGTTAATTGCCGTAGCCCGGGATAAATATAGGGCCAAATCGGGTCGCCTTGTTCCGTTTTCACGCCGGCTTGTGCCAGTGTTTGCAGGCGCGACGCGGCGCTTCATTCCTCCTGGTGTCCTGCTCGCTTGGAGACCTGGACGCCGACGTTCTTTAATAGAAATCGGTCATCAGAATTAATGAGGAACAATAGCCTCCCTCCCCTCCCCCCCGGGTGAATTCGCTGCTCATCTCCGATGCTCGGGCGAGAGGCAAAGCCGGCGGCTTCTCCCCGCCGCAAGTGTCTCGCAGGGGCGCTGGCGGGTGGGTGCGTGTTTAGACAAGCGGGAGAGGGCGGCGTGACTTCGCAGCGGCGCAGCTCTAAGCGGAGCTCCCTTGCCGGATAGTCCCTTTCAGCGGCGCGCCGCGGAGCTGGAGCCTCGGCAATTCGAGCAGCTCCCTTCCTGGGTTACAAAGCCCGGCGCCCGGCTGCGGGCTAGTAACCAGGGAGCCGCGGCTGTGTTAAGGTCGGACAAACGGAAGGGGGGCCGGAGTCGCTCCCCTCCCCTCACAGAATCCGCTGGTCCGGGGCTGTCGGCGGCCCGAGTCCCTCCCCGTCCCGCAGTGGGGAGGGTCCATCCACCGCATCGTCCTCGCGCGTTACAAGCAAACACCTGGGGGGGGGGCTTTGATGTTCCGCAGAAGGTTCGGGGATTTTAGAAACTACGTCGGTTCAGTGGGAAAACTTGCCCCCCCCCCAAAACTGGGTTTCGTTCGGGGGCGGCTGTCAAGTTGTTAGAACGCACGGGCCGGTCAGGGGGCAACTCGCATCTCCTGGTGGGCATAGGGAACAGCCTGGCCGGAGAGATCGGGAATCGCCCCTTTTCCATAGTAAAAGGGCGGGATCCGTCGCTGCTCGGTGTAATTTACCGAGCGGAGCGTTTGAATGGAATTTAACAAATCATTTAGCGTTTGCTTTAACTTTCTTCCTACGAAAGGTTTGGGATTAATTAATTTGTGCTGGCCTCGTGCTAATACTAAGCGGATTTCCAGGGGGCATGTGGGCATTCTAGTATTCGAAATGGTTTTTTTAACCCGCTGAGCTTGAGGTTTGAAAGGTCCCTTTGATCTTGTTCGCAGCTGCTTGGCTTAGCATTTGCCCGGGTATTCTCCCGCTCGCGGTATATATACACAGCGGACTGCAACGAATCTGAAGGAATTCTTAGACTGATCGCGCTGCTTTCAGATAGCTACGTGACTGCAGATTTTTATGGCACATATTCAGAGCCCCGAGGGAGCCAGAATATTTTTGCCCTGGAAATTAATAAACTGCACCGAAATTAGTTTTTGGATCAAAATATATTTTAACGTTTAAACATAGTAAGACAATGCTGTGCTTTAGGAAGACCTGGGCACTAACAGAAATATTTCGATTTTATTAGCCTGATAAAATCGGTATTTTTCCTCCTTTTTCCCTCCTAATTTTCTCGGTAGAAATGTCTTCAGAATTCTCGTCGGTTTCGGTTTTTTGCCGCGCAAAAGCCCCGCGAAATTCCTTCTCCGTCTCCTTGGCGGAAGAAAGATGCTGCTTAAGCAGATGTTTAGAGGTGTTGGGTAAACAATGTGTTTTTTAATGAGTATGCAAATGAACAGCTCTTTAATTAGGGAAGGGGCCATCGCAGTTTATTAGCTAAATAACATGCACTTTTCAAAAGTGGCATAAATGATTCCCTGATTCCTTTAAAAAATCATCTTAGGAGGAGCTTTAGAAGGTATTTCAGCTCTCCTCGGTTTTACTCAATTTCCCTCCTCCTTTTAGCTGCGGGCGAGGGGAAGGGGCACAGGGGCTGGGCAAAGCAAACCCTTTCCCAGCAGAATTCTTGAGCAAACAGGAGCAACGCGGAGCTTTTCCTCGGGGCAGGGGCTACGTCCCAACTCCCGGGTTCTTTGAGAGCAGGGACTATGGGGTGCCCGGTAGCCGAGCCTTGGGATTGCCCCCTTGTGCAGGGCAGCACTCAGCAGCTGGCATCTAAACCAACTCCAACTTTGCCCTGGCCGGGCGATGCTGATGGAAGTGAAAGCCCTGCCACTACCACCCCCGCCGGCCCCGGGCACTGCCCAGGCCAGTGGCTGCTATTGCCGTCTGTCCTTAACTGCCCTCAGCTGCCCCGGGCTGCCCCGGCCTCCCTTCGCACCCGGGCTGCGGCGTTTCCTTGGTTTATTGGCGGCAGATTGGGGGGTGGGAGGGTGAGCGTGACAGTGTTACCGTCTGACCCGGGGCTCGCTGGCACTAGGGCGCGCGGCCCCTTCTACCCCCGGGGGGTGGGGGTGGGGGCTCCGTGGGGTTTCTTAATAATTCTCTGCCTAATCTCTCTACACTCCTGGCCAGCCCAAGCGGCTCCGCACGGGCCGCGGCTCCTGCTCCAGCCATGTTATCTCCGCCGCTGGAGTCTGCTCTGCGACTCGAAATGCACGTGCGCTCGCAGCTCGCGGGGTGCGAGCCGGGGGGGCTCTACAAACCTCCCAGCCGCCGGCCAGGTGCTGCCGTGCGCCGAGGCTGCTCCCCGAATGGGGCCCCCTGCAGGTGTTGAACTCGGCTCCTGGCGCACAGAGTGGCGCCTGCGGCCTATTTTCAAAGCCAACTTCATGAAGTCCGGAAAAGTCGGGACCGGGGAGGAGAAGCAACCCCGGGGCGCCAACAGCCCGTTAAGCCGCGCGGGGGGTTGTGCGTGGACGCGGGCCCGGGCTGGATTCTGAACCAGGGGACGCGGAGGCAGATCCCACGTAGACTTTCCAAAGGGCGATCCCTGCCCCTGCGGGCAGACCCACGCCACCCCTGCAGCGCCTGGGCTGCGCGCGGTTCTTCACGGCGGCCGGTGCGCAGCACTCTTTCCTCCCCAGGTGGCCTGCTTTGAAACTGTACAGGCCAGAGCACGGGGGGAGACCCTGCCCGAGGAGAGGGGGAGGGGGAGAGAGCGCTCTGCCCAAGTCTGAAACCAGCTGCAGGCGCGCACCAAGCTTCTGGGAACCCTGGCGCGCTACCGTGCAGCTCCGCAGCGGGGGGCAGGAATCGCCTGCGCCCTACTCCGCTACTCCCCAGTGTCGGCCGCCTCCTCTGAAATCGACACGGCTGCAGAGCTGCTGGGGGACGGAGCACACGGGTCTTTGGCCACCCGTTCGCAAGCGACTCCCTCCCCCAGCCCAGCAAGGAACAGGGACCCCCGCCCCCGTATCCGTGCAAGCGATACGTATTCAAACAGGTGCAAAATGGGATCCGAGGGATTTCTTTGTACAATCCAATACCCGGCTAGCGGGGCATGCGGCTGCACTCCTCTGCCGCAGTCTGTGTTTGAGAAGGGCCGGCTGGCTCTTATTTCGGGGTTCGCTGCGCACCCGCCTTCCGTCTCCAGCCTCATTTCTTGCCCCGCTGGGAGGTCAGGTCTGAAATGCAGCAACACAACCCTGGCGCGGAAATCAGAGACTGGGGAAAGGCGTGTAACAGGCGCACAAGGCGGCTGTCTCTTCCGCGCACCGACTCGAACCCGAAGCACCAGCACCTAGCCGGAGCGCCGTGTAAACGGACCCCGCGCCTGCCTTTGGTTCAATGCTATTTTACAGCGCGACACCATCGAACTAGATTTTTGACGGAGCACAAAGGGAGCGTGGGACAAAAAGCGGAAATTTTCGTTGAGTGACAAATGTTTCCCTCTGTCCTGAGCGGGAAAGCGCGCGTCATATTTTTAATAATTTCAAAATAGAAACACCTTGTGAAATTATTGAAAACATGCAGCGTGTTTTCCCGACGGGGACAGAGGAAAACGCCTGTGTACACCCACACTAACTAACTAACTACACTTTGGGGTTTGTCCTTGTTTTTAATGCCTCCTGCATCTCTCCCCCCATGCGCTAGGATAAATCCTATGTCCGTTTTGTACCTGGTTTTCTTTTGCGGAGGGGAGAGAAACGAGGTAAAACTGCTCGTGCCGAATGCGGCATTTTCTTCTTTGTAAATTAGCGTCGGCCTGACGGTAGGCGAAGGAGGAAGGGATAGGGGCCCCGAAAAGAAATCCGTTTGGTCCTTGTTACAAATTGTGCACAGGTCATGTTTACTACAAGATAGCTACAAATACAATAAAATAAAATGAATTCCCAGTGCGGCTCCCGGCCTCTGCGTTCGGAGCCCTCCAGCTCGCCTGCTCGGGCATTTCATTTCCTGTTTAATTTGTAACGAATACATAAAATGAATCCTTTCGAAAGCAGCGTCCTTCTGGGTCCCGAGGCTGGCTAGAATTCTCCGCGCAGAAAGCCCCGCGGCTGCAGCGGGGCCAGGGGGTCCGGCGCGGCTGGGCCGGTTCTGGAAGGAACGCACGGGCAATGCTCGGCATTGGGCCAGCGTGGGACAGGTTCGGGATTAAGAGGAGTTGCAAAGCGAGGGAAAGGGGCTTTCAGTTATACCTTTGTGCAACCTGAATTAGCCGCCGTTTTACCCTCTGTCCGGCTTGGCAGGGGACTCGGGGGGGCAGCCACTGACTCTTCACAGGTGAGGGTGATTTTTGACCTCGGGTAGCTCAAACTCCCCCCGCGCACCGTCACTCAGCCAGAGCTGGATTGTAGCGCGGGAGTTAAATATGTCAGCTACCAGCAGCCCGCTCCGCAGCGCATGGCTGGGTTTTAAGTTCCGGAGCTCTAGTATCTCTGGCTGCGCGCGGTAGTGCTATTCGTGCTCATGAGCAATGCGAGAGACACTTGGTATCTTCGGGGGCCAACCAAGAATTCTTTGCACACAACTGTTTTGTTTTTAAAACAGCCCCGCGTGCAATTAGCAATAAGCCGCCTTTGGAGCCTGCAGTTAAAACTGTTCTGCCGTTCAGACTCGAGACCTGTCTCAGGGGAGTTGGGCTGGACGCTCAGATGCATCTCTGCTCAATCGGCTTTTTTAAAAACAAAACAAAACAACAGCCCACGGGGGGGTGAAGGTTTTAAACGTCTGTTTTGCAGAAAGGGCTCATGGCCAGTAAAACGGAGGGAAAAACAGCAGCTAAGCACGTTTACCGGAGCGCGCGCCGGGGTCCCCTATACCAGCTCCTTGCAAGGCGGGGAGAAGACCCACAGTCTGGGTCGGAAATATTTCAACCGCGGGGAGACGTCAGGGCTACTGTTCGCACGTTTCAGCTGCCAGCCGCCCGGCTTTCCCAGCTCAGGTCCCCGCGAGGAAGCGAACCCGGCGAGCAGCAACACAGGCTCGGGAAAACGAGCCGCCCTCGGTGTTTCAACACTCTGAGCGACACGTGCTTGGGGGTTTCGCTGTATTTATATTAAAATATTGGGCTCCTTCCCCTCCCCAGCTATTACTCAATCAGCAGCAGCCGCCAGGGCCCTGCTCCCGTCTGCAATTAAAGAGAGCATTGAGAAGGGGAAAACCGGTAATTAACAAGAATAATCCCCCCCCCCTCCCCGCGCCCGGTCCACCTGCAGTGCAAAAGTTCAGCTGCAGCCTGGTTTGCAGGGCCGAGCCAAAGCCCGGCTACCCTCCCCCGTGGGCTGGGAGCGCCCTGGGGAGAGGCTCCTGCCAGCAGAGCCCAACTTGTCCGCACCTTCCCGGCTCGTGTTGGGCTCTTGCGGAAGCCGCTCTCCCTCCATGTTAATCTCATTAAATCCTACCTCCGCCTTCGGCCGCGACCGTCTGACCTGGCCACGCCAGGCCGGTGGCGGGCGCTTTCTCCGCAGTCCCAGGCGGCCCATCAATCACCGACCTCCTCACACCTCGCTTCCAAGCGGGGCTGCCTGACCTGCCGGCCGCCACTTCCGGGGCTCCCGGGCCAAGCCGTTGGCCCTGCCGGGAGCGCGGCCGGAGCTGTAACTTTCCTTTGGCGTCCGGGAAACGGCTCTGAACTCGGTACCTGCAATGCAAAAGCAGCAGCAGCCTCATCCGTGCTCCCTCCAGACCTGGGCTCTGTGTCTCCGACTGCCCCCAGCCCCTGCCGGGGGTAGCAGCTCTCCCGGCCAGCAAGGGACACCCTCGGGCCAGTCCAGGCAGGAGGGTTGGGGGGACCAATGTGGAACCGAGCTGGGACCTTTCGGAAATCCACACTCAGGTGCCTGCCCAGGCTTTGGCGCAGAGGCGCCCGTGTAAGACGGGGGCAGCTGGGGCTCTGGGGCACGGCAGCCCGGCACCCTCCTTCTCGGTCTCCTTTGAAAATACCGCCGAGCGGGTTTTTAAAATACCTTCGCACGGTGAGAATGAATAGTGGAACCAAAGCGCAGGGACCTGCCGGCCACTAGCCTGCCTGCCGCCTCTGTGCTAAATGCGCCCGCTAACAGCCACAATTCCAGCCCCCTCTTAGCAAGACACGGTTCCCCGTGGGCACGCGAACATGTGTGCGGGCCGGGCGTGAGCGTGACTACACAAGAGAGTGCCGCCCGCACCCCCAAAGCCGACCGCGGCGGTTCCCATTTGTCCCGAAAGTGTTCACCCCTCGCGGAACGCGAGGAGCCAAGCAGCCAAGTCTCTCTCGCTCCGGCGTTCAAAAGAGCACGATCCTCGTGAAAACCGTGACACGACGGCGTGGTGCAAATCACAAGGCGTGTCCGGAGACAGCCGCGCGCCCCTCCGAGCCCAGACCTGTCACCAACCGACCAAACCTGCGGCGCAAAGGAAAAGCCACCGAAAAGCACTGAAAAAGTTCACGCACCCCCCCTCCAGCCCCCCAACAAGGCTGCTTAAAACACGCGCCACGACCAAGGGACCCCCTCTCCCCCTCTCCGGGCTACACCATTGCTAAGGAACCGCGGCAGTAATTAATCAGAAAGAATCACCTCTGGCCAGGACGGGACCTTGATCCTTAAATATTGTCCAGTGTGTCAGGTCAGCAGCGTGCAAAGGGTTAGGCGGAGAAAGGGCTGATTTTTCTTAAAGGGGCAGCTCCGGGAAAGGCTGGGACGGTGCTGGGGGGAGATAAGTGCTCTGAAGAAGAGGATAGGAGCAGAAAAACGCCCTGACGGTGATGAATACATTGGAAAGTTTTTTTGGCCCTGGTGAGGGTGTCAGATTGAAGGCTCTGTGCGCATGTGCGAAGGTGTCCAAACTGACAATGCTGGGGAGATGAAGATAGTCTGTAGCTGCTTCTGGACTCAAGGAGGAGGAGAAGGATCCACAAGCCGCCAAGATGAGATCTAAGGCGAGGGCGAGGAAGCTGCCCAAAAGTAGGTCCTTTCCTTCCCTTCTTCCGCTCCCAGGACCCCCCCGGGGCCCGCCGGCGCTGCGGAGCAGGGGGCTGCGAGTAGCCGCGGGGCGGGAGCCCCCGGGCTCGCGCCGAGAGCGACAGAGATGCGGGCGAGCCCCGCGGGCCACCCCCTGGTTTGTGCGCGAGCCTCGGGCCGGAGGCGCCGCGCGGCTTCCTGCGGGCTGGGGCGCTGCGCTGCGCCCCGGCGGGGTTCGCTCGGCGCGCGCGAGGGGGGGGCGGGAAGCGAAAGTTAGTGCGGAGTTGACGAAAGGGGAGAGCAACTTTTTTTTTCCCCCGAGCCGTTCCGAGCCCGGCCCGCTCCTGTTCCGGCGCTGGAAATAGTGGGCGCTAGAGCTCCGCGTTTGGGGCGGAGAGCGCCAGCCAGCCGCAGCGGGCCGAGCCCAGCGCTCTCCGGCCCGGGGAGTTAGGGGCGCGCAGGGCAGCGGACGTGCCCCCGGCGGATCCCGGCTCGCTTCGGCTTGGACTCGCAGGACCCTTCGGGGCAACCCCTGGCCCGGACCGAGTTAGCCGCTGCCGGGGGGGGGCGGGGGGAGGGGGCTCTGGGCACGCTGGGATTCCGCCGTTTCAACTCCCAGGCGTTGCGGCCGGACCCCCCCCCCCCGGACCTGCGCTCTGTGGCTGGCAAAGCGGAGCGCTCACACGAGCAGCCGGCTGGGAGCCTTCCTCCCACCCCCGCCGCGTCCGCTGGCGGCGGTTCCCAGCCGGCTCCCTGCTCGCTAGGGGGTTTAGGCGCCTGGAGAGTCGCTCCGAAGCGGCGCTGCTTTGTTTACCGTTTGTTTTACTAGTGTTGTGGTTAGTTTCTGTTTCGCTCCGGCTTTGTGCTAACGCGCCGCGGGCCGGGCGCTGAGCCTCCTCCCCGGGGTGCGGGAACACGCGCTAAGCGCCGGGCTGGCTGCTTCGCTTAAACGCGGCAGCTCTCCTCGGAGCGCCCGGGGATGTGCGGGGCGCGCGCACTGCTCACGTAGGTCGTGGCAGTGGAGAGGTGAGACCTGTGCCAGGTAAGCAGGGCGAGGTGTGCGCAGCGGCTGGAGCCGGGGCCGAGCAGGTCGAGGCTGACACGCCCAGCGGGGCTGGAGGAAGACAGCGACCTCCTCGCTGAGTTGAAAAGTAGCGGAGGTGAGAGCCGCCCCGGCCCGCCGGCAGGTCTGGGCCGGGGCCGAGGCCGAGGCCGCAGGCCGGGTGCTTTGCTAGGTAGCAGCTTCCCCAGCGTTTTGTTCGAGGACCAGGGACATTTTTCTCGTGCTTTGCCGGGCTCGAGTCCTGACTCCAGGCAGCGGCTTGGCCCTGCCTTCGGCTGCAATGGCTCTCGGCCGCTCGCAGGACGGGCGGACTCCGCAGACAGGCTTGTTACTAGCGCCAGCCGCGTTTTCGCTTCTAAGCCTGGCGAGGCGACGCCAGAATTGTTTAGTGGAGCCGCGGAAAAGGGGCGCCCCAACCCCTTTCCTTCTCACAAGGACACCGCGCGGCGCCCGGGCAAGGCCCAGCAACTTCACTGCCAGGGGTGTTTTTCCACGAGGCTCCATCAGGCCCCCGCCTCCCCTCCGAGTTGTGTCAAGTGCGGAATATACGCACCCCTTCCCCGCACTGAGCCGCGTGGCTGCGCGCCCACGAAAGCTGCTTACAAAGGCGCGCGTGGCTTGCAACGCGCTGGGCCCACTTGGAGCGCACGAGGAGGGAAGTCGCTTTCCCATTAATACTGTGATTTGCACCCCTGCCTGGCACGTCCCGTGTGAAACACCCCGGGTTATTTGTTGCCTTATATGTAAGGAGCTGAACGCTATTGACCCCCCGCCCCCCATGGAAAAGCGAGGTGGAGCCGCAGGGAGCGGGTTTCATTTCGTAGCTCTAGCAGCTGCGCTGAGAGTGGGTCTCAGGCGGACTTGCGCCTGTCCCGACCAGCCGTGCATATGCCCCCGGGGGTAGACCTGGGTGTCCCCAGGAGCTGCAGGAGGGACGTGGGAACGCGCCAATCTGTCCGCAGGGCCGGAACCAGGGATTTGGCTTCAGCCCTCGGCGCTGCAGGCAAAGCGCGGGTCTTTCGCAGGCGCTGGAAGGGTCTGCCCGGAAGGCTGCGCTCTGATTAAAATCAGGCGCTGAGTGCAACGCAGGGCCCGGCGGTTTATGGGGGTCCAGCCCAAGGCTTTTTAGGGCTCATAGTGGGAAACAGGAGCCCGAAGCTGGGGCTCCCCTGTGCCAGGAGCGTGTATTTGCGAAACAGCCGGGACACCGCCAGGCCTCTGCGCGGCTCTGGGTGTAGCTAACACAGTCGGCTCCTGCTGTTCCCCCGCCACAGCCCCGTTCCCGAGCACACCTCTGCAGCCCTGCTCGTGACGTGTCTCACCCATTCATGTCGGCTTGTAGCTATTAATACCTCCCGTCTCTGCGGTAAGGCGAGCCACACGCCTGCTGCGGGCCTGGGCTGGAGGCTCGCGGTGCGCAGTCTATTAAACCCACCGTCCGCTGGAGAATTTCATTTCATTGGACAATATTTTAAGCAGATGTGAAGCTCTCCTGGGAGTTCGACTCTATTACCTGATTTCCAAAGGGCTGGGGAGAGAGAGAGTGTGTGTGTGTGTGTGTCCGTCCGTCCGTCCCCGTCGGGGGGGTTAGAGGGAAATTCTGGGTAATTTCACTCTGGCGCACAAGGGAGAAGGCTGAAGCAGTTCCTAGCTAGACATGCAAATTGCTTTGGATCACTCGAGACAATTTATCTGTTGGGACAGGAGCCTTTCGGCTTTAATGGCTGTAAATCAAAAGATTAGGGGGTACAATAAGGTAAGGGCCAAACTCCGGGATCCCACAGCCGGGGAAGTTCCACGCGCTGCCCCACGGTGTAGCGACCAGCTTTGCGTCTGGCGACATCTGCACGGCGAGGTGTGTGTCTGACGGGGGTTTCAATGAAGCGATCTCGGCTCCAAAGCCCTGTGCTGCTGCGCCGCCGCTTCACCCCGACGGGCGCTTTTCCTAGCTCAGGTACAAACGCCCGAAGGAAGGCGCACGGTGCGGGTTGCGCCGCTCGGTTTCTCCCGATGCGGAGCGGGACAACACGGGTGCGCGCGGGGTGCGAAAAGACCAGCCAGCGCTCAGCACCCCGCGACCCGGCCGAGCTCCCGCACACATGGGCCCGCGGGGTGCCTGCGCGCCGGCTCTCCCGCCGGTGACACGCTGACCCCCGGCTGCAGCGCAGCCGCTTCGCGCTCGCTCCACTTCCAGCCCCCGAGGCGCTTGGGGCTGTCCGGCCGGCGCCGCGGTCCCCGAAGGAGCAGCTCGCTCGGCGCGGGCCTTGGCCGGGCGGATCGGGCTTCTCCTCGGCCGCTGCTGGGCCCGCGCCGGGGCGGGGAGCTGAGCTCGGCCGGGCCCCGCGTCGCTCGTGGCTCGGAGGCCCCGGGAGCAAGGGGCGGCGTTTTCCTGCGGCCCGTAGCCGCGACCCGCCGCTGCCGACGCCTGGGCCGGGCCGGGCCCGCAGCGGGCCCTGCGTGGGTCTCCCTGCGCCCCCGGGGCCCTTCCTTGCCGGGATCACCTCTTCCAGCTCCGAGCGCCGCCGGGGCGCTCCGACCCCCCAGCCGCGCGCAGGGGCCGCTCCCCGGGCGGGGGGCGAGGGTGCGTGTGCGGCGGAGGCGGCCACGCTCCAGCCATACGCATCACACTTCCCCGGCCCCTTGCACAGCAAACCGGGGCGAGGCGGGCGTGGCCGGCGCTCCGCTCTGCTCCGCTCCGCTACCCGCCGGCCCTGGACTGAGCGCCGCGGTGGCCACTGCAGTGGGAGCCCCCCAGGCGCCCGCTGCCTCCTGCCCCGCCCCGCCCCGGCAGTTCGCACCAAGCGCCTCTGTCCCCCCGCGCCCCGGGGCGGGCGCTGCGCTGTGGCCGCGCGGTTCCTGGGGACACGGGGGAGGGGTGAGCGGCTCGCGGGCCCGGCGCTGGAAATTAAACCATTTGTTGTCACCTCGGCCGGGGATTGCGCCGGAGGCGGGCGGCGGTTAGCTCGGGCGCCGCTGCAGAGCCGGGGCCGGGGAGAGCAGGGGACCGAGTTCCTTGGTGCGCGCCGGGCGCAGCTGGGATGTCCCGGGGCGGGGGTGTCACCTGCAGGGAGGGGAAGCAGAGCGGGGCTCTTCGCAGCCCCCGGCTGGGAAGCCACTGGCCCGTCTCTGGGAGGCAGCTGGGCTCCCTGCTTCAAGGGCTCCGCTTGGCGCAGGCCCTTTGGCGTGTAAACCCAAACAGGTGTAGCCACTCCGGAGGCGGCCAGCCAGCCCCGGCGGCGCGGTGACCTGCCTCCCCCCCATCCCTCTCCCTGGCCCCTTCCCCTTCCCCTTCGGCCGGAGCGGCCTGCTCCTGGGCCATACCGCGCTGGCGCCAGCCCCAGCCCCAGCCCCAGCCCCAGCCGCGCCGGAATTCTCGCAACGCCTCCCTTGCCCCGCTTCAGGACGGCTCCCTTCCAAGCCCCCTGTGGAAGTCTAGAGCTGGAGCAGGGCTCAAAGCCGGCACAGTTCAGAGCAGGCCTGGGAAGTAAGAGAGCCACCCAGCCCACCACTCTGGCGGGGTCCCACTGGGAAGGAGCCTGATGCTGAGTGACAGGTGGGGGGAGGTGAAATGTGACATTGTGGAGGAGGTTCTTCGTGCTGTGGCACTAACCCCACGAGTGATTTTTCCTTCCCAGCAATTGGGGAAACCTGGATAACAGTTTTTTTCTGTAATGGACCTCTGCTAGCTGCTGCCGCCCTGTTTTATTAAGTTAGGCAATTAGAAGCCTTGGTGGGGTGAGGGGGGGAACTGCTCTGGTAAATAAGGTGATGGATAATTAGTGTTTCCACAAAATTTATTCCAAAGTCTTTTTGGGGAATTTAGATGGTCGGGATTCTTCACTCCCCACTCATGTTAACTAAAATTGTTCAGGGCTTTTCTTTCACCCAGTTTGCCAGGGGAAAGCTGCAAAAAGGGGACAAATACAAACTGGCCTCTCTGAAGTCCCAGGAACTTTGCCAAGTAACTAAAACCTGGATTATTTGGTCCAGGATTTTTTTTTTTAATGTTGTTGAACTTGTCCATTAGCTGAAGAGTTTTAAGATGGCAAAGTATTTTTCTGGAGCTGAAAAGGGCACTGCAAATAAAGATTTCATAACAACAACATAGCTGATGCACAGAGATTAGTCTGATATTATGTGTAGTTTGTATTATGCAGACACCTCTACACTTATGCATACCCCAGCACGTTTGTTAGATGGGTATAATGGAAATATATGAAATGCACACCGAAAGTAACACATGATGTCCTTATCATGACATAGTCTCACTGGGGTAGCTGTGTTAGTTTGCAGCTTCAAAATAAACTAAGTAGTCCCGGATCACAGTAAAGGCTAACAAATGTATTTATTAGGTAATAAGTACTCCAGTCTGAAGAAGCAGGTCTTACTCATGAAAGCTCATTACCTAATAAATACATTTGTTAGTCTTTGAGGTGTTAAAGGACTGCTTGGTTTTTATCATGACATAGCTATACATATTAATGGTATCACCTGTGTGTGTATAAGACGGTAAAAAAAACAGAACACATGATGTAGCAAGTTCTATGCTTATATCTAGCTGTATAAGCAATGTTAATGGGTATGGCTAGAATTATAGAATTTGACAGAACCTCAAGAGTTCAAATGCACATCATGTATACCTGTTCTCTGCACACATCACGACCTATGTGTATCCTATCTGCAAATACATGACCATTTTTAAAAAAAAAAACTTTATCCACATTTAAGTTTTGTGTTTGAACCTGTAGTGTGAAACTCCAACTGACCCTTAAAAGGGAAAATGCGAGCATTTAATAGACCATAAAAAAATTAAAAGAATTGCAACTAGAGCTTTCTGTGACCAAATGTTCAATGGAATGGTTAGGACTCAGGGTGAACAAAACGTCACTTTCCCAGCTTTTATGTGTGCCCTCCCTCAGCAGACAGGAGAATAATAATAATAAATGGGGAAAAATAGTTCTGAGAACAGATAAGTTTCTAAAGCATTAAACTGGAGCACGCTAGCCATACCCGAAATGTGTGCAATCTCCACTCAGTCCTGGGCAAAAGGCAGTGCAGACGGTAGGCTTTCACAACACAGAGGCAGTGTAATTCATAGCTGTCACTCACTGTAATAATATCCCAGCTCTTTAGTCGGACGTAACCATGCCGTGGCTGGTGATAAAGGAATGCTCCAGCTTGCCTGCTGCATAGAGGTTACACCTGTCTGCATGGGTTGCACTGTTGGCTGCGTAAATAGGCTCAATTGTTAAGTGAAATACCTTAAGAATCTGACAAGGGAATCTTCTGTGTGAGAGGGAAATATCCCTCTATGACATGGCGCCATAATGTTTGTAAAGCACTCTGAGATCCTCAGAAGGAAAGACCCTATTGAGTAAAAAGCATTATTATTGTTATTATGACTATTATTATTATGGCTTACATATTTTATAAAAGCCATGTAATGCTTAATCTAGTGCTTTGAGTCTGAAGGCCTCAAGAAGTTTGCAAACATTAAGGAGTTTAAGCCTCAGCTGCCTGCCTACAACGTGGGGACTGTAATTATTAATTTCATTTTACAGGTGGGGAAACTGAGGCAGAGAAGGGCCAGGACTTGTCCAAGTTTTCTCACACAGTTGATGGCTGACCCAGAGAGGGAAAGGAAATCTCTCCAAGCCTAATTCTGTGCTTTAATCACAAGACTGTCCTGCTGCGTATTATTCAGCGTTCCTATTCCATTTTTTTCATTCGTGGTGAACTTCTGATAAATGAAACTCTTCTGCAGAAAAATGAAGTGACTTCAATGTAAGATTCCCCCCGGTATATAGAAATGACAATAATCTGCCATATCTAGAGAGGTGGAGAAACTGGTGAGCTGAAGGCCTTCACTTCTGCAAAATGAAGCTATTCCATCCTTCCATCCTTGGAATATGTAACTGCTTTCATAAAATATTTTTTGTGACCAGTAAATCGGAACCCAAATGTTTCCAACAGATATCTGTAGAGGTTAAAACCTTTACTGAACAATAGGCATTCTCCTTTGCATTTGCAAAATATGTATGTTAAATTGCATAACTCATTATTGGTGAGTAACCATTCCACTAGCCCAGTATTTTTTACCTACAGTGAAGTAGAATAAGAAGTATGTACTAACACAATTGATCTTAGACTCTGGGATATCAGTAACCCCTATGCATGCCTATTCCCATAAATACATCAGGGCTCCACATACTCATTAATGTGTGCTCATCTGGAAGAATTGCATGACCAGAGGGATCCTTCCTATCTTTACCTGTGATCTCATCACCTCTTTAAACTCTTGAATTGCCAGGCTGCTGTATCATGGGAGTTTTAGTGTTTGTATTATGGTTGTGCTGAGCAGATAGGGTCCTGTTGGGCTAGGCAGGTCTCAAACATACCACAGAAACAACTCCTGTTCTGGAAAAGCTTTTTGGCTGCTATTCATTCGCTGCGTGATATGGCCTTCATCACAAATAAAAAGGACACATGAATTTCTCCGTCCAAGTGAGCTTCCTTCATCTTGGATTTGAAGGACCCAAAAGAGGCTGATCATTTGCATTGTGATCAGAAAGAAATTTCCCACAATAAGGTGAATTATACAGGTTTAACATCCTTAGTAATTAGGTCTGAATTTGGGTCCTTTGCTTCATGTTGATTCATGGCTAATTCTGCAAGGAGTCTTCATGGAGTAAAGCAGGTCTCAATTTGAGCCAGGGGACTAAATGTCACTTTGTAGGTAAGTTTAGGTGGCACTTGACATGTTGACAGTACTCATTGAAGCATTCGCCATTGGGTGGGATACTGGTCTGGGGGGGAACTTCTGTTTGTTCATATAGTCTTCCCTTGCATGCTGTCCTAACAAGGTACCTCAGTATTTCCTCTGCAGATGAGTGGGCCATGTAGTCTCACTGTCCACTGAACCAATGATCTCTCTGAGCTGCCAATAAGGCCAAGAGGTAGTGATGACAATTCTCTTGCTGACCTTTTTATCAGTCAGAAGACAGACCGAGAGGGTCAAAGCACTTTCGATAATCACTCTTACCTGATGGTAATTTTTAGTATATCTTTGTCTGGAACTCTACGTTCCATAAGTAGCTGTGTTCCTGTAATCATTACAAGGAAGAAGCAGGAAGGAGGGCAAGTGAATCCCCAGAGAGAAGTGGGTGCACAGCTACTATGCAGGACCAAAATAAGTAGAGGGTGATATAGTTTCCTCTTGACTGATTTAAATATTTCAGGTGCTTCATTCTTAAGATGTTGTTATGGGGATTTTTTTTTTTTTGCCTGTCAAGTCTTTCATCCAGACCCCAAGACACAATGCCCTGGCACCAGATATTAGGGACAATTTAGCCATCATTACTAGATAACACAGCTAGCCCTTTTGAGATACCTATTTACTTAATAGTTAACATTCTGTAACCAAAAAAGTGTGGGGAGGTGGGGCAGGGACCAGTCAGACTCTAGTGAATGCTCTGCTTATTTTATATCCTTTTCTAACTATTTCTGTCCATGAAAATTGGCTTAATTATATCAATGGAATGTTTTTTTTCCAATTCTGTATGCAATTAGTCCATCTTGCTGGCTGCAATTTATTTTAATAAAAAAATAAACCAGTGGTGTGTTCAGTTCCTTGGCCCCTAGGGACAAATGCGATTGGTGTGTTTAATTTCATTAACTACAATGCGGCCTACTGGAAAAATGTATAAAATCAGCTTTATACAGCTTAAACACTGGCATTTGAAACAAATCATTATTGCATTAGCTGTCACACTGGTAATTCTAGAATCCAAGACAAAAATATTATAGCTGTTTTTATAACCCTTTGCAAGTATACTGTTAAAATAATTTGTAACCATTTTTAAAACATGGCCTGGTGCTTTTAGTTAGAATATTTTATCACCCCCAAAGAAGTCTGGCTATTCATTATCACACAGGCACGTTTTATGAATTGATTTCTATGTTTAGTAAAACCATGTTTCTCTTTCTGAAGATTCCAGAACTAAAGATGGAATTTTAGCACTCAACTATGATTCTTCCTCTGTGTGTGTTTTAAACCCAATGCATGTAGCTGCACCATTGCAGCTCTGTCTTTTGGGAGAGAGGGTATGAGGTCTGTTTCCCCAACAACATAAATCAGAAGGTCAGGCAAAGTAAGCTAATGTCCCAAATGCACCTTCCTGCTCAGGTAGCTGATTATGTGCTACACAGCATGCAGTGCTCATTAAATGTGATACTGAAGCATTTCCAGTTTTTGCTTATGGCATCTAGTTTAATTAAATATTTTTTCTTCTGATTCCATGAAAAAGTATTTTGGGGCACAATCTTCCTTCTCTTGACTGATACAGTGTTCTCTGGGGTTCAGTGGGACATCTTATGCACACAGGATCAGGATTTGAAACTTCATGTCTAGTTTGCTGAATTTTCCACACCTAATTTATCCAGACTCGTCATTTTTCAGCTACAGTTATTTTAGCCACCATGCCATCCTCCAACTTATTTGTTAATACACAGGCATATTTTTTTAACCTCAGCTCAAATTTCTACTGTGCCATTGTCCTGTGCTGATGAATACCACTCAGCTATAACACTGTGTTTTAATATGAATTAGGCATGTGCATATCACTTAAATTGAACAGATAAACATCTTATGTTTAAAAGAAAAGTGGGTCTGATCCATTAGTCTTGTGTATTAGCATTGATGGAGCTGATTAAACTGGCTGAGAATCTGGGCCTTGCGACTATCTATAAAATATAGAAATATTGGAGTATGGAGGGTTTCAGAGAATTTTCTGTTAGCATCTGGAAATCAATATATCAATAGAAAAATGTCCTTTTTTATTTATGGAATGATAAATCTTATGATCTCAGCAGAAGGTTCATGGATGCCTAGTCTCTGGAATTGCCAGAGCTTCCTTTTAAAGGCAAGAAACAAAGTCCAGGTGTACCGAATAAGGAATGTCTTTGACACAATTCAGCTGTTCTCTTGGGTGCCCCATTCTCTCCCCTCCTGCTCCCCCAATGTAGCTATAGATGTTCTTTTCCTCATAATTTAAACTGTGTTCACTTCTAATAGACACAAATATGTGGTGTGACATAATCTCTAGGCTTTCATTGTGCTACCACCACTGCGAGAGCTACTTGCCAAAACTTGTGGCTTTGCTGTTTGTTCTCACTTGAGAGAACGCAGAAGGTGGGGCAAAATGTCCCATTTCGGACACAGAAGAGCCTTAGTCAGATTGCATTGAATTACAGGGTCCTTGGATTCCTCCAGGGTTCTACTTATTGTCATTTTTGTGCTGAGTTTACTAGCCTTGGTATTTTGGTGGCAGTGGTACTCAGGTATTGGATTGTTATTCTTAAAGGAAAAGATTTGTTTTGTTTCCTGCTAAAATAACAAAGTTGCAAAAAGAAGCTAAAAAAAGGACTCATGTTGAGGGCCCAGGTCAGCAGCTGAACCCTAAAACCGGGTTGTTTTGCATTCCAGAGGGAGCTAGTGTTATGGGTGATTTTGCTGAAGGTAAGGCTGAACGGGTACCCTCTACAAAGGTGAACGAGCTCCTGAACTGCTATGATTTGTGGGGCACTATGGAGAGTGCAAGGGACTGAAATTGCATAGGGGGAAGAGGGACTTGGCACAGCTCCTTTGATCCTGCTGCTGTGGTGAGGTTCTCTGATGGCAGGCTGGGAAAACTGAGACCGGAGAAACAGCATTACATGATCAGGTGTGGTGCGAGTGGAGAGAAGATGCTTTCTCCAGAATGCTGTGGCAATCCCCTTATGCAAAGTTTATTCATTCTGGCTTCATCACACAAACCACAGCTGTCCTCTAACTTCATGGATAGACTATTGGAGTTTCTGCTTCGCTTCTCTTTTACCCTTCCCCAGTTATTTTCCTGAGATCCTACCTTTTTGTCTGAGAAAAGTGCAGAAACTTGGATGAAGAGTTGTTGAGGCCGTGTGGAAAACTTATCCGACTACGTGAAACTGGGATTGGTGGGTGTGGTGTATGCATTTTAAAAAGAGTCCTTAAAATCCCCAAAGAGCGCAGTCAGTGGGTAGGGCATGTGGGATTCTGGGCTTTGGGCCTCTCCAAACCTCTGTTTCTCCAGCTGTACAAGGAGGTGACGGGCCTTTCCTGTCTCCACCATGCTGACATCCCTGGATGAAAAGTGCAATGCAAGCTTATTATTATTAACGATTTATGAGCCTGATACAGCTTCTATTGAAGTCATTTGTTGCCTTTCTACCAACTTCATTAGGACCAGAACTTGTATTCTATTGCACCGATTTGAGCTTACACATTTTCTTCTTTCTAAAATGTCTTCTAAAAATGTTTTGCTTTCATGCATTTTGCGCCTTGTTTTGTATTTTAAACCTTTCACTATAATTTGCTATTGTTTGTGCTCCCCGAGGAGAGGGCCTGCAGGGATCACTCATGTAAATTAAAATATGTTTTAAGAAATTGCTGTAGTTAAGGCTCACAAATGGTTTGTCATAAAACAGCGTTACAAAAAATATTTTTCTGTGCATAAGAAAAGCACTGGTTTCATTTTATAGTTTATAACAGTCATGAAATAAAGAACATGCACAGCCAGCAAATATTCGTATATATACATACACACACACACACACATACACACATGCACATACATATTTATTTTAGAATTATCAAATAGAAATAAAATCAATTTTAAATCCCTATGTGGCATAACAACTATATTTGAACAGCCATTAATGCCTCATGGAAAACTTTGGAAAGCCTTCTACTCAGAAACAATTCTGCTCATATATCCCATATACAGTGAATGAAAACCAGATCTTTGTTTCTTTGTGGGGACTTAGACTCTGGATGAGTTTTTTCGTTGCAGAATAGTTAAAATGAATTTGAGTCAGATTTATGCCTGTAGAATTCAGAGCAGAATCTGGTCGACAGTCTGTGTGACATGATAGTTTACTTTATGAATGAGATGAGATGATTTTGACAAACAGCTTCCTTAGGACTAGCAGCTGAACATGAGGTGCTGCCATGACCTCTTCTGTCCTTAATAACTAAACTCAGGGAGTGCTGCTACTTTCTCAAGAATTTCAAAATATGATATTTAAGATGAATTGTCACAAACCAGAATATTTCATATGTCCATTTTAGCTCTTTAAGATTAATTTTAGTGCTTTCATTCATTTCCTTTACTGTAAAAAAAAGAGCAAAAATTCCTCTGAAATGAAACGCAATCATTCTCTTATATAATATCGGAAAATTTAATTCTGGATTCTGTCCCCCCACTAATGCATGTATCAATGTCTATGCAGATGTAAGGATATATTGGGTACCCTTCAACCTACAAAAGGTGTGGGGGAAGGGATTATTTCCACTTCAAGGCATATATTTATCTTTTTCCCTGGTAAAGTCAGTTAATACTGAAATTTTTATAGCTCTTTAGCTCCTAATGCTGAGAGAGAACTCTCTGTATTTGAAATGTGTTGAGTGGTTCAGTATAATTCTTCTAAAAAAATCCCCATCTCATGTTCAGAAACTTTCTCATGATCTGTTTTCATAAACATCTTTGCAGTCACATGAGTCAGCATCCAATATGATGCATAAATACTGATTCATATAATAGCTTATTCTATTCTAGTTGTGCAGGAAACATGTTTTTAAAATACTTATACAACCATATTTACCCAATGGTCTTTAACTACCTCTTTAGAGGGATTGGAGGGTATCGGGCCCTTGCAACTCTTGTTTTGGAAATAATCAAAAGCCATTCCAGCAACTTATTTCATATTTCTTTCAAGTGGCTTGTCTGTGGAGTCCGTCACTGTTGTGTTTGGGTGCTTCAGAATCTTAGTGAATTTTACTTCTCAATGCTTCTGTGCTGTAAGGAAATATCATTATACCCAGTTTACATCTGGAGAAACTGATGCAGATGGATGGATAATTTAGCCAACATCAGCAAGAGTTAGGCACAGATGGGAATGACACATGCATCCCTTTGAGAGCCTAACCCTCTGCCTCAGCTTCTCCTTAGAAGCCATTGCTCTGTTTGGAGTGAGAGCATTTATGTTAATAAAAATATCTAAAATGCAGTTAAGGTGAATTAGGTTTAAACCTTCTATTTAACGCCCTGAAACACAAATTCAGCAAAAGGAGCTCAACTTCACAACTCCTTGTAGATAATCCTTTCCCCTTCTCCCTTGTAATTCAGACCTTACCCTGTTGCTGATCCATGTGGAATGCCTTGAAACTGGTAACTCAGTGCTGGTTTGAACTGGGACATTCCTGGGCTGTGCTGAGTTCACATCACCTACAGAGGATTACCTGATACAGTGGACCTTCTCCACAGCCTGAGTTTCATCTATAATCAGCACTGCAGTTTGTACATCCTGTTGAACAGGCGTCTTTCCATTGACTTCCCTGGATTTTGGAGCAGGGCCTGAAGGGACTGGCCAGTTTAGGAATTCATTTCTATTTCATTTACGTCTGAGTCCACTGTGAGCAGGTTCTTCTCTATATAATGCTAATTGAACCCTACCTAGTATGGGTCTGGTATGTAATACATCTGTTTTCATGGAAGAAAATGCTGTCTTTGTCTCCTCTGCTGAAGTCCTTTGTACTATGACCTAGTGTTTAAAATATTCATAAATAAACATGATTTTATCTGTAATTTATTAATGTGTATTAATGTGTCCAAATCGCCTCAAAACAAACCCAATGGAGTAATATGTTTTGTCACAATTTCAGATTCCCAGCACAGACAAAGTGAACCAACCCGGCTTGTTTTGAACAACACATTTCACAAACTGGAGACAAATAAAGAGCTTTCAGATTCTCCAGTTTTCTGAATTATATTTAACTCTTTGGGTTTCCCAGATAGTTTCAGTTGACTGAGATGCGTGAGAGTGTTTTGCCATGTGAATGATCCCTTTTCTTTCATTCAGTCCTGTTAGTGAAATTTAAATCTGTGCAAGTTTAAGTGAGAGGAATCCAGGAACAGCCACACACCCGTGTGTGGCTGCACGTGTGTGTATACACGTGTACGTATATATTGTGTGTGTGTGTGCACATGTGCGTGTATGTACAAAAGATTAAACAAGGAAAAAGAAAGTGGAGTCCTTTAGACCAGCCTTGTGCCTTAGTGCTCACATTAAAAAAAATAGGCTCTCTTGAAAAATTACAGAATTATCCTTGCAGTGTCGGGTTCCAAGATAATGATGTGTCTGTGTGTGAAAATATTAAATTGCAATAACATGCAGAGTGAGTGCCTTTCTGAATGGGGTATTCAGTTCACAGCTTGGACTATGCATAAAGCTAGTGAGTGACAGAATACAAATGGTGTCATAAAACATCAGGGGAATTTGCAGCCAGTCTCCATCTTTTTGATCTATATTCTATCTATCCGACTTGCTTGCTCGATTCATCTTTTGTTAATGAAACAGTTAAACATATTTAATTATTTATCACTGTTTAATGTCAAGAGATATCAAAAACAAGTACATCTTGCCCCACTTCACATAATGGGAAGACTTCAAAATTGAGTCTATTAAAATCTGGTCTATTTCCTGTCCAAAGATGATTTTTTAAAAATGTCTCTTTTGTTTTAACATTGTAATTGTTTGGTGCAAGTGCTTCCTTGATAACTTCCCTGGTAGTGTAACTTATTTGCAAAGATGTTGCTCACTTCTTCCGTGGCTGACTTTTCCCACAGAGAGAAAGTATGAATAATGCGGGAAAAATAGGTGCCCAGTTCAGTCAGAATAGTTACACATAGTCAGCCAGATCTCTGCTGGTGTAAATTGGCCCAACTCTGAGATGAGCCAGCTGAAGGTCTGGCTGAGTTACACACATTACAAAAAATGCTTGAAAATATTTCTTGCAGCAAAGGCCTGTTGTAACCCCTCCATCTGAAAATCACTCTAGCTGAGAGCTATCCACCTCTGTTTAGTGACCGTCTGAAAGCCCTATGCACTCTGAATGTTTTTATGGCTGCAGAGCATGGAGAGTCTTTTTATATGTAAAAGTTCTAAAGATGGCCCCTTTAACCTGCCTCAGTTCTGCAATGTTAGGTATAGATAGAGCAGCTGAACTGAGAATCTCTTGTTCTGAGATGGAAATTCCAGAATGGTAAATCCCAGAGTCTAAGTTCTGATTCTTCCCCCTCCCTGGCCAGGTGTTAATCTTCACCCTTGGAAGGTTAGGTTGAACTGCTAAAAGCCACTGTTTGTTATTGAATCTCATCTGCTAATTATTAGTTAGGCGAGGTGTTCAGGATCCATCTCTGCCCTGCCGCCTGGGTCTTCTCTATTGGCAGCTTTGATAAGGGATCATTCTTTCCTCTGTGCCTGAGCTCTCCCTTTACCGAGGGTTTTAAATTGCTTTCCAATCCTGACAGACTACCCTCGTTCAAAGAGAAACGGGGAGGAGGTTGACGGTTATAGTTAGTCTTAGGAGTCCATTACCAAAGGACAGATTTCGGTTAGGATCTCCTGGGAGATGCCCTTCCTTGGCCCACCAAACAGAGTATTGCATTGTGAGGGAAAGAGGCTGGAGGATAAAGGAACCCAGCCCCACTTCCCTCTGACAAAGAATCTTCAAGACTTTTACTCAGCAGAAAATGGAATAATATTTCTGGGTTTCCTATAAACCTCATTTTCTGTGGGGTACTTTAGGTATTTTTGCCTTTGCAAAATGTGTGTGTGAGTGTGCAGGGAGGCCTTAATTATGAAATAGGATGTATCTAAAGACATCTCAATGCCAGTACAACCACAAATGAACTGTGGATTGTTCATCATATAGGTCTTTTATTTATTACTTGTATTATGGTATTGCTGAGAGGCACAAGCAAGATAAAGGCCCTGTTATGTTGGGTGGCATCCAAATACACAGTAAGCGACCTTCCCCTTTGGGAATATAATTTTGTTGCATATAGTGGTCACCTTTAAAGTGTGCCGGCTTTGCCCTGTAGAGATCGATAAGGTTCTCTCAGTAGTTGGAGCATTCCAAGTAGTCCCTTTGAAAAGTACAGGAAAGATGTGGAGTACTGCAAATACTACCATACACATATCTGTGCAAAATTGGCACCTATTTAAACGGTGCTCCTGTATGTTCTAGGTAGGCTGTTTCTCAATATGCTGTGCAGATTGGTAGCTATGTATACCCTAGAAAAATCTCAAGCAAGGGACGTTTTCTGCTTGTGCATAGGAGAGAGCTCGTTCATTTTTGTTCTTCAGGCAGAGAGATCTTAAGAGTTAAATAGATTTCAAGAAGATTTAGAAACTGTCAGAGAAACGTATTTTCCTAGTCTAAAAGGAAAGTGCAAGAAAAAAGTCACAATACACGATGAGCACAGTCAGTGCTTGTTAGCAGAGGTATAAAATGAGAGCTGGCATGTTGGCATTTATGTAGCACAGTACACCATGCTAATGTTTCATTTCACACTGTTTGAAAGATGTTGGTACAATAATGCATTATTTTATCATCTCTGCTTTCTAGGCCAAATTTCACAGTCCTTATTTAATCAAAATTTCTGTTGGCAACCTTCTTCCATTCTTTCGATGTTCATATTCTACTGCTCTTGGCAGTTGGGAAAAAGTTAAGTTCAGTGCAACAATGTTTCACTTTTAAACAGTGTGAGAATTGATCTTTGGAATGGCAAGGCACTCATTTGCAACCAAAGTCAGTTTGCAAGCAAAAGTCAGACCTGAGAGACTCAAATGTGCATCTTGTTAATGGTCACTGCAGCCTTAAACCTAAATTAAGACCTATCTAAAATCAGACATGATTTTGAAATCCTTTTGCTAGGTCACTCAGATCAAAGTGTATCCATTTTCCTGGCCTGCATGAATGATACTTTCATTTCAAGTCCTTTTATTAATGTAATAATTTCAGTTGTCAGAACAAAGTTTACAGGCTGAAACACACGTTAAAGATAAACTATGATCTCAAAGTTAATGCTGTCATTGTGCACTCCGAACAGAAGAAACTTTTTCACTTGCATGTGTGTGTGTGTGTGTGGCGGAGGGAGGTAGAGGGGGAAATCTGGAGTGTGTGTGCGCGCACGCATGCGTCCATTTCAGGTTTCTGTCAAGCCATAAATTTCAGCTTAGTGGGCCACACTGCCTTTCATTTTTGCCCTTTGGAACTCAGAACTGGTAACTGAGACTATAAAAATCTCAGGGGACTGTGTGGCTCCTCAAAGATAAAAAATTTCTAAGTCTTTTGTCACCAGACCAGTGTCAGCTCTGTGAAATCCTCAGAGGTAAAACCAGCAGCACAATTGAGCTACTAGGTGGGGGGAATGAAATCTCTACTAATCCCATTGTCCCTTGGAGAAACAGATTTCTTTTGCTACCATGCAGCATCTGCTGGTGGCATCTGGAAAAAACTGTGCTTGGTCTAGGCTCTCACATAGGGATCATTAGCACCTCTGGCTAAAACTAGAGATAAAAATGGACCTATCAGAAAATGTAAGCCTCTGAACAGTCTTCTTCCCTAAGGACAGTTGTGTGAATAACAGTTGGGTCTACAGATATATCAAAATCTCTTGTCTTTTATACCCATCTTTTTCTATTTGAAACTATGGACAAAATTTTCAGAATTTTCCAAATCCTATTTTCAAAGGTAACATAAGTACCTTAATTATTTTTAAAAATGGGACTTAAACACCTAAATTACTCTAGATGCTTTTGACAATTCTGCATTGATCTTAAAACAAAACAAAACAAAACCCCCTAAAACTAAACTAGAAATTTCAAAGCCCTGACCTATTTCACAACACATCAGCCAGTTTGGGCACAGAATACCAGCTTTGCATCCCACAGACTGTGCCACTTCCCAAAGGCTAAATGGAAGGGAAAGTTGTTCTGTACCTTACCTTTGTGCAGGAGAAAGATATCTCACCATTGCTTTTGTTCTTGAGAGAGATTCTCTTCTACCCTACACTGGCTAATATCTATTCTATTCTGTTCCATTCTATTCTATATCAAAACGGAAATGGAATCAGGCCCAGCCAAGAGTTTGCAGGACGCTGACAGCGGGGCCAGTCAATGGGCACAGACCAAAGCGGCACTCTGACAGCGGGGCCAATCAGTGGGCGGACACCAAGGTGGCATGCTGACAGTGAGGCATGGCACTTGGGAGAATGATACCCCAGGCAACCATCTTGATCCCCTTGCCTTAAGGCTAGGCCTGTCTGGAATGACTAGGAATGGGGGCAGAATAGGTCAATGGCGTGTAGTTTTGAAACTCGTGAACTTCTTGAGTTTGCAAAATTAGGCGTGATCTCCCACAAACCTAGTTTCTGGTGGAGTATAAGTGACAATGACTGAAGTGGTCATAACCACAGAGAAGCAGAAATCCACTGATGCTTCAAAGAGCAGAGAGTATTCCTGAAGTGACTGGTAGAAAGCCAGGAGCTGTAAAATGGGACTGGGGCTTGACTTGCCATCCTCACTTTTCTATTGTGGTAGAAAAGGTAATTTTGAATAAATATCCCCACACACCAGATCCAGCATTTCCAGCTGGCACTCTTGGGAAATGCAAAAATGATCAAAAAGTCAATGTTCTCCTTTGTCGCATCCAAAAAAGTTCCCATTCTATACATGAAGGTTGAAATGTGCTTGAATAATCCACACCACTTTGCTACACCTAACGACAGTTTACAAGAGTATTCCTCCTTAATTCAGTCTTTTCATTGGTCTCCTGTAAGTAACCAAAGTCATCTGCAGTCCTCCAAAAACATAGAGCACATGCCAAAATGGGGCTTGCATTTAAATAGGGCAATCGGTGTGAAGTTATTTATAGTTCCATAAACATGTTGGTCTTAGAAAAGTCACAAAAGCCCATAATGACGTATGAATATATATTGATTGATTATTGATTAGTATTTAGCCCATGCTTAAAGTGCAAGTGTAATCCACACACCTCCTGAGTGTGGCGCTCTGCCCCAGCTAGTGGCACTGACACCCCTTAGAGATTAATGAGTCTTCTCTACAGGCTTTGGCAAGGGTCCTGCAGCAGATGCTCATGCCTTTAGCTTCAGAGGCTCCGGGTTTGATCCTGTCAAGCTGATGACTGGAGTTTGTTCATGGTACACAAGCAACTGTGTTCCAATAAATCTTCAGATTCCTCTGGGGTTCCAGGGAAATTATTGGAATGCCAGCACCCACCCAGATTCTACTGAGGAAGCTAAAATCTGGCTGCATTTCAGAAAGTGATAGGGGGAAACAGAGTCCAATGCCATTGAATTACACTGACAAAAACCAAATCAAGATGCTCATTTTGTTTATCTGCTGCTTCTCTGACAGAACAGATGATCACAGTTCTGTTTGCTTGAATAAAAGTTTGCTCAAAACAGGATCCTTTCTGAAAACCAGTTAATGGGTCTATAAGTACCAGGGCCATATTTATCTGTGGGGGAACTCCGCCAAAGAGAGCAGCTCCACCAGGAATGACTATGGCACTTGAGTACTGTAATTTAAAAATCTCAGTTCAGCCCTGTTCTAGTGAGAAAATTTCTATTTTGAAGGCCACATTGAAGGAATACTGAGTATATAATCATAACTGTTCATAGCAGAAGTTTCCAATGTTGGTGAATCTGGAACGTAAACTTCTTGAGATAACACGCCCCATGAGAGGACAAGAATACTTAAGACGAGGGCTGTCAGAACACTGCTGTGGCTATGTCTACGCTAGGCAAAGTAAATCAACCGTGGATATGCAATTTTAGTGACTGCAATTGCATGACTAGGATTGACATATCTGCGCTCTACTTATCTGGCTGTCCTTACTGAAGAAGATTGACAGGAGAGTTTCTCCCCTCGACCTCCCTTACTCTGAATGTCCCGCAAGGAGTACAAGGGTCAACTGAGACCCCCTGAGAGGTTGATTTCATGCATTCCTACCAGATACTTGAAATCAAACCCTGGAAGATTGACCCTGAACAGGTTGATCTTTCAGGTTAGCGTAGACCTAGCCTAAAATGGTTCCTGCTGTGGATGAAATGGCCAGTACCTCATGAATTTGGCTGTAAGGGAAATCTGAAATAGGTCCTGATGCCAGCTTTAAAAGGCATGGGCCTTTCAGGAGAAGGGGAATGAATTGTGGGATTTATCTGATAGTGAGATGATAAATTTACTGTCATATTGAATCCCAGATCCCTAATCTGCCAGAATCTTGCAGATTTCTCTCTCCAACCTCCCCCACCCCTTCACACTCTATACTAGGAACAAACACAACTGTCACCAAAGTCTTAGATATGTAGAACACTTCATTCAAAACTGCTTTTCAAATATTAAATATAGCAGTCATGGTACCCACCACTAAAACATAGTCACCTCTGACAGGAAAGGTGGGAGATATTTAACTTTGTACATAAACTCACCATAATTTTGGAACTGAAAGGAAGAAGAATACTGTAAAAACCTGAAACCATAGGGGAGAGTGTTAATGGGAAGCTATCCCTTGGCATTTACAAATATATCCTTGCTTAAATTGTTCCCCCTTGAGCATTTGTCTGCTAAACCCAGGGCTGTGATCTTAGTCCTTTAGGGGGCCATTTAGAGATCTGGGGCAAATAGGTTAAAAAAATCTGTCAGGGATGGTGCTTGGTCCTGCTGAGAGGGCAGGGGACTGGACTTGATGACCTCTTGAGGTCCCTTCCAGTTCTATGAGATATCATATGATAAGGTGATATATTAGTCAGGTGTTTATTGTGTGTGCAGTGCCTCCTGTTGGTCTGCAGGCCAAGTTCACATAAAGTGAAGAACTACTGTCTGGAGGGGAGATTTAAAAAATACCTTCCCACTTTTGAACTTAGACGTAAAACACAAACACTTGTGACCATTGTTTGATCACCTCTGGCTTTTTAGCCTCCAAGAAAATTTTCATTCTTGCGTATTTCTACCTCATGTGAAAGAAAGCATGACTGTGTTGCCAACTCTTGTAGTCAGATTTGATGTTTTTCTTAGAGCCCCACCCCTGGAGCTATCTGATTTACATGATGATTTCAGAGTTGTTTTTGTAGGGATGTTTCTGGACCTCATGGTCACAGAGAAAATGTTGAAACATGAACTGACTGCACTCTAACGGCTCGGAAGGAAGAAGGCAAATAAAAAGCCCAATTTTTTTAATCTCACGATTTGTAAGCCAACCTCATGATTTTTAAACTCTTGGGACTGGCGGTATAGCGAGACCACCTGCTTTGAGGTTTGCAGTTTGACATTTGTCTAAGCTTTGTAGGCCAAAATTGGTGGGACAGTTTGGAGAAGTACTCAGCCTTTGGGCACTTACCTGAAGCACATGCCAAAGACTTTGACGTTTGCCCATATGCACGTGGTGCAAGTTTCCCATTTGATTAAACACATTTATTCTCAGCTTAATTTGTCTGTGTTGGCTGTTTTGATGAAATATGCACTTAATTAGGTAAAAAAATACAGAAACATATTTATTCACAAGATTTATGCGAAAAATGAGAATCCCACTGCAATTTCCAGTAGTGAAGCAATTAAGTAATGGAATTCTGCAGTATAAACATGGTATAATTCAACTATAAAAATGATGTCTAAGTAATGTTAATGAGCTGACTTGAAGCCACAGAAGCAAGAAAACTTCACCATTACAGCTGAAAAATCCAGTTTAGAATGAACTATAGCTGAAATAAGGCTCTTTTAGAAGTGACCTGTACTTCCAAGCATAGCTCTGAATTTCCTTTCTGTGTGTACAATATTTCATATCTGATGATCTGGTAAATTTGGGAATAGCTAAGGCCACAGGGATAGTTTTTGTTATGTTTCTGGCATAACAGAGCCCTGATTCTTGACTGAGGCCTATCGGTGCTACTGTAATAAAAATAATTCTTCTTCTCTGGTCTGATAAATAATGCTCTGTTGGAAAGTGATTAAAAATAAGAGTTCTTGGGAGAATACATTCTGAATGTTTTTAGGAATTATCCACTAGAGTATGCAGCAAAAATCTTTTTAATTATTATGCTCATTTAATAAACCCTTGCTTTGAAAATCAATAATGGGGATTTTTATTTTTTCCAGAAATGACTAGTCTCGCCTTTGGACTAATAGCTTGCCAAATATATTCTGTTTGTCTTGCAGTTGCTCACTGACTATTTTCATATGCCAACAATGTGCTGAAATGCAATACAATCTGAAAACAGCAAAGCGTCTCTAAATATGGAGTTACATGAAAGATAATCTCTAACTACCTTTCTTTTTGTTTTTGTAAAGGACTAACTTGAAAGTGGGCATGTGTGTCTGGGTTTTAAACCTTGAATGTTGGATATATTTTGAAATTTTGGCAAACCTATGGGCACGTTTTATAACTGGGTTATTTAAAATGAACCCTTTTTTGTGTAAACTGTTCTCTCCAAAACCAGGAGTTTGTAACAGAAATGCTTATAAATTCTTAACTTGAATAAAGACAACAGGGCTGCTATAGTAAAAGTTGCATTTATAATTACCTGAATACGGCTTTATTTTTGCTGGTTTTGGACCAGATTAATGGGAAAAGCAAAACCGTTTTTTAATGTTGTCACTCCCGGTCTGTTTCTTTAAAATCGTCTTACTGGTTATTGACTAAGCAGTTTGCTCTGAAATGAAGTGCATCTCTGTTTACAGCATAGAAGCAAATTCTGCCAGTTCTGGTTGTGCGAAGACTAGACTAACATTTTTTTACAGTTGCATTTTAGCCAAATCCCTGGTGATTTCCATGCACTCTGGCCTTCATGCTACAGTCTCTTTTTTCTTTTCTCATTCCACTTCATTATGTTGTTTCTATCACCTTCAAAACCTAGTAAATCACACACTGAAGATTTATTATGTATAGATTTTTCACATTGTAACATTTTTCATATATTCTTCACAGTGTTATTCAGACGTTCTAAGTTGTGGTTAGTTCAATCGCTAGTGCCACTGGATCGAGGAACTTTTCTTGTGGATAATGTCTCTTTGCCAAATAGTATTTGTACTTGCTTTTGAGGCGGAGGAAAGGAATGCTCCATAAATCTTGCATAGGATTAAATTTGGGGACACCAAGCCAGTTCAGATAGAAAACAAAATAAATCCTCTTCTAGTGAGCCCCTACTCTGAACCTTAACCCCACATTCAAAGGAATGGTGAACCAAACCTTTCTTCTGCGACTCAGATATTGTTTCTGTTGCACGTTCTGTGCTTTGCTGATACAGTTAAATATTATCCTATCAGCCGTAAACTGTGGGAATTTAGGGTTAATGTGCTTATACCATTGATTCAAGCAACAAAGAAAAGGAAGGGAGGATAGAGTGGGCAAAGCTACTTTATAGCACACTTCCAGGTCAAATACCAGTGAATTTCCAGTGGTTCAATCTGGACACGTATTTAAAAATTTATCTAAAACTTCCCTACTCAATACCTTCCCTCTCCTTGCTTGCAAATCAGTCTGAAAAGTCTCCTGAAAACCAGACATGAGATGCTGCTGAGTTCTAAGTCGGTCAGAGTTACTGAAGGATTGTCTGCTCCATTGCATGCTGGGCTTTCTGCTTCTGACTCCAGGAAGAGCTGGGGTCTGTGGAAATGTACTGACATAGGTAATTGAGCTCTTTGGAACATCAGCAAAGGCTCTGGTTGATTTGAGTTCTGGGTGAAACTTCTTGAATATGACAATTTTTAAAGAAATGCAAAGTATATTCTTAATATGTGTTGCTTATTGTATATTAAAAATGTCTAGATGTCATCCTGGGCAGGATACTTTTTAAAATTGCTTTCCGTTTTGTAGATGCAATTAGCCATGTGTGGAAATACTACCATTGAGACATCAGCCTGAATATGCTTTCAGAAGAAATACATGCATAAATACTAACATTTGCATGCACAATTAAGTGCACAAAAACATGAGGCCCCATATAAAAACCCCTGGTATCCTGCAATCAGATGTATTACTAAATCAAAGGCTGTCTGCATGGGTACTTAAGTCAATTGAGAAGCCTCTCATTGCAGGATCGGGGCCTTAAGGATGCATTAACAGTGATGAAAAGGACTGTGTGCCATTGGTGTTAACACATATGCCATGGGAAATGCAGCACACCACAGTAAAGGTGTGTTTGTACTGAGTAGTGTCTTTGTCTTTTATACATAAAAATACTAATTAAAATATAATGTAAAAACTAAAGTATGCTAGTTATATTTTAGTATGGTGGTAAGGTAAATAAAAATGAAACAAAAGGCATATATACTGGGTCATTAAAACTGCATTGTTAAATCAGTCTGTGCCACAAAATTTCCTAATTAAAAACTGAACAGAAATACATCTGGACTGGGACAAAAAAGCAGACTATTACTACCTTACCCAGAGTTCTGCATTTGGTCTATGGTTCATTTGTGCTGCTGGTAACCACTGTGCAGAGAAACACCAGCACAGCTCCTGCAACCGTACCTTGCAAAATTTCCTTTTTTACAGCATCTCCAGTGGTCCAGTATAACCCCTAGAAGTTTTGCCCTAAGGCTTGGAGATCTGAACTCCATATGCCATTTGGTGGTTTGGATATAAGAACCCTTTTAATAAGTCAAAACCAGAAACAGCCTGGAATATTAACTTAGCTGTACCATACTGCTTACAGCATGTAATGAGCACAGTAGACAAGCTGTCAGAGTTAGCAATTAAGACTGATTCTTTACATTTTAAGTGTGGAATGCTGCAAATTAAGTTGAAACTGTTCTAATCAAGGGACATTAATGATGGCAAAGCTACATTGGAGCATTTTTTTCTCTTAATTTTCTACATGACAATTTGTGTCCCTCCAACTTTCTTCTGGAACCTACAACATTCCCAGTTTTGGGTCCCCCTTGTTTCTTTAAAAAGCCAAAGAGGGCCTACCTTTGTGTGCAATCAAAAAAGGAAGTCAGTGCTTCCACCAGAAGGTGTCACTGGAGAGCAAGAGAGGTGCTCCATTTCTCTAGAGCTGAGCGTGCTGTGTCCATAAGACACCCTGTGTGTCTGGCGTTGTCGCTTGGCACTAAAGCCTGGATTCTGTGGTAGCTGCAGACGCTGCCTGGCCTTGCCTCAGTGCTCGTTGATACCTGAAAATTAGCCAAGTGGCCAAAAATCATCTCTCTGTCTTTCGTAAGACTGAGGGAACCTCAGGGCAAAAAGTCCTTTTCCAATTTTCCAGCTTGAGCGATTCAACCAAACCTCAGGGGTCACTTGGTGCTTGTTATAAATATGGGTGTTATGAAGATGTCCAGTGGAATCAGTTCCATTGCACGGTCATGGACTTTGGTTCCTTTTGTCAAGAGACTCCAACTGAGGTTTACCAGTTTGCTCCACATCCAAGGCACCAGAATGGGGGCTTAGGATCATAGAATACTAGAACTGAATGGAACCTCAAGACCACACTGTTGTGCCAGGTTAAATGCCAAGAATTATCTTTATGTCCTAAGGGCACCCAAACTGGACACTGATTTGTAGGAGGGTCTCCTTTCTAGGCCCTCAAGGGCACCAGCCAAAGCCCATTGAATCCAATGGGAGCAGTATTTAATTTGTAATGAAAGAGGTGCCAGGGATCAAGCAATTTTGTTTATTTTCATAACTGGTGCAGCACATCTTGAGGCACCAAGGTTATGAACTGCCAAGCCTGGAGGTGCCTGGGCTGAGCCCTGGCACAATATAAGCACTTACTGGGAGTCTTCCCATTGTCTATGCTAAGCTTTGGATAAGACCTTGAGGCTTGGTCTGCATTAAACCTTACAGTCAAAGGCAGATACGCAATTCTAGCTACGGCAACTGCGTAGCTAGAATCGATGTATCTGCAGCCAACTCTAAGTTCTGTCCTCACTGAGAGAGGCCGATGGGAGCATTTCTTCACCAGACATGCTAAATCGAACTCTGGAAGATCAACACTGAATGGGCTGACCTCCCGATAAGTATAGATATGCCCATTGTTCCTAGGACAGTGACACATCCCCAGCTCTTGCTATGTTAACCTGCTTATTAATAAAGCCTCGATGACGAAGAATTTACATTAGAGACCTGGGGCATACTTAAGGTCAAAACAGGTCACTTCTGTGCCACTATTTTACTTTAATAGTATTTGTTTAAATCACATCTAGAAACCTCTCCTGGCCTTCCCTGCACTAGATGCAGCCACCCTGATAAAAAAGGTCTTTCTTTTGTGCCACTATCCCTCTGAAGAAAAAGCTGAACATCTGATTTAGGTTTGCTGAAATAACAACATATGTTTATCTTGTATTGTATGGCACATGGCACTACAACTCATAAACCCCCTCCTGGAGTGTAGAGCCAAGTCTCTGCTCCCTCATTTGGACACTTGCAGGCTTTGTGCTATTTTTTAAAATGTTTTTCCTTCTCTGCATCTTAAGCTGCTACCAAAGTATTTATAAGTATCACGTTATAAAGTGTGAAACAAGGAATTGCAGAGGAGATTTTTCAAAACTTCCTTCTGTGAAGCAGTGGACAGTTTATTCAGATACTTACCTGAAACCTCAAATCGTTGAAATCATTATTCAAGCATTCCAGTTTCCCAGGAAGACTTAACCATTCTGGGTCTGGGATTGTGCATAGTGTTTTAGAGACAGCAGTCAAGAGAATTCCCAGACTTTGCTAAGAGAAGATTTTGAGAGCCAGAAGAACTATGGAGGGAAAAGCCTGTTTTCCCAGGGTTTGTAAAGAGTATCTACTGCACCTCATTTTTATTTTACTGGGACAATAGTGAATTTCCATAGCTGGGGCAATTATGTACAGATGTGTGTGCTAACACACTCCACCCACCGCCCAGACAGCCCATTTCCCCACCCTTCTCCCCAGCTACAAAATGCTCTGTTACCAAACAGAAATGGCAGTTTCATTCAGGACCTCATTTCCAAATGCATGAGCAAGTGTCGGAATTTGCACGTGCAAACCAGTGAAATGCATGACAGCCATTTCATGTGACTCTGCTTGGTGGCTTGTGTAGATTTCTGAGGTAATAGGACTGGCCCCTGGGAGAAGAGCTTATGCACAGGAAAGAAAGGCTGAGGGTAGTTTAGGTGATGGGTAATACGATAAGTGGTTGGACACGAGGGCACAGAAGTGCCCTCCCCATTTGTCACCCTAACTATTCACCCCAGGGGGAAGGAGAAAGGAGATGATCTCATATATTGCTGCAGAGAATGTCTGAGCTGGCCAGCAGATTGTCACCGAGGGGCGGGAATGCTCCTCTAATGTTGCAGACTGGGCTGAAGATGAGAACTTGGGACTGTAGTTTTGGAGGTGGAGGTGGGGGGGGATCAGAGCTCATTTGGACCTGTTCACATATCTCTAGCTGAGGTGAAGACCCTGTAAGTTCAAATGAACAAGTGCAAGCTTAGTCTGCAATGTGACCGCTGCCCATACACTGAGACTGGACTGTTTTCACTGGAGATCTATTTGTGTAGCAAGTACCAAAGCAGACTCCTTACTGCTCCTCAAATACTGATGAGAAGCCAAATTGTCTTAAATATACAGAGGGAATTGCTTTTCTGCCATTGCCTATTTATTTCCTAGCTCAGACAGTCCATACACATTGTAGCATCTTTTTGACATAGCATATGAAGGTGCAGTTCATTTTACGACTGGGTAAACGCTGTCCTTTTTGTTTCCTTGGCTGTCTCCTTTATTTATCGTTTCCTAAATAATTTGATATTTCCCCCCGCCCCCTCAAAATTCATATGATAACAATAAGCAGATACCAAACAACAGGGAAACATGAGGCTTGAACAGTCTGATAATGTACATTTGGTTTGTATTTCTCATGTTAAGATGTGTTTTAATTGGTTCACTATCAACATCCTGTAGCTTTTGGTCAGTCAGAAGGAAAACATGTTTCATTTTAAAGCCGGTTCATTTCTTTCCCCTTCCAGCGGAGCCAAAAGGACAGGCTCTTACTGTAGTATCTCCAAATTCAATTGCCTTAAAACATTCAGAAAGAGGATTAAAATACATCTTGCTTCACTATTCTTGGCGAACGATTAAGAACTGAGTTTGATTTTAGAGACGGTAAATTTTTTTTAAAAAGTTGTTTCTCTGAAGCATAACTACATGAGATTCAGAAACTTGCACAAAGCCATACAGTTACAAGGCTGGAAATAAATAGCACTGTACTGCAAACTGCCCCTGGTCCCCATCAGTTTCCCCTTGGACAAGAGCACAGCATATACCCATCATGAGGAACCTGACTAGGACCGGTGAAAGAGGCCTTTGACTGAACAAGCCATAGAGGTTTAACCATCACATTCAAAGAAGTGGTCCTCCCTGCACAAGGCTGAGCAGACCGGAGTTGATGTGCTGCAACCTGTTCTGTGGATTAACTGAGGCTGCCTGGCTGACAATGAGAGACACAAAATTCTTTGTCCATAAATGTCTGTCGAAGCTATTATGAAATGTGGGCCTGATGCTCAGAATTTGAATCTGAGCTGCCCAATATGGATGAGCATTTGGCTCAAACCTGTGTCAAATTCAAGTCATTGACCCAATATCTTATGCCACTCCTTGGCAGACGGGGAGACAGAACACAGGAGTTTTCATTTCCAATCCCCAGCTTTCATTTCTGGGAATAGGATATTTTGGAAAAAACTCAAACAATAATTACCTGCTAATTGTGTGCCCTGATTTTTCTATCCATGAGCTCCCTGCTGGGGTGTCACTATTTGCATGACTTTCCTAGTTTTTTATGCCTATGGAATAGGTAGCTTTTGTATTAGTTTTTTTGTAAATGTTTTTTCTTTAAATGATCGCTATTGCAATAATGTCGATAGCCTTTCAGCTTTGTCTGAAAGAGTTTAGTTATTTTAGCTTCAATCTTATCAGCGATCTGCATGTAGCTATCAATATGTCAATCCCTGATCTCATCACATGCCCCAACTCCCCCCAAAAATGTCTAGAATAAATCTAATAACGAAGGGGCCCAAAGGGCTTGTTTAAATGCAAACTTTTGGAATCAACTTTCAGTGCAACAGAAGATCTGCAGCCAACATAGTTTGCAGTGCAAAATATGGGTGAGCAACCAAATGGGTAGGGCACTGGATTTGAAGGGTCTGTTCTTCAATCAAGTTTAAATGCAACCTTCTACAAAACACCATTCAGCAAATTTCTGACCCACTGCCATCTCCTACTGGCCAAGAGGTCAAAAACTGAGACACAACTGAATGCTGACAAAGGAATAAGAGAAAAAAATCCTTTCCTGGGAAAAAGGCATCTTGAACCAGCCACTCCCAGGGTGATAATGAGTGTTTCTGTTGCTGTGGTAAAGCTGCCTTATGCGGTTAGTCCATTTGAAGAAGTTTATTAACAGAAGTGGTGAGGTGGTGGAATTACCTGGAAGTTTACCTTGGTTAGCATCACAGAAGCCAGGAGGAGGTTTGCACTGGCTGACAGAGCTGAAGCAGATGTATTCATAGCACAGGATATAAAGCGGGGAGAGGGGGACAAGTAATTTTAAATAGAGAACAACTCTGTCCTCCAAAGTATGCATTTAAGCAGGAGGCCTATGGGGCAGAGGAAATTTATTTTGAGGAAATATTTATTTTGAAGGCTTTGACTACAGCTTTGTCATTTACCATTTGTCATGCATATTTCTAGGGAGAATTTTCATTTTCAGAAAGAGATTTTTTCAAAACTTTCCATCTTCCCTTGTACTCAGTTCTCTTCTGTTTGCCCTTTTCCTGTTTTCTGTTGAAAAGAAGGGAAATGAAATGGCCATTTTTTTAACAAAACTGAAAAACAACCAAAGGGAAATCTGGAAAATGCAACATTTTTTCTTTGTGAAAAATTCAGATTTTGAAAGGCCATTTTTTCAACAAAATTTTGTATTAACAATGATTTTGATGAGATCTCAGCCTTCAGCCCTACAAGGATCTAAGCAGGCAAGGGTACCTATGCTTCTCAGAGATTATGATAGTGTCCAGGCCCTTGTGGCCATAAGTACTCATGGGGGAAACAAGTGAATTCTTTCTCTATTGTTCAATGTGTACACATAAAACGAGGTTTAGATCAAAGATGGAGGGAGAACCCCATCCCACTGGAGTCTGTGGAATTTCACCCTAAAATGAATTTACTCCCTGGGTTTCTCACAGATGATATAAAGAGGCTGCCATGCCGGAAAACAGATTCAGTGTTTGTTTAATTTAAGATACTAGAAATCTGCCAAGTTTGCACTTTATATATAAAAATTAGAATGAAGTTACAATGCTCTTTGTGTTTTGCAAAGCAGCATTTTCTCTTCAACTTGTCAGGAATACTAGCTTGACCAAGGAAGCTCCAGCTCTGAATGTTTTTTCTCTGCTTGCATTGAATCTGTTTTTGGACTCTTCATAGATGTTTGGAAAACTCTTACCTTGTTTGTTACTCCCCCCTCTATCTTTGTAATTAGAGATTCTTTTACTCAGGAGGCTGGCCACAATATACCTTGAGTTTGTGAGAATTAATACTGATTCTGAAAGAGGTTGTGTTATTTTTCTCCCTTACATTGGTTTCTTCTTCTCAGATTCTTACAGTGTAGGTCCCATTCTAGAAGTGTTCCACACAAACACATCCGGCAAGAAAACAAAAATAACCTAAAACTTCACACTGGCCTGTCCCCTTCCCTGCAAAATCATAGCATCCTACAACCTACATTCTCCGCTATGAAATCACAATCTTTATTAAATAGAGACAAGAGCAGGCTTGGCAGAGAGCAACGTTGAAGGCAGAGCAAATTTATAAAGAGAAATGTCCATGAGGGATGTAGCTGTTCTTCAGTTAGATTAATTGAAGATGGAGGGAAATAAGGTAAAAGAAGAGTGCCAGTGAGTGCAGTTCAGCTAGAGGTATATTGGTAGTAGATAGTCCGTCATGTCCAACAATAATGTCTTGAGCTTGCACAGGCTCATTGGTTGTGGACTCGCACGTGGCTGAGGACTCCAAGCTTTGAACGGCCTGGGCGTTCACAGTGGGGGCAAGGGAATTGTCCTGGCTTGTTGGTGCAGCTGCTGCTGTTGCTTTTTTCTTCTCATGAGGATCAATGAGCCGTATGTGTCGCTGCTCTTCAAAGTTGTCATACACGTGTCGTACAAGAGCACGCCAGCCTGTTCGGTCTTTTGCATGCTGCTCTAGCTGATCTAGTTTTACACCAGCATGAACAATGTTGGCCTTCACACAGTCTTTATATCTCTTGTGAGGCCTCCTTTGATTCCTTTTGCGCTGGGAGAGTTCACCGTAGAGGAGTTGCTTAGGGATTCTTGACTCCTCCATTCGTATGATGTGCCCTGTCCAGCGAAGCTGGGCTTTCAGAATCATGGCTTCGATGCTTGTGGTTCCTGCTTTGTCCAGGACTTCCAGGTTTGTAACTCTGTCCTGCCATCAAATGTGCAGTATTGACCTCAGGCTGCATGTGTGGGGAAGAGCTCCAGCAGTTTTATATGTTTTCTGTACAAGGTCCGGGTTTCACAGACATAAAGGAGACTGGTCAGGACTACAGCCTTGTGCACTTTCAGTTTAGTGGACTGTCAGATATTGTGCTGATTCAACACTCGCACTCTCAGACATCCTAGTGCCCAGCTGGCCTGGCAGATTCTGGCATTGATTTCTTTGTCAAGGGAGCCATCATTGGCTATCACACTGCCAAGGTACTTGAACTCCTCTACTGTTTTTAACTCTGTTCCTTCAATAAAGATTGAAGCGGAGAGAGCAGCGACATAGAACAAGGATGATACAGAGTGGAGAACATGGTAGGAGGCAGAAGGAAAGCGCACAGCTGGAATTAAGGGGTCCAAAAAGGAAAAGCTTCCTAGAAACCTGGGAAGAGGTGCAAGGTTTTCAATGTTGCATTTTACAATGGACTTTTACCCTTTTCTTTTTTTTGCCTACATTGGCCTAAGATTTTAATTGAAAAAAATCTTTTAAAAATTGGGCTGAGTAACCTCCGCTACAATCCGACTATGGCAAAACAGGCATGCCCCACAGTCCTGTTACTGTGAGCATATTAAGCATGTGGGCACCAGTGAGATCCACAGCCACACTTCTTCTCCAGGAACACAATTGGAAGAGCAGACTAGGGGTGAATTTTTCCTCTGCCATCTCCGCCCTGTGAATTCCTACTGCATAGCCTGCACTTGTTCCGCACACAGAACACCCATTGACAGCCAAGCACAGAGGCAGTACAGAATATTCAATAGAGATCCTCGCCACAGATAGCCGATCCTCAGTGTGGAATGGGGAGAAGAATTTTGCCCTCAATGTACACCAGATGCCCCGAGCACAGTCAGTTCATGAGACGAGCCAAGCAATCACCACAAGATTACAATAGGGCCCTTAGTCTTGAAGGCTGAGGTGTTGATGAAGCAGTCTTTGAACTCTTTGAGGTTTCTTCAGTTTCTTCTTTTTTTTTTTTCTTGTGGGATTTTCTTTCTTCTGAAGAACAAAAAAGTAACTTCCCAATGCAGCTCCATTCTCTGCGAGACAAGGACTCTTTTGAACTATTTTACATACAGTACCAGTTCAAAAAGAATCTTCTTACAGTTTCCTAAGGAACCTCAGCAGGATGAGGTTTTGGTTTGGAGGTAGCAAACATCCATTTCAGGAGGAAAGCCATGATTACAGCTGGCTGACTAATACAAAAACGGGATTCATGGATAAAAGTGGTGAGTTTGGTTTGCTGCTGCTGTTTGTCAGGTCCTATTCCTTGCTGGGACGTATTCAGATAGCCAGCAGACAGATGACTGTGAGCACTGAAGGGTTCGCCACTGACTAGTTATCCAAGCACTCCTCTTGCAATCAGTGCTTGCTGTTAATTGTTGCTGCTCTTTGTCATGCAATAATGCACTCAGGTATCCAATAGAAATCAAGGCCCGTACTGCTAAGTGCTGTATTTACACATAGGGCATGTCTACGCTAGACCTTAAAGTCAATCATAGAGATGGAATTCCACCTATAGCAATTACATAGCTGGAATTGATGTATCTATGATTAACTTACCTGGCTGTCCTCACTGAGGGAGGTCAATAGGAAGAACTCTCCCATTGACTTCCCTTATCCTCGGGAAATTGAGTATAGCAGTCAACAGTTAACCCCTGATAGTTTTATTTTGTGCCCATGAGGCAGGCAAAATCAAACCGTGGAAGATCAACCTTGACCGGGTCAATGTTGCGGCTACTGTAGATGTGCCCATGGTAAGACGTGTTCCCAGATGGAACCTTACTATAGAAATAGCAGAGCTGCTCAAAAACTGTCACCCCCTTTTCATAGACAGTTGGGAAAAGTTTTGCTTATCAACCACAAAACAACAAAATGAAATCCAAATGATGTGGTTTTTTGCCATTTTTTTTTCATAACTCAGTAAATTAGTTTTTAGATACAAATTTTTGTTCTTCCCATACTGGGACGCAACCTCCAAGAATGTCCAGTTTGGGGAGGGTTGTCAAAACTCCCCAGAAAATTTGAACTAGTGTATGTGTGTGTGTGTGTATTTAGTTAAAAAGCTTTTTTTCACTGAAAAATATGTTTTGATAAAACATTTTAACTAAGTCTATTGAAGAGACAAACTGGCACAAGGACAGACAAAGAAAATATTATTGTCTCCATTCTATGTAACTGAAGCCCAGACCTGCACAGATGGGTCGGCACCTAAGGGCAGTTGGAGGTATGTACCTAAATCTCTTTAGAGAATCTCAGCCTCAGTTACCTGATCAAGGTCAGACAGAGAACGTATGGCACACATAGGATTTGAATCCAGTTTCTTAAGTTCCTGTCTAGTGCCTTTGTTACATAGCCATCCTGGTCTTTGTAGGAAGACCAAGAGACTTGCTGAGCCCCTGGGCAAAGTGAAGGGGGGTGGCTCTGCACTCCTGGAAGGGGCGGAGACTCAGGATGGAAGGGGTGGGGCTGGGGACAGTCAGCTCTCAGAGTCATTTGGAATGTGCTGCATGGTGCTTTGATGGCAATTTAAAGGGTTTGGGGCATGGGCCGTGTCAGTCAGAAGCCCTAGGGCCTTTTGAATCGCTGGGCCCCAGGGCAGTTGTCTCCTTTGCTTCACTTCCCTTCTTGTCAGTGGGGCTGATTCTTGGTCCTCTTAGTTTCCTGTTTTGAAAAGAGTGTCATCCAATCCAAGAGTGGAACTGGTGCTTTATGGCTCAGCTGACTAGTCAGGGGGTGAGCAGTTCCTTTAGACAATCTATGATAAGCTGTAGATGAAAACTTGTTGTGCGTGAAATACTCTTCAAATGAGTCTGAGTAACTGAAACATTTGTGAAATTAGGGTCTTTTTGCAACCAAAAAAAAAAGTTGCAGTTGCAGCAGACAGGATGACTGGCGGGGGGAGAGGTGCCCCCTTGGGAAGGTGCACTTGGAGGGGCAGGGAGGGGAATGGGGCCACTTCATTCAGGAATTAACATTTTGGTAGGGACATGGGACAGTGCACCTCCCGAGTGCTACCAGGAGTCACTACAGCAGCAGATAATTTTCACCAGCTGTAGCAAAAACCAGTGCATCAGGCATAGCTCCCTTAGGGTGTCCTCATACTCAAGCCCCAGTGACACTGTGATGGATACACAAAATCAGTCAGCCAGGGAGGGTTGGATGGGGCTTATGTGAATAATAAAATCTTTATGTGACTCTGCAACCATCAAGTTCTACTGTAGTTACCCATGTAACTGTGTGATCTTCAGGCCCACTGATAGGGGAGCAATTGTCCCAGGGCCCAGGGCTCCTGGAGTGGCACTGGTGGTGGTGGCGGCCAGAGCTGCAGGCCCTTTATATAATCCCTGGAGCGGTGGGCAGCACATTCTGGATGGTGATAAGGACTGGGGGTGGGGAACATGGTGCACTCTGGCTGGTGCTAAAGGCTGGTTGCCCTCAGCCCCACCCCTCCCATCAGAGACTCCACCCCTTCCAGGAGCATGGAGGCTGGGCCTTCTGCTATATTGCCCAGGGGACTGGCGAGTATGTAAGCTTCCCTGGTGATCTTATCATTCTTCCCCCTTCCTATGTACTGCTCATTTTAGTTGGAATGTAGCCTCTTCATGACAAGGACCATGTTATTTGTTTGATGCCCACTCCAGTGGGATCCCAAGTTCAGGCACTATCTCAAGACAGTTGATCAGTTAAAGAAAGAGGGAGATGTAGGTGAATAATAATAAGGAAATGCAAATATAGCTTTGTGTTTTACAAATAAACCTATTATTCCTATTATTTTTGCCTAGTGAGATACACTGGCCATGGCATGTACATTGTGCCCCTTTTCCTTAGTGATGCCCGTTAACAGCAGGTTAATGAAGCCAGTGTTTGATTATCAAGGGCCCATCATTAGGAGAAAGGATCAACCAGCAGTACAGGATGATCTTTAGCACTTCATAGAATCCAAAGGTTGAAGGAGACCTCAGGAGGTCATTGAGTCCAGCCTCCTGCTCAAAACAGGACCAACCCTAACTAAATCATCCTGCCCAACTTTGTCAAGCCAGGCTTCAAAAACCTCTAGGGATGGAGATTCCACCACCTCTCTAGATAACCCATTCCAGTGCTTTACCACCCTCCTAGTGAAATATTTGTTCCTAATATCCAATGTAGACCTTTGCCACCACACATTGAGACCATTGCTCTTTTGTCATCTGTCACCACTGAGAACAACCTTTCTCCATCTTCTTTGTAGTCCCCCTGCAGGTAGTTGAAAGCTGCTATCAAATCCCCCTACCCCTTCTCTTTGATAGACTAAATAAACCCAAATCCTTCAGCTTCTCCTCATAAATCATATGCTCCAGTCCCCTAATAATTTTTGTTGCCCTCTCCTGGACTTTCTCCGGGGTGTCCACATCCTTTCTGTAATGGGGGGTGGGGTGTGGGGGGGCAGAAGTGGACACAATACTCAAGATGCGATCCTACCAGTGCCAAATAAAGGGGAGTAATAACTTCTCTAGAGCCGTGTCTACACGTGCACGCTACTTCGAAGTAGCGGCACTAACTTCGAAATAGCGCCCGTCACGGCTACACGTGTTGGGCGCTATTTTGATGTTAACATCGACGTTAGGCAGCGAGACGTCGAAGCCGCTAACCCCATGAGGGGATGGGAATAGCGCCCTACTTCGAAGTTGAACATCGAAGTAGGGCACGTGTAGACGATCCGCGTCCCGCAACATCGAAATAGCGGGGTCCACCATGGTGGCCATCAGCTGAGGGGTTGAGAGACGCTCTCTCCAGCCCCTGTGGGGCTCTATGGTCATCGTGTGCAGCAGCCCTTAGCCCAGGGCTTCTGGCTGCTGCTGCTGCAGCTGGGGATCCATGCTGCATGCACAGGGTCTGCAACCAGTTGTTGGCTCTGCGGATCTTGTGTTGTTTAGTGCAACTGTGTCTGGGAGGGGCCCTTTAAGGGAGCGGCTTGCTGTTGAGTCCTCCCTGTGACCCTGTCTGCAGCTGTGCCTGGCACCCTTATTTCGATGTGTCCTACTTAGGCGTGTAGACGTTCCCTCGCAGCGCCTATTTCGATGTGCTGCTGTGCAACGTTGATGTTGAACGTTGACGTTGCCAGCCCTGGAGGACGTGTAGACGTTATTCATTGAAATAGACTATTTCAATGTCGCTACATCGAAATAAGCTACTTCGATGTAGGCTTCACGTGTAGACGTAGCTCAGATCTGCTGGCAATGCTCCTACTAATGCACCCCAATATGCGGTTAGCCTTCATGGCTACAAGATCACGTGGTTGGCTCATATACAGCCTCTCATCCACTGCCATCCCCTAGTACTTTTCTCCAGAACTGCTGCTTTGCCATCAGACCTCAGCCTGTAACAATGCTTGGGGTTCCTACGTCCTAAGTGCAGGACTCTGCACTTGTGCTTGTTGAACCTCATCAGACTTCTGTTGGCCCAATCCTCCAATTTGTCTAGGTCTCCCTGGACCCTCTACCTACTCTCCAGCATATCAACCTCTCCCCTGAGTTTAGTGTCATCCACAAATTTGCTGAGGTTTCAATCCATCCCCTCCTCCAGGTCATTATAAAGATATTGAAAAAAAAACAGCTCCAGAACTGAGCCTGGGGGTACTCTGCTTGACTTTGGTTCCAATCAGACATTCAGAAAGTTTCAGGCTGACTTGCAAACTTCCACAGCTTGCAAGCTGGTCTGAAATCAGTGCGTGCATTTATACCACCCTGGCTGGGCAGCTGAGGACTTCAACTCCAGTGACCGCAGTCCATTGCAAATTGTGCACCGTTAGGAAAGCTGTACTTTGCAGTGCCTAGAAATCATGCTTAGAGGGTTGCTAGGTGGTTAGCAAAATCTTTGTTTGATAAAAAGTTGCTTAAATGAGGCTAATGATGGGATCTCTGGCTTGCTAATGCAAATGACAAAGAGTTCAAAGCCCAGTATTTTATGTAAGCAAAATCCAGATAAGTGCCAAATCTGTTTGATGAAGTGTCTTTGTCAGAACAATTAAATGAAGATTAAAAAGGCCAGACCTTTTCTCAACATATTTGACTTGCTCTTTCTTTTCCCTCTTCAAGGTGTCTTCGTGTTACATTTATTTGCTTCATGAATTCTTTATTACGCTAATTGGTCCTGATGTACAAACTCATTAGAAAATGAGCTGGAAATGTAAGATCTGACAAATTTCGGAGACTTCTGACATGGCTGGACTCAAGGGCCATTTTGCAAAGAGAATGGGAAAAGGAGAAAGGAAAGAAGCTAATGAGGAAATGTCAGATAATATAGAAGTCAATCCATTTTGGGATCAAGTCTTATAAACTTCAGAGAAAAAAATTGTAACATTGCCAGGTTAAACACTTAAAGAATTCTTCTGAGCCACAATCTACATCTGAAAAAGTTTTATTCTTGGTGTTTTTTTAATGTTTCTTCTTTGGGTTTATCCCCCAAGTCAGCCAATCTATGTAAGAAAAAAATTTTTCCTTGCCACTGAAATGACTTCTTTGGCCTTAGACACGACCTCTTAGTGATATGAAGTTGCTATTAATTATTTATTTAGCTCCTACAGCCTCAGCCAGGATCCCTGCCCAGTTGTACAAACACATAGGGACGGACATTTACTGCCAGGAAGAACTTCAATCTAAACAGAAAAAAAGGTGGGAAGTGAAACAAGAAGCTACAGAGGAGAGAAGTGACTTGAAGAAGGTAACTTAGCAGGTCAATAGCAAAGACAATAATAGCACGTAGCTCTCTTGAGCTTTTTTTTTTTTTTGTTGAGTTCCCTGTTTGCTAGATCACACTGCTGCCTTATATGTTCTGTTCAGTGTTGTAAAGGCCACACATGTTTCTTTTCCTACGCAGTATTAAGAATGAGGGACAATTAGCAAGATGAGAATAATCAGTCCTGAAAAAAATGTGAAAATTGTGTCTGATTTGACTGCAAATCAGTTCAGGTCCCTTTGCAATTTTCTATGCATGGATATTGGAAAAATGACCTCTGATATTTATCTATAGAGCACCTCCTTATATATATATATATAAAAGAGCCATGTGATTTTTGTGTATACTGGATATGTTGCATATAATGGGGCTTATAGAATTAGAGACAGGGCTGGATTGAGAAATGGGGTGCAGGGGCAGCAGTCCATGGTCTCAGGCTAAGGGACACACTGCAAAAATATCTCTGGGCTGCCATAATTTGTGGGGCCCCATCAGCCCAGGGCTCTGGGTTGCAGCCACTGTGTCCAACCCTTCCTAGTGGGGTAGGTAGCGGGGGCATGGAGCTCTGAGCACTGACAATCTTCACCTCCACCCCAGCCTCCTGCCCTGAGCCTTCTCCTGCACTTCAAGCCCTTTGTCATCAGCCTGCAGCCCCTTTCTGCACCCCAAATTCCTCATCCCCAGCTCCACCTCCATCCTCCTGCCTCAGCCTGTAGCTCCCACACCTGGAATCTGAATCCCTCATTTTGGCTCCACCCCAGAGACTAGGGGGGCCCATACGATTACATAGCCCCGGGCCCCCAGAAACGCTAATCTGGCCCTGACACCAGATGCATCAAAACGTAAAAATGGGACCACGTTGAAGAGATTTATCAAAACACCCTGAAGCCTTTGTCAGCTAAGTGGTGAGAGAGGGCTTACTACTCAGAAGCAGGAGCAGTTGCTATATTACTTCTCCTTGCAATCCAGACTAATGCAGCAGAACAGAAGGGGAATTGTTAGATTTAGCCACCAACTCCTCCTCCTTTTCTCCTTATCAGTTGGAACATGGAAATTTCTGTAGGTTTACCCAGTCAGTCCTCAAAATATCAAATAACGCACAGTGGAGAGGGGCACTTGCTTGCCTGTTAGGGCTTTGGCTACACACCTGTGAAACTCATCATTCCTGCGGTTTCCAAAGGAAACAAGCAGCCTGTCTAAGGAATTGCACTGAGCCTTGGGAGACCTCGAGAAGCTAATCCCAGCTTTGCCACAGCCTCCCTTGAGACCTTGGGAAAGTCACTTAATTTCTCTGTCCCTCAGTCAATAGTTCCTTTCTCCCATCCTTTGGGAAGAAGCATGGCCCTGCCTTTGGGCAATAGCCTGGAACTTGGGAGGCCTCAGTTCCATGTTCTGCTCTAGGCTCTTAATTTTCTGTTCCACCACAGACTACCTAAACAATTCTGGGCAAGTCACTTTGTCTGTCTGAGATTGTTTCCCATCTACAAAACAGGCCTAATAGAACTGCCCTCCTCCAAGTTGTTGCAAAAATAAAGCTAGTGACATGCTGAGATGGAATGGCAATAGGCCATGCAAGCACTTTGGTTAGAAATGACTGGTTGGCAGATAACTCTTTTATTCTATTTAGATGTAAGTTACAGGGCACAGACTGGTCTTAGCACATATAAGTACAGCACCTAGCATATTACAGCACCAGCTATGGTTGTGTCTTCTAAATGGCTACTTAATACAAGCAGAAACAGAAAGAGGTGGGTCCCTTTTGCTTTTAGAAGGATTTTTCTGATGTAATCATTTAATAATTGAACTACATACTATTAAAAAAAAAAAGCATCAAGTGACCTTGAAAGCCGGCAACAGATACAAAGTAGTCTTAGTTTTGCCCCATTTGTGACGGTGTTAGCAGTTCTGAGTTTCAGGGCATGTAGAAGAGCACAAGTGGAATTCAGAGCCCATGGAAGAATTCTCTCTCTCTCTGCTTTTGACTTTTTTTGCATTCTTCAGCTAATCAGAGTAGAGGCAGCTGAATGAGAGATCATCCAATATTAAGGAGGAAGGGTCTGATAGTGGGGAACATCAAAGACAGGAAAATAAAGGGGTCAGGTGTATACTTGTGCATGTGTTACTGGAAGTGGATTCTGAAGCTTGACAATTTAGGATCTAGTTGACTGTAGACAAATGGTATCTTAAGGTACACGAGAGAAAGAGGCAGGCAAATATATGCATACGTTCTCTTCTTGAAAACTTGCAGCCACTTCCATAAACAATTGTGCTTGGTTCACTATGCGTGGAGCCCAAAAGAGTAATAATTATCTAACGCAGTCAGTTTTTTTGGCTGTACCTGCATGAATGCACCAGCTCAATTTTCTCAGTGCACTTCAGGATCCTGTTAACGTTCGAGTGTATTTGTGAACAAGAATCTCCGAATGGCTGAGGAATATAGATCACAAGGCACCAGGCTAACCTCTTGCCTTGTTGGCAGACCAAGAGTAGATGAGTCCACATACCTTAAATGGACTGAGAAGGTTATTAAGGCACATGCCATTGACTAGCATATGAGACCAAGAATCAGACTCTAACTTTATTCTTCCATATTACTCTTCAAGATGCATTCTCAGTGTTACTAGCTGAGGGCAGTGATTTGCTCACTGAGTATTTAAGGCTTTCTTGACCCTGCTGGGAAAGAGTTAAGTCAATTTTGCTAACTCACTGGGGCAAGTAGCTTATTATTTTAAGCAGAAAGAGGAACGGCGAGAGTGGTGCTCTAGTGAGGGAGGAATCTAGTATGTTGGCTGAGCAGCCTTATGGGAGGAACTCTACCTAGGAGCAGCCAAGGATGGAGATAAACGTTGTTGTATGGCTACTTTGTGTGATAAAAATATTAAACTCTAGAAAGTGGGTAAATTTGGACTCTAGTTTACTGATTATCTGAAAGCAGCTGCTCACATGATCTCTTCGGGTGTCTTTCCTTGGATTGCTTTCCCCCCTTGCATTCAACAGGTTGTCCTACAGGCAGCAGATCAACACAGACAAGGACACACGTCCTCCAGGCAGCTGATTGACACACACAAGGCAGATAAGAGTTGTTTACTAAGGAGAAACTTTGCTAAGATGCTTTTCCTGATTGGTTGTTATTACAGAGCTGTGAGACAATTCTGATAGCTGACCGATAAACCAATAGGCTCTGACTTTGTACTACCAAGGGTCAGGTTTGCCCTGTTCCAGAAGCACACCTAGTTTGCACATTCCTTTTAAAAGCCGAATATGTGCACACAAACATAATTTTTGGAGCCTGATTTTCAGAGGTGTCCTGCCTCCACCCCCGCCATCCCAGCTCCAACTGGAGTGAACAGGAGCTGTGATTTCTTTACACCTCATTTAAACTAGGCCCTCATATGTGACTTGATAAATGAAAGGAAACTGAACTCAGCTAACAAGATAAGTTTGCTGGCAAATTGCTAGCAGCAATGACAACAAAAGGCATTCACGGACCCGTCAGAAGGGATTGAAGATCTGGGTTCCATCCTGTGTGGGAATCCCTGGTCACCAGGGGCCATATTGTCATAGCTCACATCCAGTGAACTGAGGGGCAGTTGTCATCTTCATTCATCCTTTTGACTGTATTTTAAGCACCTTCCGCCTGGGATTTATGGCCACAACTGCTCTGATGAAAACCAACTGAAAGCCTGCAGCTAAATGTCGTACAGTTGTTTGGGGTAGGGGGAGGGGAAGGGGGTCAGGCATAGAATTTTGAGGTGACCACCTCAGACTTGTCCATGTTGAGCTGTGGTGTGCCACCATGCTGAAATGATGAAGGGGTATGTTTCATTAGAAAGGTTTGGGTCCCCCCCTTATCAGATTAGACTGTGAAGATTTGCAGAAGGGAAGGGGTATGTTCTGCTTTGCAAACCTGTAATCTATTTGCAAAGGTGTCGAAGAATTAGTACTTCCTTCTTAACACTTTTACCTCTTTCCTTCCTCTTTCTGTCTCTGTAGTTTTTTTGCCTTTCTTGCAAACAATGCCACATCACTGCTTTCATCTCTTGGAAACCCAAGGTAATTTGAGTACTGCAACTTGCTAACTTCAGGAGCATTTTCGTTGTCCATGGAATCTGGATCTAGCTGCAGAGGAGAAATCTAGATTTCCCTGCAGCCTCAGATAAATATTGAAAATAAAAATAAAAATAAAAATAAAAAGATGTTCATGTTCACAGTTGAGTCAAGAAACTGAGGAACATTTGGACCACTCTGGCTGTTAACAAGAGTCTGGTGAGTAGCTGAAGACTGTTTCCATTTTGTTTGATTGAATAAGTGGATTTATATAGTCCAGAAATTTAGATGGATGCTTTCCCAGATAGGTCTGTTTAAAATCATCCTAAACTGTTTTCTGGACATTTTAAGCCAGACTTATAACTGTGGCATTACCAATCAGTCTTTATTTGCCTCTTCTACATGTCTTGTGGCTTCCTTTCAGCGCTAGTTCATCGATCCCTAACTGAGCTATCCATCTTTGCGCATTTCTCTATTGGTACCTTTTGACAGACTGCTGGTGTCTGACTCTCCCAATCCTCCTCTCTTGGCAAGGGAAGACATCTTATTGCAGCTGTCGATGTTAAATGATTCTCAACCTTGCTTTCTGCTCTAGTGTTGCTTCATTTTCCTTCTTTGTCTCACATGGGATCCCAACCTTTTGTGTTCCTAGTGATAATGAGGTTTTTTTCCCTCTCTGTGGCTTTAGCTGCTGTTCAAGATTCTCAATTTTATTTCCAGAATGGAAACCAGCCTGGGACACCTGGAATCCTTCCATTGTCACTGTTTATAAATGGTCTTTTGTTGTACTGTAGGTAGCATCAGGTTCTTCAGTTCACTATCCTTATAAACATTGTTGCTTTTTTCATGCTTTAGAATGAAGCCAGGCCGCATAAAAGAGGAGGGGATTTGCAAAACAAATATATTTAATTTTAACTTTTTTCACCAAAATACTGTATTTTGAGAAAATGCCATTGACATTTTCAAAATTCAAAATCCAAGGCCAGGTTTCTTTTAGCAGGCCTCTTGTTGGGAGCTGTATGGGTTGCAGAATTTACTGTGCCAAGAATGGCTAGGGCTATTCGTTGAATATTGTGTATTTAACTAAGAGGCCACTGCCATCCTTTGCTGTCCATCACTGAATGTCCTCTTCAGATCAAACACCTTTTGGGTTGGACTTACTCTCCTGCTGACCCCCTGGCTTGCTTGCTCCTCACCCAACAAGCTTCTCCGAGTTAGATGGCACACTAGAAGCTCAAAGGCAGGTTAGAGTGGGTTCAGCACTGTCTTTCTGAAGCAGTCAGATTCACGCCAGCTGATAATTTCTGTAGGTAAAGGATCCATTCACCATTAAATCAAAGTTACTTATTAGAAAAAAACTCTAACTGCAGTGTGTTCTGCCAGTCTGCTCCTACTATAGGTTGAACCTCTCTAGTCTGGCACTCTCTTGTCTGGCAACATACATGGACTGGAATGATTTTAGTTAGCTGGATGTCCACTTATCATGGTTGTGGCCAAGTTTCCCATGGTCCCATAAAGTTTGCAACCACCAGTCTTGGCTCTCAGTGTTCTGTGCTGTTATTTAATTTATACCTACATGTCTTCTAAGAGCCCAGCAAGCAGTGGAAGTCTTGGTAAAGCCGCTAGACAATACTGACCTCCTGTGGTCTGGCAAATTCTCTTGTTCGGCACCAGACTAGAGAGGTTCAACCAGTAGCAATTATTCTAGGGCTGTCATTAGAAGGACTATCTTGCACAGTAATTTTCTGCCTGCTCTTCTGTTCCTAAGCAGCTTTGAGACTAATACCTTGCCTACAGTAGGGAAGGAAAATTGTTTCATAACACAAAACCTCAATGTTACCTTTTTGGCATGAAGGTCAAAGACTGAGAGGGAGCGTGCATTTTAAATCTGTTCCATAGGTTCAGCCATATTGGAGGAGCAGTACACCGGGAAGCTTGCAGTGCTGCCAACCCTGTGAGGTTAGTGAGCAAGCTTTGATTTCCAGGCCTGACACCTCTCATGAGTGCTAGTTTGTTTGAGATTGGGGGGAGGTTGCATTTCATCTGAACAAACTGATTACTTGTCACCTCAAAATGTTGCCATTTGGCAGCAGTAAGAGTTGTTAGTTGGACCAAGTCTGCCAGTCTTATGTGGGCACACACCTTCATGAATGCAGTGCAAAAAGACTGAGGCAAGAGTGACCTTGACATTTGGACCATTAATGAGAACTGCTCAGCTGCTCATGATCAGAGAGCTGTGTGGATGTATGTGGGCCTAGATATATATGTTTGTCTCTCTAGGTGCTTGTTTATCTTTACTCATACACAGATATAACTCAAAGTGCCCTTAAGGAAGGAGGCGCCTAGCCCCATCTCTAAGACTCCTTGAAAGAGACTAACCCTGGCACGTATTTGAAACATGGAGCAAGAGTAAGATCATGTGACTGGGTGGGAAGGAATTTATATAAAATATCCCCCCACATCCCCAAATCTTTGCTTTGAAGGACAGCAAATCAAGACAGATACATGAGTAAAAACTGAAATACAAAGAAGTGTCAATTTCAGTTTTACCTCTGGAATCTGTTTAAGCCTAACTGATCTTTTAACTTTCTTTTACAGCAGATTATTTGAGTAACACAGGGCATGTAGTAAAGAATTAATTTCACTGCCACAATATACTAATTATGGGGCAAGGATGCATCTTGAATAGCTGTGACTATCATAGCTTTACCCAAGGGCTTGGGAAGTTAAAGATGTTTGGAACAAAAACCCATTAGAAAAACAAGGGTGAGTGTCTGTGTCTAATAGCCATCCTGTCACTTAGTAGCTTTGGGCAAAGACTGGTGAAGGGCAACAAATTTTATATTTCAGTGCTTTTAGCTGCTGAACTCCAAGGCAGCAAGCCAGCTATTAAATCAGTTTAATGTCAGAATTTATATACAATTCAAACAGTTGCTCTTTGTATGGCTTTTCACAAGATTTCACATACTTTATCACACTATATATTTACTCACACACACATATATATCCTCCTCAATCTTGGTGGGTCCTGTGCTTTTAGGTGGATTGCTCGCCTCAGAAGCTCATGGCAGTCCTTAGTTTAGACACCTTTTCTGGGGCACCAGCTTGCTGTGTGTTGAGCTACTCTCATCATTGGCCAGCATATGGAAAAGAGGGGAAACCAAATTCTACCATCTCTGTGGCCTCTCTAAGTGGTACAGGACAAGACAAATCCTCTTACCAACCCAGTCCTGTTCCTATCCTGTAATGGGGAGAGGGTGGTAGGTGGAGGCTGGGCTCGACATCTTCGCTGGGATTCAGGCCAGGGACTCTGTGAAAGCAGCTGCCTGCAAAAATTGCCAATAACAGCTGCATGACACCTACAGTTCCCTGGGCTGCTTCCCCATGGCCCCTCCCAGCAGCTTCCTTCCCCACAGTTTCTTCTGTCTGGCACCTGCCTGTGCTTGCTCCTCACAGATCCTCCACAGCACCTTCTCTCCTCAATTCCTTGTGTGCACTGAGCTAACAGAAGAGGAGCTCTTTTTAACCAGTCTCAACTGGTTCTCAATTGGTCCCAGGTGTTCTGATTAGTCTGACTCATTTGACACAGGAAACGTCCCTAATTGGCTCTAAGTGCTTTAATTGGCTTCCTTGCCCTGATTGATTCTGGCAAGTTTCTGCTAGTTCTAGAACAGCCTCTGTTAGTTTAACCCTGGAAACAGGGACCTATTTAATCTGGGCTAATATGTTCCCTTCAGCTACTATTCTTCTGTAGCCCTCTGGCCTGACTGTGTCACAATATATATAACATATCAATCTGTCTTCTGTCTGCGGATATCAAAACACTTTCTCTTACCCACCCACCACTCTGAGATACACAATGTTTGTCACCCTCATTTGGAAAATGGAGAAACTGAGGCAAGGAGCTGAAGTTTCAGACTTTCAAAAGTGGCTTCTAATTTTGTGAACTTCATGTCATATTTTAAGGGCCTCATTTTCAGAGGTGCTAAGCTCCCGTGCTTTCCAATGCAATCAATCAGAGCTGCAGCTGTCCAGCACCTCCCGACAACCAATCCTGAAGTATCTTTAAATCTAGAACTCATTTTTGAAAATTTTGTCCCTAAATAACATTCCCAGGACCAATGAAGGAGTTGGTGTCAGTGCTAGTATTCAAACTCGAGAGTCCATGACTTGTCATTCAGTCTAGAAGCACATTTCTCCTTTCCAATCCCACGACCTACATCTCATGAAAACATTGCTTCAAATAAGTGACTATACATGGGCATGTCATATACCCACACTTCTCTCTGCTGCTGGGTGGAAAATTAAAGGGAGAGGAAGTTACCAGAGTGGGGAAGATACTTTTGGTGCATACTATATGGTAGGTTTTTTTTCTATCACCACTTCCTTCGTCCTTCAGTTGTGCAGCACTGAATTGTTACAGTCTTTACTTGGTGAGTGGGGGGTGAGCTTATGCAAAGAATATGATGCTTTCATAGCCCAGAAAAGGTTTCAATCAGTTATTTCAACTGTTGGTTCCAGATTAGTTTACTCAGGCTTGAGAAATTATGAGTGTGCTAGTTTTGTAATATTCTATAAGAAATGAGCATGCATCTTAATTGTTCATGGGTTTGGCTACATTTCTAAAATATATCCCAAACATCCCTTAGGACAGTGTTTCTTTAGCTATGTGCTGTGGAACACTGGTGTTCTGTGAACAAGTTGCAGGTGTGCCACCAGCATATGGAAAAATAATTCAAAGTTTTACAATAAGGCTGTTATTAAAATCAGATACAATGCTACATCTTCATTGCTGTGATACCTGATTAAATTACTTCCTTTTGTTTTTCTTGTATATATTGCTGTTTTTGGGGATTTTTTTTTTGCCTGACAATTTTTTAAAGAAAATTGTCATAGGGGTTCCACATAAAAGATATTATTGTTTGGTGGGTCCATAGTCTCAAAACGTTTAAGAAATGCTGCCTTGAGACATGAATTGTGGTAAGTTAAGCTCCATTTTGGTCCTTTTTGGTGCAATCAGTAACTTCTACCCTAGTATCATCACTTGTTAAAAAAACGTGGAGGGAGCAGAGTGTGGAGTGGGGGATGCTCAAGGTGACCCCGAGTTATAGCATTTCAGCCTCAGACTGAGGGAAAAAATGGCAAATTCTTTCAGATTGGGAGTTGTGGCACATTAGCACCCTTTCCAGAGCAGCATGGACCAAACACACCACCCTACTCCTTTTCTCCCTGCCCACCAAGACTCACTGCAGCAGAGCTACACATGGCACATTCGCTGGCTGAGCTCCTGTGCTCCCTTTGAATGAACTCCTTTTCCTCCAGATTTTCCGACTCCAGGAAAATCTGATCGGAGGCTGCCTCTCTGGGCAATAGATATAAGCTGCCCTCCCATCAACCCCCGTTTCCCTGGCCACCCTGATACTACTGCCTCAGAACTCTCCCATGGCCTCATCTTTGTGATTTACAGCCATGCTTGTAAGAGTTGTTTTTTTCAAAGCCATGGGTACCATGCTCCATATGCTTCCTTGTCATTCCAGTGCATTGAGCTTGTGAGTGAACTGGACTGCTGAAAAGCATTTCCAACAATTCTGATCCCATTTAGGATAAACCAGCACAGTTTTTCTGGCATATTCCAGTCCTGCCTAGAATAGCTCAGAAGAGGAGGCATCCTGGTCTTATGGATACTGCACTGGACTGGGATTCAGGACATGTTCATTCCCATCACTGACACTGCTCTGCTTGGTGACTTTGGGCCAATTCACATCTCTTTCCTCTCCCACCTTTTGTGTTGCCTGTTTAGATGGCAAACTCTTTCTCTCTTACTGGGAGTTTGTATAAGTCCTGGCAGAAGATGGCCTCAGTGTCATGCTGGGGCTTAGAGGCATTATTGGAATATGACAAAGGGTAGGTCTTCACCGCAGAGAAGAGTGAACCTGCTGCAGTCGATCTTCCACAGTTCGATTTAGTGTGCCTGGTAGGGATGTGCTAAATCAAGCTTACAGGGCACCCCATCGGTGTTGGTACTCCTGCCCCTCGTTAGGGGTAAGAGAAGTTGACGGAAGTGCACGCCCTCATGGATGTCCCTTAGTGCAGATGGTGCGGAAGCCCCAGTTAAAGTATATTGACTTTGGCTATGAAATTAACATAGCTGGAACTGCATACCTCAATTTACCTTCTGCTGCAGTGCAAACCTGCCCAATATGAATAATAAGCTTAACCAGTCCTGTTTGAATAGCACGTACCGCTCTGCCTGCCTGCTGCTAGGAGGAGGGGCATTTGATCAGAGGCCTACAAAAATAAATGCTGGAGCAAGGCGCGGTGAGACGGTAGAGCCATTTTTTGTTAAGGTCAGAATCTAAATGAAAAAAAGCCCAAAAAACCATGATCTCCTGGATTGCTGCTGCGGCTTTAAGCCCACACCTCCTGCTCATTGTCACAATTCAGAGGGGAACCTTGAGGTAAATAGGAACACAGCTGCTTACATTACCGGGGAGCTCACATAATTAATCTCAAACTATAAAGGGGTCAGAAGAGGGAAATATTGGATGTTGGGGAGAGACACTAAAGCACAAGCAGTTGCTGGAAGCGGGTTCTGAAGCGCCCCTGGACTATTTCCAGCAGCTCCTTACCAAGATTTGCCTGACAATATCCATGAAAAATCAGACTCAAGAAAGTCAAGAGGGCAGGGGAGAGGCAGGTCGCTGTAGCTGAACAAAAGACTCCGTCTCAAACCCTTTGTGTCAGGGCAGGTAAGCTTCAAAACCTGCTGAGGGTTACCTTGAAGCACGAATTGATTGGCCAACAACCACAGGGTATTTTGGGAGGCACAGAGGCCAATACCACCCCAGTCCATCCTGTCCTGTTGTGAGTGTGGCCAGATAGAAGTCAGCCTGTCAGCTCATGGCCAAGGCCTCCTGCAGAGGCCGTAACCTCATGCACTGCTTACTACCCTCTCCACAATCCTGCACCACAAGAGCTCATCCATGACTCTGGAAGGTGCTGAGCCCTGCCTGGACTCCAGTGACAGTTGAGTGAAGTCAAGGAGACAGCATAGTCCAGGGGATGCAGTGCTAGGCAGGGAGGTGAGGTAGCTCTGCTACAGACCCACTGTGTGACCTTGGTCAAGTCTCTTTGTGCCTCTGATACACCCTCTGTGAACTGGGGATAGCAGCTCTTAACCTCCCCACCTCCACAAACACACCTACCTCCACTGGGCAGTGCGCCTAGAGCTCTGTGGGTGACAAGCTGGAGGTGATTGCCACTGGTGTCACTGAGCACCTTGCAGAATCCAAGCCTGCATTCTGTTTGCAGGCTGTACACAGTAGCTGCTCATTCCTGGCACTGCTGACCTTGGCAGTTTTTCTTGTGTCCTGCACTGATATGCAATGAGGCCCCGGCAGTCCCTGCCAGTCTGCCACTGCCTCTCTTTGGCTGAGAGGTTCATCAGCATGGATGCTGGTGGCCACCAGTTTGGCTTTGCCTGACATGTTGGGATTGTGCGGGAAGGGGAGAGAGGAGAAGACGGCTTTGTCAGAGGGTGAGCCCTGCCCTCTAATTTCAGGAATTAAAACAACTATCCCCCTGAAATAGAAACAAAGTCTTCTGTAATGGAAACAATCTCCTCCACCCTTGTGTTACTCACAGACATGTACTTCTCCTTTCCCAGAGTGGGAAAACAGAGGTAGATATGGGCCATGCTATTGTGGGAGGGGAAAGACAGCGTAGTTTGTGGGAGGTGCAAAATAAGGTTGGTTTAATGATGCATTTTCCTCTTAACATGTAGATGCTTCTCTTCCCCTCTGCAGAAATCTAAGATATCTTTTAGGGTGCCTGTGTACGTGTTGAGTATGAACATACCTCGTCCTCTGTCTTCCCCAAACATAGCTCGTCCTCGATCTTCCACAAAAACATGGGGCGGTTACAATAGGGTGTAAGCCAGATTCTGATCTGACTGAGAACTGTGTCAATCCAGAGTCACTCCATTGACTTAAGTGGGGTGAGGCTGGATTTGCTCGGGTCTAACTATGATCAGAATTAGGTCTTTCTGCATGCTGTGTTCCCTTTCTGGTTGTGGGTGGCTGTTTGTCTTAACACTACACTTGAGCCTTTGGATTACATCTCTCTTCTCCCTCCTCCCACCAGCTCCCGTTCACCTCTCACTGGTGACATAAGGTGGAAGAGGCTATCAGTAACATTCAAATCAAACACGGTGAGCACACGTCAGTAAGTTCCAAACTGGAGAAAATCAGTCATCCAGTACAGATAATCAATCTGTAATGGCTCCAGTGCTGGGGCTGACTTTTTTTTTTTTTCATTTTACCCCAGGGGACAGCTAAATTTTGCCCAGCTGAAGACATTGTGAGCAATTTGGCAGATGCCTGTGGGCCACAAGTAAGCTGAATAAATAAAGTGAACAGCAGTGCCCCTTCTCTGTAAAGCGGAGGTGCAGTCTATGAAATGAAAGCCTTGGGCGTGGGCTCTTTGGTCTTCTCACACATCTCCTAAAATGAGGATGATTGAAACCCTTTGTAGCACTCTATGGGTTGGACTTGGGTTACCCTATTGTACAGCAATTAGTGATTAGCTGTTGACTTTTCTTGATGGTTCTTCTTTATCGTGTGAGACCTTCCTGGACACCTTCTATCAAGAGTGTTGGGTGAGTTGGTCGTTCACTCCTATTGCTTTAGTGTGACTCTGGAGGACAAATGCTGTCCCTTGGACATGGGATTAGATTATAGTACATTAACAAACCACTACAGTGGTGCCCCCAAAGTTTTAGTTGCAGGATAGAGTCCCACCCTACCTTGCTGCAGACTAAATATTCCTGTAGACAAACCCTCAGTCCCTCTTAGCTGTTTATTCTCCACAGCCTGATGCATCAGCATGTAGTCCATTGTCCTAATCCAGGAATATCAACCCCAAAAGCAGTGTCTGGATCTGAGAATGCAACTCTTCAGCAAGACTTGACTCTAATTAGAGAGAGCTAAGGAGAAGGCAAACTGCTGCTGTTTGCTACAGCTCCTCCAGAAGGAACCACAGTGCAAGGCTAACAAAAGAGCATTTCTGAGTGCTCACTACTCACGTGCTAAGAAAAGTGATTTGTAAGACAATGGGGAATAGCACCATCTAGTGACTTGCACCATTATGCTGGATGATTCAAACTGGTTAACAATTCAGGAACTGGGTTAGAGCTGGTTCTAATTTTAATCATTCCCTAGACATCACAGCAGCCACAGTTTTTCATTATGCAAACATTCTGTCAAAGTAAGACTATGCCATGGGTTGGGCATCTTCTGTGCTATAAATGCATGATCTAAGCAAGTCTGTTGGTGGCCTTGACTCAGCTGTGTCTATTGGATTACACAGTCATCACCAGCATGTGATTTTTGCCTCTTGGCTCAGCTGCTGCCAAGTAGTGTCATCAACAAAAGAGAGTTCAACAGCATTTTTTCCCCCATCTAATCAAGTCATCCAAACATGCAGTTGTGGGATCAGAGAACGACTGATGTACCGTAAGTCTTGACCATTAGCCTAAGACAAAGCAGCTTTGAACCAGCTTGCTGGTTCTAGGTATAAGTTCTGTACTGATGTGTGTCATTGGGACTCAATGCCTGCAAGCTTCTTGGGGAGGGGATTGTCTTTTTATCCTGTTCTGGGTCAGTTACTGGCACCATGCCATGCTGGTCCTTCACTTGGGCTCCTCCGTGCTACAGTAATACAAGTAATAAATGGTAAATAATTAACCGTCTCTTTTTCCTGGGCTGCCAGGACATGGAAGTACCCTTCATTAGTGTTAATCCATTCCAGTTCTCTCCATTGCTGAAGAACTGTGGGTGTGGAAAGTAGAGGTCTCCTTTGGGAACCCCTCATCAAAAGCATGGTTTCCCACTTTTATTTTAACTTTTGGCCGCAGCATATATATGGGTGCAGAGAAAGTACATTGTGTCTACTGGTGTTGTACACTGGACAGAGAAGAGGAGTTGAAGTTGGGGCTCTGAGTCTTTGACTTACCACATGAGCTTACACAAGTCAGTTAGGGCCTCATCAGATGCCCATCGAGAGGGTAAGGATAATCCTTATGTTGACTTCCCCGAGTGCTGGGTTGGGCCAGTAACCTTTCAGATCCCCCATCTAGAAAACAGAAGTACTGCCACTTCTTGTGAATGTTGACAGATTCTGGGATGAAAGACAAAGCACAACCTCAAAATGTGTATTGTGTCCTGAAAGATACGGGAGAGGAGGCCAGAAGCTGTTGTTCGTTCTGCTGATGTCTTAATTTAAAAAAAAATCTTATTTCCCTTACCCACCAATTGAGAAGACAATTCCAAAGAGATAAAAATACAGCAGCTGAAGCAAACTTGGCAACCAATCAATTTTTACTATAAACTGGCTCAGCAATGTTTCAATAACTAGAAAGCATTAAGGACACCCTGACACAGTGTTATTGTAATAAACACATTTCTGGAATTGTCTGCTTTTACTGCATTGTGAAATTTCCACTCCCATCCAACATTTAAGTGTGAGATTCAACAATCTTGTGATGAGGAAGGAAGGATTTTTTGTATACTTGGTTCTGTTTGGGTTTTTTTGCTTCCCCATTGCAACAGTGTTATATAAATAAAAATAAATAATGGCCACGTTATCCCTCAGATTTACAAATTAACAAAGAAAAATGGTTGCTGTCATCCTTTCCTAGAACAAAATTAATCCGCAGCAATAAAATACACTGTCCGTAGTGCTAATTGCACTGGTTTTTATCTGTAAAAGATTTACGGAAATAAATGTGACTCTAAATGTTTCTTAGCTCTAAAGGAAAGTAGAGAAAGAAGGTAGGTGAAGTAATTTTTTGCTGGGTCAACTTTTGTTGGTGAGACAAGCTTTTCAGGTCTGCATTTAGCTCTGATGCTTTGAATATCTTTGAAGATTTGAAGAAAAGCTCTGTGTAGTTCAGAAGCTTTTCTTTCTCTGCAATATAAGTTGGTCCAATAAAAGGTATTTCCTCACCCACCTTGTCTCTGTAATATCCTGGGTTTGACACAGCTGCATTCATCTATAGGAAGCTATCTATTTTGAAGGCTTTTTGTTCTAGGTTTTCATGTTGTTGCCCTCACTCTGGATTCTGAGAAACTCTAAATGTGATTGGGAAGCTATAGAACTCCAGCAGCTTATCAGGAAGGATAAAACAGGCCCTGATTCAAGAAAGCACTTAAGTACATGCTTAAATCGATCAATATTCAGGAAAGCACTTAAGCATGCGCTTAACTTTAAGCATGTGTTTAAATCCCAATGGGATTTCAGTCCGTGTGAAGTGTTCTTTTGAATAGAGTCCATGATGAAATAATGGAAGGCATCTCCATGCATTTAAAAGAGATCGCCCACTTTTCATTCGCAAAGCTGGTGATAGTCGAGCTCACCAGGAGATGCTAATAGGTGTCCATCTACTTTCTCGTTTAGCCCCGCTGACTTCAGGCCCTGTTAGCATCCGAACAAATCCATGCTGGGGCCTTGCAGCCATACAGGCTGTATCTGCAAATAGACATTTCTCCTAGATGTTAAACTATTTCCCCCCCTCCCTTCCCACCTCTCTCCCTCCCTTCTCAGTCCTTGACAGAGGCGCAAACACTCTTAAAAGAGAGATAGTGGCTTCCATCCAATGGAGCCCTTGTTAATCACCGAACATCGTGGGAAAAGCACAAGATGAGGGCCGAGAAACAGCCCATTGTCTGGGCAAGATTAAAGCCCCAAAAGCCGTATTGTCTAGTGAGGGGATAAATCTTCCTGCTGTCACTCAAGCACTGAATTAAATTCCCCTTCATTTCTAAAGGGGCTTATCTGCACTGAATAGGCTGTTGCGCCACAAGCGTAAGGGACCGTATGAAGTGAGCTCCTGTCTTGGGCACCTTCACAAACAGACGAAAAGTAGGAGCAAATCAGGAAGTGTGTGTGTCGGGGTGGGGGGAGAAAGTGCTTTGGACTGGGGAAGGGAGGACCTTCACTGTCATGGTGGGATTCTGTGACACAATGAGGGAAAGATTTGTCACCGTTTAAAATAGATATTGGGTGAAGTATCTGGGGTTGAGATGGGGGAGGGAATTTTTAAACTCAGGAACAACTCTGGCAAAGGAATGCTACTGCTTCGGCTGTGGGAGCTCCATAAAGGTTCGGTTCCCTCTAGGGATGGCTTAAGAAAAAAAAAAAAAAAAGGAAGTGATCCTGTGTTCAGAGCAGGGCATGGACTAGATGTCCTCTACTAGAGGGCCTTGTACGTGCCAGATATCCTGCAGTGAACTCCAAACAAAGCAGCCACGTATTTGCCTTGACCACATGTTCTGCTCTCCCACATCACTGGATGTGACCTCAAGGAGGAATGTCAGTAGCTGACGCAAGGCAAATGTTGACACAGCTCTGTGTTGGTGGTGGTGCTGAGGTGCACAGCTGCTTCAGGTACCATCAGAGAAGGACAGCTGTAGCATCACCACCAGGAGCCCTCAGAGAGCACTGCCTTTGCTCCTCCTCAAAACCCTTCTCCCCAAGTTGGCGATGCTGGTCGGGTGTGCATGTAGGAGGGATACAAGTCATGGTTCATGCTTACTTTTCCACTGTTGCCCATCTATGTCACAGCCATGAGGGAGGGAAGGGGAAGGGGGAAGTTTCTTGGCATGGAATCCTTCCTGGTGTATATCCTTGCAAGACATAGGAGTAACCTGGCCCAAGGAATATAGAACCCAGCTATTATATGCCTCACTAGGCAATGGGTTCTGTCTCATATTTTCCAGGGTTCTGAGACTAGGATGTCACCGTGCACAGTTGAGATGGCAAACTTGAGATGGGATGCCCATTTTAAGGGCCCACCTTTGAAAACTGAGCGTGGTGCATTAGAAATCCATTCAAGGATATTTCCTCAGACGTTCTCTGGAGGATTTTGGAGACTTAGTAGTGACCTCTGCAATCAATGAGTTGCTGAATGATATTCCTGTTGCAGTTTAGCTGGAAGATGCTGTCCACTAACTAATGAAGCTTTCACTCAGGCTGGAGTCCATTTCTGTCAGATTGCTCCAAAGGAATTAAAAACAATTAAAATATTTTACATGTTCGCTGTGTTGCAATGTATTTCTCTATAAGGGCACTTGATCCAAGCTATTGTTCAATTTTTTACGCTATTGCATCTGATCTTATATATGTTGGTGTATATCAGGAGTAACTACTTACACTGCATAAATCAGATCAGCATCAGGCTCATTGATTTTATTTAACATTAGGGCCTTGATACCAACAAACCCGGTTATGCTATACTATTGATTTTTGTTGTTGGTTGAGTTGGTAGAAATTTGTGTAAGATTGAGTGTAAGTAAATAAAACTTCCACAGAAAGTAAAGGCAGGATATGAAGTATTTCTGAATCAAAGTGAGATCGTTAACATCTGTGAATGTTGTGTAAATGTCAAAGGACAGAGGCATTTGTGTGTCTCTATTTACAATATTAAGTTATGAACACACAAAGAGAGCAAAGGGCTTATTTTATGCAAAGTAGCTGGCCAAAACGGTCGTGTTAGGACACCCACTGATTATTGCTTTCCTTGGTTTTAGTCTACAGGATTAAAAGGACTCTGCATTTAGAAGTGGGTACCTTTTGGTAAGTGCTAAACAGGATTTTCCTGCATCCTGTGTGAAGTTTCCCTCTGTTGATGAGGTTTAATGCTCTCTTGTACAAATCTCTGGATGTGCAACTACTTTCAGTCTCTCCTATTAGCAACCCAAACCATGGTTTAAACAGATGGGTTTATACCTGTTTACCAGATTAATTTAATTAGCCAAAAACAGAGTGAAAAAGCTGGCTTGGAAACAATAGTCTGTTCTCTGCCCTTCTCCCTTGAAATTGATGTTCTTGTGGAAACTGGCTTGGAATATTCTCCCTTTTACTATAATGGTTTGCCCCCTCTTCTTGTTTTTATAAACCTACTGGAGAAAAATAAACTGGTTGAAATAATATGTTTTGGGGTCTTTTGTCTACAAAATAGTTAATAATACAATTTTTTGAGCTACTCTTTCCTACACTTTTAATAATAGGGAGTTTTACAGATTCCTGAGCCACCTGTGCAGTCCTCCAGTTGACAAAGCTTGCTTGCTGTCAAGGTTAGCAAAAACTGACTCAGACTGCAAGAATGAGGCACTTGAAAAGTCAAGGGGCTGATTCCCCCCTGCTTTGCACCTTGTGTAGTCAGTAACACAGGTGCCAAGTAATTGCTTGCTGCCAGTGCTAGCAGGCTTGGGGTCCTGAGTCATTAGGATATTTCCATTGCATTCCAGGGCAACGGAAAACGAAGGCAAAATTGTTGTTTTCCTACTAGGGGATATTAGAATCTGGACGGTATTTGGGGTGCATCTAAACGCAAATGCTTCATGGTACATCTAACGAGAGGTGACCAGATAGTAAGTTTAAAAAACTGCAGTAGACATGGAGTTAATAGGCAGAGTTCCCTGTAAGCTGAGCACTTGGCCAGCAGCCCGGGAAAGGGTCAGGTGACACCCAGCCGATTAGCAGAGAACCCGTAGCCATCTGTGGCTGGCAGCATGCATAGCTATTAGTGGTACACATCCACACATGCCTCAGTGCACAGAACAAAATTTAGTCCATCTATGGATGGAAAAAAACTAGTGGGAACAGTAGTAGTGGGCACTTATAAAGACAAGCCTCAAGTAGTGGGACTGCCCATATCAAATCAGGGCATCTGGTTGTCCTAAAGTATCTAGAACTGAGCAGAAAACTATTTCCTTAACCTGCTAGAATTTTCAAAGATCCACAATTTTTTTTCTTCCTAAATCAGGTAGAAAAGTCAAAATCGCAAATATTTTCACAAACTAGAAATTTGAATCAAGTCAAGTGAAATGCTTCATTTCATTTTAATTCCTGTTCACATGAATTAACTTAAATTTGTAACTGACATATCTCTTGAACCCCCAACCAACACTGTTTTGTTTATATAAAATCAGAATGGAATGTTTCAACAATTTGAATTTTTTTTCCAAAAAATATTTCAAAAAAGGGAACTTACTCAAAACTGTATTTTTCCTTTAAAAATTTTGTTTTAGATGAATTGGCATTTCCCAAAGAAAAGATGTTTAATAAAAAATTCCTGACCAGCTTTCCATTTCATCAGCTATGAGATTGCTCCTTCTGATATATGGAGGAGTGTTACTGTCATCCAGTCATGGAAAATCAAGTGGTTGTTTCCAGCAGCTGCTCTGAGTTTTGAAAACAAATTAATATGGACAATGTTTACTTTATGAAGCTGTTTTTTAGCTTTAGGCTCTGTGAATTAACTGATTAATTTACTGGTGAGCACAGTATGAAACAAACTGTGCCAGAGAAAATTCAACAATTCTTTGGATGACGATGCAAATGTTTTTAGAAAGCATGAATAGATAACATGAGTTTGGAAAGATGTTCAGAAATATTGGAGGAGTAGATAGAAATCGGTGATACTTTTCTATTCAGCTGAAATCTTGCTCTGTTCAGTTCATTTTTTCCCCTTGTATTCTTAAAACTCTTGAAAGAAAAACAGGGTCAAAGAAAAACAGTGTCTGAAGCTCCCACAATGCAACTTTAAAGTCATTCATATTAAAAAAATAATAACAAGCAAACAAACTTGTAAGCCCATGGGATGTTTCTGCCCTGTGGCTTAATGGCACAGGTTTTTATACATCCAAATCCAGCAGCTTGCAATAACAAAGGATGAAATTCAAAAAACAAATTGCCTCTCTCTTCATAAGTCACGCACTCATATGCCGGGGTAAAGATGTGTTGATAACATTAAAATAGTTTAGTCGTCGATGAATTGTAAATTCCCACCGAGTTTCGGCCTGGCAGTTGTGTTGTTAACAGCATGGTGTGGGACATAGAATGCATTCAGATTGTGGGGTTCTCGGCTTCATTTTTTACATATTATTTATATTTTTAGGAGAATAGCTAAGAAACACTGCTGTGAAATTTTGGTAGGCAGCTTCAAGAAAAGAGAGCAAAATATGCAGAGGCGGTTTAATGAACATCCGGAGGTCTTTAACACTCAGTGTAAATGTGACTGCCCCTATTTGTGATTTTGTGGGGGGGAGTGCGGGGGTGGGTTGGGGAGGAATTCTTTTGAACAAAAGGCGCCAGATTTGCCTCCCTTTAAAACAGAGAGCTGCTGTTTATCCACAGGAGTAGTGTGGCACATGAAGTAGCTGTCAAAGCTTCACTTGTGATGTTCCACCAACGTGTCTCCCCACTAATCTGGAAGGGTGCCCTCTAGAGGGGAGAGGATAGTCTGGTTTCCATGCCTGCTGTGGGCCCTTTTGCTGCTACTAGCATCAATTTGGCTACATCTCCACAGCAGCTCGGGTATACCAATGCTCTAGCTCTGTTTGAGCCAGCAGGCTAAAAATAGCAGGGTAACTGTAGGGGTGACATTGCTGGTGGCTCGGACTAGCCACCTAGGCCCACTGATGGAGGAGCAAGGCAGATAGTTGTCCTGCTGCTACTGTGACAGTGGTGGCAGCCAGGCCCTGAGTCCTTTAAATTGCCACTGAAGCAACTGTGGCATGTGCTCTGTGCAGCTCTGAGGGCTGGGAGGGGGCCCAGCATTGTGCTTCAGGTGTTTCTGAGGGCTGACTGTCCCATAGCCCCGCCCATTTCACCCAAGGCCCCGCCCCTTCCTGGGGCATGGAACACTCCCATGCACCTTGCCTGGAGACCCACAGAAGCTGTCAGCCCACCAGTAATCTCATGAGTACAAATCTGCTCAGACACCTTGCTGCACACTTGGGCAGCTAGCCCAAGCTGCCATCCATGCTACCCCCACTTACCCTGCTATTTTTAGCATGCTTGCTTCAGCAGAGCTAGCAGGTGTCTGTCTACCTGCTCTGGAAAGGAGGCTCCCAGCTGCTGTGTGCCTTATACCTGAACAGGGCAGTTGTGATGGGTATGCGGTGGTCAAGGAATTGAAATCAGGGCTGCCAAATGTATGTGGCAACAGGCACCAAAGGGATGCCTGCTGCTAACATCTCTAGGCTGACCATGTTTGCCCCTAGACTGGTACATTACCGGCCCTTAGGTGTTCATGTGCCACTGCTGCGTGATGCGAAAGTCCCCCATTTTCAAGAACTGAGGCAATACACCCTTGTGACCCACTCTTAGTGTGGCTCCAACTTTCAAGGGAAAAGTCAGCCCTGGTGTAGATGTGATGGATTTGAAAGCAGGATTGTTACACAAGTGTGTTTCACCTTACTAGCCTTTTGGTAGTATCCCGGAATGAATGGCAAGGAAAGCTGTATCAAAAAAAAAAATGTTGTTGTGTTGGTTCTAGAGCTTTTTCCAGTGAGCAGCTTAATCACATCTTTCAATTATCCAGCCCACTTTAAACTTAACCAATGTACCAATCAAAAAAGCGGGTAATAGGAGGCTTGCTATGCCAGTTTGGGTAAATACCCTGCTAATTTCTGTTCATTTGCAGACTAGTGTTCAGCCCACCTTCTGCAATTAAAGTCCTGGAGCTGTACGGCTGGATACTTTTCCTTCCAACTAGGGAAAACCTCCCAGAGTGCCTCCCTCAGGTCAGGATACTTTGGCTGGACCAAAAGGGTTAACAAACAAACTGCCTGAATTGCTTTGTTCACTGGAAATCTAATCAGATGTTAACCTACAGTCTATATCCAAGCAATCCTTTCCTTATGATAGTGATTAGTATTACACTCAGAATGAATAGACCAAGGAAAGATTCCTATGGTAACCTTCCAAATGCATTCCGTCGGCAGGCTCTGCCTACTCACAATAATTACATTCTTAACTCGTCTAACAAATAGCATGCTAATTAGCTGCTTTACCAGCCTCAGCTCATTATTACTGGGCCTGGGCAGGTTTGAGCAAAGTGACCCAGCGAGAATAAGCTCACTTAAAAAATACGACTAATCATAAGTTTGTCAGGTTTGCCATGTGGATGGAGTTCCTTCACCGTGACTAGGATTTCTCTTTTATGGGCTCTTCTTCTTTCAAGCCAGTGCCACCCTAAATTAAACCACTGGTACACAGCCTGATTTGATTTCTGCGCATAAAAATTGGTTGATATCAGGCTTGCCAGGTTAGCATCTGCTTGGTTTGATGGATAGCTACAGGGAAGTCATTGGGGTTGTTTGCTACAGAGATAGGTATCAGAGAAGTAGCTGAGTTAGTCTGTATCTTCAAAAACAACAAGAAGTCCTGTGGCACCTTATAGACTAACAGATAATTTGGAGCATAAGCCTTCATGGGCAAAGGTGAAGGAGGTCTTTGCCCACGAAAGCTTATGCTCCAAATTATCTGTTAGTCTATAAGATGCCGCAGAACTTCTTGTTGTTTTACAGCGATAGGTGTATGTTGGTGCTAATTACCTTCTGTAATAGGCTTGATTCTTGCCGCAGAGGTAGCTGATGTGCTGCCCTTTCTCAGCCTGACTTAACCACACTTAGGATCTCTATCCATCCCCACACCCGCAGAATCTAGGGTGGAGGTTAGATGGGCACAGGTATTTATGGGCAAGTTCCTTAGTTCCTAGTTGTACAATATCTCATAGTATCTTGATGGTTTGAACTGAAGATCTAGAGAAGTTGCTCAAGTTGAGGTTTAGCATTGACTTTTCAAGGTGACAATCACTGGCTTTTATTTAAGAAGGGCATTGCTTGAGCATAACTTGATTAAATAAAAGAAAAGATGTCTAAGAGAGGACTGCAGCAAAACAAACAAGCAAACAAACAAAAAACAAACTACAACGGATCCTTAAAAGCTCAAGGTCTTTGGTTCAACTCCAGACCAAGCCAAAACCATTGCAGATATTAACACCTGACAGCTAACCAAGGCTCTCAGTGTAGGGTGGGCACATGTTTATCACCAACAGGGATGACAGCCACTGTGGGCCCTGGGGTGGGGTGGGGTGGGAGGGTGGCCAGGCACTGCACCCCTGCAAAGGGTGGGGCCATAGGTGGAAGGGCTGGGGCTTAGGGCAGTTAGCTCTTAGTACTACTTAGACCATGGTGCTGGCGCCTTCCCTTTTTGAAAGCTATGTGGCGCAGTGGGACAGTGCTCCCACAGCACTTCATATGGGCCCAGAGCTCCAGCTGCTGCCACTGTTGAAGTGGTAGCGGTAGCTCTGGGCCCTTTTGAAATGCTGGGCCCTGGGGCAGCTGTCCCCCCTTATCCCTCAGTGGTGGGTCTGTTTATCACAAACATAGTCATCCTTAGCATTGGTATTAATGGCAGCCCTTCTTTATGGCTTATCTGTGCACACATTTCTAATAACTTGAGCAGTGATTTTTAGCCAGTTCAAATGACCCAGTGCAAAAGGTCATGTCCGTGCTATTATTTCCATTTAAATCGGGCTTACTTTGGTTTAGTTGGAGTAGATTAGGAGCAAGTTAACAAATGCAGTTTAACTAAGCATTTGTGTACGTTTGTGCATCAATAAGGCCTTAGCCCTGCCGAGACCAAGGAAGCTGAGCTTTCATCTCACCTTACCAGGACTGACATATGAGTAATGTGAGGAAGGTTTTATTGCTGTTGCCTATGATGTCTCCATCCTGTGGCTTGCCAGAAGATCTGTCTGGTTCTCAGGGCAGCCAGCATTTTCCAAGATTTTACTAGTCTTGTACCCCTCTGCCGTGTTCCCTCTAATTCTTTTTCCCATCCATGAGTGGAATAAATTTTATGTACGCTAAGGCATGTGTACCACCAATAGAAACACCTGCTGCCCAGTGTGGGTGGCTGTGGGCGCTCTGCTAATCAGCTAGGTGGCACCTGAATCTCTTCTGGGCAGCTGCCCAAGTGCTCAGCTAACAAGGCAACAGTCTACCTCTGGATCCCTTATTTTGATCCTGTCACCTGCATCCTCATTGCTGTTTTTTATCCTTTGTCTCCCATAATTAGCTGAACTCGTGGTTCTGTGTACCCTTCCTCTTTTGAGGTAGCAGCCTTTCGCTGTTCTGGTGGGCTCCACCTGCCATCCCAGGGTATACGCAGGCTAGCATGGTGTTCCAGCATGGAAGTCATTGAAGTGTAGTCACAGATGCCTTTACTCTTCCTTCCTTCTTGGCACTGTCTGTGTATTCAGACAGAGGAGCCAAAGTGAACAGAACCTTGTGCTTCCTGAGCCATTTGCTCCCATTGTTTGCTCACAAATGTTCCTGCTGGGTCAGTATAAGGTTTTTTCCTTTTTCTTGGCCTTGTATTTAGTGTAAGGAGTGAGTCTACCAGCAAACATCACTCACTTTGAGATATTTTCAGCCGCAGCTGGGAACACACAGACTGGGCCCAGCCCTTACTCATGCAGAACTCCCAAATATGACCAAAGTTAACAGATGTTCTGTTTTTGTAAGGGTTGCAAGACTGGGGCCTAGTTATTAAGGACACAGGTTAGTAGACAGTAGCTTGTGCATTTAATAAGAGATTGCAATAGTGAGGGATTTAAAACCCTGTTTTACAGTTCTTTGATGTCAATCTTCAATGCAAACCCTAACATAAACATAGGAATAATTGCAAGTACAGTTACATGCCACTTAATGCAAACTTACAATATTGCAGAGCTGTGTAATGGTAAAGTTCTCTCCAAACACCATATGTCCAGCTTTTATTTAGTTAACCTAGCTGAGAATGCAGGTCGTCTTATCATGATTTCAAATACTGGTTTGCTTAGTGCATATCAAAATGTTACCTTAATAGATTAAACATAGAAGGCTTATTTTTTTATTTTCACACCTCTTTGCCTTCTGACCCCTCAATGTCTAAGCTAATGCTGTTTTAATTTGTTTTACTCCTAATTATTTTTTCTCATCTGTGTGTTTCTGAATTATTCTTCTACAATTGAAATATAAAATTTAATAGCCAAAGATGGTTAAGCCTCTTGTCTTCAATACAGTATATTATATCATTGCCCTTTGTGAAAGCTGACTGACAACAGGCCACTGCTGACTATAAAAATGCCATTGAAAGGACCAGAGATGTGTTTACATTTTATGGAAGCTGCATTTGGCTGTCGCTGTGTAGTTTTAACTTGAATGGGAGTGAATATTAAGCTCTGCTGTAGGACTGGCTGCAACGTCCTTAGCTCACAGCAGTAGTACTCTTCTCCTGTCTGTATTTGTTGGTAGGGTACAAATTGATAGAATAAAAATATACTACATTTGTCTGAAAAATTGGCAAATTTTCATTAACTCAGTAAAAGCTAAAAGTGCTTTTTTATTCTCATGTTTTTTTTTCCCAATTGCTAATCCATGCCCTTCTTTGTAAGGATGAATGTGCAAAAGGGATTGTGCAGTTCTCTAGACAGATGTTAAAATGATTAGGATTTGCAAAGTTTCAAGAAGTCAAACATCTTTTAATAACCTTGTAAGTGCTCAGTGTTTCAGTATTCCCATATGCAGTGGTTATTCATGAATGACAAAATATTAGTGCAGGGAATGTGCCAGACAATTAACTGAGGAGCGATAAAATGATGAATACATAGTTTATAATAACCCATTTTTTTCTTGGTTTAATGTCTGGTTTTTATCGTGTTAAATATATCTATTCTTTGACTTGTCTGAACATGTTAACTAGGGATAGGGAACTGGCTCCAAATTTTTAAAATTTTCAGCGGAATTGAAAAACACACACTAAGAATTGTTAGATATGACTGCATTTGGATCTCTTTTTATTTTCACTTTTCATCAATAATTAAACAAATGAGCCTCTTGGAATTATATTTATAGACTGCTTATAGAGTTTGAGGAACCAAATATATTTGTAAAATTCAGATTTTGATCTCATTTAAATAAAATGAATCTAGAATCTAGTAGTCATTTGGACAGGGAGAGAAATGGTTCTAAGTAAGCTATCTATCCAAACAAAGTGAACCAAGCAGAGCTGTCATTCAGATTTTGTTCACAAGTAGTTTGTTCTTGCACATATTCAGACTATAAAATGAAAAATTATTTAGTAAATTAATTCAAGAAAATTGTAAACTATTTTAAGATAATTCATGAGCAGAAAGAGGCTAAATTTATTGAATAAATTGTTTGCTATGAATGGTCTCTTCAGCTTGAATGACAGGAGCTGTATATTATGGTATAAATCAGGAAAAAACCAAGAGTGTTTATGTAAAAAGCATAATATTTTAAACCAAATTACATTTTGAATAAGACAGGTATTCATTTAACCATTGACAGAAGTTCCTAGGTCAACAATAATTGAAGAACTCCATTTGGCACCAAATATTTATAGGTCAATCAAAAGTTATGATAGCTGTAGCTGGTGTTTAAAGAAACATCACCCACTGCATTCCCTCCTTACTGCTGAACCATAGCAAAGGCTCAGATATCAGGGTGATGGGTAAGCATAAAAAAATTGTGAAGGCCAGGACTCTATTAGGGTTTAAAAAAGAGCTTGATAAATTTTTGCAGGTTAGGTCCATAAATGGCTATTAGCCAGGGATAAAGTATGGTGCCCTAGCCTTCAGAACAAGGGCAGGAGATGGATGGCAGGAGATAAATCACTTGATCATTGTCTTCTGTTCTCCTTCTCTGGGGCACCTGGCATTGGCCACCGTCGGCAGATGGGATGCTGGGCTCGATGGACCTTTGGTCTGACCCAGTATGGCCGTTCTTATGTTCTTATGTGATCAATTGCAGAGAAAAACATGGGTCTCACATTGCATTTTCCTTCTTGTCTGTCTTCCAGATTGAGAGCAACTAGGACAGGGTCAATAATGGTCTTTCAGAAGGCTGTGTACATGTTCATATTACTAATTTTAAACACAAATATGACTAATATTTCATCAGCAGAAACCTCTTGGCCCTTCACAAACTTACCAAGTATTAATTTTGGTGAATTGGTTCTGATAAGATGTTCCCTGGAAGCTGAGCACATAAGCAACCACACAGGAGAGATTCAGGTCCCAGCTGGCTGATTAGCAGAGTGCCCACAGCTGCCTATACCTGTTCCTATATGTGTTCCTATTGGTGGTGCTCATCTGCTTATGCCATGGTACACGAGATAAAATTCATTCCATTCATGGATGGATAAAATTAGAGGGAACAATGGATAAGACTCTTCATTCAAAACTTGTACGAAATGAAATACCAGCATTTCTGAGAGATTGTTTCCAACCATTCTGGTTCCAGCAGTGAAAGAACTACTGAAAACAACAAATCTCGGCCTGTTGATGAAAAGGAGATAACCACAATGTAACAAAGTACCTTCTCTGGCCACAGGTAGGCTCAATACTTCCATGTTGAGAGATACATAGATGTGAGTGGTCATCTGAAGTCTGTGTGATATTGAAGATAATGAATCTGGTGGCCAATTGGAAGTCTGGGGGTAACTAGTAATAGTCTCTCACCTCCTGATGTACCCCAGGACAAAAGAAATGGGACAACATGTTTGCCAGCATTTTCTCGCATCCCAAGTGACTGGCCATGGGGATGTTGTGGGTGAGTCAGAGCACGGCCCTGTGAAGGCAGCAGGGAACAAGTAGTTGAGAACCAATCTCTTGTGTCTGGAGGTCCCAGGTCATCCAGTATAGGTGGTTGGCCCTCGGTTCAAACTGCAGCCAATATGGCACTCTCCGTAGTCGTCACTGTGCCATTGGTTCATGCTAGCTGGTCATACATTGCTCTCAGCATCAGCTCTTCTTGTTGGTCCTCGGGAAAGTCCATTAAAACGGGTGGCACCAGCGCTCTGCTGTTCTGGTGGAATACAGTTATTTTTCAGCCTCCCTTCCCTGGAGGGATGTGGTTTGCACTTGAGAACTGTTTCCTTAATTGATTAGTGGCTTTCTTGTGGACGCTGTACTCCTCCATCCCTTAGGATTGATATTGATTTCCATTTCCATTATAACTGGTGTGGGTTGTGGCCACGTGGGAGTGGTACTGTACTATATGAGGTCTGATGACCAACTTGACCAGACAAAACCTTTTGCATCACCAAGATGGGGCTCTGGCATACCATTTGCACTAAGGGGCCCTTGACCATGGAGTTTACTCACCTCCAGTAGGGCAGAGTATCAGAGTTGTTGATTTACAAGGTGAGGTAACGGGTTAACCCACGCCTGTTCAGAGGCAGTGAGTCTGAAGGTGGTGAATAGGGAATTGGTAGCTTGGACTGGAATTTTTCTTTCTCATTTCGGTATTTGTGAAATTTGGAATTTGTGTGCTACAGTTGAATGCACACTTTTGAATGGAAGAAGAAGAAACCAATTAATGGAAGTGGAAGTGCAAATCATTGAGGTAAAGTTTTTCAAGTGATTTTGGTTGCACACCTTGAAATACAGATGAAAGGGGGCTAATCCTCAAAGTGTCATGCAAGTTTCCTCTGTTCCTTTCAAGTATTTCAAGCTGGGCAGCCAGAACTTGTGGGTCATTCCGGAAGATCTGGCCCATAGAGTGCCTCTTGTTTAGATGGGATGAGCCATCCCATTCAGATATGGTAAAAATCAGCTGCAGCTTTTGTCCTACCCACAAACTGACCCTTTTATTACATTTGAAGAAGTTGGCTTTTGTGAAGTAACCATGGCCTCCCTGCTGCTAGTTGGGGTGGGAAGTGGCATAACTGTGCAGGCAGTTAGCCTTGTGGTACTTACTGCTGGCTCAAAACCCAGAAGTGGTGGAAATCTTTTCCATGAAACCAAAGCAGTTGCAGGCAGATTGGCCCAGTGTTCAGAGAAGCCTCCAAACTCTTTAGGGGCTTTTCTGAACAGAACCTCCAAAGCAGCAGAGGTTCCGCCATCTCTCATCCAATCCTGACTTGTGGGTCGAGGTTTGTACAGAACAAGGAAGAAATACGCAAGTGCAGCTTCTGAAAGATTCTTATTATCCTTCCCCAGATGGCACCAGCTGTACTCCTGGACCAATACTAAATGACTGTAGCTTGTGCCAAATATGTACTTGAGTGGGTTGTACATGCCCTTTACAAATAGAAGCTGAATGTTAATAGATACTGAATGAAACCCATTGCCAAACCAAACAGAGCCCCTGGATATATACAAGGCATGCAGGAAAATTATACATTTCAGCAACGCTTGCTGCAGAATGCATGCAAAGGATTTCAAAGTGTTGGTGGATTTAATGTCATCGTTACTAATTCTTAGTATGCTAATAGGGCTGCGAAGATGCAGACAGAAGAATGAGTAAAGGTTAAAGCCCGCAGCACTGATATCATGTAAATTCAGGATAGGGTCCGCATTTGGTGTTGTAAACAACATCCCATCTCGGAGTACATGGAGTTCTGATCCTTTCAGGTATTTGAGCCTTTGTCTGCTGATATAACGCTTGCCTGTCAGTCCCACGGTCAGAGGCCTAATCTTTTTTTCTTCACTCGCTGAAAAGGTCCCAGCGCCACATCAGGGCAACATACTGGCTGCCTATTCTCCTTCCCTATGGAACGCAATCACTGGACAACTCTGCTATAATTCACTCCCTGGCCAGCCCTTTGAAAAGGTGGGCTGCCTCAGTGCTGTTAGCCCAGCAAGATAAATCATGTACTCGAAATTAACTTCCATTGAAAGGAAGGGGTGGAAGAAAAGCCGACCGGTCAAGGCGGAGCTTGCTAAAGAAAAGATGACTAGAGTTGATAAATGTCATTGCGGATAATTTGGGGGCTGTGATTAAGATCTTATCTAGGTAGGAAGTAAATAGAAAAGACTTAATAAAAGTCCTACCCGGGGATCCGTGCTTATGAACTTGTGAAGTTTGAATTTTTTTTACAGGGAATATAGAGGAGAACACCAGAAAGTTCTTCATTAAAAGGAATGTTGTATTCAGGGCGTTGCCTAAAGGGATTTAAAAAGCCCCTGGGTGGAATTGTGCTTCTTCTTTTTCCCTTCTTTTTCACAGCAGAGAGAGAAAGCATCTTTGTCTCAAAATGTCTTTAAAATGTTAAAGGGCAGACAATCAGGAAAGAATTGATGAGGATTCCGGGGTAACGATCGTCTCTTTTCCCTGTCTCTTGGCTTTTTTTTAATGAAAGAGCTTTGCTGCCATAAAGTTCTCTACAAATAAAATGTAACCTTATCCCTTATCGGTAGGGGAGAGAACACGAAGGCCTGTTTGTTCATAAATACTCATGCTGCTGGCTCAGAAGAAACAAACCGCCGTTTCTATATATTTTTATGGAGCTGTTCAAGTTTTGCTTTTATTTTATTAATATTCTTTTATTTTTTTATTTTTATTTTTTTTTGGTAACCAATTACTTCAGCAACCTTCAGGCCACAGCAGAAAGCTGCAGTAAACTCAGTTAACATCTGTGAGACTGAGTGACAGTGATCTGGGAACTGGTGTGAATTTTCCATCACAGTGTAACAAGTCTCCTCTCCTCCCTTGCGCAGCACTTGGCTGATATTACAGTATGAACTACATTTACAACACAGGGGGAGCACAGACAACCCTTAACAGCTGTACAGCTGTTTTCATTGTATAGACTTCTGTTAGCTAATGAGAATGTTTAAAATTTTATTGAGGAGTGTATCCTGTGATCTATAACCTACCTAATCCAAATCTCTCAGGGATATTGAGCTACTAGAGATTTCCAGAACCCTTGTAATGCCAGCTCCTAAATTACCCAGGTTTCTTATTTACTTTCTCCTCTCTGCTTTAACACCCTCCCACCCACCTCTCTCTGTGTGTGTGTGTGTGTGTGTGTGTGTGTGTGTGTGTGTGTGTGTGTGTGTGTGTGTGTGTGTGTGTGTGTGTGTGTGTGTGTGTGTGAGCGCAAAGAAAAGTACAGTGGCAGAGCCCAAAGTATTTGATTATTACCTAGATTCACAGGAGAAAGTATTGAGTTTGTCAGACAGGTAAACGCATTGGGGTCATTTAAATTTCAGGACAACTTCTTCTATGTATTTGTTTGTAGAACAGAAGAGAATCATGGAAAAAGCAAAGGAGAGAGTGAGACAGGCCAGCTAATGATGTTACCTTTCCTTGTTCCTCCACTTCTTAATAAGCTATTACACAGCAGCACAACACAGAAAACCAGAATCTACCACTGCAACATGTTCTGTTATTAGACGTGCAGGCATGCATTGCACCAGATGGCAAGATTTGGCATGGCTGTGACCTTTGTGCATAGAATAAAGATGTCAGCAGGTTGATGCAAATTAATTAGCACATGCTCTGGGGTTTAATGGAATGGTCCACATCTTCAGACCTAAGATATTGGGATTTGGGAATGAGCTTCTCCTGCTTTAGTTGAAAAACCACTAATTTACCTCCTTTGTCGTTCAGAGGGTGAGGTGTAATATACACTCAACGAGAGGTTACAGTGGCATCTGTAGCAATGCTGGTGGCTTGCTCAAACTCCATTAAAGTCAATGGAAAAGCTCCCACTGCGTAGAACTGCGTTGCCTAGAAGTTGCATTTACCTGCAACTTTTGCAACTTAATTGCTTCACATTTTCCAGAATGAATCACCTTTATTTGGGGCGGGTTTGCATGTTACTCTGGCTTAGGTTGTTTGAGAGAGGAAGATAAACTGAACCTCCTTTGGAATTCCAGATAGTTGTCTGCTTGTATACACTCACTCAAATGCAATGAAGATATCAAGAAATAAGGAAGACATTTCTGTCCTTTTAAAATGTTGTATTTAAATAGATTAATTTGCAAATTTTAAAAGCTGCAGATTCCACTTCAAACAGAAGCAAAAGGAGCCTGGTGAATTATTCCAGGAGAACAAGTGACCTTAGAAATGAAGTCTTTCTTTTCCCGTTTGTGATTCACCCTTGCATCAAATCCAGAATTCTGCACGAGTGTTTGCTGTTTGCAAGTGTGCACCAAACTTTAGGGGACAGTTTATTAAAACAAATTTCAGTAGAACAGGGCTGTTCATGCACTACTTAGTGTTCATGGTGTGTGGTTGCTCACTTAACATGTGCTATCATTGCTGCTCCCCAGGTTGGCTGACGGAATCTTTGAAATGGGAAATAGTGATGGATGAGTACCTGTTGTTTGTCCTTTGGGTTCAAAGATGACCAGGACGTCACTGGTTGGTTTGGTTTTTGTGAACTTGTGAGTGGCTGACCAGGTCAATTGGAGCTTTGAACTGTCTGTGGCCTACTGAACAAGAGGTGCCACTGAGCAAAACCTCAGTGTGACTGATGAATAATAAATAGAAAATGTCCATGCACTGCATGCCAGTGTAGATACCTGTAGAAAGATCAACCATTCACCAAACCTTGGTGCAAATCAGTTCTCACTCACGTATAGTGAAGAACATGGTGTCTGGATGTGGAGACATGGCGTAGCCACTCGGATTTTGAATGGAACTTTATTTCCTAAGAATTCAGCCGTGTCTCAAAAATGCTGTAAACAGTCCTATTTTTAAGTATCCAGCTGCACTGAGACTCTTTCAGGATTTTGTGTCTAAAATTTCTGTCTGTATAATGCAGCAAACGTCCAAGGACTATGGCAATTTATAGATTCATATTAGGGAACCCTTCAAGTGTGGCTTCCTGTTACTTTCAAAGGACACAAACCTGGATTTTTATTTTCCACTGAAAGGAATGTGAAGATGCTAAATGTGCTCACTTCTATATGATGAAATAATCTGACAGACTCCAGTTATCTGTAAGTCCTCCTTTGGGCCATGTTTTTCAGACAGTGAGTGTAGAAATGATCTACTTCATAAGAAATCTTTCTCCCAAATCTATTTCTTATTTTTGAAAGATCAGAATAGGTCCCTATTTAAATCATATTTAGAAGCGAATGCGTGAATGCCTCCCAAGCCATCATGTTTTTCAATGATCCCATCAGCACATCATAATCTCCTTTATTAATGACTCTGAGAAAACTGTGGACCCAATAAACTGCATATCGGGTAAAGAATACAGTGAAGATTGGAAAGTGACAGATAAAGCAAATATCCTGCTCCTAAACAAACACAGCAGGACAGGAGAAGATGACAAATGATGGGATTGTGTCAGCTTGAAAACAGATTGGACTAATGGCACGCTGGACTTTGCACTCCAGGGGATCAATACTCTATCAGGCAGGAGAGCTTGAGACCTTGTGAATAGCATTTGTAGGGACAAAAGAGAGATCTTTGCTGATAGTCTGTGCATTTGTTGCTAGCCTCGTACCGTCTCCCGCGTACAATAAACTTTAAATTAAGACAAAATGGAGTTTGTTGTTGGGAGGATCGGTTGGTTGGGGGTGGGGGAGAACAACCATAACTTCTATAGAATAAAATTTCTATGGACTGACAGATAAGTATTTTTTAAAGGTTTTTCCTCTGATAGTACAAACAGGGATTTGGCAAATTTCAGGCTTTTGCAAGCCTCCTGTTTCTCTCTTTCAGGGTGACAAGACCTGAGCTCGCTGTTTTTTCTCTCTCATTTAAGGCTTTTCACTTTATTTGTTTTTCTCCTTCAGTGGGGGAGAAAGTATTTGCTTAAAAGTTTTTGTCCTTTTTTCCCTCCCAAAAGATAGACTGTGCTGTGTGATAGACATGCAGTCTTTACCATTTCCTCCCCTCCCACCCTCCAGAAATATCCAGGCTGGTATGAAATGGATGGAATTCATGGATGCTTTGGGTGGTGTATGTTTTCAATAATATTTTCTGTGTTATGCAGAAGCAATTGCATACTGAGGTCTCTTCCAGCCCGATGATTTAAACTTGCCCATCCTTAAATATAAATCAAAACAATAAAAAAAGCTGCGCAGTCATATAGAAGTGAATCTGGAGTGGCATATGTTGCCCTGTGAGTTTAATTACAGGGCAGTATATACACACATCAGGGTGTTTGGGTTAAAAGTAGTGGCTCAGATTGTCAGCGACAGCCAAAGAAGGCATTGCTGTGGTGGCACTCAATCACCTTTATATATGCCCACACACACACTCCCTCCCTGCCCCACACCCTTTCCTTGTTTCGTGAGCTGCTGTATTCACTGCCAGGGATCACTGGAGTGCAGGAAGAGTTCATGATCACCACCTACACTCCTGTGTAGTGTCATCCGAGAAGGGATGTGGGAGTTTTTGTATTCAGCCTTTGTTTCTTGATGAAGAACGTAAGAATGGCCATACTGGGTCAGACTGATGGTCCAGCTAGCCTAGTATCAAGAACAATGTTCCTTCTAATTTTTTTCCATCCATGGGTGAAATAAATTTTATGTGCACAAAAGCACATGGGGATGTGCACGACAAATAGATGCTGGCAGCGGCAGGTGGCTGTGAGCGCTTTGCTAATCAGCTGGGCAGCACCTGAGTCCCTCCTGGGCTACCAGCCAAGTGCACAGGTTACAGGGATCACAGTTCAAGAGTGGCCTCTGCCAGAGGCATCAGAGGGAATGACTAGAACAGGGCAAATGATCTATCGGCTGTAGTCCAGCCCTGGCTGTTGGTGCGGGAGGTTCAAAGTAACCGAGAGCACAGGGTTGGTGAATGGCCATTAATGGACCCAACCCTCCATGAACTTATCTCATCCTTTTCTTGGATCTCCTGTGAATGATGCTGCTTGGGGGTGTGACACTGCCTCCCTTCTAGCGCAGGCACGCTGCTAGCTGTGCTTAGTGCCCTCGACACCCACTGGGGTTAGTGGGAGTTGGTCACTCAGCTGAACACTCTTCAGGGAAAAGTGTCTCAGTAGCAGTTGCAAACCTGAGCCCCAGGCCGGTAAGGTATCCCTCAGCAGCAGAGCACCTCTCAGCATCAGGGCTGACAGCCACCATGGGCCCCAGGGCTAGCTGGAAGGGGGGCCCAGCTCCTGCCCCCAGAAGGGGTGGGGCAAAATGCAGAATAGGCAGGGCTTAGGGCAGTCAGCCCTTCATAGCATTTCAAATGGGCCCAGAGCTCTGGCCGCTGCCACTGCTGAACCTTTGGGTCCCTTTGAAATGCTGAGCTCCAGGGCAACTGCCCTCTTGTTGGCAGGCCTGCCTCTCGCCAGCTGAGGTGTTTACAAAGAGAGGAAAGCGAGTGGGTTGTGCATAGAGGCAGGAGTCTGGGCGAGGCCATGTGTGCCAATGCCCAAAAAGAGCCACTGTTAGGAATATAGTCAGAGACTTTCAAAATTGCCTCAGGGACTTAGGAGCCTGTATCCCACCCACTGACTCCTCACAATCCCAGCATTGGAGTCAGAGAACCTTACCCTCCCCAAACCAGAGATCAAGCTGGCTTCTCGTTAGAAATTCTGTGATACTAGAAAGAGTAACAGTCTGGTGCTAAGAACTCCCTGCAGAGCTCTATGGGGCTTTTAATGCTTTCCCTGCCCCCCTCCTTTTTGACAGACAGACACAGGAGGATTAATGATATTTATTTTTTGAAAAATAAGGTCCTATTATGCTCCTCCCACTAAGATTAGGCAGTCCAGAGTCCGGCTGCAATGGCTGCCCTTGGCTGCACCCTTCCTTTCCTTCCTTTTTCACAGACAACTGAGCTGGCCTGGCTTCTCCTGCACCAGATAAAGAACATGCTGTCAAACACATGGCAAATAGGGTGTCCTTTTACTTTCTGCGACAAGCTAGCACAGAGACAGCAGTCCAGTGGCAATAAGCAGCACTAGAATGCCAGATGCAAACCCACTGGTGTTAATGGTCTATATTCCTTGGCTGGAAAAAAATTGAGTATTGAGAATCCAAAGGCTTCATGAAGTGAAATTTCTCTCTCACTTTGGAGTGTTCTGGCTCTCTCCTCAGTCATCACCTTTGTCCAAATCCCCATCTGCTGCAGAACTAAATTAGGCCCTGAACTTTTGTCTGCACATTGTTTTGTTTTTATTCTAAAAAATAATTTATGTCTATCAAGTATTCCAAAAAAACCCCTTTTCATTTGTTTCAATCTGTTGTAGTACCAGTTAATTGCTCTCAGATAAATTTGCAATCATTAATAGATGTTTGTTACTCACTTGCAAAAATACATATGCACTGATCATGGGGAAAAAAATCCACTGATAAACCAAAACTTTTGACTTTCTAAGCCAGTAGCACCTGAACCTCTAATTTATGCTAAGGGGATGTTATGGGTTTGTGCTCTATCTAGAAACCAAAAGAATTGACAAAGTTCATTACAACCTCAAATCCCAATCTTGCAAGCCATAACAATGGTTTTACAAGACTGCAATCAGTAGGACTGCTTGCACGACAAAGGATTTGTTGGATCAGCCCCTAAAATGTGTATGTTTAAATTCAAAAGGTCAGGTTCAAAACCCATTTTTTTATACATATATATATATATTGTTTGCGCTTTTTCAAGATATTTATTCAGCTTTCAAGTTGCCTCTGAATGAGGGGTGGAGGGAGGTGCTTGTGCGCCTATCAATTTCTCTGTTGATATTTCTCTGTACCCATTTGATACTTTAGATAAATAGGCATGAGCTCATCTAAAGCAACTCTTTTGGAAAGTTCCAAATATTTATGATCAGAGCCTAACAAGCTGATATTTTAGGTGTATATATATAAGGATACTCTGGAACAAGACAGAGTTTATAATTAAAGCTTTTAATCAGAAACAGCATGTGAATTAAGATCCAGGCAGAAAGTATACAATGAAATATAAAAAAAAAGTGAAAAGTTTAGCTGTCATGCCACAATTTATACAGGCACATATTATTTTTAAAATTGTACAGTGTGTCATTAAAATCAAGTATTCAGAGTTTATATGTAAAAGCGTTAGACTTTATGGTAGTTACTTGGAGCTATATGGACCCTTTGTAAAATAAATACTTAAGTATATATTTTGGCCTGCTGAAAGATCTGTGTATTTTTTCCCACTAATCATAAAAACTTTGGAATTCAAATGAAAACAGAGTTGATATGGGAAGGTTTATATGGAAAACATGGTCCTCTGGGTATGGTAAAAATTTCTGTAGGTATATTCCATGAACACATGTCCATACATAGATGCAAAATGTATTGCTTATAATTTGTTAGTACAGCCCTTAATATGGTCTTCCCTGTCCATTCACTAAAATTGCTGAACATGCTAGAGAGCTTTTCTGTACAGATCTAGCATGGCAGTCTTATAACAGTCACAATCTGTACCAGCCATGATGCAATACTTATAAATCATGCAGTATTTAAAACTGCTGTAGTAAAGTTTTCTGTTCCCTCTGCACCTTGCCTCCTCACTGCAAAGCAATTAAGATATAGAGCAAACTTGAACTGCTGAAAATAGGGAGACCAAAGGGTAGGATTTTATTCCTAGCTCTGCCACTGACTTGTGGTGTAGCTTTAGGCAAGTCATGTACCTTAGTTTCTCCATGTATAACCTGAAAATTCTGCTTCTTTCCCTCCTAAAGGGATTACAGGTTAATTCATTAAAACTTGTAGAGAACTTTGAGAGCCTTAAAATCAGGTATAAAAAGAATGCCAAGGCAGCATGATGATACAAACAAAATAACCTGGAATTTACTAATATGGTACTATTTGAACAACATTAAAAAAAACAACTGAGTTTGGTTCACTCTCATGTGTTGATTCAAATGGCCCCTTCTCCAACCTGAATACAGGAGGTTAGTAAAGACAGAGTTCCCATTTCAGTGCTTGCTGTTGCTAGTTTTGCCCTCACTTTTTGGATGCTCCTGCCATTGCTGTGTGAGATTTAATTTGATGTGCACACGGTGGTGGTGGTGGTGGTGGTGTGGTGGTTGAGGAAATTATTTCAGTTACGGGTTGTCTGGCAAGCCTAAGTTGGTGACATGATGTCATGGATCCTAAGGCTAGAAGGGACCATGGTGGTGATCTAGTTTGACAACCTGTCCTGGCATTCACCCCGGACGTCAAACTATTGGAAGATAATAGAAATGGTGTGCTGAGCATGAAGAAATGAAACAGTTGAAGGTGTGTTTCCACTGCTGCTCTACCTTGTCTGGACTTCCTTGGAAACCAGCCACTTTTCTAGAATGTTGCAATTCTCTTTCTTGCTCCCTCCTTTCTGTAATGTATGCATGACGTGTTCAGAAGCTAGAGAAAGCTAATTGTTTGAGGGGCTGCTTTGTCCATTCTCATTGGCCCGTTCACCCTGACTTCTGTTTCCTAGGCTGGGAAAAAGGCATGGCATGTAGCTGAGTTTTCCTGAATCATCAAAAACCAAGGAATGTCTGTCCTTTTTTGCCTTAAATAGCAAACCTACTGCTCCATTGATGCATCAATGAGGACCTACCTAATCAAAAAAAAATGATACCTGTGTAGCAATCCCCCACTCCGTATCAAATAATTTAGTTTGGATTTCTCTAATGATGAGCCTACACAGCAAAGTATCAGAGAAGTAGCAGTGTTAGTCTGTGTCTTCAAAAACAACACCTTATAGACTAATAGATATTTTGGAGCATAAGTTTTCGTGGGCAAAGACCTGCTTCTATACGGCAAAGTTATTTTGGAATAACGGCCGCTATTCCAAAACAACTTTGAGTGTCTACACGGCAAAACCTCTATTTTGAAATAATTTCAAAATAGCAGATGGCTTTTTTTGAATTCTTTAAAGCTCATTCCATGATGGATAGGACCTAATATGTCATAGATATTTTGGAATGGGGCTGTATAGATAGGAAATAGAGACTATTTTGAAATAAGATATTCCGGAATAGTTTTTTCCAAAATAAAACTGGTATGGAGACATGGAATACGGGTTGCAAGTGCCTACCTTTTATGTGCTTCCAGGGTCCCTAATCTGATATAGGCTCTATTGTGTGTGGACACACTACTTCAGAATAAGGTTTGCTTATTTTGGGGCTTCCCTGTAGTGTGGACGTGTTATTCCGGTATAGTTTATTTTGGAATAATAGTGCTGAAATAAGCTATGTAGTGTAGACATACCCCTGGAAAATTAGAATGCCAAAAGTTATGTGGCCTAAGCCAATGCCAATGATCCCAGATCCATGCAGCTTGTATGTGTGTCAGTCTCCCTGATTATAACACTGGGTGAGGATGTCCAGAGAGAATGGATGATTGGAACCAATGGTCATTTCCCAACTTGTCACAAACCTCTTTTGCAAGGAAGAACCCTTGAAAGGGAATGTGATGTATATAATAACAACGCTTATCTGCAATGCATCAAGCCACTGCTGCTAGTTCCCTTAACAGGCAGCTGCACATGAAGGAAAGTACGTGCATTGTATTTGACAAGTAAAAATGCATTGACTCTGCCACAGTCATTTGTCTTTATTGGAGCCCTAATTGGAAAGAAAGCAAGTGCTAATAGAGGCATACGGTGTAGTATGACACTGTTTTTTTTTTTAAATACGCATGTTGGTGTACATATCTTGTGAAGGGAGAAGTGGTCATGTAATTTACTAGGCTGGGTTATCTTTGCTGATGGCAAAATGGGTTGTGTGCTTGTGTGACAGCTGCCATTCTCCATGCATGTGGCTTTTTCTCCAAACTTGCCTCATGAATTCATCTAGAAACACATCAATTCCATGCTGGTTTGGAGTGGGTCGGTATCCTCCTCTGCAGAGAGCTCTCACTGTTTCCCCTTTTTCCCTGACTGTGTCAGCCTGACTTGTACAGCCGTAGGCCTTTCCTTGTGATTCACAATGTGAGCCGCTCATCGAGGCAAGATAGACGTATTAAATAACGTGCCATCAGGCCTGCCCATTCGCTTGGCGGTTGCCCATTGTGCTGCCGTACAGGTGAGTTTGTTCCTAGGGATGAGTTTGTTCCTTTGGAATCCCTGTTAATTACCTTTCACTTTATTTGGCTTGAGATGAAATTTCAATTGAAGAGGACTAGAAGGACTTATCTTCTTCTGTATTTCTGTAAATATTCATGCACCAATTTGATGAGAATTAATTGTGTGTGTGTGTGTGTGTGTGAAAGTGTAAATAAACTGGAAATATTTAGTGTGAATGGAAGGGGCCTGAACGGAACAGAACTAAAAGCCTCCTGCTCCCAAAGATAGCTGGGGATTTACTTGTTCTTTGGCTATTTGAATTAACATTACATACAAAGTAAGGTGTAAGTGGAAGCATATTCTGACCAGGGTTCCATCTAATTTTTTTCCATCCATGGGTGGAATAAATTTTACTATGTACACCCAGACATTTGCAGATATGCACCATCAGTAGAAACCCAGGCTGCTGGCTGTGAGCAGCTATGGGCACTTTGCCCTAATGCTCAGCTTTCAGGGAAAACTGCCCTTGACTAAATTGAACTAATGGAATAATTTTGTGATTTAGACGTATTGAAAGGTTTGCCTTGCTCTCAGTAAGGATTCGTATTCAGCAAACTAAAGCAATAGAAACCTTTCTGTACATCTGAATTTCCTGATGTATAATTCTTCAAGTGCAGCCACATTAGATTGTTCTTAGTGTTTTATAGCAGTAAAATATTGGAAAATGACTTGAACTTTTCAAAAAGTTCTTTATACCTGAGCACATGGGCTTATGTCTATCTTGGCACCAGTGAGGTGAGATAGATGAAAGGGAGTGCAAGTGGTCCATTGCTATCTGGCAGTGAGCTTGTTGCCTGGGTACTGAGTGAACCTGAGCCAATTCCTCCCAAACTGGCAAGAGCACAAGAATCAGACATGAATGATGATTCACTTATTCAAAGTTTAGTGCAAGGATTGTTCCTAGCTGGGAATACTCAGACATGTATGTTTATTATTTATTTTTATATCTGAGTATTTTAAAAGAACCAAAGTCCTTCCTGGTCTACGATATCCATCCTATTTCCATTGTCAAACAGATGGGCTCAGATCTTGGGGTCTGACTAACCTAGAGAGAGAGAGCACAGAAAAGTAGCTAAAATCTTACCTCTGCACTCCCTTGATACCTTTCTGCAAGGCAGGTTCTCCAGCCAAGGGCTGTTCTCATTCAATATGGATCACTACAGCCCCCACCCCCATTGGATCATCATGGTCTCTCAGTGTCCTGACCATTTCCCTGATCACCAGACGATCAGGGCACGTGATATAGAAGTCCTTTCATTGGACTCATTCACCTACACTAGTATGCTCCTCACCAGGCTTTGGGTTCCATTCATGGTGGTGGTGAAGTTCAAAGGAACTGCATTGTGCTGGAGAACCTGGTCTAAAAAGCCACAAGCTTCAAAACTGGAGGAGTGACTTGATAACCTCTGGTTCTGGGTGGCTAACTTGAGCCACCTTCAAGGGGTTTGATTTTTAGCCTTGCAAGTACCATCCTCCTCATTCCTCTTCCTTCACAACTGCCTTCTGCCCAAAGCTTTGTGTGAAGTTCTAAGTCAGTAGCCCATAGAAATTCCAAACCTTGTGTCTCCCTTAAAAAGAGGCTATCCACCAATGGCTGTTAAATTTTTTCCCGGTGGACTGTCATATGGCAAATGTCCTCTAAGGGATATCTGAAAACCAAGGCATTCATTTTTACAGGTCTTTAGTGGTGAACCCCCTTCTGCCATCATGTGTCCCAGAATAGAAGTGGCTCAGACTTTTAGCATCATGATGGCTAGTGTCCCACAGGAGTGTGGGGGGTGGGGGAAGGAAAAAGAGGGGAAATACACTTCTAGGAATAAAAAAAAAAATCCTGTTAAATCATTAAGGAGATGGATTCAATCTGCCTTGGACATCTTGCTTATCCAGTATAATTTAATTTCACATATATCAAATTTCCTTCCCCATCATCAACACCTCCCCCCAAAGAGAGACAACTACCACAGAGCAATTTCGCTGTTCTGAAGCCTCGTTAATGTCACCAGTTGTTCATTGCGACTGATGGAATTTAATTGCCAGAAAATGGGCCAAAAGTAAATAAACTTGGGCGGCTCTTTAAAATTCCGTAGCACTCAAAACCGCCTGCAGCAAACAGGAGTTTGGATGGGCGGAAGACGACAAACACATGTTTCGGATGTCAGAATGGTGCAGGCCTCCTGGGGTCTGAAGTAGAGCCTGTCCACAAATCAGGAACAAGAAATGTTCCCCCTTGTATGCGCGCAGAACTTAAAGCAAATAATATGGCAGATGCAGTGAGGATGAAATGATACGAACAGAGAAACCCGACCACACTGAGATGGTATGATAGGTACCTAAGAAATATTGGATGGACAGATGCTACTGTTTGATGCTCACTTACATTCATCTGGTTGTAAAGAAAGTACCATAATTTGGAAGAAAAGAAATTTAAATTTAAGTATAAGAGTTTTGAAAGACCAATGCAATAATAACAGATGCCAAAGGGCACTTGGTATTGCACTGCTATCCCCATTTTACACATGGGGAAACTGAGGCACAAAAGGGGAAGTGGTGACTTGTCCAAAGTCCCCCACAGGACAGCGATAAGAGCCAGTAATAGAACCCAGAAGCTAGTCTTGTGCTCTAGCCATTATACCACACTTCCCCAGTCAGGTGACCACACTTTGGGCCTTGATTATTATTTCGAAGGATCCTTTGCTACTGAAGAGAGCTCGCTTGCAGCCCACCAGCTGGGCGTAAGATGTTGGCTCCTTTATAAGACCTCTTACATTGGCCCAAAGAATAGTGCTTGAAAAAATGTACAGCTGCGCAGATTCTGTAAGCCAAGAAACCCATAAAATTAGTGTCGTACTCCTTAGATGTAGCGATTATAAAAGTACATGTTTTGTTGACTTTTATGTTCTAAGCCTTACATTGTAAAATAGGACGTAATTACTAACGAAACACATGTAAGTGTCGGCGGTTTTCCAGAATACAGATCAGCACTAGCCCAGAGGGAAAGGCGGCGGGGGGGAGCGGGGAGCAGAAATTTAAATACTTTTAAAGAAGTGGGGGCTTTTAGAGGAGGGAGGAAGGGTTGCACATAGACTGGTAATATTCTCAGGCTGAGCATCTGTGTATAAATATTTCTGGAATCAGAGAGTTTTATAGTTATTTACAATACTGGCACCACAGTGAAAGGATGATTTAACAACAACAGCAACAACAACAAAAGCCCTGCGTTTGATTCAGTGTGTTTATGACATAATGAAGATAGCCACAAGAGTTAAATTGTTTATTTTACTTTCAGACATTAGGTTGCTGCTGCAATGGTTAACTGTTAGGTGTTTATTTTTTCCTCCCTGCACCCCACAAAAAAAAAACAAAAAAAACAAAAAACCTTGTTTAGAGTAGCAGCAGCATATAATAAACTTGCTAATATGTCAAAATCTTGTGTTGGAAAAACATAGGTGTTGGTTCTCTTTCTCTCTCTCACTCTAATTTTGTTGTGCTGTAAACCACAGCAATTAGTGCCTAGTCTCTGGAAAACGTGCTGGAAGGAATAACCCAGACATAACAGTGGATGGTCTAGCAAGGTGTTCACCAGGAAGCTTTGCCTGGTGTTCAATATAAATCCAATTTTGCAGTGCAGTGTGGTCTTAATTTTAATGTGTACTAAGTTAGTGAGACAGGAAAATACAGAGTAAAAAGTCCAATGAAGAGCTACACAGTCACAGGCACAAAGTGCTGGTATCTAAATCTCACTAAAATGTGAGAAATACGAAGGTATTTGCAGACACCACTGACTATTTTTAAGCAAGAAAGTGAAGAGCAAAAGACGTTTCCAATTACAAAGTTTCTTAGGTCCCATATAATTTTCCAGAGGCATCGTTTTAATTTATAATGTTTTTTAAAGTTATTAAAATGACTTATGTTCAAAATCCCAAGCTATTTGAACAATCTTATGCTAAAAAATACTCTCAAAACAAATGGTTCCTAATTAAAAAAACAACAACAAGCAATAGAAAAAAAAACGTTCCTTGATGGGGAACAAAAACATTTTTGTTGAATCCTAGTAGAGAAGTTTGAGCTTTGTCCGAAAGCTCTCTCTCCAGTCTGCAGTGCCTCCCCGCTTATTGAATAAGTGAAATGAAGCCCTTGGCGAGAGCTGGTAAGTGTGGAACAAAGGGCAGCAGTGAAAAATGAACACAGTTTCAAAATGCAGAGAAACAGATGTGAATCTGCAACAGAGAAAAGGAGGAAGGGAAGCCCATTACAGAGACCATACCAAGGGCGCAATTTAATCTGCAAGACATTTTGCTTACTACACTTTGCTATTACCAGGCAATGTTTTACAGAAACATAGTCTTCATTATCTGATATTTGGGGTTAGAGAGACTGCTTCTCAGACAACATATAACTTCTGAAGATTTTTGAAGAACGTGCATCAAAAGATACGGGGGGGAGCCAGGGGGAAGGTGGGTACTTATTAAGGTCTGCTAATGTTAGTGATGTATTGAGTGAAACATTATGAAAAATGAAAGCAAATCTTAGTATAATCTCGACCGAACAAAAGGCTTTCAGTTGAAATAGAAAAATGCTAAGGCGGTATATATCAAACATGGCTTTTATATTAAATGTGCATGTGGCAGAATATGGATCACATTATATGAAATGTTGCTGCACTTTTTTTTTTTTTTTAACCAAGCACCACCTAAACTTCTGGTTTGTGAAACATTCAGACAGTGCAGTGCTCAAAAGAGATTTTTCTCAGTTTTCTAATTAGGAGAGATTTGTACAACTGCACTTGGAAAAGAAAAAACTGTTGCTCATCAGTCATTAAGTACAAGTTTTACATGCCTAGCGTGAGTGAATGTAGCTGCATGTCTCATTCATCTTTTCTTGAAAGGGTAAAACTAATGTAATTTGGGGATTTTCCCCCTGTCCTGAAAGCTAACCATTTATAATCCATTAATGCTCTACAAGATGCCTTGGCCTCATGATGTTCTATCATTAGGGATAATTTCTCCAATTCTAATTATTGCTAACTAGCATTCTAAAAGTAACAAAATATAGACCAGAACAGACATGAAAGTTACATGGCCCCTAGCAAAAATTAACTGCTCTGAAAGCAAATAAAACTGAGAATTTCTTCTACAAGGCCAGTAGTAGCCTTTGCAATGGCAGTTGTTTCCTCTAATACATGCAATTCATCACAACTATAAAATGATGTCTTTTTAAACAGCCTGCATCCTTAAAAATGAATATAGACCTCTCTGGTGCCAAAGTCATCCTCTTGGCAGTGAAGAGACTTCATCTATTAGTTTAGGGCTCAAGCAGCATAAACAAAACTCAAGTGGCTGGAGGGGAAAAAAAGGATCATTATGTGAGTGAAAAAAAAATTAAACATCTTGACTCGAGGAATGCCACAACCCTGTCTTTTCACCAGACTCTCTCTACAACGAGCTAGGAAAGGAAATCACTTTTAAGGAGGGGATGAAGAAAGAAGATTTACTCTTAAAGCACACAATTTTTAGTTTAATAAAGACCTGGAAAGGGTTTTCTTTAATTTTTTATTTTACTTTGAACAGGTTGAACTCTTCCCATAAGCCTATAGGAATACTCTGTCTCTGTGAGTTACTACCAGCATTGTGTGACTAAATTCAAACCAGGGCTTAAGAAATGGCCAGATTATTTAAAAAGCAAAAATTCACACTTTTTTTTTTAAAAGAAAGCTCAAGGATGATGTCGTCACACATTGGGCTGACTTCTAGAAAGAAACCATGACAGATTGCAGGAAAAAGATTTCTCTATCAATCTTGTTATGCGACCGCTGATAAATCAACGTACCTTAATTAATTACATTCTATTCGAACCAAGACCTTAAAATTGATGAGTGTGTGCCAGTGTGTATTTATTGCTCATTAGCTGCATGACTATACCCAATTTTGTCTTCTATTCCCAGACTTTTAGCAACTCCCCAGCACATTGTGACCATCTCATTTTACTCACTGTATGTGTAATCTTCACAGTCATGGTCACTTAGTTTTGTTACCACCGTGTGACCGAAATGTGATACATAATGGCTTCGTGTGCATGTGTGCTTTGTGTATACACGTATCACTGGGCTTACACACACACACACAGAGTACGTCTACACTGCAGCCTTATTTCAAAACAAGCTCTTCTGGAATAGTTTATTTTGAAATAACGCTGCTATACACAAAAATGCATTTTGAAATAGCACTTAGCTATTTCAAAATAAATTTCTACACACGTAGAGCCTATTTCAAAATAAAGCCATTGGCCACACTGGCCTATTTCGAAATAGGGGCTATTCCTTGTGAAATAGGTTTACCAATTTTGTAATAAGTCAGTGGCTTTTTCAAATTTATTTTGAAATAGCAGTTGCATTATGTAGATGTTATCATAGTTATTTTGAAATAACTTTGCTGTGTAGACCTACCCATATATATCTGTGGTGTGTGTGTGTGATATGTGTTTTGTGCATACACATATTGCAGTGCCTGCACACACACACATCTGTGGTGTATGGGGGTGTGTGTATGTAAAATTAATCAAAGGGACTTCTGGCTAATTTGGCTCAAAGGGCAATAAAATATTCACATGATCATAACTGAATGTGTTTTAATTGCCCTTATCTTTGAAACTATGTTTGACCTCAATATTCTTCATGCCACAGATGAATGCTAAATGACACCAGTCCCTTTAAAAGCCCTTGCTCTAGGCCCCACACTGCATGGTTTTGTCTCCTCTCCTTCTGAAGGGTTTAGTCTCTTCTCATTCTCACAAAATGAGGTGAGGCGACATTTTCAACAAATAAATGCATCTCAAGTGAGATCATTTACTTTATATGGAAGTTTTAAAATGCCCTGAAGCTAGGCTAAGAACTGATGTTAGGCATAGCTGACCATGAGTCAACGCCTAAAATGCAAGAGTTCATTCATGCAGAGATAAGAAGACACAGCCTGTTTTAACTGAGTGCTATTGGTGGAACTGGGACAGAAATATTCAGCGTCTATGGGTGCAACTCAGCTCAGCTGATCTCCGGCTCGTGCTGAAGTTCATCTGTGGGTAGCACATACTAGTGACCATAGGGTCTTATTGTCATTGAGCCAGTTGTCTGAAGAGCATTAGCCATCCTGGCAGAGACGCCGAGGGAGCAGCATAGTGAAGAAAGAGGACAACATGGAGAGTTTCCCAGGCTACAGCTAGCAGGGGGAGATAACAAACAGATGGAAACTGTCATGAATAGTGAGGATTGAGTTGCTACTCTTTGAAGATGGACAGAGCAAGGAATGAGGAAAGAGGATGGGAGCAAAGAGGGAACAATGAAGAGAATTTGTGTGCGGAGAGAGAGCAGCAACAGCAGAGCATCTGGGAGGGGGGCCCAAGACCTCCTCGTTATCCCCTGGGCATTAAAAAGCCCAGTAGCTTTCAACAGGTGCCTACTCTGGCACATTAACATTGCCAGAAGCAGGAACAAGCACCTCAATAGGTGGAATCACTGACTGCATGAGGATTCTCTAGGCTGCCTGTGCAATCCACACACCTAGGGATGTGGTTTATTATCCCAGGTAGTGGCATTTGGACCACTTACAGAGAGAGCGAATGAGTCTCCCCTACAGCCTTAGCTGAGAGCCAGCTGGCTTTTAGCTCAAACTGTAGAGGCTTCCTGCACTGAGCTCCAGAGATCCCAGATTTGAGCCGCCCAGCTGGTTGTAAGCCGAGGTGGCAAGGCCTTGTTTGCAAACCAGCTGGCTCCCTGAGAGGGGGAGGTCCTGCAGTGCTGTGATGCACTAGCACCCCATGTGGAAGAGATGGGGCTTGCAGTGAGGCAACTGTATTTCAGCTGCTGGACACAGACCAGACCCAGTAGTCCTCAGTGGCTCTCTAGCTCCCAGGCTGTCTGATGTAACCTATGTTGCCCATTGTCACAATATAGATGTCCCTAATCCCTGTGCTCTGCAGTCATGGAAGAGGCTGCTGACTGTGTGCTTAACTTGGTGCATTTCACATTTGAGCATCGTTTAAAAAAAGCAGCAAGTGATGGGTCCTTGTGAGTGCACTGTGAGAAAGGTACTGGGGTAAGAGGGTGCTCTGGGGATGCTGTTGCTGCTCTTTAGTGGATCCTGAAGCAGTGAGACCTCTTCAGCAGCTCCAAGCTTGGGTTAATTAGTCCGAAAGGCTAGGTTTCTACATCAGGGGCCGGTTAATGGCCTGCTCATGGAAAACAAATGAACCAGCCTATGGTGCTCAAAAGAGCGAGTCAGCCCAAGTTGAGCTTTTGATGGTCATTATATTGTGCTCTGCCCGTGGGAGTGAGGTTGGGGGAGAGGATTTCCTGACACTCAAGTACAGATTGAACCTCTCTAATCCGGCCCTCTCTCATCCAGCAATGCCTGTGATCCTGCATGATTTTAGTTAGCCAGACATCCACTTAGCATGGGAGTAGCCAAGTTTCCTGCAGTCCCATAAAGTTTGTTTACAGCCATCAGTCCTGACTCTGAGGGTTCTGTGCTGTTGGTTAGCTCCAATTTACCCTAAATGACTTCTCAGAGCTGAGTAAATAAAAGTAAGAGCACAATAAATTTTGCAATGTGCTTGAAGACATAGGTGGACGTGCACCACCAGTAGGAACACACGCTGCCCACTGTGGGTGTCTGGGGGTGCTCCACGAATCAGCTGGGCAGCACCTGACTCTCTCCTGAGTGGCTGTCCAAGTGCTCCGCTTACAAGGAATGCTGCTTGTAACCCTTCTTTGGCAATAAGCATCTACCACTGTGAGCAAGCCATGCTGTGTTTTCCAGGCTGGCTCTCTCTATGGGTGCCCCAAAAGCTGCAGATCTGTGCAGTTAGGCAGCTCTTCTCTGTGTTCTTTTTGCATGGCCCTGACCAATGTTCCCTCTAATCTGTCCCATCTGTGTGGATTTTTTCCAGCTACGTGCAGAATAAATTTTATGTGCATTGAGATGTGCAAATGTGCACCATCAGGAGTGGGCACTCTGCTAATCAGCTGGGTGGCCTTTGAATTACTCCTGAGTGTCCACACAAGCACACAGGTTACAGGGAACAGTAGCCCAGAGCTCATCCACTCTGGTGGAGTGTGGACACCATGTCGCGACCCACAAAGAATTTTCCCCAATCCTTGTCCAGCAAGATTTCTGCAGCAGGGGATGGGATATTCCCTGCTGTTGGGTGCGGGATTGCTTTCTTTTTCCTTCAAGAAGCTTTGAAAAATTGTGTGTTTCTCGTATCTTCATATCTCTGCATGTCTATTTGTTTAAATAAAAGCAACGGTTAACCTCTCTTGTGTGCAAACTGGGCTCGATCCCTGCCACCCCCCTCCTCAGAGACGAATCTATGACAGGCAGATAAGGTCTCTCACTCATCAGTTCACCACTGGAATTTATTTTGGAATAATGGAGTGGAGAAACTAGAGTACCTCAGCTGGAGCCACATGGTTTGCTTAGTCTTGGAATGAGGGAGAGAGAGAGAGGCACTTAACAGGACTTAATAGCTGTGTGCGCCACACAGCTATTTTGATTTGAGCGTGAATAACTGTTCCTCAGTTTGTGTGTGTGTGTCTCTCTCTGTGTATTTAGCGGGACCCTCAAGCAAAAAGTCTTAATATTTTTTCCAAGCTGTAATAAAGGCGGAAGCACTGTGTTTCCATAGAAATTCATGGGGCTAGCTTCTCAAAACCTACAGAATTTAATAGAGAAACACATCCTTCCTATGGGATGTTGAATAAGCTTTCGGATAAATTCTCAAGGCTGATTAGAAGAAATACCCTGTAGACACAATACCATTTCACGTTCATTTCTGAGGGGCTTTCCTATAAGAGAGAGTGGAAGGGAAATCCTTTTTTTTTAATTATTTTTTGTGGGTTCCCTGCCGTAACAAGGCATTACGAGTGTAGAACCTCTGTGGCACATTCAATCGTTTGACTGACACCGAACATGTCAAAGGAACTTGAGAACTCGCCGGTCTTTTGAATGGGTGGCACTGATGTTGTGTTTTTTAGGAAGCAATTATGCAAGTCCTATTGACCAGGGGGAAAAAAAGGGGGGCGGCAAAAAATCTTTTAGGTCTTTTCGTATTAGGTTCAGTACTTTTTGCTGCCTGTTATGGTAAGTGTTGAACATTTGTAACTTGCTTTTTTCCGTGAAAGATGATGAAATTATAATGAAATCCTGCACGCTAAAGGCGATGTGCCAGTGACCAGTTAGAATACCAGCATTAACCTAATTCATTAAATACTAGATGCCCGCTTTGTTTGCGTGGCGCTTGCAGCCCTATTGATGTCAAGCAGGCTGTTAAAAAGCATAATGACATGGCATTAGAGACCCGGAGAGCAATTAACAGGCTGCTTAATTAGCAAAAGGAATTAGAATTTGAGTGGCTGATCTTTGCTTAAAGACTTGTAAAAAAGCTGGAGCAGTTATCTGATTATGCATTGATCAAACAGGCTAACCCTGTCCTTAGGTAATTCTCTTCCTTCCATTGTAATCTTTGAATATACAACTGTTTAAATATTCTGAACTGTCTCAGTAAACAAGAGGAGAAAAGCTGCCCATTGTGGAGGAGGGCACGTATACAGAGCCTCTTTCCTGCTGTTGACTCAAAGGTTTTTTAGATTTGAGCAGCAGGTACTGGAGCTTTTATGGATTCATTTTCAAAAACTGTCAGAAACTGCTGAGGAAATGAATGTTAAGGTGTCTTTAAAATCACACGGACAATCAGCAAAGGCCCTCCCCATATAGTCTTGTAAAAGAGAAAACTGTAATGACTGTGGAAGGTTATATACACGTAGGCATATACATCCTATATACTTATGTGTCCCTGTGTTCCTCCAGTGTTAGCGGTCTGAAGGAAGGCAAGTGTTGGATTCATTGTATTAGACCTGCCTCAATCAGGGATCACTTTCCTCACTCCTGATTAAAACAGCAGCCCTTACAATGGAAGCTAACAGCTGTTTAACAGCGCCCAGCAACGCCACACAATAGCAAGAGGCAGGTTGCAGACCTACTGTATCTGGTTCAAAAGGAGGATGGTCCTTGGCAGTGAGAACATTTTAACGAACAAATCCTGCCCCCATATATTCATGCACGATAAAGTGTGTGGAGGGAGGTGTGTTCAGGGATGCACTTTGGGCTCCCTCCCTTTTTAAACGGGTGTCTGAAGTTTTGGCACCTCTGGGTCTCGACAGCATCCCTCGCACCAGACTGATATGCTGCCCCAACATCTCTGTTAACGGCCTGGTGGCTTTGCTTTGGCTTGCTGTGACCATTGGAGCATGGGTGTCAGCTGAGTTGGTGAGGAGGTTCAGGAAATAATGCACTAAAAGCTGCTGTTGCCATGCCATGGGTAGGGCATCGGGGAGGCACTGGCTGATGAAAGTAAAATGGGCTTCTGACTCAGGCTGCAAAGTCTTAATTTGCAGAGGAAAAGGAGTGTGTCAGATGGAGGGGAGCGCCGCCTGCTGCCTTCTATAGCTCCCCCATTCTGTGCTTCCCATCAGCTGTGCACAACTGAGAGGCAGAGAAGCACAGAGCAACTGATTCCTGTGCGCCCACTTGTTTCCATTTTGTCTCTCTTCCTCTGAGTTGTGATTCACTGTGAGTGTGTTCTGACATTCTCCTTCACCAACTTGTCGTCACGGAATTCCTGGAGGGGGTCAGGATGGGTGGTGGGGATTGGAAGTTAGGAAAGGGCACAAGTTTGGCCCTCTTTGGACCGGGTGAAATTTAAAATAGGATGAACGGCAACTAAGTAAAAATATCTTTCTGTCCTCGTGTGCATAAAACCCATTTTATGGCATTTCATGTGGTGGTTAGACCAGGTGATCTAGGCAATGGGATATGTGTTTGACCTTGCTGTAATTTTGGCAAGAGGCAGCTGTTGCTATCTGGCAAAAAGTTACTTAACAATTCATCTGCAGTGTTTTTGCTTGCCTAAAGCTCTGATCTATACAATAAATTATAATTTGTTCCTTAATTTTTTTCCCCTCCTGCTTCTTATGTTATTAGCTTACCTAAAAGGCATGCTTTAACTTCTGTGTTTTGGTGCTGGCACTATACTTTATATTACTATTTTCATGATCCATATAATTGAAAAAAGGGAGCTTAACCCCGGGAGTTATTTTGACTGTATTAAGAGGAGCTTTCACAGTTACTTGAAGAATCTTGTTCGGCCCAAACTGATTGTCTGGTTCCTCATGATTTTGTTTTGGAAACATTGCTTCTAAACATAGCCATCTGGGCATTAGTGTTTCCTTTGGTTTCTTTTGGCTTCCAAACTTCTAGAAAGGAGAACAGAAAATGGTATCTTTTAGTTTCAATTAAATAAGAATATATGAATGAATTTCATACTTCATACAGTGTTGTTGTAACCATGTTATTTCAGGGTATTAGAGGGACAAGGAGCATGAAGTTATATGTGTTACTGGATCAAGCTGTGGTGGTGGAAGGGACAAACATTCAAGCTACATAGATTAGGCCTCAACTGGAGTATTGTGTCCAGTTCAAGAAAGATGTGGAGAAATTGGAGAGGATCCAGAAAAGAGCAACACAGATGATTAAACGTCTAGAAAACAAGAGCTATGAGGGTATACTAAAAGAGTTGGGTTTGTTTAGTTTGGAGAACAGAAGACTGAGAGGGGACATGAGAGCAGTTTTCAAGTACCTAAAAGGATGTTACAAAGAGGAGGGAGAGAAGTTATTCTTGACCTCTGATGAAAGGACAAGAAGCAATGGGCTTAAACTGCAGCAAGGGAAGTTTAGGTTGGACATTAGGAAAAACTTCCTAACTGTCCCTGGAATAAATTGCCTAGGGAGGTTGTGGAATCTCCATCACTGGAGATATTTGTGAGCAGGTTAGATAGACATCTATAATGGATGCTCTAGATGGTCCCTGGTCCAACCGTGAGGGCAGGAGACTGGATTTGATGACCTCTTGAGGTCCCTTCTAATTCTAATACTTTGTGGTTCTATGACTCTAGAGCTCTTCTTCAGGTCTGGAGAAAGAATGTGAGTATCTGAGTGAACTACAAGTTGGGACTGATAATTAAGAAGATGGGATAAGGATAATAATTTGTTTCTTGCATTTGTTCAGGAAGTTCAGTAAACTCTTTCATATCTGGCAGCCCTGGGACCAGGAGGTTGCTGGCTGTTCAAATATGCCGGGTAACAAAGTTCAGCTCCCCACAACCCCCAGTGCTGACTTCCGCTCAACAGCTGCCCGATTACCTTGTTGGTGGGGAAGGCGAGGAGCTGTTTGTAGGGCTCGTTCATGGCCACACTGCATGGGGATCTACTTCAGGTGGTGGGTTGCTGGGCTGGAGATCAGAGGAGCTGCCACTGTGCACACACTCAGCCTGGGAGGGACACAGGGCGGGCACTGGGTGGGCCAGCCCCCAAGGCGTGGGGTGATGCTCAGGAAGCCACTAGAGTAAGAAGGGGAAGTGATGTCAATGGCTGGGGTGGGACGGAATGCTGGTTAATTGAGAATTCTGATTGTTTGAATACTGGTTAAAATGGAGTGTACTGTCTATGTCATTGTTTAGTCTGTCTCCCTTCTTCATTTTGTAAAACGTCCATTTTAAATGGCAGAAACGGAAATCTTCCATTGTTTGAAGAGTTGTTGTAAGCCAACTTGCTCCCATATGAGAGAGAGGATTTTTTTTGTCTGAGTAAGACATTGCTATAGTATCTGAAGGCCTCACAATCATTAGTGTATTTCTCCTCACAGCCCACCCCCCCAGGATATGGCAGTGTTGTTATCTTAATTGTCCAGAGGGGAAACTGAGGCACAGAGCAACTAAATGACTTGGCCAAGCTCACACTGGAAGTAACAGTAGGGTAGTGAGTGGGGGGTTGCACTTAGTAACCTCCTGAGGTCTCTTCCAAACCTATAGCTGTGTCTACACTAGCCCCTTCCTTTCAGAAGGGGCATGGTAATGAGTGAAGTTGGAAGATGCTAAAGAGGTGCTGCCATGAATATGCAGCACCTCATTAGCATAATGGCAGCTGCAGCGATTCGAAAGTGCCACCTGTGTACGCAGGGGCCTTTTGAAAGGACCCCCTAGTCTTCAAAAGCCCCTTCTTCCTACCACTAAATAGGAATAAGGGGCTTTTTAAGTCTGGGGGGGGTCCTTTCGAAAGGCCCTCATCTCCACTGGCAGTGCGTGATTAGAAAGCAGCACTTTCGAACAGCTACCACTATGCTAATGAGGTGCTGCATATGCATGGCCACGCCTTGTTAGCATCTTGTGACCTCACTCATTACCATGCCCCTTCCGAAAGGATGGAGGTAGTGTAGACATACCTTATGGTTCTGTGATTCTATGTATTGAACTCAGATCAAGTCCCTATCTAGTGTCACCCTCTCTTTTTTCTTATTCTTCACTCATATTTTTACTCATAATGTTATTTAAAGGGATTTTTTTCATGGCCTACTTAATTTACATGTAAAGTTAAACACCACAAACTGGCAAGTCTTTTCTGTAGTTTATCATGCTTGCAAATTGAATACTTTTAAGTGTTTGAATCCAAAATCTATGGTGATAAACATGGTTTCTAGAAAATCTGATGTAGATTAAAATGTTGTCATTAAGATTAATTAATAACTGGCTTTTTAAATTAAACCCACCTGTGGCAGAGTTGAAAACTGAAGTACAACAGCATATTTGTAATGCATGGGAAGCCAGAAAATTCATTGCCTCTAAACAGGAAGTGAAACTCACCAGTCCAGTTTCATTGCACAAATCGGGTGAACTGTAATGGGTGAAATACAGAGCAAATGGTAAAAATCAGCACTCATGGCAAACAAGCCTATTCAGTGCTTAAATTTTTTTCAGGATCAGTAATCAAAGGTGTTAATAATGTCATGAAAATGTTTTTTGGAATATTTGATTTATTTGAATATTTGATTGTTTTATTTTTTCTGTCATGACATAGACTGCACCCATCACAAAGGGATGTACACGCCCTTGAAACATTTTAGTTTACACTTCAGTCCTGCAATCAGTGATGCACTTGAGTAATTTTACTTTTGCAAGAAGTTCTATAGTTGGCAAAGACCTTGGGAGAGCTCATAGAAATAAAACTCTTCAACACGTATATATTTTTCCAGCTCTTAAATGATAATTGTCCACGGACTGTGTTTTTGCTTATCATGAAGCTGACTGTAATTTGTAGCAGCAGTTTTCATTTTGACTCTGGCTAGTTTCCTGTACCAGCCTGTAATCCTGGTGTTGGTAGTATCATGTGATGTCATTTCCCTCCCACAACATTAGAGTTTAGTGGGTGTAATTATGTGATTAGCATGACTCTAGTCCAAAGATTGAGGCTACTGTGTGGGGAAGTTTAGAAGCTGAGTTGCGATCGAGACTGGAGTTTTCCTGTTGTGCTTCTGATCCTCTCTGTTGATAGATATAATTAACTGAAATCTCAGCTCCCTGTTGAAGGACAGGCTGATAAGAAGAAGGCGTGGCTAAGAGTCAGGCCATTCTGAAAACATTCTACATTTGTATTTTATTGTCTTCTGTTAGCGTTGTCTTCTGTAGTGCTGATTACACTGTTGCCACCTTGTATTGACCATAGATGCATGATCACTAGTAATCAGCATGGCATTAAATAATTACAGAAGTTGTAGATAAAGAGGATCTATTGAGTCCATTTCACCTTAGGCTGATTCAAGATTGTCCTTTTGAGTACATTGCCTAAGTGTTGTGTAGGTTCTAAGTGTGTAATGAGCTAAGCCTGAGTGTTATCCCCCCCTCATTTTGATTTTACTAACAACAGACTGAGGTTTTCATGTACTGGGGTGCATGTACACATCTAAACCCTTCTAATGTAGCTACTTCTTATTTCTCTGGTGTGCTCCTTCTTGGTGCCCTTTCTCAGCAGAAGAGAAGGAGCCAGTACTCAGCCGGCTCTCTGCTGCAAGGCTGCTGAGGGCGTCACTCCAGCCAGGGATCCCACGGTTGGGGCTGCTGAGGTACACTGTACTAGCACAAAAAAAGCACTGCAACAATTTCATTTTCTCTGAAACATGAGCGTTGGAAAATGACTTCTAATTGGTTGTGTGGGTGGTGGATAACCGGCTACCCATTGGCTGCATGTGATCCATCAGGGTTCTGCATGTGCCCCGCAAGACATTTTGTTTGCTGTTGTCTATTTGCAAGGTTGCCAGATTTCACTGGTTTCCATCAGTGTGATTTTTTTCCTCCTATCACTATTACTAAAGCATCCTGTAGGTCTTGTAAATTGTCTTGTAAATCCAAAACTCAGGTGTTACTGGGAAGGCTGGTAAAGCTGGAGTACATGAAGGCTGGTAAAGCGCTGAGTGTGAGATCCAGGTGCTCCTTCCACATCCAATCAAAGCACTGCTGTGGTTCAGTTGGCACACCCCACAAACTCTAGCTGCACACACACAGTTTGCAAAACTACCCTCTTCTGGAAGACCAGCTTGGTTATGACAATCTTGTGGCTCCCTGAGATGGAGAGCCACGCACACGGTCCACTCCCTAGCCTACATTGCCCGTCACTAGGCTATGTAGTCCTCCATATCCATCTGGATCTCCTGGCATTCTGCATCACTGATGTAGTGCCTGGACTATGCCTCCTCATATGTGCTGCTGATGGGGAACCATGCTTCCCAGTAACACCCAAGTTTCAGATTTACAAAACAATTTACAAGATCCACTAATAAGCTTCCCACAAGCAGGAATTTCCATACACAGGAAGATCCCAAGATATTCCCCATATTGCTGTAGTGATCAGTAAGGACCATTTAGATTGGCATGTTAAGTGCTGCTAATTTGCCATCTTTGATGCTGATAAGTGCTTGGGGTTTCAAAGGCCATGTGTACCCTAAAAAGTTGGGTCACACAGAGTGTGAAAAATGCACCCTTCTCCCATTGCCATGGGGAATCTCTACACTGAAGCTTTACAACAGTGTAGCTGCAGCTTGGAGGCTGGGGAAGAGGTTTCACTTCTGCTCACAGTCCAGGGGATCAGGGGTTTGGAGCATAGAAAACAGCTTGTGTGTGTGTGTGTGTGTGTGTGTGTGTACTGTTGTCTTTGCTAGAGTATATTGGGTGTACTATTGTCTTTGCTAGAGTAAATTGGTTCGATAGAGCTTTTAATGACATCTCTAGATAGTTTTCTATTGGGAGATTGTTCAGGAAGCAATTGCATCTGATTAATTTTGCACGTAAGTGGCTCAGAGCATCAGGTGAGCCAGGAAGACACTAGAGCTCCTCTACTGAAAGAGGTCCTGTGTTAATATGTGCTACCTGCATACATGGTTTCCAGATATGCCTAAAGAACAATTCACAAATAGTCTCATGGTTGCGAGTAGGACCAGGGATCAGGTGACCCGTTTCCATTGCCCTGAATTCTCTGAGTCCATCTGACTGACTTGGTGCCTCAGTTTATCCTGCCTCTAAAAGCATACTTATCCAGGCATTGAGATTCCCTCGTGGGAGTGCTGTAAGACTGCAGAATGCTGTTGATGTTGCCACAAAAGAGGAAGTCTTTTAAATTATACAGGCTGAACCTCTCCTGTCTGGCACCCTTGAGACCTGACCAGTGCTGAATGAGAGAATTTGCTGGACCACAGAAGGTCAGTAACACAAGACATTTAGGGAAAATTACAGTTAAATAAGAGCACAGAACACTGAGACCTGGGACTGGTGACTATCAACAAACTTTATGTGAACACAGGAAACTTGGCCGCACCTATGATAAGCGGTCATGTGGCTAACTGAAATCATACCGGATGTTGCCGGATGGGAGAGTTCTGGATTAGAGAGGTTCATCCTATATTAAAAAAAGAAATGTAGATTATAGGTCCAGATTCTGACTTCTTTATCCCCATGTAACCCCAGTGCTGCTCATTTGGTTTAATTTAGTGCAGCAGTGTTTAGAGAGCTGCCAGGTAAACCTATTCACAGCCTCAAACTCTAATAAATACAAATACTTCCAATCCAAAGCTATAGCAGAACTCCCCGACATATTAACATCAGACTGTATTTAACAGCCAAAGGAAAGTAAATATTGACACACTACAAACTACAGCGCATAAAGGAGGTTAGAGCTTGAACAGATGACAAAGCAAGAAAAAAATCGTTGCTCAGAAGGACACTTTGAAAACATCATAACTTCTGAGAGGTTGTTTTTTTAAACTCAGGTTTATAAGTACTGATACTTTAGGGGTGGGATTTTCAAGAGTCTAGGAGAGTTAGGTGCCTAGACCCAGACTCTCAAACAAATTTAGGCCTGCGGGTAATTCTTTAATTCCTTTATGCTGCTATCAGGAATCCCAGCCTGCATTTATACTAGGGGTTTTATGTAATAGGTTTCTTGATTTCTGTCCAAGCTCAGTACTGGTACTGTTTAGTCCACTGCTAAAGTGCTGCCTCTAGAGGTGAAGCAGAGCAAACTGTTGAAGCATGCCCAGCAATAGTAGGCTGCAGTTCAGGACGGAAAGTGACCAAATGTCAGATATAACTGAATTGCAGGCAGAATTTAGTGACGCCAAATGAATTGCCCATGAGGCCATATATCCCTCTTCTCTGAAAGAGTGAGATATCTTTACAATCTCCCAGTGGCTGAGGGAGGGACAAAATAAAAGCAAAGAGAACAAGGAACTGGGCAAAACAAAATATTAGCATGAGGTTAGATGATTTGACCATGTCCCCTTTAGGACTAAAGCATGCATTAAGTTTTGAAATACACAAACCCAACAGATCACCTTAAGTAGTTAAGGCAGCACTGTACAATGTCAAGGGTTGACAGCCACATGTCAAATAACTTGGGTTCTTAAGTTATGATGAAAGGTGGTTACCGTATTTATTAGGAATGCTTGGTTTCTTAACTGGCTTATTGTAGCCTGTCTCCTAATATACTCTGGGCAACTAGCTCAGCTGAGTAGCCTGATTAAATGAACGAACAAGTCTGGAGCTGGAATGGAAAATTCCCTCTCCCATAGCTCAGCAATGATCACTCTGGTTGACGGAGGAGAATAGCACAGTGAGTCTTCTGTGTCTTGGATTAGAAAGATGATAGGGCTTCAGTGGGGCTGGGTATTGAAACCATAAGGTGGGGAAAGGACCTGTGAGGTTTTGCCAGGGAAGTACAGGCCACCCACAGTATGTCTACACAGCAGAGTTATTAACACGAAGGCATCCTACTTGGTATCGAGTGACCATCAAGAAGATCATAATTTCGGAACAACAGCCACTATTCCGAGGTAGCATTGTCAACATCTACACAACACAACCACTATTTTGAATAATTTCAAAATGTGGATGGCTTATTTCAAATTTGTTAAACCTCATTCTATGGGGAATAGTGCCTATTCTGAAATAGATATTTTGGAACAGGTGCTGTGTAGACAGGGCATTGGGGCTAATTTGAAATAAGCTATTCAGGAATCCGATCTGATCTGAACAAGTGGGTCTGTCCCACAGCAGCTCATCACGTAATAAATTATTTTGTTATTCTGTAAAGTGCTACATGACTGCTCTTTTGTTCTGTAGTGTGGACACACCTCTTTCTTCTATTCACCTAATTTAAAACAATTCAATGACACTAGCACTATGTGACCTGACTGAGATGATAACACCCTCCAGCCTCTGAAGCTACAGAATCAGGATACAATTTTATTTTTACAAGGAAGATTTGGACAGTGTTTTCCTTTCCATTCCCCCCATGCTGTGCACCAGGAGCAGCATTCGCCCCCTGGACTGCTAGCAGGAAGTGAAGATGTTGCCAAGGAGGGTGTTGTCTTTATGTTGCAAGCTCAGGCAGTTTGTGTGCTTTGGATGAGCCTGGGACTATTCAGCTAACATGAACTCCAAACCCATCCAAACACCATGAGATTCACATAGCAATAATTAACACTCACTTATAACTGTTTCTCTGGTTTTAGGTGGTAATTCTTAAGGAGTTAGTGTATTTTTTCCTTAACTGACTTCCCTTTTGCACAGCTCTTCCTGCAACCAAAGCCCAGGTCGGCTATACACTGAGTCTCAGGAGGCCAGATTTGCTAAATGAAGAAGTTTTCAGACCTGTGCATGCTCTCTAGCAAAGTCTGGGCCTCTTCTAGGCTCCTTTTACTTTCCCAGTTTGACTCTTGGCTTTGGGAGCAAGGTCTCTGCGTGTAGCTGTCGTCTGGTACACGGCGGCTTGATTCCGATGGATGGGCTTTTCTCATTTGTTTTAATTCATTAAAAAATTAATTGTAGGCTTGGAATGGAAGAAATAACAGCAAAGTATGTTCATCTATGTAGAATATGTGCAGATACATGGAATAACCTAATGAGAGATTAAAACCTCCACAAACATCCCGATTTAAAGGAATAAAAGTAAAAATAAACAGCTCTGTTTATAAGCATCAGAGGAATAGCCATATTAGTCTGTCTCCGCAAAAACAACGAGAAGTTCTGTGGCACCCCTTATTGACTAACAGACAGCTAACAGCTCTGTTTACATTTATTTTAATGGGCTTATTTGCATTAGATAATTAGTTATAGGGCTCAAGTGATAAAAGACCCAGAATGGAAAAAAAAAAGGCTGGAAACCCATTTTCAACAGACATTGACTTTCAATAGGACTTAGATTCCAAAGTGAATTAGGAGCATTTTAAAAAAATGCTACCCCTTGGTGTTTCAAGTGGCTCTACTTGTTTTGAATTGATGAAACCATAAGTCTGTAAATACAAGACAAAACATTAAACCTGCATGTGCCTTGCTTGGAGGAGCAGTTTTGGAACAGATGGGTTGATGGGGTGGTATATGGTGGGCATATTGATGGCTCGTGATTATGACTTCTCTTTTTGAGTGGTCATCAAATAGCTTCTATGTGCTCTTACTTTTTTTGAGCCAATGTTTATTTTCATATGTGTTAAGTGTTTAGAGTCTGACACGGATCTTTAAAAATGTTGAACAACAAAAATAATCAATACTATATTAGCTGTCATCTGTCATAAAGAAAGGTGGTTTAAAAACACTAAAATCATAAACTATGCAAAATATAAGTAGGGCCAAATTCTGCTTGTGCATATTGGCGCAGCCTTGTTGATATTCGGGGTAGCAATTTGTACCAGCATAGAATCTGCTCCATGAGCTTGTTAGAGAAAAAAAAATAAAAGACCCTAACTTGATGCAACAGCCTTAAACCAAAACACAATGAGCCCATCACCAGGTTAGATGATACTTAAAGAGTTTCACCAAATTTGGTTCTAATAGCGCTGTTTGATGAATTTCACGACCAGGATCCCCACTGATTTCATTTAGTTATCCTTGGAGAATCAGGCCTCTTGTATATTTCTTATTCAGTACAACATTTGATGAGTGTTCAAGACACTTTGTTCCCTCTGGTGGTAGGGTGAGGTAGGCACGGAAAGAAAATAGGCAATAAATGAATAAACTCCAAACGGTGTGATCTTAATGATGAAGCGGGTAATCAGGGGGAGAATTTAGATGAAGCTGGTGTGGAGTCATACTGTTTCAGGTAATCTGGACCTAATTAGTGTAATGGAACATATTCCAGTACTAAGCATCTGTACCCAGAGTTTTCAAAAAGTAAAGATTAAATTTAAAGAGATTAGACAACTTTCCCCCCAACCCCAAGATATTAGCTGTTCAAAAATGACAAAAATGTTCTTAAGCCTCTCTGAAGGAAGGGTGACCAAACAAGCTTCTTTTGTTTAGCGATAGAGCTTGCCTGCAAGGTAGTGTCTGGTCACTGTGTGCGGGACCCAGAAACATGATTTATCTATTGCCAGTAAGGCAAATCAGGTTGGGGTATTAGCAGGGGGATTAAAAATCAGAGTTGCTAGTGAAGCAGTAAAGCCATTGGCCACCCACAAGATGTGATGGAAAGAATAGGTAGCAAACCTGTCTGCGATGGATAAGAAGTGTCATGCAGTAGTTGTCTTTCCAGTGTTACTTTCAGTTCCTTCTGGGTTAGTGGTATTCGTATTGAATGAGCAGTAGATTATGGACAACATTTTCAAAATCATCTAAATGATACTGCTGTTCAGGAAAAACATGGGTCCAAGTCAGTTTGAAAACAGGTAGTGCTGAAAACATTACCTTACCTCCTTGAAAGCGGAAAAAGCATTAAGTTGTTGAACTTGAAGATTATATTTGGGGAACAAATGATAATTTTGCAAAAAGTGTCAGCTGACCCTTTGTCTGTTCTGTAATCACAGTGTAGGAGTGGGATTCAAAATTTAACTGTCTGAGGCTATGTCTACATTACCTCAGAAGATTAACCTGCTCAGGGGTCGCAGTTGACCCAGTACTTTCCCATTGATTTCCCCTGTATAGACAGATAAGTAAGCTGAGCACAGATATGTCAATTTTAACTACATACTTGGCATAGCTAAAATTGCATTGGTCGACTTTCTTAGTCTGGTGTAGATGCACCCTAAGCAATTAAATTTCTGTACTCCATTGAAGAGCTAAGAGGGGCCAAAAGAGGACTTGATGTCTTAGGGCACTGGTAATGGGAACCTAAATTTTCAGCCCTCTAGGGTCAATGTCCAAAAAGTTTTGCTGTTTGATGGCTTGTGGGAGATGAGTCTGTGGACTTCAACTGATTCCCAGAAAACAAAGGCACCATCTTAAAGTACAGTAAGTAGCAGCCTGGTTGGGAGGTCTGTGACTGAACTAGCCATGAAAAAGGAACTTTCCTTTCACTTTTAAAGATGGCTTTTTCCATTCTGTGCTGAGGCTTACTGGAAGATAGAGGAGATGGGACAGAGTCAGCTGCCATATTGCTATTCTAGATGGGTTTTGGAGAAATAAAGCTAATAATGACTGTCCATCTGGTGGTGTCTCTATTTTATCATATTATAATTACTTCATGTTTACAGCTGGAAAGGTTGTTAAAAATCCAGTTAATGATGTTCTGGTCACAACATGAATGACAGATCATTTAACCTAGTCCACCACTAGGACTGAGACATACCCAGACCAATTTCCAAGCATTTGAATTGGTTTCTCCAACTGAGCTGACCGTGACCAGCAAATGTCTCTAGTATGTCTGCCTCCAAACAAATCCTTATGTCACATGACCCTGTAGGCTATTGTAGCCTAAACAGAGGCACAAAATGTCACCTAAACCATTCTGATGTAATGTGCCAGTGTGGATTTATTTTAAGCATTGTGTCTTTTCATCTGCTGTTTTCCTTATTATTCTCACTGTGAGCAGTGAACACCATCACCATTTGAGTGGATATTGGTAATTGTGGGGGGTCAGGTTACCTGAAGCGAAACAGGTATTCAGTGCTGCATACAAACCTCATAAAAAGACAAGAGCATGTGCTTCCCCTGCCCCGCAGCTCAGTTCAGTTTTTCTGTTCCTTCTGGCAAACACGGCAGCAGAAAGATTTATAGTCAGAAGAACTTCCTAAAATTATTGCTATGATTTTTTTTTAGTTCACGTGATCTTTTTTTTGTTCTAAAATGATGGAGGAAGAACCCTCTAAACATGTTAACGTGTTTCCATTGTTCTTTGTCAGCTTGTGTTCTGTCTCTGATGGTTAACATCAGGAATAATTTACACCTTAACTCAGTGTATTTCCCTCATGTAACTTCTGGTGCTGGATTATTTAATTAATGGCTCTGCCCATAGAAAGTTACCCACGGGCTGTTGAAATAACAAGCCACTCTGTAGCACCTGTAGTGTTGGCGGTGGGCCCATGTGTTGGAAGTTTCTGCTTAGTTCCTGATGTGATGGGTCAAAGTCCCAAATTTCTAGTGGGTTTTCTAGAGTCAAGTCTCTGTAACAAATAGGCATGACAATTGTGCAGCAGGGTGGGGGATGGGGGGATTATTATCCACCCATCCTGGAACACACTATCAGCACATAAAAATCTCAGTATCTTTTTCAGACAGGTCTTAACCTGGGGCACCCTCAGCTGTTTTCAAGTTCTAGCTTGGACATTGCACCTCCAAGCTGCCCTGTAGCTCAGCCTTGAGAGTTCCAGAACTCGGACCCCTGAATGCCTCCCACCATCCAAGGGGGCTAATTCCTTGCTAATCTGTTTCTTGAATTAAAAAACATGACACCCCAATCCTGGTCTCCATCATTCCTCTGCCCAATTCTTCCTGACTACAAACTGCCAACTGTAAACCAGATTATTGGTGTGGTATTGTGCTTCATCAGGATAACAAACATTGAATTTTTCCTGTTGGGAAAACAAAAAAGCAGTCCTGTAGCACTTTAAAGACCAACAAAAGAATTTATTAGCTGAGGAGCTTTCATGGGACAGACCCACTTTTTCAGATCTGGACATTCTCATAAATGTAAACAGATGCAATGAGAATTTAACAGAAAAATAGAAAAAAAATGAAAATTGACAAATCAGCTACATAGGACAGAAGGATAGAGGGCAAAAGTGGAAAAGGGGGCAGAAAATTACTTCCTGCAAGTGTGTATTAAGTTAAATGGGTTGCCTGAGATCCCTATGAATATCAAAGATGGGGAATCTGTCCTTGTAATATGTAAGTTAACTGTTATCTTTGTTGAAACCAAGGCTTAAAGTATTGAACTTGAGAATGAACTCCAATTCAGATGTCTCACTTTGTAATCTGGTGTTAAAAGTCTCTTTGTTCTAGAATGCAGGTTTTCAGGTCTTGAATGCTATGGCCTTCTCCATTGAAACACTCACTGAGGAAGTGGGTCTGTCTCACAAAAGCTCATCACCAAATAAATTATTTTGTTAATTTTTAAAGTGCTACAGGACTGATTTTTGTTTTGTGAAGATACAGACTAACACGGCTACCTATCTGTTCCTATTGGGGGTTAGCTGGCATTTGTCTGAGTTTATGAATCTAAAGGTGAAAGGTCACTAACCTACATTCCTGCTAAGATATAGGGGAAATGGCCAACCACTCTATTCTTCATTTAAATAAAGTTCATGTGTGATGCAGTCACTGTGCTCCTAAGGTATCTATGTTGTAGCAATCTAGAGCTGGTCAGAAATGTTTTAAAAAAGCAATTTTTTTTGCAAAATATGTCTTGTTTATTGAAATTCCATTTGGAAGGATGTTTTCTGACCTACTGCCTCTAGAGTAGTTTTAACAATAAAAGGGGTCTCTCCAAGTTCTAGCATTCAAGGCACATCTTGCCAAACAGAATCTTACCCTAAGATCTTAAAATCCTCAGAATCACCAACTCAAGGCACAAGTGAACAGACCTTTTCACCCTTGAGTGATAGATAAATTGGGCAACTGGGTGGGTCTCTTTCCGATTAGACAAAAAACACCTAGGGGCCTGTAATTAGGAGAGATGATCTCTTTGTATTTTATGTGAGAAAATAGGGGAGGAGGGGTTTGCTTAAGTGTCTGAAACCAAAAGGATCCCACCATTCTCTCCTGCATAACATATATGGACCTGGTCTCCACCCCAAAGGTGGCCAGCTATGTGTGGGGAAGAGAGGGTAGAAAGGGTTTTGGGATGGTTAGGAGATAGATAGAATGGATTGCATGAGGATTCTCTGTCTGAGAACACTGACTAAAGGCATCTTTCAGTGGAAGTCTCTTGGCAACAAGACATTTAAGACTCCACTACTCCTGGTGTCCTTTTCCACGTTGCAGGTAAGCAAAAAGGAAGATCTGAGTCAATAGAGGGTGCAGTTTGAAATGTGCCTGTACGAAAAATAGTCCCTTTCACTCTACTAGGCTGCACCCAGCCTGCTGTCGGTCAGGTCTGCTGACTCGATTGACAACATTTGTTTTTCTATTGTTAGCCACCGACTCAAAATTCAGCAAAAGAATGACCAAATTCCAACAGGCAGGCCAAGCTTAGCCCTTGGGTAGAGCTGTGCCATCTGTTGACAGCAGTCATGGGGTTGCAGGTTTGTCTGGAAACCTGGTTTGAAACCACAGGGCAGGGGCAAGCCAGGAGATAACTGGAGGATAGGGAAGGTGCACAGATTTAAGAGGGGGAAGCACGTCTGGGGAAGCATTATTATTGACAGTGGTGTATGAGACAGAGATATTCTGGCTTGGTCTCTCTGATCTCAGGCTGTGCATGGCACGGAAGGGCTGCAGAACCAGTGACAAAATTCTTCTCCTGTAACAGAAGAGAAGGCATCCCAAGGCCAGGTCACTCGGTTCCTTTCAATGTATGTATTTATTTGTATGATCAAAAGTACCTAGAAGCCCTTGTTAGGAATCATGCCCCCATTGTGCTCATTGCTGAACAAACATGGAACAAAAAAGACAGTTGCTGACCCCATAGACTTTCCAGTCTGAGCCTCTCCTGTTCCTGAGGTAAAAGATCTGATTAACCAGACAGAGAATACAAGAGAAACTAATGAGCCCAGTGGTAGCTATTCCTTTTCTCCTAGCTTCTCTTCTCAATGAATATCCTCTACTGTTGAAATGTTGGATTGAGATACATAAAGTAAATCTGATTCAGGGACTTCTAGACAGCCTCAGCCAACTTCATTAAAGTCCTCTTTGTAAGGAGCACCTTGTGTTTGGAGAAAAGTGAACTGGTTCAAATGAAGTGAACCCACCTGCACATCTTTGGCCATTTTCAGATGTGAACTGCGGAAGGGCATCTTTCTTTTTAAGATTTTGGAACACAGATGAGCCTGAGCAACAAAGCTGGATCCAAGTGTGCCATGTCTCATTTTGAATGTTTTCCTTTAGCTCACTGTGGAGATATACCACTGCCACCAAGTGTGCGGGTTACCAGGCCTTGCCTCCCAATGGCAGGCTGATGCAACTCTCATTGAGCAGGGAGAAGAGGTTTATTAGTTGACAGGGACGCAGTGTAAAACAGACTTGTCAGCACAGAAACCATAGGCAGTCTGTACAATCCATCTTGTGGAGAGGGGGCCCAGAGAGGGTCCCCAACTCAGGGTCCTGGCCCTCCTTCCTTCCTCATCTGTCAGCTGAGATTCCCCAACTCAACAACCCAGTTCCTATTCAAAACCAGCTAGGCCCCTTCTCCCTCCTTTGTCCTGTTTTGCAGGGAAGAAAGGGGTCACCTGGTTGCCTAAGTTACAAATGGCATGGAGGCCCACTATGTACATGGGAAAAGTCATCACACTGAAATGCCCATCACCAAGTATGCACTAATGCTGTGCCCAGGGAAACTGAGGCACTCACCCCGGGTTACTACAGGACAGTGGGATACACAACCTAATCAGGAGAATAAAATCCTCACACACCCCACTTTGTCACAACCACCTGGAGAGTTCGGCTGTGGATCCAGCCTTTGCTGATGTTTGTGGTGTTTAGCAAGGAGATTCTGGTTCAGTGCTAGAGGTGCTCAGATATATGTTTGTTTTTACTCCATTTTGCACCTTCAGCTTCAGACGGGGATTGGAAGAGCACAAGAACCCCTTAACCCCCTAAAAAAAATCCCCAAAAAACCACCAGCAACACAAAGCTAACGTTATCCCCAAAAATGCTGATTCTGCCAGTGAGCTGGCAAGAAATCATTTTTTGATCTGAGATTTCCCAGCCAGTTGTGGCAGCCTGAGACTGCTCTAACCTATCTCAGAGTCTGAACCTGTTGAGGCTGACTTGCTTTAAACACTGCAGAGAGGGAAGAAGGTTTGTGACACACTCAGAAAAGCAAATGTACACCTGTGTTGTTTATTGCCCCCAAACACCCTCCTTCTCCAGGCAGAGGGTGGACAGTGTTCAGAACCTCATTCCTCAGGCCTGATTCTATCAGTAGGAGCATTTACTAATCAGCCCTCTGAAGCCTCAGCTCAAACACTTCTTGACCTTTCCAAGTGCATCGGCCAGACAGCAGCCATGTGAGGTGGGTCATATGGAACAGATTTAGATACAAACCCATATCATCCCACCAGAGGAATGTAAAGTCCCTGCCGATCCCTTTCACAAAGCTGCATCATGTGTATGAGATAAATCCTGGGGACATAAGGGGCTGCCAGACAGCCGCAAAGGACAACAACTTTGCTATCTTAAACAAAACAGACCACGCTGCTCTGAGATTTCTCTGTTAAAGGTCTAGCAGCCTTCTCCCACAGTCACAGCAAACAAGAGTATTTGCACCTGACTTTGAGGTGCATGGAGAGAAATGCGTGAAATTCCAGGATGGAAATAGCAATGGATGCTGCCCAGGGGTCCCTTTAGTTTTTACCACCTGGGGTGGAATTAATTTTGTTATGTGCACCAAAGCATGTGTGAACATGCACCACCAAGAGACATACATTACCCATTGTGGGGGCTGTGGGTGGTCTGCTAATAAGCTGGGTGGCACCTGAATCTCTCTGCTCTTAAAGGGAGCACTGACTGCAGCAGACTGGAAATGAAGTGCCTTTGAAAAGCAGCAGGGGACTTTGAGTCTAGGGAAAAATACTAGTGAACCAAACTTTTCCTGAGTGTCTGAAGGCTATTTGCTCTTCCCTCAATCCAACTGGTTTGCAGACGTCAGTTCCATTATTGGAATTATACATTATCTATTCAAGGAGCTCCTGTTAACATGGGCAGGAGCTGCACGTGCAATGAAGAAAAATAAACCTGTAAGAGTGTGTATCTTCAAGTGGGAAGAATTTAGTTATTAGGCCAGATTCTCAGATGAGCTCAGCTCCCATTGAGACACTTAAATAAGTAGCTAGATTTTCAGAACAGCTCAGCCTGTTGGCTGATGCTGGTTCTGAACTTGAGAATTCTGGCCAGGAATGTCACAATGGGAGCTGCCTCCCACTGGAGATACTGAATCCTTGAAAATCTGGCTTTATTTTCATGGAAGCCGGATAGGAAAACCTGACTGCCAAAAACAAGCCTTCCCATTTTTAGAGAGAGAGGTCTCAGAGGCTCCTGACCAACATAATTCTTCATTCCTTTATTCCATAGCTTGTTCTTTCAAACTGCCTTTGCCTCAGGACTCTACAACTCTGACCTCTAGCACCAGTATTATACCTTTAATTATGTCTGCTAGACAAATATGTCCCCTTCAATTTACTTCAGTAAACCCATGCTATGAATCTCCCTTGGTCAATGGACTGTAAGGCTCTGATTTTTGACAATGCCATTAGCAGGGAAGCATTTTAAGCCACAGATTGTATAATCATCTCTGTAAGGTGGCGTTTTTTTCCCCAAATTAATCAGCAGGACTTGTATTTAATCAACAACAGTATAGGCACTTTTTTTTTCCTGAAGATTACAAGCCCATGTCTCAGTGTTTCATAGTAAACTGGATTTTGCACCTTATCTGATTTTAATAACCATGATCCACACATAAGTAAACATGCACTTGACCTTGAACATAACCCCAGATGAGGGGCTACAGCCCCCGTTGGTGTTGCTGGCAAAGTAAATAGGTGAAACATAGGAATTAAAATGTTCCTGTTTCATATATTTATCCTCTTTTAACTGAAGCTATGACCCAAAAATACGACACAGTTTGCTTCTGAGCCAGTCTCCGGGATATGAATATTGTTACTGAAGAGCAATGAGGATAATGAGCTAAGGGAAAAAGAGTCTGAATTTCTTTGTTTCCTGGAACTTGAGCTGAAGATATTATTAAGATGATTTGTTAAATAATAGAGTTTTTCATTTCCTCATTTCCCGCTCCAGCTAAAGCTATCTCCCAGCAACCTACGTCTCACTCCTTAATATTTAGACTTATGGACCAATTTGAGAATATTTTCTTTCTCGCTATGATTAATGCTTCTGTGAAACAATGTCATCGTAAGCCATCTACCTGACTTGTCAGCTTGGCATCAGCCTGGCTGTGCTGTGCTGTAATTTATGAGTTGAGCCAGTAATTTGCAAATCTAATGTAAGGGGAGTCTATAAGGATCTGAGATTTGAATGCTTTTTACTGATTTGGTAAGTATCTCCACCATTAGTAAAACAAATGGCACGGGGATCAGACATCATCTCCAAGGCTCAATAAATATTTTATCAGGCATAATGGAAATTGTCAAATTGATCTAATTGTGCAATATGTTATCAACAAGATATCAAAGTTGGACATGGCCTCTGCCCTTGTCTCTCGTTCTCAGGCTTTTGTCTTCGATTGCAGCTCCCTCAGAGAAGAGTAGGAGAGTGCAGAGTTCATTACAAAATAGGGTAAATAATATACTGAGCAAGTATCCATTTAGAAGATAAATTCCGGTGACATAATTAATCTGTTTGATTTTAAAAGGGGACTAGGGAAGAGGCATTTAAATCAACTTAATAGCGATCTTTTGAGACTGACCGTATTCACATTAGTCTAACACATCAGGGTAAATTTTTCCCTTTACATTAGCGGGAGCAGGATACAAGTCTTGAGGAAACATTCATAGCACCACTGATTTTTAATGGGCACTGAATGAGTGCATTGAAAATCAAATTTTAGCCCTGCGGCTGGTATCTCAGGGACAAATTGATTATCCAAATAATGTAGAAAAATTTATCCTAAACATTGGTGACCAAAATCAAACTAAATAATTGTTCCACTTGTCTTCAGTGCAAGTTCTGGCTATTCAGTGCACTGAAATTATGGCTAATTATTCAGAAGCCAGTGGTGTGGGTTTGAGGGGCTAATTTTAGGCAGCCAACTTTGAAAATTTTACCTTTAAATAAATGTTGTGCTTTCCATTGGTTAGTGCAATGCAACATGGCCATAGATATGTTTACTTTTGTGTGCGTCTATTGCTGGGTTAAAAGAAGTTCCCCTGCTGCTGAAAAATATCCATTTCCTGAAGGTTTCTGAATAGTTATGGAGCTTCCAAACTCCTTTCAGGAATTTGGAAAATCTCAAAATTTCTAGTTAGGACAAATTTCTGAATTTTGTCATAAGCAAGTGACATTCTGCTATGTTGCTCCTGTGAATAGCTGCATTTACCAACAGGCCTTTCTGTTACAGGTAGAAGCTTCTAATCTGAAACTCTCATCTGGCAGCCTCTGTGATCCAGCATGATTTTAGCCACCTGGATGACCACTTGTTATGGGAGTGTCCAAGTTTCCCGTGGTCCCATAAAGTTTGTTTCCAGCCACCAGTCGTGGCTCTGTGTTCTGTGCTGTTATTTAGCTGTAGTAGGTAGTCCGTCATGTCCGACGATGACATCTTGAGCTTGCACAGGCTCATCGGTTGTGGACTTGCATGTGGCTGAGGAGTCTAAGCTTTGAATAGCATGGACATTCACAGTGGGGGCAAGGGAATTGTCCTGGCTCTGTTGGTGCAGCTGCTGCTGTTGCTTTCTTCTTCTCATGAGCATCAATGAGGAGTACGCATTGCTGCTCTTCAAAGTTGTCATACACATGTCGTACGAGAGCACGCCAGCCTGTTCGGTCTTTTGCATGCTGCTTTAGCTGATCTGGTTTTCAACCAGCATGAGCAATATTGGCCTTCATGCAGTCTTTATACCTCTTGCAAGGCCTACCTTGATTCCTTTTGCCTTGGGAGAATTCACCGTAGAGGAATTGTTTCGGGATTCTTGACTCCTCCATTCATATGACATGCCCTGTCCAGTGAAGCTGGGCTTTCAGCATCATGGCTCCAATGCTCGTGGTTCCTGCTCTGTCCAGGACTTCCAGATTCGTTAACTCTGTCCTGCCATCAAATGTGCATTATTGACCTCAGGCTGCGTGTGTGGAAGTGCTCCAGCAGTTTTATATGTTTTCTGTATAAGGTCCAAGTTTCACAGCCATAGAGGAAACTGGTTAGGACTACAGCCTTGTGCACTTTCAGTTTAGTGGACTGTCGGATATCATGCTGACTCAACACTCTCGCTCTCAGATGTCCTAGTGCCCGGCTGTCCTGGCAGATTCTGGCATTGATTTCTTTGTCAAGGGGGCCATCGCTGGCTATCACACTGCCAAGGTACTTGAACTCCTCTACTGTTTTTAACTCTGTTCCTTCAATAAAATAAAAATTGAAGCTGGGAGATCAGCAGATCCTGGAGCAGGTTTAAACAGTACCTCAGTCTTTCCTAGGCTGATGGTCAAACCAAAGAGGCAAGTGGCATCAGCAAACTCGTCGACAATGAGCTGGAGATCAGATTCCATGTGTGCCATAAGTGCACAGTCATCAGCAAAAAGGACTTCAAGGATGAGCCTCTCAAGTGTCTTGGTTTTAGCATTCAGATGATGAAGGTCAAAAAGTGACCCATCAAGTCTGTATTTTATGTAGACTCCATGGCCCAGGTCCCTAACTGCGTGGCTGAGGACGCATGTGAAAAAGAGGTTGAATAACACTGGGGCCAGCACACACCCTTGCTTCACACCATTGGATATCTCAAATGGATCTGAGGACTTGCCATTTGAAAGAACAAAGCCAGTCATGTGATCGTGGAACAGGCATATGAGGTAAACAAATCTTCTCGGGCAGCCAAGTTTTGACAGGATAATCCACAGGGCTTCTCCGTTGATGGTGTCAAATGCCTTGATCAGGTCTATAAAGACAGTGTACAGATCCAAGTTCTGCTCTATGCACTTTTCCTGGACCTGACGAACAGCAAAGATCATGTTAATGGTGCCGCAGCCTGGGCGAAAACCACACTGTGCCTCTGGTATGTTCTCCTCTGAGATGCTGGTGATCAGACAGTTGAGGATGACTTGAGCCAAGATCTTCCCAGCAGTACAGAGAAGGGAGATGCCCCGGTAATTTTCACAGTCAGCTTTTTTGTCCTTGTTCTTGAACAGCGAGATGATTGTGGCATCCTTAAAGTCTTTGGGCATGCCTTCTTCTTCCCAGATGCTGATCAAGATGTTGTGAAAGGCTTCAAGTGACACTGGTCCTGCCACTTTGAAAATTTCAGCAGGGAAATTGTCCATCCCATGGGCTTTGCCACAGCTGGTCTGGCTGATTGCCTTTTTGACCTCATCCATTGTAGGGGGCAGGTCAAGACTGTCTATTGTGGGTTTCTGAGGAATCTGGGCTTGGGCCACAGGGTCGACAAAGGAGGGTCTGTTGAGAAGGTCGCTGAAGTGCTCTCTCCACCTATTGTAGATGCTGTTCTCCCTCAGAAGGGTCATGCCATCTGCAGACAGGAGAGGTGTAGTACTTGGCTTTGAACGTCCATATATAGCTTTGATAACACTGAAGAACATCTTGGAGTTCTTGGTGTCAGCATAGTATTGGACTTCATCAGCTTTACTCTCCCACCACTCATTTTGTGAAGTGCCATTTGCATCTGGCTCTGAAGGTGTTTGAAACAATCATGTTTGGAGATTGAGGACTGATCATTTTACCATAGCAGAAATGCATTCTGTCTTTCCTCTAAGATCTTCATGATGGCTTCGTCATTTTCATCAAACCGGTCTTGGTGAACTCTCTTTTTCAGTCCTAGTGTTGACTTGGCTGACTCCATCACCAGGGTTTTGAACTGGTCCCACTTTTTTATTGGGTCTCCAGTCAGAGGTACATGGGACATCAGCACTTCGTCAAGGCAGGCTGCGAATTTCTCACAGACCAATATGTTGCACCTTCCTGATGTTGAAGCAGGGTCTGACAACCTGGAGCTTCTTGCGGTGCAGTGGTGTGATGTGCAGCATAAGGACTGATCTGATGAGTCTATGATCAGTCCAGCACTCAGCTCCCTGCATGGCCCTGGTGATCTTAACATCTCGAATCTCCCGCCTGCGACTGATGACATAGTCAGTCAGGTGCCACTGTTTTGTTCTTGGGTGCATCCATGTGGTCTTGTATTTATCGGCTTGCCTGAAGAGAGTGTCGGTAATCGTCAGGTCGTTTTCTGCACACAAGCTCAGCTGAAGGCGGTCATTGGCATTCATGTTACCACCAACATGATGCCCCAGCACCTCTTTCCAGGTACAACAGTCCTTGCCAACCCTGGTGTTGAAGTCACCCAACAGGAGAAGCTTGTCACTAGGAGGAGTTGTTTTCACAAGAAGGTCAAGGCCCTCATAGAAACTTTCTTTTGTTTCATTGCTGCTAGTCAGTGTGGAGGCATAAGCGCTGATGACTAACGTGGCGAGAGGTGTTGAAGGGGAAGCGGAGCTTGATCAGACGCTCACTGATGCAAGTTGGTAGGTCAGGAAGCTGGTGCAGAAATGATGTCTTGATGGCAAGTCCCACTCTGTGGATTCTGTCTTCATTTTCTGGCCTGCCTTTCCAGAAGAAAGTGTAACCTCCTTTTGATTCGCAGATGGATCATTTCTCTGCCAGCCTGGTCTCGCTCAGGGCAGCTATGTCTTGCTACGAGGGCCGTTCTTCTCTCAGGACTCATAGCATTCGCCCTGTCCAAGAGGTTGCAAACGTTCCATGTTGCAAATATCATCTTTCTTTTCATTGTTTTTCGACTGCTGTGAGGGTAAAACTGCCAGCTGCAGCATGCTGGCCATTTTGGTTGGGACAAGCAATTTTTGGGACACCTTTTCTAGTCCCCTCCCTGATTTTGAGGGTGAGCAGTGCTGTTCCTAAAAAGGCCTGCTCAGTCACCTGGGATGCTGCCGAACTCCTCTGTCGTCCTGGGGTCAGAGCTGAGCGACCAAAGTCCACAGGCTGCCTATGTGCAGGTTTGGAACTACAATTCCAAGTGGCATCTCCACCTGTCGCTTCGCCCCTCCTCCATCGCCGTAGGACTTTGAGGTAGACAGAAGTGATGAGAATGTGCAAAGAACCTGTGCAGGAGAACATTTAAAGTGGAAAAGCCGTTGCACAGGGGCAGTTCCGCTCTCTTGACCTCAGAAGCCTGGTTCCAGTGGTATGAAAAGTCATCATGGTTGAGACTTCCTAGGCTGCAGTGGATGGCCATGCCATCTTTGGTGCCTTGGCATGTCCTTCGCTCTCCACAGAGCATTGCAGAACCACCTTCCTGGTCGTTGGATCTTGCTGTTGATCTCATCCACCCAGTCTGCTGGGCTGACTTTGCATGCTGGGATAGGCAATTCCCTATCTCACCGCAGGCTTCAGACCAGCCGGCTACACTCACCTGGTTTAGCCCGTCTATCGAAGTGGTTTATTGGGGTGTGGCTGCTGCATGCTACAGCTTCATGGAGCCACAGGTGAGAGCTGGGTGCCAGGTGGGGACCAAAGGTGCATGAACTGCCCTGAAAAGACATGACAAGTCCCTACACCAGAGGTGCTACCTACCCTGGACACCCCATACTCCCCTATTTAGCTGTAATTGACCTCTAAACATCTTCTGAGAGCCCAGTAAGCAGTGGAAGTGTTGGTAATGTTGCTAGACAATATTGACCTCCTGTGATCTGGCAAATTCTCTCCTTTGGCATCAGTCAGATCCCAAGGGTGCCAGACTAGGGAGGTTTGAGCTGTACATTAATCCACAAAAACTATCAAAATCATCATTTTTTTTCTTTTTTGCATAGGACTATTCTTCAAGGGATGTGGGGTTGCTAATATGCAACTTTCACTCTTCTACATGCTCATTTACAAGCGCAAATTTAATGTGCCAGCATTATCCAGCAATAAGAGCAGGAGACCAGGAAGCAGGACTCCTTGATTTAATTCCTGCTCTACCACTGACTCACTGTTTTATCTTAATCTGCTTGCTCTGCACCCTCAGTTGTGTCTCTCTACAAATGAAAATAATGATGCCTTGTTTCTTAGATGCAGTCACTAAGATTCAACATTTCTAAAGTGCTTTGAGATGGTTGGATAAAAGATGCTATAGAATGGGAATGGAGCTTAAATTTTATGTCTTAAACTGTTTATCATCTGGTTAACATCATACTGAAGTCTGCCAGTGTCTCATCCATGGTAACTAGATGACGAATGTCAGTAGCAGCGTTCTACTTTCAGAATCCTAAACATATTCTTGGATGCAGCCCCCAGCTATGTTTTTCATTAGATCTCATGGAGACTTAAATAAAAAGTCTACACTTGATGCTTTTGCTTTCCTGTCACATTCAATAAAAATAAGAACAGAGAAAGTGGTATACTAACAAGAACCTTGAGTTAAAGTAGCTTTAGGTAGCATTGTCTCAAAGGAAGAGTTTTAAAACTAAAGCCAACAAGCTGCAAATATCCCATAATGCAATGTTGCCATTAATTTGTCAGGCACAACCACTTTCTGTCTCGTAAATGGGACCTAAAAGCAAATAGGAACTGGGTGGAATTAGAATCAATTTCAGGACATTAATAGCTGAGCACCAGTCAAAACATAACAATAATGAATTCAATCGACACTACATGGGCTATATTAACAATATATTGCAGCACAACAGCTTGCAGCCAATGCTGAGGTTAGGCTTTCAAGTCGCCTGTTGCCTCAGGGATGTTGAGTCGGGAGAGATTTCTAAACATAAGCCATATGCCAGTACTCCATTTTAAATGTGATTTTGAATTGTGTACTTTTCTTCTACACCCTGCATTTGGCTAATTGTGTCCCTTGCAAAGCTATGCATGCCAATTGCTTTGTGTGGCTTTTGCAAAGAAGTCCTGGACCTTTTTTACAGCGCATCCAGGAATGAGAACACAGTGATTCCAATGACCAAACCTTGAGATTTATTTATTTATTTATTTATTACAAATCCTTTGTTATAAATTGTTTTCTCCCAGGGCTGCAAGTAAATCATTTTCCCCTGGATAGGGCATGCTGGTAAGATTTGATCATAATCAAGTTTTTAAGTAACTGGTGGCACATCTCAAAGCATCCAATCGTTGCTAGTCCCGATAAATTTGCGCACTGTCAATGTACATCTGAGACCTGTTAAGCTGCCCTCCACTGCACTGAAAGGAAGAGAAACGTGTTTGCTCAATTGCACTGTTCAGTCACAGCGGGTGATTGGATGGGTGTGGCTTACCAGAGAGATTGGAAGTTGTCTCTCTGTAGGTAAGGCAGTCATAAAGCCACTGTCGAAAGCGCTGGGAAGGAGCACACTCTTAGTAAGAACATAATCTCCATTTTCTTGGTATCACTAGGGCAGTTGTCATTTTCACCCTTCTTTTGGACTCTGCATGTTGTGAGCCTGAGTCCAAACTTTGATGCCCTGGTGAGAAAGGGCAGGGAAGGAGAAGACTTGTGCGTCAGCCATGCTAAGTTGGTTTCTGGCCCCTGATGGCATAAACTAGGAGTCTCCAAATAGCCTTTACATTCTGGAGCACTTTTCTGTGGGAAGCAGCAGTTGGACCACATATGGCACAGAGTTTTGGGGCTGAGGCGGCATCTGCTCTGTCCCCCACACATGGGGGTGAGGGGATGCAGCTGCTACTGTAGCCTTGGGAGAGGGTGGAGCTACAGCACAGGTGCTTGGTGGCCAAGGCAAATAAGGACGTCCCCATAGGACTGACTTTGGCAAAGCATGTTGCATAGCTTTGTGAAGGTCAAGAATATTTGGCTGGACATACAGAAAGACAATGGGCTCTTGGACCCAGATGAGGCAGCTTTTCACTTATTCCAGGGCTTTTTGCCTCTATAAAATGTATTCCCTGTAACAGCTGAAAAGTCCTATGAGCACCTGTCAATCTGCCCCCACCAGACCCCCTCCCCAGTGCACACTGTTTGCTAAGAATAATTCCACAAGTGGTGACAAGGTGAGTGTTTGAGTGAGCCCGATATTTGCAGCTGGTGATCTACTGGACATCAGTTAAATTTTGGTGAGAGAAAGATTTATTTTAACGCAAAGCTCATTCAAGGCTTCTTTTCCCTGCCCTCACTCCCACCCTGGCCAACCTAGATTTCTATCTATCACGGGCTTTTAGTGTGTGTAGGGGCCAGGGTGGGAATACAAAATGTTATTCTTAAGCATTCATTTTCTAGGCCAACAATAACCCGAACCTAGACAGTAACTCCCTCCTAGTTCTTACAGAGACAACTGTTAGACTACACAGACAGTGAGGTCATTCATAGCCAGTATTGTTTCCTGATAACCCAATTAAGAAAGTGCAATTTATCTAGCCTGTTTCCATTTAATTATCTAATTTGTCTGACTGAGCAGGGTTAGCCATCTTCTCTGCACTCCCCGGCTGCTAGCACACCTGCAGCATGTTCCCCGGTGCCTTTCATTCATTTGACCTATAGTACTAGACACTTATAAATCAGGAAGGTGGAAGGAGCCATCACATGGCTTTCCCTTCCTTTACAGTTAGCAGGGAAAGGTGTGCACTAGATTTAGAGTCGCTGTGCTGTTGCTCTCTTGCTAATCTAAGCCCAAATTTCAATAAAGATATTTTATAGGGGAGAGAGAGAAGTTGGTGAATATGGACTCTGGATGTTTCTCAGCAAAGTGTCAAATAGCACCAAATAAACTTGTCTATTAAATACAGGTGGTTGAAATACAAGTATTAAGGCTTCCTGCTTGGGTAACAAAAGATGTAAATTGTGGTGAACACGGAGTGTACTGGGATGGTATAGCATATTGCAATGAAGCTTTAAAAAAAATCTTTGTTGAGGTGTCCATCCAAAGCAGAGGAATAGTTTTGAATGAATAACCCATTAACTTCATACTTAGTAGCCATGGAATGTGGTGGTCTAGCCCATTTCCCAAAGGTTGATGCCCTTCTTAAACAGGGTTCAGCTTTCTGATTTGCAGTGTGTTTTTTTCTGACCAAGTAGCTTCAGGAGCTGCTTCCTAGAGATTTGCTGGATAAACACAACGTGGTTGAAGTGGGTGAGGGGAGATCTGTAATCTCAGGCTTTCTCACTGACTAGCTGGATGAACTTTGACAAATCCTAGGTGCTAAAATGTTCACACGTGGAGGTCTAATGCTAACCACCAAACTCCATGGGTCAGTACCAAAAGAAAAGAGCTGATTTTTCAAAAATAACTAAGAACTTTAACAAGACAAATAATTAACTCCCCGGTGACACTAATTGCCCATCTTCACAAGTGTGCTCTTGGTTTAAAACAGCTCCTCTGTTTGGCATCCTCAGCTCCTGTTGCAATCAGTAACTACAGCCCTGTTACCTCTGAATCTCAGTGCACACACCTGTTGACACTTGGAATTGTCATACCATGCACGGTTGCTGATAGGCTTTGCCGGCCCTTGAGCAACATGTGTGGGAGGAGACAGTGCAGGGCCCTGGGAGGGAGGGGGACTGGGCTGGAAGGGGTGGGGCTGGGTGCTAGTTTCCCCCAGCTAGCCATCGGTGCTGCTTGACGTGTGTTACTTGGTGCTTCAGCAGTGATTTAAAGGGCTCAGGATTCCAGTTCCTGCTGTTTCCACTGTAGTGATGGCTGGGAGCCTGGGACCTCTTAAATTGCCAGGCCCTAGGACAATTGCTGCTTTTTTTCCCCTCTGTCAGCAGCCATGCCAACAGGGCAGTCTGGTGTCCTGTCTCTAATGGTGCCTAGTAACACGTGCTTCAGAAGAAGGTTGCAGGACTGGGAGGAACTCTGTACTAGAAATTATGGACTTTCCTTTCCCTAGGGAGGTTTATTCTTAATTCCTTTTGCATCTTGCAAGGCTTACTTAGGGTATGTAAAGCATGTGGAATATGATGAGTGATCTAGAAAGGCAAAGCAGTATTATTATTTCTACTACTTCCATTGGCCCTCCTGACAGCTTGTTATTTATTATTAGTATTACAGCAGTGTCTTCAGGCCCCAGCAAGGATCACACCTCCTGCTCCATTGCGGTAGGTGCTGTACAGACACAGGATATGACACGGTTCCCTCCTTTAGGACCTTTCCAGACCAAATAGGCCAGACAGCTCTTATTTCAGGCCTTCAGGTGCCACAGCTTTTACCTCTCCAATATGGCAGCCTTGGGACCTGACTGATGCTGAATGAGAGAATTTGCTGGACCAACAGAGGGTCAATATTGTCTAGCACATTACCAACACTTCCACTGTTTATTTGACTCTTAGAAGACATTTGAGGTAAATAACAGCCTACAACACTGAGAGCCAGGACTGGGGGCTGGAAACAAATTTTATGGGACCACAGGAAACTGGGCCACATGAAGAAGCAGTTCGGCTAACTAAAATCAGGCCTGATTACAAATGTTGCCGGATGACAGAGTGCTGGACTAGACAGGTTCGACCTGTATTGTAACACAAATAGTAGATAATACAAAAATCCTACTGGGGTTGGGGGAGGGAGAGTTTTACTCTCTTGATAAAGCATATATATTTATGTTTTACATCAGTGGGCTTGCTTAAATTTGCTTTTCTGATGCTTGCTTGCTCAACACATCCAACCTTCCAAAGAGTTTTTTAAAATTTGTTTGATCTGGCAGGCACCGTGGCTGAAGAGGTATGTTCTTTGTTACTTGAAATTAACCATGAATTGTGCTATCTGCTGATATCATGGATATTTTATTTGCTCTGCTACAGTCCTGTGCAATCCAAGCAGGTGGAAAAATACCTGAGAAGGGTTTGGCTTTACTTGTTGGTGTGTGTGTGGTTCCCTCCCACCCCCACCAAAAAAAGCAGGACTGCTGTACTGTGCATACCTTTATGTTTCTGTGTGTGTGTGTTGTATCATGCCGAATCATGTTTGGAAATAAGTTGAACAGTTCATCAGAAACTCTTTTCTACTTGAGTGTCCAGCATATCACTGATTGTCTGCAGTCCCAAGCCAAAAGTGGCCCATAGCACGACCTTCCCACAACTTTATGCACTCTGCAAAACTTTGCTAAGGTATATTACAGAGTGATGTTTGTAAAGCAACTTCCTTTGCTTCAGGTCATCAGTTGGCACTTCAGCCATGTAAGTAGCACAACAGGACTTGAGGTGTCAGAGTCTCTCAAGGGTGATCATTTCAAAAGCCACAGTCAAAAGTTTTGTTTTTGTTTTTGTTTCTGAGATGTGCAAGCTTTATTGTAACTTTTTTAGCTGCCAACTAAGACCCTGTCCTGCAATGAACTCTACATGGGTGCCACTGAAATCAGCAGATCTCTGATCAGAGATCCACCCACAAAGACCTCATGGCAGGGTTTGGGAAGCTAGTTTTTGGAGTTTTAAAAAATCTGGACATGTAAAGAGCAGGCTTTTTCCCCGCAATACTTTACTTGCTTCCCTGGCCAAAAAAAGGGGAGAGAATTCCTGTATTTTATCTAGTAACTGAGTCATGTTGTATCATGTTTATAGTGTGTCATGATTCAACATAATGGCATGATGTGACCTCAGGTAATCTGATGCCTCTGTCTGATAGGGATTGTCAGCTCAGACACTTGCTACAATCAGAGCAGAACACAGTTTTTTGACATGCAGCTGAATGTGGTGCTTCCGGGCTAGTTAAAAAAAAAAACAGGTGCTGCTTAAATATCTCCTCTCTAAATTCTCAGGCCTGTGTTTTGTGCATGATGATCTGTTGCTGGCACATCTAGCTATGTCAAAGCACCTTTTAAAAAGTGTTGCCCTTGCTTGAAATTGATGGGAACTGAAGCACAGATAGGTTAGGGGTCTTTCACAAGGCCATGCAGCCAGCAACAGAGTTGGGAATGGAACCTACTCTTGTGCTCTGAACTGCTGGATGTGCTGCTCCCCCCACTGATGGGAGGAATGAGAATGCACAGAGGCTTCACATTTGTGATTTCTTGAATTGTTTCCATTCCCAAGCACGTAGCAAGGACCATCCAAGCCAATTCCTACCTTCTCCTGGCCTCGGGGTAGCTTTTGTGGGGGAGGGATAGCTCAGTGGTTTGAGCATTGGCTTACTAAACTCAGGGTTGTGAGCTCAATCCTCGTAGAGGCCATTTAGGGATTGAGGCAAATAGATGCCACGAATGGTGCTTGGTCTTGTCAAGAGAGCCAGGGACTGAACTAAATGACCTCCCAAGGTCCCTTCCAATTTTAGGAGAAGCATATCTCCAATTATAATTATAATCCTAAAAGGCTGGAAGTAGGGGAAGAAGCTGACTGTCTTCATGCCTGTGCTAACAGGAGCTTCACACCCACATTTACCACATGGCTTTCCCTGCTCACCTTCCCAGGACCTTTTTACTTTCTGGGTAAAAGCAGAGATGTTACACTGTCTCCTCTGTCCTCATTCCTTGCACTGTGTCTTGCAGTTATCCTCGCAAGCCTACACTCTAATGCCTAGACAGGCCAGAGGAATTGTACCACCAGTTGTGCCACCAGCAACATGCTGTGTTGGAACAGCTCATCTTTCACACCCTTGTGCCCAAAGTCCTGCGCTGTCCAATTCCAGGTCTCACATGCCATTAATATTTGGGGTTTAGCAGCGACTATGCTTTGGTTGTCCTGGAAGCCATTAATTAAGCTTAGAAGCAGCTGCTGGATGTGCAGAATTATTGCACATCATGTGCTAATGGCTTTGCTGTTCTTTTTTTCTTCTTCTCCTATAAGAGCTGAGGTTCAGGTTTTGGAAAGTCCTGCTTTTCTTTCATGAATATTTCATGTCTTCTTCCAATAGGGTCCTTTTTTTAGACTTGGATCATGTTTACCTGATGCTTATCTGTTTAAAGGCCAACCACCTGAGACTTCTGGATTAGCCAATAAATAAGTGAGATTGTTGTGACAATATAAAGGTGATTTAACATTAGCAGTTCCTCTGTGATTCCCTTTAAAATAAATACGTACATTGTTCAGTCCAAATGCGGCATTCATGAGACAGTCAATAACAGAAACCAAAGGAGTGTCGCATGCTGTGAAACGACTTGCAGATTTCTCCTTTACTTTGCCCAAGTTTCTAAGTTGTGATTTGTAATATTCTTGGCCCTTCAGTCATGGGCATCTCCAGAGAGTGAGAAGTTTGGTGATAAATATCCACAGAATTTGAGAATGAAATCGATGCTGCTTTTTTCATCTTTGACTTAGGATTTGAACCAAGGATTCTAGACACAAACTCCTTTTCACTTCTGGGTGGCAGCAGTCTTTCCTGTACTAAACAGTGCACTGCATTCCTTTTGACATCGTGTGCTGTCCCCAGATATGTCTTTACTTTGGGTTATGTACCTCTGTTTGCTGCAGGGCAAAGTGCATGATCTTAAATTATAGGGTGCTGTTTTGCTGCAGAATTGTCACAGAGCTGGTTTGTGACTGCACATTCTGACTTTCCTAAGAGAATGGCTTCCAATTAATAATAACCCCTGAAACTGACAGTCTTATTTCAATGACTTGAATGAAAATGCTTTCTTAGCAAGTGATACAGGTGTATTGCTCTCTGCAGAGAATTAATACCAATCTGTGTCATTATCTGTTTGTGCATTCTTCCACCCCTACGGCTAAGAAGTGATGTGTGCTGGATTTCCTGTAATTGCTAATCAACTCTATGACAAATTCAACCTGTACATACTTTGCTCCAAGAAGTAAAGAGATTAGTACCATTGTGCTACTCTCCAGTCATAGCAGCAGCTTTGTAACAATGTCTCACCAATAACAAGCAGTCCCAGGGCACCTTAGAGACTGACAAATTTAATAGATTATGAGCTGTTGTGGGTAAAACCCACTTCTTTGGATGGAAATAGAAAGGAAAAACAGAATCTAGGGTTTATATAGCAAGGAGAGAGCTTGGGCGCATGTGTAGGGGGAAAAAAGAATTACCTGTCACTAGTAGGACCTGTTAATGAAGCAAATTAAATAGGATGCGTCCCATGCCTGTGTATATCAAAGGTGGGGAACTTGCCTTTGTAAAGCATAAGATAATTATGATCTCTATTCAGCCCAAAGTTAAAGGCATGAGATTTGTCAATGAATTCCAATTCAGATGCTTCCCTCCATAATATTGTGGTAAAATTCTTTTGTAGATGAATGATTACTTTTAAATCCATTATTGAGTGTCCAGGGAGGTTCAAGTGCTTCCCGACTGGTGTATGTGTGTTCCCATTCCTGATGTTATGTAATTCATCCTTTGTATCACCAAATCACCTGTGAGGATATCTCCCTAAGTATCTCTCCCCTATGTGTACCACTCTCAAAGCCCGCACCTTGCTCAGAAGTATAAGAGAGGTAGCCGTGTTAGTCTGTAGCTTTGAGAACAACAAGAAGTCTTGTGGCACCTTATAGACTAACAGATATTTTGGAGCATAAGCTTTCGTGGGCAAAGATCCACTTCATTAGATGCATCAGATGAAGTGGGTCTTTGCCCACGAAAGCTTATGCTCCAAAATATCTGTTAGTCTATAAGGTGCCACAAGACTTCTTCTTGCTCAGAAGGGTACCCCAACCATTTATAACCCCCGGGCAGCAAAAGAATATAAACAGACCAGGGAGGCCTGGTCTACATGTAAATTTTAGATCACTCTAGCTACATCAATCAGACGTGTGAGGAATTCACACACCTGAGCACTATTGTTAAGTTCACCCAACTCCTAGTATAGATGCAGATAAGCTGATGGGAGAATTCTTCCATTGATCTAATTACCATGGCTCCAGAAGGTGGATTGCCTACATCCATGGAAAAACTCCTTCCAACAATGCACAAAGTGTCTACACTGTGGTATTCCAGTGACGTAGCTGCAGCTGTGCCACTCTAGCATGTCAAGTGTAAACATAGGCCAAGGCACCTTATCTTTACACATTCATTCCCCAATGTTCCCTATAAGCTTTTCCAGCCAAGTGCAGAATAATTTTTATGTGCACTAAAACGTGCAGATGTGCACCATCTGCATAAACGAAACCTAGCGGTCAGTGGTCTGCTAATTAAGCTGGGTAGAATTTGAATTTCTCCTGAGTGGGTCAAACAAGTGCTCAGCTTACAGGGAACACTGCTGCTCCCTAGGGAGTTAATCTCTTTTCACCCCCACATTGAGTTATTGCATGGAACATTTTAGCGGGTAAGACAGAAAAATGGTGCAGACTGCTGCTTTGAGCATGCACAGACATTAGTCCTTGCTCAATGGCAGGAAATTCCTACACCTGTCCCAAGAAAGGCAGATGACCTGCCCTTTCACCTGGATGTGGGGTCCAGCTGGGAAGCCAGCGGTCTCAGAAATTGTTGAGTTGGGCAGATGGGATTTTTTTGGAAGTATTTGTGAATCTTTTCATCCTAAAAAATGTGGGACTCAGTTTGCTCTTCACGGCGTCAGATTATTTCTTAAGTATTTGGGTGAATGCCAGGTGTTCTCAAAATTGTTTGTAAATCCTGAAAGCTTCACATATTTCCCCCTGAATGATTATTCGTTCAAATATTTATACTAGAATAGTGCATCAGTCACTGTTTGTTATTCTCTTGTTTAAAATGTGGGTGGGCCAATCAAGAAGCAAAAATAAAATCATGTGACTTAGGTGGTTGGACACACAATGCAAAAGGTAATAGCCGAAGGTCCAGTCCTTTGCTATGAAAGTTAATAGGATATTTTGCCATCACCTTTAGGGAGGAGTAGGTTCTAACAGCACGGAGCTCAAGAGAGCTATTCATGGACAAGCCATGGTCTAAAGTGATCAGTTCAAACTACTTCAGGTAATACTTATGAATACCAAACACACCAGTCTGCTAACACAGAAAGGGGCTGGCTTGGTAACTCAGATGCTACCCAAGGTCTGCTCTGGAAAAGTCAGATATGGAATTTATCTGCCAGAATCAATCCCTTTGTTCTATAATTTTGCTCAGTCTGACCTTCAGCGGTCAGAAGCTATGAAACCCCTTTATAAGACTCTGATTCAGTATTGGGGTACTGGAGAGTCACCTATTTGTTCTAACCCTAAAGTGAATATGAATTCATATTGACCAAAGAATATATCTTTGATTCTCCCTAGTGATTCAGCAGCATAAGAACCTAAGAACAGTCATACTGGCTCAGAACAAAGGTCCATCTGTCTCAGTGTCTTGTCTTCTGACAGTGGCCAATGCCAGGTGCCCAAGAGGAATGGACAGAACAGGTAATCATCAAGTGATGCACTCGCAGTTGCCCATTCCCGGCCCTGACAAACAGAGGCTAGGGGCACCATCCCTGCCAATCATGGCTAACAGCCATCGATGGACCTCTTCTCCGTGAATTTATATAGTTCTTTTTCGAACCATGATGAAATCTTGAATTTCACAACATCCTCTGGCAGGGAGTTCCACAGGCTGACTGTGCATTGTGTGATGCAATACTTCCTTTTTTGATTTTTTTGTTTTAAACCTGCTACCTATTCATTTCATCTGGTGACCCCTACTTCTTGTGTTATAGAAAGAAGTAAATAACTTTTCCTTACTCACTTTCTCACACCAGTCATGATTTTATAGACCTTTGTCAGATACCGTGCCCCCCCCCCACATTAGTTCTCTTTTCCAAGCTGAGCATTTCCAGTCATATTAAACTCTCCTCATACGGCAGCCATTCCGCACCTCTTATCATTTTGTTGCCCTTTTCTGAACCTTTTCCAGTGCCTGTGTATCTTTTTGGAGATTAGGTGACTGCATCAGCCCACTATAGTCAAGATGTGGACATACCATGGGTTTATATAGAGGCAATGTGATATTTTCTGTCATCATCTATCTCTTTCTTGATGATTTCCAATATTCTGTTTGCTTTTTTGACTGCTGCTATACACTGCATGGATGTTTTCAGAGACCTGTCCACAAGGACTCCAAGATCTCTCTCTTGACTGGTAGTAGCTAATTGAGGTCCCATCATTTTATATGTATAATTGAGATTATACTTTTCTATATGAATTACTTTGCCTTTCTCAGCATTGAATTTTATCTTTCATTTAATTGCCCAGTCACTAAGTTTTCTGAGATCCTTTTGAAGGTCTTTCCAGTCTGCTGTGCACTTTCCTATCTATGATGAGCAAGTTTGTTTCTTCTGCAGATGTTGCCACCTCAGCTATGTTGCCCTTCACACTCAGACTTTTCTTTTTTTCACCACCCTGGGGGCCAGGAGAGTGAAGTCTGTATCCTTTTACAGGGTGAAAAAATCCCCCAAAGGATCCTGTACTCTCTTCCATTATGATAAAAGACAAAACAACTAAATTAAATTGGAAACCATCTCTCCATTATGCAAGGCTGCATTCACTGCAATTCTCAAAACAAAAGAGGAGGAAGCGGGGGTGGGGTGAGGTGGGGGACCAATGACCATCAGACAAAATGTCTCTGGGCCAGAATTTTTACTGTTCCTTAACTCAGAACTTAAATATTTTAACACCTTCAATGCCAGGGAAATTGAACTTGCAGCTTATGCTAGGTAAAGACTAAAAAGTTTCATAGGACCTGGATGTTACCTGAGTTTGTTGCTCTTAGGAAATTACATAATCTTATAGCAAGTAAGTTTGTGGTTTATGGCAGTGACTTTGTGACTATGTGACTGTCTGAACCCCTATTCTCCCCATGCTCATTAGGGAGATGAATTAGCCAGCTAAAAGGAAAATGTGCTAGTGACTTGGCAAGTGTAAAAGTGCAAGGGAAATACAAATGGTCTTCTAGCACTCAAGGTTTATTTTTCTGTTCTTCTCCCTCCTCCCTGTTTTGTAACGTCTTTGAAATGCCAGACTGTTTATGATGGTGAAATTGGCCACTGACCTGTTGGCACAGAATGCAATCTTATACAAAAACTTGTTGCGAGATTTTATTTCACTGGAAATGAAGGAGTGGAAAAGTTAACTGATCAGATATCTTGCCTCATCCAATTTAATCATTTCAATGAAAAAATGTGGAGAATTCCTTGGGGCTCAAGTCACAGCATTATTATCAATTCAGATTCAATGAGCCTTTGCAATACAGCCCTTGTCTTGGGTGGAATCTGATCTCACACAGAGGTGCTCTGCCTGAAATTATTTTTTTTGTGCTGAAAATTATTTCTTTGGTTTCTTTTTAGTCAGGGTTCAGCTTTTGTTTAAAATCTGGTGTGTTTTTTTAAATACACGAGTTCTTATTCATGTTTTAAAAAGTTAATCCAATGGTCTTTTTAAAGAGGAAAAAAAGTTCTTGCCCTTTAAAAGAGACTTAAATATGAAGCTTCATCTTTGAGAGAGAGAGAGAGAGCGAGAGAGCGAGAGAGCTAAATAACAGTGCAGAACACTGGGAGCCAGGACTGGTGGCTGTAAACAAACTTTATGGGACCAGGGGAAACTTGGCCACACCTGTGATAAATAGACATTTAACTAACTCCAGTCATGCTGGACCAGTGAGTGCTGGTCTAGAGAGATTCAACCTGTAGATGAATGAGGTAGAGGACTTGTACCTGCTCCCACTGGAGAAAGTAACAGAGAGAAAGCCGTGCTAGTCTATATACTATCCAAACAAAAAAGCAGTCAAGTAGAACTTTAAAGACTAACAGAACAATTTATTAGGTGATCTTTCGTGGGACAGACCCACTTCTTCAGACCATAGCCATACCAGAACAGACTCAATATTTAAGGCACAGAGAACCAAAAATAGTAATCAAGGTTGACAAATCAGAAAAAAAAAATTACCAAGGTGAGCAAATCAGAGAGTAGAGGGGCAGGGGAGGGGGAAGCAAGAATTAGATTAAGCCAGGTATGCAAAAGAGCCCCTATAATGACCCAGAAAATTCACATCCTGGTTCAAACCATGTGTTAATATGTCGAATTTGAATATAAAAGATAGTTCAGCAGCCTCTCTTTCCAAAGTAGTGTGAAAATTCCTCTTCAGTAAGATGCAAACTCTTAAGTCATTAACAGAATGGCCCATTCCGTTAAAATGTCAGCTGACTGGTTTGTGGATCAGGAGTGTTTTTATGTCTGTTTTGTGCCCATTAACTCTTTGTCTGAGAGAGTTTGAAGTCTGTCCAATATACAAAGCATCTGGGCATTGTTGGCACATTTGAGAAAGTGCATGTGTATGTGATTGAGTTCAGTGGGTGCAGAACTGGTCCCCTAGTGTGTAGATTTAGTACTAAACTAAATCCACTCATTCATGAGGATGGCTCTGTATTTGAGAATTAGCAGACCTAGGTTTCAGTCCTGGCTCCACCAGGCGTTTCCTGAATGACACTGAGCAAGTCACTTAATGTCTCAGTGGCTTGGTTGCCACCCATCTGTTACATGTGGATAAAAGCAATTTCTTTCTTCCCACCCTTTGCCTGTCTTTAGCTGCTCTAGGTTAGAGAGGGCTTCTTGATCCTCTCCTGTTTGTTGTACAGGATACTGGTTAGGTGGTTCCTCAGTTTTTTTGAGAGTGTGTGACACAGTCTCTCACTGTATTTCATGTCGTACGTTGATTGCAATGGATTTTTCACTTTCAGTCCACTGGGTATAATATTCATCTTCTTGCACTTGGAGAGGAAGACATCTGTCTGTGTGGCTGCATCTACACTTGCATTTCTCTTTCGAAAGAGGCATGCAAATGAGGGAAATCGAAATGCAAATGAGGTGCTGATTTGCACATCTGACACCTCATTTGCATATTGTTCTTTCGAAAGAGATTCTTATAATAGAAGAAAACCCGTGTAGACCTGGCTTTGTCAAAAGTAAACCCCATCTTTGAAAGAACCCTGCTTCTCATAAAAAAAAGTGTAGAAGGGTTCTTTCGATGATGAGGTTTCCTTTCAAAAAAGCCACACCTACACTGCTTTTCTGCTTTCGAAAGAAGGTCTTTTGAAAGAAGAATATGCAAATGAGGTGCCAGATATTCAAATCAGCATCTCATTTGCATTTTCATTTGCATGCCTCTTTCAAAAGAGGTTTGCAAGTGTAGATGCAGCCTATCTGTGTGAGTTTTTTTCATGCAGTTTAATGGATTTCCACTCCAAATTACTAAATGCATTCCCTTGCATGGTGAATAGTCTCTGAGAGGTAGCTGTGTTAGTCTGTATACTAATAAAACAAACCAGCAGTCATGTAGCACTTTAAAGACTGACAAAATAATTTATTAGGTGATGAGTTTTCATGGGGCAGACCCACTTCTTCCAGATCTGAAGAAGTGCGTCTGCTCCATGAAAGCTCGTGAGCTAATAAATCATTTTGTTAGTCTTTGAAGTTCTACATGGCTGCTGGTTTGTTTTGTCAGAGGTAGCTGTGTGAATCTGTAGCTTCACCAAAAAAAATCCTGTATCACCATAAAGACTAACAAATTTATTTATAAATCTGATGAAGTGGGTCTTACCTGAAAGCTGTTTACCTAATAAATAAAATAGTTAGTCTTTAAGGTCCTACAGGACAGCTTGTTTTTTGTGAAGCTACAGACTAACTCGGCTACCCCTCTGAAACGATCTTTAGATGCAAGCTTTTCTGGACAGTGGCTGTCTCTCACTGTGTGTTTGTATAGCTAGTACAATAGGGCCTCAACAGCTGTTGGAGCCTCCAAGACAGCAATGGGCAACCTAGGCTAGTGAGTGGACTGCATGAGTGGCCCTGTGTCATCTGAGCGGGCCACAAGATTGTCATAACCAAGACAGCCTCCCAGGATAGGGTAGTTCTGTTAACTGCACTTGTGTGCCTCGAATTTTCAGGGTGTGACGATTGAACTGCAGCAGCACTTTGATTGGATGCAGAGAGTGTGCACAGCTCTCACGAAGGTGTGTACTATCAACAGGCACCTCTCTCCACATGCTCTTGCTTTATGGCTTTATGTGTGTGTAATTTTAGCAACAGCAGTCAGAAAAAAAAAACATGTACAGAAACTAGTGGAATCTAGCCACCCTGCACGTTGGCAGTGGTAATGAAAATATCTTGCAAGCAACTCCGAGAAGCCTGATGGGCCATGTGCAGCCTGTGGGCCACAGGCTGCCCACCACTGCTCTCTACATTAAGACAAATAACAAATACTATTTACCACTGAATTCGACGGGGTGATGTGCAGGGATGAGAGGACAAGTACAGGCACCTAAAAGTCACACGGGAATACCCGTTCAATAGGACAGAGAGAAATCAGTTCTTCTTTCTACCAGAACTGGAGTTCAGAATTGTATGTTCTCCTCACTGGTACAACAAGCAGACCTGTGTGAGGGGTGTGTCTTCATGCTCTAGGTGTGTATTATGTTAGCAAATGTTGCAGAGGAAACAGGGCAACTGACAGGAGGAGGTAAGGGGGATAGCCACCTCGGGGCCTTGGTAATTTAAAAGGGTTGGGGTCTCCTGGCCTCCACTGCCACTACATTGGCAGGAGCCCCAAGTCCTTTAAATTGCCACTGGGGCTCCACCTGATGTAGTCCAGGAAGTTCTGAGGGCTGGCTGAAGGAGGCTAGCCCCTAGCCCTGCCCCTTTTTCTCAAGGCCCAACCTTTCCAGGCAGCCAGGAGTTGAGCCCTCCTCGACCTTGCCCAGGGCCCTGACATGATGGTTGCCAGTCCTGAGAGGAAACAGATTATCCTGAATAAGAGTTTGGCAGGTACAAAACTTTATAATTCACCTTTTAAAATTTCCCAGAGAAAGTTTCCACAGTGGATCACTCTTCAGTGAGCCCAGGTCAACATCACATTCATTGATCTTGAACAATTGAGAACTGGCTCAGAAGGTGCAACTAATAGGAGAATGATGAGGGGATTAATAAACTACCACACAATCTTCTTAGCTCAGAATTTACATTTTAAATGTACTATACAAAGTATTGAATCTGAGTTGATGAAATCTCACACTGCGATCACTATAAACGAGCAATTTTCCTTTCAGAAGGTGGAGGGGCACGGAGATTGTGGGTACTTGCCACATGAAAAAAATTCTGGTTGGGAAAGCATTTTAAATGAAACATAAGAAAATTTTGCTCCTTTGACAGGTGTTTTAGTTTAAAACTTGGTTGCATTTTCATTGGGACTGATAAATTACAGCTTTATTTAGATGTCAGTGTACAAATGGCAAGATAACCGAGACAAAGGAGGGGCTTTCTCATGTTACATAAGTGGCTACCCTCAGGTAAAGCGACTCAGTTGTTCATAAATTGACTCCATGACCTTGTAATCACTGACAAATTATCCAGTGCTTTATTCCACAGTCTTCATTATGCACTGTTATTAAACAGATTCATTTCCTTTTTATTAGGACAGTATCATTGAGATGCAGTAATAACTCTTTTTGTCAACTTTAGTGAGCATGTATGAACATGCCTAAGTGTCATTTTATGATTTGGTGTAACCCTATGGCTTTCATGGCAGTTTTTCAGTCATTTGCTATTAGTAAAGTAGTGCTGTTGGCTATTAGTTGTGGCCTTTCTTTTCTTTTCTTTTCTTTTTGCAAATTCTTAAAAAACTGAAAGCCCCTACAGATGAAAATTCTTCATGCAAAGTTTGCATTGCCCCAGAAATAAGAAAACTACTGAAGTTAATTTCTCCCCTTTTCGTCCTTTCACATACATTCCAACCATGGGCCAAAACAGGCTCTCTCCTGAATATGGAGGCCTTGTCTACAGTGAAAGCTCTTCGTCATTAGAGCAGTTTTTCTTAGGCAGGTGAGCAGTGTTCCTTCTAAGTTTTTCCATGCATGGGCAGAATAAATGTTTTATGCACTAAGGCATATGCAGATGTGCACCCACCAACAGAAGCACATGCTTCCAACTGTGGGTGGTTTTGGATGCTCAGCTAATCAGCTGGGTGGCACCTGAATCTCTCCTGGGAGATTGTCCAAATGTTCAGCTTACAGGGAACATTGTAAGTGGCTGGGCACACCCACCCTACAGTAGGACTGGTGCACCAAGTTAAGCTGTAATTTACATTTGTGCTACTCATAGCAGTCACTGAGTCAGCATGAGTGGGCTGTTACAAGTGAAGCTGCACTATGTCTACACAAGGGAGGATCATACAGCTAAAGCTTCACTGTCTATATTAAAGGTTTGTACACCAGTTAAAAACCTCAGTAGAAGTGACAATTTTAATCTATTGATCTGCTGAAATCCCAGCAGCCCGGGCTTTGCAGAAGACTGAGCAAGTCTGAAGGGAAAAGAGCAGGAAGTATGTTTTGCCTAAAAACAGAGATAACGTATTTCTTGCAAGATGTTTTTCGAGGCTTCCCATCAGCCTTTTCACTAAAGCACTTCCAGGTTTTCAAAGGATTTATTGTTAAGGCAATCAAGGGAAAGCAAGCAAGTTAAAGGTTCAATATGACTCCTAGCATCTGCACTCCCAGCCCCACCAGAAACCTCAGTTCAGCTGAAAGGAAATCCGTGAACGATATTTTAAATGTTCAGACATGAAGAGTGGTGATGTGTGCCCAAAACTGTAATGGATCCTGATTTTCAAAAAGTTCATAACACCCTGAAGGGAACTCGCATTTGTCACCTAAAACCATCAGTCACCATTGAATGTTTAAACCACTGTGTTCCACAAGCACAATTAAGCAACCTTTATGCTAGACGTTGCTTTGTTCTTCATTATACAGCTGGAAAATGGGCTTGCACCAAACCACCAGATCCTCCAAGCTTTGCAAAGTTTGGACCCACCTCCAAACTCTGATCACTAAAAGCCATCTTCAAGGATAAGCAAATGAGTAGAAGAAAGATGCACTGAGTGTGAATCCACTCCTTTCTTTTAATTTAATTCATTATTTTTTTCTTGAATTTTTTTGGTGGCCTCTGAACCACATGAGTCTATCAGAAAAGATGCCCTGAATTACTTTAGGAAAGTATAGTCTCAGAAGATATCTTGCTCAGATCCAGTTAGAAGCCCACAGAAGTTCAGATAAGATTTGCATTAATTATTCAAATCCCGCTCTGAACCTAAATCTCCAGACTCCTGGCTTCTAACCATTCCTAATATTTTCTATCACTACAGGTTGAACCTCTCTAGTCTGGCACTCTCTCATCGGGCAACATCCATAATCCAGCATGATTTTAGTTAGCTTGATGATCACTTATCATGTGTGTGGCCAAGTTTCCCATGGTACCATGAAGTTTGTTTCCAGCCACCAGTCCTGGCTCTGTGTTCCATGCTGTTATTTAGCTGTAATTGACCTCTAAACATCTTCTAAGAGCCCAGTAAGGAGTGGAAGTGTTGGTAATGCTGCTAGACAATACTGACCTACCATGGTCTGGCAAATTCTCTGGTTTGGCACCGATCAGGTCCCAAGGGGCCTGACTGAGAGGTTCAGCCTACACTAGATCAAGTCCTGTTTTTCACATGCAATCCCCAGTTGTTCAGAACCCCTATTGCAGTTAACTACAGTCAAGGAAGTAAAAAAGGCATGAGCAAGTCTGAAAGGGGAAGTCCACCCTCAATGTCTGTTGGCTTGGACAGATGATAGAGCACTCAGCACTTCTAATGGGTGCTAAACATGAGGCCTGGCCTTAAGGCAAGATGATAAGCAGGGCAGTTGTCTTGGGCCTTGCACCTTCAGGGCCCCATGCTCCAATTGCTATAGCATCTGCTGCCAAGCAAGAAGGCCCCAGCTCCATATCTAGTACATTTGTTCTCTCACTGAGCAGTAAGATCTGTGATGTCAATATTTTATTCCCATCAAGAAGCTAGATCAAATATTCCTGTTTTAAATGACTAGCTAACAATCCTTTAAAAATCCCAGATATGTATTATGGTTTTGATTCTGCTCCTGTTAAGATTGTGGGTTTACCACTGATTGCGATGGTAGGCTGGTTGAATTCTTAATCCATGTGCCTCTAATACTTTGGTAGCTTTGCATTCCAACCCAGGATCTGCAAATTTAGGAGCCTAAACTTAGGTACCTAAATCCATATTTAATCACAAAACCAAAAAAGTCTGGTTCCCAGTGCTATCGATAACTTGTAGTTCCCACTGACTTTGAAGGATGCCGAGAACCTTTTAAACTCACACCACTTGTTTAGGGGTGTGTCTGTGGATTTATTTAGATTATGCACGAGACAAGGTGAGGAAGGTAATATCTTTTATTGGACCAGCCCTATTGGTAAAAGAAACGAGCTTTTGAGCTACACAGCCATCATGAGATCTCAGATCCCAGGCTCTAGCCCAAGCCCAAATGTCTACATTACAGTTTTATAGCCCTGTGAGCCCAAGTCAGCTGACCCAGGGCAGCTGCAGCTCTTAGTGATGTTGGGTGCCCAAAACTTCAAGGAACCCTATTTTCAAATAATTTTAATGCCCTTTTAAGGGGACTTGTGGGGCACCAAAAACCATTCGTCACTTTTAAGTGTTTAAATCACAGTGTATGCATACCTGCTAAGTATCTTTCCCAGATCTGAAGAAGAGCTCGGTGAAGCTTGAAAGCCTGTCTTTCACCAGCAGAAGCTGGTCCAATATAAGATATGACCTCTCCCACCTTGTTTATTTAGTGTCCTGGGTCCAGCACAGCTACAACAATACTGAAATAACTTTAGGCAAGTAAGTCCAAGAATTCTGGCCCCAAACTATTTTTTAAAGTCTCTCCATTAAAAGTGAATGATGCACAGTTCGTCTGGATAGATTTAAGATTTGATCCTTATTAATTATTTTGCTAATCTTTAAAAATCAGAAGAACTTTGATTTAAAATGTTGGCAAAGAGCACAGGTTTCTGAGCCTGCAAGCTATGTACTCTACTAGCAATAGTTCTATGATCTCACACCCACACATATGCTTAATTTTAAACAAGTGAGCAGGCCTGTTGAAATCATTGGGATTATAGGCAGGGTTAAAATTAGGCATGTATGCTAGTGTTTGCAGGATTGGAACTTAATGTGAATAAAATATTCATAATCAGTCTAATAACATGTCTCCATGAAAATAGTTGGTGAACTAAAAAATGAATAAATTTGTTGGGTAAGTGATCCACCAGTGAGTACACCAACTGCAGTATGAATAACTAATTAGCAAAAAAATTAAATTAAGTATGGTAAGTGGGTGCACATTTTAGTTAGGTAGATGTAAGTGTGGCATATTTCAATTCTGGCAGTCTTTGGTTAAAGTTATTAAAATAAAATAAAAGGCATGATTTTGCATCATAAGAGTTATATGGAGACTGCGTCGGGTGATTAGCATCTCTGACACAAAGTGCTTTCAGTTCAGGTTCACAGAATTATTTCCCTGTTATCTTTGTCGTTGATGGCATTATTGTACATAGATTTTCAGGGCTCTGTGTTTTTGGAGTAAAAAGGACCTGTTGTATTGTTTAAAATGCACTTGTTCCAATTCTGAGCACTTTCCATCTGGTTTCCTTTTTCCTTCCTCTTGATAGGAGCAGCACTTCCTCCGCCTCTCACTCTGTCGGTGGAACAGGGAGGGAGTAGCTGCACAGAGCCCCATTTAGCTCTGTGTTTCAGAGCTCAGGCTTGGCAGCTTTGGGAAATGGGCAGGTTTATTTATTTATTGGTTTAGGTCACAGGCCTTAGGCAGAGCCAGGTTTAGGAGAATCCCCAAAACTCAAGCCACAAGCTTTTCCCTTTTGAAAACTGTGAGTGGTGAAAGTGAATGCATCTTGGCCTCGCTTGGCAGGGAGACGTTTTGGGCTATCACACAGCTGTCGAGTGGCTTTTGTGTTATGAACTTGCGCCTCCATCCAGTTCAAAGTAGATAATGGCCAACATCACTGGGGGAGGAAAAACAACCCACCACTACGCAGACACTAGCTGCTACCACTCCCTCCCCTTACCTTCAGGCACATGTTTTTTCCCACTCTCAGCAGAGAAGCCAAGAACAGTGACTGGCGTGTGGAGACTTAAGTGCTACCTCTCTCCCATAGATGTGGTCTTTCAAAGGCAGGGTTGAAGAGCATTGGTAGGGTTCAGTATCAGAGAGAAGTTTGCCTTGTCCTGGCTTATGCTCTACCCCGGGGGTCAGCAACCTTTCCGAGGAGTGCCAAACGTTGACCTTTTGACCTCTATGTGTGGTCCAAGTGCTGGCGATGCTTTTTAAATTCACTACTTACAATAGCTTCCTTACTAAACTAATAAAGATGCAGAGCTTTACCATTTAGGTGGTGGTTAGTAGGACTAGCTGGTCTTTTGTGAACACACAGGCAGCAGGGTTTTGAGCAAGCTCCCATCTGCATGGAATAGGAGGGGCTCCCGCCTTGCGTGCCAATGAAAATTGGCTAACACGATACTCTTGGCATCTGTGCCAGGGTTTGCTGACCCCTGCTGTATCCATTCTGTGGATAAGCAGCTCTTAAGCCTCCCAGGCTGTCAATTGCTTTCCACCGGCATTCAATTAAAATGGGGGGAAAATAAGAGACAAATGCAAAGGTAAAAATATCTTGCACAAAAAAGGACCTGGGAAACTAACCAGCACAAAGTGACAGAACTAGGATCATATCTTCTTCTGACCCCTGAGCATATATAACCGTTCTTACGTAACCTTGTCTTCCTCCTCAGAGCTGTATGGTATAATAGATTTCTTTAAATTAATAATGCGTAAAAGGAGATTTACGCTGCCCTGCTAAAATATTGTCTTTGCCTTTTATTCATGAATTTGTCACTGTAGTCTCTAATAGAGGTGTTCAGCAGGGGGATAAATAATGAAGGGAAAAAAATTCTGTCATAATCCAGGACCATTTGCAAATTCATCACCAATATTCCTTTGGAAGGAAAGACAGAAGGAAATGAAAAATATGCACCATTGCTAATATATCTCACCGATTTCCCTCTCCCATTTATTCAGAGAACCTACTTTGAGCTATGATAGAATGAGAATCCTAGAAATTGCCATTCCTTTTTAAAATACAAGTCTGGAGGCTGCTACTGAATTCCCAGGCAACAAATCCCATATTGGTCATGCATGCTCAGTTAAGGTATTCTAAGTTAGGGTGCAATATGTGGACCTTTCATAGTTTGATTAATTGGGGATTCAGTTTATTGTGTTGAGAACAGCAAAGGAAAGAGGCAGAAATTCTTCTGCAGATAAACATCTGTGAATTTTTTATTATGCGTAAAGAAAAATGAAATCTATTTCAATTAAAATTCTAAAAAAAATTTTATTTCTTATTAAAATAGAGATGAGTGAAACAGAACAAAGAAAAAAAAGAGCCAACATAAAATTTTGACCTGATTTGTCCTAAATTCTAGTTGTTCTTTGACCTTTCAAAAAGTTCCATTAAAGAAAAATGTTATGGCTCTAAAATTCTGAGGTTCAGCTCCAGTTGGAAGTAGGAAGAATTTTTATCATCACATTCCTAAATCAAATGAACTCAGGAATTACTAGAAATCTTATGGTGTGGGACAGTAAATTGTTTTCAGGTAGGTTCCAGGGTATCAAACAAGTCTAAATGGCAGGAGTTAAGAAGGAACTTACACTATCATCCTGCTATTGCAAAATTATATATTGTAGGGGAATTTACACATTTCTGTAGAGTTTTTGGTACTGCCAGGATACTGAGTGAGATGGAATGTTGGTCTAATCTGATATGTGTTCTTAGCATCTAAAATGGACCCTCAGGAAAGACAAATTGTCACTGGAGGTGCTCCCTCTATAGGAGCCTCTGCTTTTCTTCTGACAAAAGTCAGGAATATTGTTTGCCAGAGTGGTCTCTCTCAACAGAGGACATTCTGTGGTCTTCGCTGATATTACTGGATGAGAATGGGGCTATGTCTGCACAGCAGCATTATTTTGGAATAAGATATTCCAGAAGAGAATTTTCAGAATAGTTTATTTTGAAATAGTGCATCTACGTACAACATGCATTTCAAAACAGTGCTTAGCTATTTTGAAATAGAGCGTCCAGACACACTAGAGCCTATTTTGAAATGGGGTCCTTAGACACACCACAACTTAATTAAAATAGGCACTATTCTGTGTAAAATGAGGTTTATCACATTCTAAATAAGCCATCCACTATTTCAAAATAGGGGTTGGGTAGCACAGACACTCGCAAAGTTATTTCAAAATAGTGGCTATTATTCTGAAATAACTTTTCTGTGTAGTCAAATCCTGAGGTTGTGTCTACACTAGCAAGTCCTTTGAAAGATTTTTTGAAAGAAGGGGGCTTTTTCGAAAGATCCCGGGGAGTGTCTACACATACAAAGCTCTCATTTGAAAGTAAATCAAAAGAATGTGGTGCTCCTTTTGAAATGGCACTTCCTTTCCCATTTCAGGAAGAGAGCCCCTTTTTGAAAGCTTCTTTTGAAAGAAAACATGAGTAGATGCTCTGCAGGCTTTTTTTTTGGAAAGAGCAGTCCTCAGGGGGCCTGATTTTTTTGATCCCTGGCCCGTTCTTTCGAAAGAGCAGGGGCGGTGTGGACGCTCTCTTTCAAAAGAACAGATCACTCTTTTTATCCACTTTTTTTGTGTGGGGACACTCTTTCAAAGAAGTTCTTTTGGAAGAGATCTTCCAGAAGGGCTTCTTTGAAGAGCTCTCTGAAGTGTAGATGTAGCCTGAGAGAATATCAGGGCAGCTGATGTCTAATGATGGGAGAATGGCTTCAGGTATGAGAAACTTGCATCTTAGCACATTGTGATCTTTACAGTATGTGGTCTCCATCGATGGAATCCTATGTTCTGGGCTTGGTCTCTTCCCGCTGCCAAGCTGGAGCTGTGTTAGAACCAGTAACCAGAGTGAAAACAGGAGGGAATGTAGTAGCACTCCGAAAAGAGGGAGAGGATGAAATATATCATAAGATAATAAGAAAATAAACCATTAAAAGGCTCTGTTTCTTATTATCATGTGGTTTTATGTTAATGAAGTTGTTCCAGGCCTGTTTGAGTTTAAGTCAAGCAGGGGAATATGAGTAATATGAAAAATATGTGGGGATGAAGACCCTAAGTTAAAAAGTCTGTGTAACATTTAATGTTTTTCATTCTACGTACATTTCAGGATAAGGTATAAAACAACCAGTAAGCAGAAAGGAAAAAAAAAACAAAAACATGAGATCAGATTTTCTGTGGCCCTCCAACTGGGGCCCATAATCTGAGGGTGTAAAATGGACCTGTATTTGCACATGCACTTGTGTGTAAAATGGGTGACTTGCAGCTGGCTGTCTATCTGTAGGTGTACTTATCCACCTGAAGTGGGCTTGCAGAAATGTGTGTGTGCTCTCAAATGAGCCCACAGGTATCAATTGCTCTTTTTTTATGAGGTGGCCAGAGAATTCTGCAGTTTTTAATACATCAGAGCTTCTGGAAAGCAGAGAGAAGTCATGGCAAGGAAATTCGATGGAAGACTTGGACTTAGAAAAGGCAAAAGCAGAACAGAGAGGGGCAACATTTAAGAGCTCTAGAAATTGTATGTTCAATGATGTGTAGAGACAAATAACAAATAATGCTAATTACTTATCACCATCACACAATTCAGTCTGTTTTTTTAAGGTTCCTAAAGGCTTTTTGCTTAGGGGGAACAAGTCTTGCAAACTTTTTTCTATTGGTTCTAATCAGGGTAGAATTGGATAGCTCTAATTTCAGGTTCACATAAAAATTTGCTGTCCAGATACCATCATGATGGGCCTAAGAGAAATTATTAAATAGACAAACGATTGACTCATCAAAGAGAAATTCACAGTTACTGCTAGTTTCCATTCAAATCACCTGTATTTGTTCAGGTTTGTCAAAAACTGAGTCTGGTGGGGCTGACTGAAAAAGTTTGCAAACTTTGGTGAAACAGAGGACGAACTTGCAGCATAACCTCAAAATGAAGTTTCACAGCTCTGCCACTTCCTTTGCATTGTTGCCCTGATTTTTTTCTGAAAGGCAAGTGAGCTGAAGGGCAGAGGTCGGAGAATGCACCAGGCTACAGCATTTAAAAAGATGAGCTGAGTCAGATTTGAAAAACTCTTCATGGATGGATCAGGAGATGACAAAAACAAATAGTAAAAAGCTTATTTCCATTGTCACTATCTCATTGTCATCCTGACTTCTGAAAATGAAGAATCCTAGCATTTGGCCAGCCAAAGGGAACTCTACAGATAACTTTCATTTCTGACTTCCTGCAGGAAGTAACCAGTGAAGCTCCTGTCTCTGAATTACACTTGGCCTTCAACAAATAGGGGATGATCTTTCTTTTTTTCTTCTTTGAAAGTCAGATATCTGGGTGTGGGTTTTAAACAACAGGCCAAAAAAAAAAAAAAGTCCAAATTAAGGCACACAAATCCTTTTTTAAAAAGTTTAATTTGGTTTTCATTTTTGTTTGTTTAAAAAACGAGTAAGGAGTAGATGAAAAAATATATTGATTTGAACTTTGCTATGTGAGCAAATTCATTGTTGGTATCCTCCAAAGCAGGTAACAGAAAGAACGGGAGCAAGTAAAAGTTTAAAGCACCATTCTATTTATTCCCTTAATGTGAGATATTGTTGTGATACAATATCTATCTGTCTCCTCTGATGGCCTTTGAAAAGAGACAGAAAACTTTCCACATCAGAAATTCATTTTAAAGCTAAAGAATCTAATTTCTATGCTTTAATGGTCAAAAGGGAGTGTATTTATAGTCTGTGTTTTGTAATGCAACTAACACAATGATGTCCTGATCCCTGAAAGGGGCCACTACATATGACAGCAGTATAATAATAGAACAGGAACATCACTAATATAAAATGTTGTATTTTTTACTATCATGATTGTGGATAGGATTTGTGGAATTTGATTTTTTATAATTTTGATGGATCTTATTTTAAAGCATGTTTCCTGATTTTTGTTAATTGAAATGTTCACCACTGTGCCTAATTGTGATGTTAAAGCATTTTTAAATTTTCATCAGTTTAAATTTTCAAAGTTGCAGGGAAATCTGGAGAATTAGACAACAGCGAAAGTCAGACAATAATTATTTAATGGCAGCAGACGGTAAGATTCTAAAAGTTAAAGCTTTGTAATAATGAAAATACAAAACTGTCAACATTTTTAGCCTTACATGAAATCCTAATAAGTTTTCAAGTTGTCTCCTAATAAGTTTTCCTAGCCTGTAAATTTCAGTTATTGTCAATAAAAATATTTTGTCAGTTTGTATGAACAAGGTTAATTCAGCATTCACCAATAAATATCTAATCCTTGAAAAGTTACTTATAGTTTAATTTTAGTTTAATTTACTTTACATCTTTCATACCAGTTGTATCGCAAGCCCACTACAGGGTTAAATAATAGAATTGTAGAGTTAAACAAAATATTGCATCAAAGGAAGAAGGAAACAAGAAAGAGGGAAAAAAGAGAAGTTTGCCTTTAAACATGAAATGGAATGATCTAAGAGGGTAGGGTGACTGTTACAGGAGTTGAGGAGAAGGAGTTTCTAGCATCAGACTATGAGCTGGGACTAAACAAGTGGAGGTTTAAAGTGGCATTACATACTCTGAACATTTAAAGAGAGAGAGTTGTTATAGAATAATTAATGTACATTTAAAAGAGTTCTGAAGGATCCTTATCCACACCTGGGAATAAAGACCGCACATTCAGGGCATATTATTTTCTACTGATTAGTTGGAAAAATCCCTTCCATGTATTAGATGGTTCACTAGGACACTCATATCAATTGTTATCTTTGGCCCTCATTCAGCACAGTACTCTTGTGTGCCTAAAGTTAAGCACATGGCTGTAATCCGGATGCAGCTCCCATTGAAGCTAACTCAAAGACTCTTATGTACTTCAGTGGGAGTTGAATCAGGTCCTTAAGCACATGCATAAAGCTAACAACTGTTTGTGTTTAGCTGAATCAGGGCCTGTAAGGTAGATTTTTAGTTTTGTAATTTTATCCTTTTAGCAACTGACATAGATTTTTAACATCTTTTCAGTGTAAGGTTTATTCAAAATTTGTGTGGAATGTTATGTCCTCCAGTAGAGGTGTATGGCCCATATTATGAACTGTGCTTTCCATATTAGATACATTATTTATATTTTGCAGCAGTTATGTGGTTACTAGGAAATTTTTGTGAAGGTTTATTATTAATGTGAGATGTTTGGGTCTGTCAGTATGATTTAATCCTTGTAGTGTGGTAAGTCCCCATCATGCTCTGTGCTAGAAAAAGAAGTAACAGGACAAGCCCCGCAAAGAATGTCCAATGTAAATACTTGGCTTTGTTGGTTGTAGTCAATAGCCTCATTCCAGAATTATTTAAAATTATGGCACAAATCTAATGTTTTTTAGGCATATTCAAATATTTATTTACACACTATGGGTAGGAGAAAAGATAAGAGAGCATCTCTGCTCCTTTTACATATACCCTGGAGCCCTACTTCAGGGTGCATGTGTCTGTGCTGGTAGTATATTTCCCGTGCCTCTATTCTTAGGAATCCATCTGTCTCTGTACACTGATTTATGAATTATATTCCACTGACCTATCTTATCATAGCATCAATATAACATTTAATAATTAGAGGAACTTTTTTTGCTAAATTTGAAAAGTGATTTAAAGTATCGTTGTGTAGTCTCTGGTCAGATAAACAGGGTAGTAACTAGGGTTGTCAGTTCTCCAGGATTATGCTGGACTCTCCAGCAATTACAGATTAATATTTAATTACAAATTATGTCATGTGGTAAAATCTACAGAGATACATCCAAAATGGGCAACCCTAGAAACAACCAATTTGAGAAGACAAATTTTGCTACATTAAAAACTTGGGTTTCTTGTTTCTAGTTTAAAATAAAATAAAATATTTGTTCATAAGTAGTGGCAGGGGAATTTCAGTGCATCCAGCTTTCCCCACTTCACTTCTGCCTTGAAGAATAACCGGTTAAAGTCAAAAACATTCAGACAGCTTGGTTGAACGGATAAGAATTTTTGCGCTTAAAACTGAGAAGCTGCAAGTCACTCCCAATAACAGTTAGTGCTTCAAGCAATGTAAGATTGTTGGTGATCATCAGAAACAATTTAAAAACTGATTTATGTCTTAATTGTATTATAGCAAGGATTTTGCAGGCTGATAAATGGATGCTCAAATGCAGCTGACTGTCCTGTGCCATCACAAGGCAAAGTCAAAGTTAGATGGAAGAAGGGAACTGGATAAAATTCTCTGGCCTGAAATACACAGGAGGTCAGATTAGATGATCTACTCTAATTCTGCCTTAAAAAATCTTACGACTTTGTGGTAAACTAATTTTCATACTTGGATAGACCCTAAATGATTGTTGGCGATTCTGCTGGCTTCTCCTCCTTTGCATGAGTAAAATAAACTGCATGTGGGATGGGTGCAAGGTGTCGGGGGGGTGAGCATTTTCTAGGATGGGGGAGATGGTCAACATGGGCTAGTTGAAGAAGGTGCTTTGTTGATGGTAGGTGTATTTGTCACTGGTCTTGTGGTATGAGTGGGAGCTGGAAGAGAACCTGCAGGAGTGGTGAGGTGGACATTGTGGCCTGAGGGGAAGTTCCTGAGGTTGTATTTGTCACCTAACGCAGATCAGAGGACACAGCTGTGCTGTTCTGGGGACTGTTGGCTCCAGCATGGCATTCCATGTGGCCTGAGTGGGCTTGTTGGTGGCAATGGTGATTGCATTAAGCCTGAAATATAGAGAGTCTCCCATTAAATAAGGGAATCAGATATAGTGGGGGTGTTTCCTGCATATGCAGTGGGGCTGATAGCCTTGAAGGGGAAGGAAAAAAGGTGGAAGGGGCAGGGCCTTGGGCAGTCAGGCTTTAGCTCTGCCTGACTGTGGCAATGCCCTGCCCCAACCAGCTCACAGCCACAGCAGTTCAAAGGGGCCCAGAGCTTAGGCCGCCAGAGCTGTTGAAGTAGCTGTGGTGGTGGCCGAAGCTCTGGGCATCCTTTGGAATGCTGAGCCATTATGCAACTATCCCCTGACCCTCCCCTGTCATCAAGCCAATGTACGTGTGCCTTGGGAGGCTGCTAACATGGGCCTCATGCACTAAGTACAGTTACCAGTTACTCATATTGCCTATTATGAGAGGGATACCCACGTTAGTCTGTGTCTGCAAAAACAACGAGAAGTCCTGTGGCACCTTATGGACAAACAGATTTTTTGGAGCATAAGCTTTTGTGGGCAAATATCACAAAATGCATCTGATGAATGCAGCTAATGAAGCAGGTCTTTGCCCAGGAAAGCTTATTCTCCAAAAAATCTGTTTGGCTATAAGGTACCACAGGACTTCTCATTCATATTGCCTGTTAGAGTCATTGGGATGGGTAAAGCTTCACCTTCCAAACTGACAAATTTAATGGTTTGTACCTACATCCATTCAGATACTTTTATGCTGAAGTTATTTTAGTATGTAAATGGCACAAAAGAGCTGTTGTGGAACAGTGTAAATTGGCACAAGGTGTGTATTTGGGGTTATCAGAAGGGCAGTATAAATGGGAGCAGGCGAAATCCTTTTTAGCCCCTGGTTATTACTGTATCTGAGTAACAGCATTAAACTGGAATACCACCTTGCTTTTTGGCTTGGCTGAAATGAATTAAAAGGCAGGAAATCACGGATTTCCGAACCCAGCTTTCCTCACAACATTCCTCCCTAACAGAGAAGAATTAAACCGTTGAAAGTGAGTAACAAGAAACAGTTCCTAAAATTCCCTTGCATGGTAAAAACAAAATACCATCAACCAGGCTAGTAACAATCCCACTTCTTTGAAAGGGAAGGATCAGAGAGAGACAGAATCTGTAATTCAGGGGATGGAGACCAATGAACCCTGAATAAAAAGTGCTACGTTCCAAAAAAACCAGAGGATGTACAATAAAGGATGCAGTTTACTGTTAATTTCTCTCTAATGCCTTTATATTAATGATCATCATATCAAAATTCTGTCCCATTATAAGTGGGTTTGGCTCTGGGAAACAGCAAGTGCTTTTGAACATTCTGCCTTATATGCTTATTAGGTAAAAATACAGTAAATGCTTTCATATCCGGCAGCCCTGAGACCAGGAGGTTGCCAAACATTCAAATATTCTGGATAAGAGAGCAGTATGCCTAGCAATGCACAACACTAAAGAAAAAGCAAGATTAGAAACAAAGAAACAAAAATGTATGCAGAGCACTGTATTTACAGTAGTACTGCACACTGTAAACGTGTACTGTATTTGCTGTATTTATTTGTATTTACTCTTGCTATACTGTAATTACAGAAAATATAACTACAATTTACTTATCGCTAAAATGCCGGTTATTTGAGAGTTCTGGATAATAGAATGCTGGATATGAAAGAGTTTACTGTAATTTGCCTTTTTAAAAAATAACATTCTAAACACATTTTTGCCATTCCCACTATGGTTTTATTATCTTCATAGCTGTGAATGGCCTCTCTGTTGAAACTGGTCTTTTCTAGTGGGAGTTACAGATGGATGGTACAGTGCAGGATTGAAAGAATGCAGTTCCATTTCCATTCCATGCATGGGAAAGAAGGGACATTCAAAACTGTGGCAAAGATTTACCCCTTACAACAGTCATGCGGGTCTCTACTTTCCCATGCATTCAAATGGGAGCCACATTCCTTCAAACCTGTTTCACACAGCGAGACTTTTAAGGGTGAGAGTTTTATTCTATTGAATTATTATAAGGACTATTTATTATTTATAGTGTCACCCATACCTAGGCCATCATATTGAAACACTTTTGAGTCATTGTATCTATGACATTTCATATAAGGCAATATTTTCAAAATTGGCCACTGAATGTGGGTGCCTCAGATTTAGGGGTGTCACAGATTTCTGAAGTGTCCAGCCTGAAATTTCAAATCAGCAGTTGCTTTTTCAAAAACCTGGCCGAAGAAACCTATCAGTTACAGTGATAATTTCTTTTAAGTTGTATTTCCTGCAATCACTGTCCAGAACTCTAGGAACCAGGGTGAAAGTTTTCAGCTATAAATTTCTTTCTCCTGGGGCAGGGAAGTGTTTAAAGGATAACATATGCCAAAATGTTGGAGATGGAGCAGTAAATTGGAAAATAATGCCTAGTCTTGTCCAACCATCATCATCATCTGTCCACAACAAATATCGTTTACATAAGTACACAAGTCCCACTGAAAGGTCTTGTATGCGCCTAAGTCACCTGGATGCTTAAAAAGAAATTTACACACAGTGCTTATGGAAATAGGCCAAATGACAATGAAACAACTGGATGGACACCCTCTCCTGGAATCTTTGTGCCTTCCCCCCCAGTCTCCACGTTTAGGCCACTTCTGCTCCACTGTTACTACCTAATTTCCCTTTTTTTCCCCTGTCTCACCAGCTTGCCAAAATAAATAAATAAATAAAAACCCCTCTCTTTCCTAGCCCTGTGGCTGTGCTCTCCTTTCCTCTGTGTCCCAGAGCCGTGCTCGGGTCAGCAGCAAGCTAACGCTTTTGTCAGTGTGATTAATAGCGCTGTGGATTGTCGTTAATTCACTGGCTAATGACTGCAACTCTGGCCGCTCTTGGAGTAATCGGGTGATGTATGTGGGGAGTGCACACCTCATGGCAGAGGTGAAAATCATTTCGACAAGTCAAATATTGTCACAGGGAACAAATGGCTCTCCCTGTTAATAAAAATTAATGAATTTTTTTTACCGCTGGCCTGCTAAATGAAGTCACGGAGTGAATGAGCAGAGGGGACAAGCTTGGTGGAATTAAGCACTTTATTTGAGGGTTAAAACTATAAACATCTTTATTACAGTTGCGATAGGCTGTTGCAAGTATTGGGGATTTGGCCATGCTCTGAAGCTGTTTGCTCCAAAGAACATTGGCTTTTACAAGTGTGTGCATGTGTGTGTTGTTACCTTTCCCAAGGCTCCAGGTCCTTACACTGCTGCTCAGCATATGGCTAATGTCTGTGGTCCCCATGGTGAGCTGCAGCCTTCCCATATGCAATGCTCCTGCATCTGGTTATTGCAGACACCACCACAGGATAGAAGGATGGGGCAGAGGAAGTTAGCTGGGAATGATAATAGTCCCAATATCATCAGGCACTCATCATTGTCTTCTTACCTGCGGTAAGAACAAGGGCTCTCTTGCTTGACACCTGTGACCCATCAGTATGGGCCACAGAAGTGTGATTAGTGAAGGCTTTATGTCCAAAGGAGCTTGCTCTACCTTTTCCTTTCTGTCTCTCCAGAGCCGCTCATTGGTGAGTCTGTATCCCAATGTAAAATTCCGGGGTGACCAAGTGGCAATCTGAGGTCCAAATGCAGCCAGGACAGTCCAACTCCTCTTTAACATGGAAGCATGGTCCATTGGGATTTTGGACTCAGAGAATACTAGAACTAGAAGCAACCTCAAGAGGTCATCTAGTCCAGGCCTCTTCCCTTACAGCAGGATCAGGCACCATCTAGATCATTCCTGATAGATGTCTATCTAACTCGCTCTTAAATACCTCCAATGATGGTGATTCCTCAACCTCCCCAGGCAATTTATTCCAGTGTGTAACCACCCTAAGAGGAAGATTTTCCTAATGTACAAACTAAACTTCACTTGCTGCAGTTTATGCCCGTTGCTTCTTGTCCTATCCTCAAAGGCCAAAGAGAACATTTTTTCTTCCTCCTCTTCATAAGACCCTTTTAGGTACTTGAAAACTGCTATTCTGTCCCCTTCTCAGTCTTCTCTTTTTCAAATTGAACAGATCCATTTCTTTCAATCTTCCCTCTTAGGTCATGATTTCTAGATCTTTATTCATTTTTGCTACACTTCTCTGGACCTTGCACACTTCTTTCTTGAAAGGTTGTGCCCAGAACTGCACACAATACTCCAATTAAGGCCTGAACAGCTCTGAGCAGACCCAAAGGATTACTTCTCATTTCTTGCTCACAGCACTTCTGTTAATGAATCCCAGAATGATATATGCTTTTTTTGCAACAATGTCCTAGTTAGGAATGGATCCTAGAGACTAGCAGCTCATCTGCTTGAAACTTCAGACCACTGTATTCTGGGATCTCTAGAAGTGGTGTCCAAAAGAAATTGAATGGATTGCCACTTGCTCCCTGCCAGCCAGGTGCCATCCCTGCCCCTCTGCCCCCAAGACAGGCACTGGCCCCCAACCCGAGATTACTCACTGGAGCTGCTGCCGTGTGGCTGGAACTATGTTGCGTGAGCTGCGGGGCCACAGGAGTCCATGGCTCAGAGCTGTCTCCACTTCTGCTGCGATGTGCTTGTCCCACCTGTCCCACCAAGTGGTGGGACGTGTGCGCAGAGTGGTGGGAGGGGCGCCTCACATGTGTGGCTCTCCTGAGCCACATTCGTCACATCCCACTAACCTGTTTGTCACATGTGGCGAATTGGTAGTGTATTGGACACCGCAGATCCACAGTCTCAATTAGCTGCCCCTTCACAATAAAGATAAGTACAGTGTCTGTCCTCCCCTTTTTACATATTCCAGGTGTAGCTGATGTGCTTGTGACTCGCTGAATAACCCAGTTATTTGTTTTGTTTGAGACTCCCACCCCCGCATGTTATGTGGAAAACAGAAACAATACAGCCCTTCTGGAAACCCTTGCCCATGGCATCAAATCTTTATTAACAGCAAATACACCATTTAAAGGGTCTCATATGTGAAAGGGAAGAAAAGAAAGATTGACCTGGCATGAGATCTTGCTCCTTGAAAGGTTTCACATAGCCGGCTTCCTGTGGAGCAGCAAAACTAAGGAACTGGAAAAGGAAAACAAGGGGGAAACCCTAAAGAAAATACCCAAATGTTACGCTGGACTGAATATTATGTGCCCAGGTGCACCTTCCAGATGGTAGGACACAGCGGTGATCTGACCGTGCTCTGTATGCTCTCTGTGCTCTAGGAAAGGTTGTTTCATGTGATGCATTCAGTCAATTTCCTGCAAGAGCCCTCCTCCCCTTCTCCTCACCACCGAGAGTTTCCTTGCACTACTGCAAAGCAAAGAGAGAAACAGTTATTATTTCTTTAAAATCTTCACAACAAGGCATCTGCCTCACCCTGGATGAAGTTAAGAACTTGAATCATTTTTAATTGTACTATCATTTTAATGAATATTGTTTGAGTGCCAATTTTACATCCATGTAAACACACAAAAATGCTGCTTGGCATAAAATTAACTCAGTGTGAGCCAACAAGAAAATAGATATCATTTTAAAAAGTTTTGTAGACTTTAATCCATGATGTTTTGATGGAATTGCGTAGGTTGGTAACAAAACTTATAAATCCTACCAAAGTCTCTTATGGGAGGGAGGATACGCCATACCAGAAGTCGGTACTATTGAGTACTCTTTTGCAGAAAGAGGTTGAACTTTGAGAATCTGCTTTAAAAGGAGGTCCTCGCTGGTTTGGATGACCTATGAACCATGTGGAGTACAAGGATTAAGAAGTAGTAGTAGTAGTAGTAGTAGCTGGTTTGGATGGTTCAGGATCTCATTGTGCTCTGAGTCCCAACCCCTTTGCAAAAATCTGATGGAAATATTGGATAATGATATATTACAGGGCTCAATTGCTTTTACCTTATTGACTGGGTGTAGTGCAGTGTGACTGAGTGCCAACTAATAGATACTGAATTTCACCCCAGAGGTGGCTGCATTTCAGAGATGTGTAAAGTGACTGCATTATATAGTTTGCTTTTGTTTAAATTTGCAAAGTATTTTGGTCATTCTGTAAATGCCAGATTACTAGGATTGCCTTTTTCACTGAATTAATAATTTTCTGTCAGTCTTGTGCTCAGAATCTCTTGCTGGCATGCATCTCAAAGGCGATTCCAAACAAATATGTGGCAAAACCAAATATGAGAAACACAAGATGCAAAAATATCGTAATGCAATTAGACAATCTCAGTACTGGTGAAGTGTTGGGTTTATATATGAGTGATGTGTATCATGCAAGAAGCAAAGGCAAACAACTGTGTCCTGGCATTAAAAATTATGCATACTATACATTGAGAGAGCTTGATGATGCAGATGTAGCACTATGAGGCTTGCCAAATACTTGTGCATGTGCTAACTTATAAAAAAAAAGCTGTATGAAGGGCCTATGTAGGCGCTTATTTGAGCAGGTAAGCAAATTTCTGATGCAACCTTTTTCCCATCAGAAAATGCTGATCTGATGAAACTGAAATAGTTTATAGAAAGTATGGACTTGGTCAGTTTTCTACATGTCATGGTGACTTTATCATTTTGATAATTTAATAATCAAATATAAAATCAAAACAAAATGTTTTGACTTGGAACCTTTTGATAATAAAACAAGCAAGCAGTCATGTAGCACTGTAAAGACTAATGTTAGTCTTTAAGGTGCTGCACGACTGCTTGTTTGTTAGAATACAGGGTAGCTTTTGATAATATTTAATTTAGTGCAAATTGCCAAGATTTTCTGCTCTTTGGTCTGATTCAGGATGAAATTACCTTTTGAAATCTCAGGGTTTCCTGTGGATTGGGAATTCCATTTTTGGCTGGCTCTAGTTCTCATGAAAAACAATATTTCACAAAATATCTTCATTTCCATCCCTTGCCCTGTGTGTTACTATATGGAATTCTCCATGGCACTAAGTGGCCTTATTTGCATGCCAGTTCATCTGGTTGGAAAGGTTCAGGAGCTACAAAAGAAGGAAGCATTGGTTTTGGATCTCGGGATACCATCAGAAATCTGCTCCAGAGGAGTGGGTATGCACCCCCAACAGAGGCCTAATGACTTATTTTGCTTTTATTTCTCAGAGAGGTGCAGGAACCTACCTTTCCTGTAACAGTCTGTAGAATAAAGCACAGTGTGACCTAGGAAAATATTTCATTTCCTTTGGTAGAAAATAACGGACTAGTGGGTTCTCTTTCCGTGGCCAATTGAACAGAAATGTATCTAAGAGGGGAAGACTGCTACTTGGTATTCTTTCAGCTATTGTGTTTTAATTTTTGGTAATTGCTGTCTTAGTATATTTGGAACCTTGATTTTTATTTCACGGTTTGTGTACCCCTTGATGTTAATGTGGATTGGTCAGAAATCTCTTTGACGCCATTAGCTATCTATTTCTCATCACTTCATTTTTTCCGTTGTTGTGTTCCTATTACCACTGCTCTCCATTTTTGCTGAAGATAACTGATCATTCCAAAACAGTTCCTTGCTAATAAAGCATCCATGCCGATGTTCAGTCTTATCATGTTGGTTGCAGTTTGCATGTGCATGCACAGGAGAGAATTGCTATTAGCATGGAACAAAGGCTTTAGATCTCCAAAATACTACACCTAGAACCCTGCCTATCTCCTTGTTGATTTTGTCTGGTATATTATTTCTCAATGTACTTGTCCGTAATTACCCCTATAAAAAGTTTCTTTGCAGTCACATGACTCACAATAAAAGTTAACAGCTTCATGGAAATCATTTATTTTTATGTTTTCTACAACTTTAGTTAGGGTTGATCCTACTTTAGGCAGGAGGCTGGACTAGATGACCACCTGAGGTCCTTTCCAGCCCCAGGATTCTATGATTCTAAAAAAGCCAAAACCACCCACTAGGATTTCTCTGTTCTGTCTCCCGCTCTACAATGACCATCCTTTGCAAGAGTAGAATGACGAGTTCTGGTATGCGTCTGTCTGACGTAGCGTTGTGAGCTTTAAAATCCAGGAGAGGAAGAGTTAAGGCAGAAATAAAATCTTGGTGCTCAGACTGTCAGCTTAGATAGTGCTTAGCAAGGGTCGACGAAAAAAAAAGTCAGTTGTGATTTAGAAGAAAAACAGTGAGATTTGAGCAATTCCGTGGAATACCTTTCCTAGCCCCAGGGCAAGTGGAAGTAGTATATTAACCAAGGAACAGAGCAGAGGAGGGGGGGAAAAAGGCCAAATCACATTTCTTTGAAACAAAGAGCCTTTTTACCAGGAACAAGCCTTGATAAAAATTACAGTGGCCTCACAACTCATTTCACTCGCTCTGCCTCAGGCTATGTTAAAGCAATAAGGAAACAGGGGATGCAGCAGCCCCGAAATACAAATATTTGGGGGCGGGGGCAGGAGGATTTTCAATACAAATAATCCTATTTAGAATCCTTTGACTTTAAATAGGACCAGGTGGCATGGGGCAACAGCTAAGATTGCTTTGGAAGATCTCTGATTGCGGCAGGATGCTGAATAGATGGTGGTAGCTGTACAGTAAACCTTTTACCCACCTGCCTCTCCATCACTTCCCTTTCCTTCCCTCTCAGGTTTGGTCTATACTAGGCAGATAAGTCGACTGCAGTTATGCAACTCTAGCTATGGCAATTATGTAGCTAGAATGGACTTATCTGCAATTGATTTACCTGGCTGTCCACACAGTGGGAGGTCGATGAGAGTGTTTCCTTGCAACTGACCCCAGATAGTTCAATTTTGCACATCTCCACCAGGTGCATGAAATCAAGTGTACCCTCACTCAATATTATCATATGTCAGCATTTAAAAAGGATCCCCATATGAACCCAGATATAATATGAAATAGTTGAGTGGGGCTGCAAGGTCAGGTGGCTCGATGATTAGAGCATGAAACTACTCCAGGCCACCCTGATTTTGAGGATGTCACCGATCACAGTTTGTACTAGTGGGTCTCTACATGACTCCATATACCAGTTCAGGAAGAGCAATGTTGACTGCGCCAACTACAGAACAATTTGCCTGATTGCCTTGATTGACTTGCACGTTGTTTCCGTACCTGGTGATGTTCTTCTAGTTGCGCAACCACAGGCATCCATCAGTGCTTCTCAAAACTGCAGACACCCACCCTTGCAACAGGGTGCCGAGAGATGCAATCAGTCGACAGCTTCTGAGATGTCGTAACAGAAATAGTCATCTTTTTTCAGGTTGCATTTGACTATTTTGTAAGTATTTCCTCGGCCCTTCAAGCTCTCGCATGTGATTAGGAGTTATGTGAACTCCCATTTCGAGATAATGGGGGATCTGAATGCTTATGAGGGGTGAATTTTCTGTGTGGTGTTTGTTCCCATCCCTGTGTGGTTTTAGGTAAATCCCTTAACCTCTCAACACGTCGGTTTGCCTGTCTGTAAAATGGTGAGAAATATATTCTTGCTTCTCATGGATGTTATGATGTGCAAAATAATTGCAAAGTGGTAGAAAAGGACTATAAATTCAACTTATTTTTATCATTACAATATGCCTTATTGTGTGTAGGACTTGCTATCATCTCATATCTGAATGTAACAGGAAAAGTTCCAGGCACACTGTCCTGATTGGAAGAGACCTGTAAATGGGTTTCTTCATGTGAATAAAGGGTTAAACACTTGTTTGGTGCTTTGTCAGTGAGTTTTTATGCAGTATTTTTTATTAGAAAGGAAAGCTTGTTGGTAAAGACACCTTCAGTGAAAAACCTTAATGTGCAAATGGAAAGGTGTTCACTTTGCAAACGCTCTTTGAAACCAGGAGATGAAAGATGCTTAAAAATACGTTTTAATTGTGTTTTTTGCTGTTGCCTTTAAAATGTATTTTGTCCACATCAAATATTATTACCCCTGTAAAGCTAAACATTTCATCAGAGTGGTGGTATCTGAAGGAGATGGTGCCTGGCATAGGCAGACAGTTTGGTTTAATTAACAGAGCATCAGTGTTTTGTCTCTTTGGCCAATGATCAGTGCACCTTTGCAATTTCTTGTGGGTTCTTTCTAGCTCTTCCTCTGCCAGCTTCTTGGAGTCTGTCAAGTTAACTCTGGGTAAGTGGTATGGGGAGCAGGTTGCATTAGAGGCATGCCCCAGACATGAAAGTCAGATTCAGATGTGAGGGTTTAGTGTTGCCAATTTAAATATTTTTAGTGTGAGTCTCGTGATGCTTGTTTTTCCTCAAATCTCCAACTCTTGGAGACAAGTTGTCACAGGAGATTCCTAGCTTTTCCTTGTTCTTTTTAAAGTAAAAGTTTAGCCCTTAAAGTTTTGAAGAAAAACTTGAAAATATAGCCTGAGTAAACCTTACTGGCTCAGAAACCAAAGAACAAAATTTAAAATCAACTCAACAGGTATTAGTTTTTTTAATTATGATTCTGAGGGGTGTGAGCCAACAAGCTGGTTGGGAATTCTTCAGTGGGATAGTTTTCATTGGAAAATTCTGATTGATTGAAACAAATTTTGGAAGTAGAAAATGTTGGTTTCCACAAGACATTTTGTTGGGAAGATTTCTAAGGTCAGAGATCACCGGCCAAAACAAGAAAGAGAGAGAGAGAGAGACAGAGAGAGAAAGACTTCTAAAAAAACAAAAAAGCAGTCAAGTAGCACTTTAAAGACTAACAAAATAATTTATTAGGTGAGCTTTCGTGGGACAGACCCACTTCTTCAGACCATAGCCAGACCAGAACAGACTCAATATTTAAGGCATAGAGAACCAAAACAAAGCAAAAAGCAGTCAAGTAGCACTTTAAAGACTAGCAAAATAGTTTATTAGGTGAGCTTTCGTGGGACAGACCCACTTCTTCAGACCATAGCCAGACCAGAACAGACTCAATATTTAAGACACAGAGAACCAAAAACAGTAAGCAAGAAGGACAAATCAGAAAAAGATAATCAAGGTGAGCAAATCAGAGAGTGGAGGAGTGGGGGGGGAGATCAAGAATTAGATCGAGTCAAGTATGCAGACGAGCCCCTATAGTGACTCAGTGACTTACTCTGTTACTATCAGAACCAAAAAAGTAACAGAGTGGGAGCCATGCTAGTTTATATACTCTCAAAACAAAAAGCAGTCAAGTAGCATTTAAAGACTAGCAAAATAATTTAGTAGGTGAGCTTTTGTGGGACAGACCCACTTCTTCAGACCATAGCCAGACCAGAACAGACTCAATATTTAAGGCACAGAGAACCAAAAACAGTAATCAAGGAGGACAAATCAGAAAAAAAATTATCAAGGTGAGCAAATCAGAGAGTGGAGGGGTGGGGGGCGGAAGGTCAAGAATTAGATTAAGCCAAGTATGCAAACGAGCCCCTATAGTGACTCAGAAAATTCCCGTCCCAGTTCAAACCACATATTAACGTGCCGAATTTGAATATAAAAGACAGCTTGGCTGTTTCCCTTTGAATAGTGGTGTGAAATTTTTTTTCAGTAACACGCATACTCTTAAGTCATTAACAGAATGGTCCACTCCATTAAAATGTTGACTAGCTGGTTTATGGATCTGGAGTGTTTTGTTGTCTGTTCTGTGCCCATTAACCCTTTGTCTAAGGGAATTAGAAGTCTGTCCAATATACAAAGCATCTGGGCATTGTTGGCACATGATGGCATATATGATGTTCGTTGAGGAGCATGAGAATGTGCCCATGATTTTGTGAATAACCTGGTTAGGTCCAGTGATGGTATCGCCAGAATAGATATGTGGACAAAGCTGGCAGTGGGCTTTGTTGCAAGGAAAAGTCCCAGGGCTGGTATTCCTGCGGTACAAACTGTGGCTGTTGGTTAGAATCCTCATAAAGTTGGGAGGTTGTCTATAGGAGAGAACAGGCATGTCACCTAGCACCTTCTGGAGTGTGGCATCCTGATTAAGGATAGGTTGTAGGTCTTTAATTATTCGTTGCAGTGGTTTGAGTTGGGGGCTGTAGGTGATGACCAGAGGTGTTCTGTTCTTGGCTTTTTTGGGCCTATCTTGGAGTAGCTGGTCTCTGGGTATTCGTCTGGCCCTGTCAATTTGTTTTTTTATTTCTCCTGGTGGATAATTCAAGTTTATGAATATTTCATAGAGATCTTGTAGTTTTTTGGTCTCTGTCAGTTGGATCAGAGTAAATGTGATTGTACCTAAGGGCTTGACTGTAAACAATGACTCTAGTTATGTGTGCAGGATGGAAGCTAGAAGGGTGTAGGTAAGTATAGCGGTCAGTGGGTTTCCGGTACAGTGTGGTACCAATCAGGCCATCCTTGATTTGTACTGTAGTGTCCAGGAAATGTATCTCTTGTGTGGAGTAATCAAGACATAAGTTGATGGTGGGGTGCAGATTGTTAAAGTCTCAGTGGAATTCTTCTAGAGTATCTATACCATGTAGACAGACTTCTGTGGGAGTTGTTCCATATGAGACAAATATTCCCTGGGTCAGACGAAGTGATAATGAGTCTATTGCCTGGAGGTTAGGGCACTCCCCAGGGAGGTGAGAGTCCTAATTTAAGATCTCTGGTCTGAATAAGGCTGTGGGTGTCTCTCCTATTTACACACACCTTTACTTACTTACAGGGCTGGAGAGAGACTTCTAAATAGCTCTGTAATAAAATCCAAAAGCCCACCAAGAGCTCACTGTAATTTGACCTCCTCACAGGCCAAACAAGCTGTGTTTTGGGAGGGAGTTTCTGGAGGGCAGCTAGTCCTTCCCAGTTGCCTCTTGTAGCAAGGAGACTCCAGATTTTAGCTTCTCTCTCAGCAGCTCTGCCCTAGTTAGCTTTATACCTTGAAGCTGGAGAGTTGAGACACTCCAGGTTTGCTTCTCTATGGTAACATATGTCCTTGGTGAGAGGGGCCTGCGAGTAGCAATGCAGGATCAGGAGCCAGACTCAGGGCTTTCCCTAGCTAGGCAGCAGGAGCTGGACACTCCCTATCCTGGAAGTAAGGGACGTTCCAGAGCTCAGCACCCAGCAAGGGTACAGTAACTCAGCTGGACCAATCCGCGGCTCAGGGCAGGGCTGGCCAGATACTCCATTCATCTTCCATGGGCAAGCAGCATACCTAGGCCCAGGGGCTAGCAACCCAGCCACTTTAGGACAGGCAGCAACCATGTCTAGAGACTCCAGGACCAGCTGGGATTACATGGAACCCCAGCCCAGTAAGATGCCAGAGCCAGCCTGGAGTATAGTAAAAAAATCTCCAAATAGCAAGCCCTCAACCTTCACAAACGTGAGCCTCCTTCTTCTGCCATTCTGGGTAGCTGTCAGCAAGGCCACACTTTTGGAAATTTCTCCTCAAGTGGGGTTCATGCAGTTCTTCACTTTCAGTTCCATGTTTGGAAAACTCTGACACTCAAGGGAAGTGGGGGTATTTGGAACACCAGGGAGAAGGATATTACAAACTCCTCCTCAACCCCCAAACTCATGAGAATTGATATTTGATGGGACTCACACAGTTGCTGAGGGAAAGATTGGAATCCATAACTCAAATTTTAAGATATCTCAAGATGGGCCCAAAATGCAAAAGTCAGATCTGGGGTTTAGAAACTGAGATTTGATTTCTTTGAATCCCACCTGTTCTTTCAGGAGCCTCTTTAAGTGACCAAACTCTTTAACGTAGTGTCCCATATGCATCAGCTGATGATAGCTAAAATTGTGTAAGATGGTCACAATGGAAGATTGAAGCTATGCACAATCATATATTTTAAAACTTGCTATGAGATACAGTGAGCCAATTTCACCAAAAAACTCAAATTTCTTTCATTAAAACAGATTTCTCCTCTATGGAAAATTACCCTTTTTTAGAGTGCAGGGCAGCCATGAAATACCAATGCAGAAATTTGGGTATTTACAATTTTCTGATTAAAAAAGAACATTATAACATGTTTGGGGGAAAGAAAGATGTGCAGAGTACAATAGTGCCCCAAATGGTGAAAATAGTCAGGTGAAATTTTTCAGCTAGTTTACACAGCTTTTCTTTTTATGCGATTGTGTAAAATCTTAGAATGTGGAAGAATATATTTTTTTTTGGCCAGTCAGAAAACCCATTTTACGTTGTTACACTAAAATCTCTCTCCCTTTCCTCTTAAAAGAGTTTAGTTTTTGACATCCACCTCACGGCTCAGTACCCTGTCCTGCATTGATTCACTGGTTCTCTTTTCATTCTGCAGAGCCTGTTAATACCGTGTCTTTACTTTGTTCTGCCTTCCCCGCCTCTATTCCATGCCTAGGTTAGGTTTGTCTAGCTCACATTAAGAAATATAAATTGTTATTGATTATTATTAATATTTAGTATGTTTTTGAAAATGTCTTTTCCCACTGCTGTTAATCCGCTATGTTAATAATGCCAGGACTCCAATTCTGGACCCTAGGGAACCAGCCGTGAGTAGAATGACAATGAGACAGTGACAACAGCAGAAAAGCTTTCACTTGGCAGAGAAGTGAATTCCAAATGCAATGTCTCCTTTTGGAGAGTTACAAATGCTTTATTCTTGTGCTGCAGTTTGTGGTTCAGGTCTGAGAGAAATGCCCAGCATCGTTTGTTAGTTTTTGGAGACTTCAACTTGCTACATTTATTTATTTATTTTACTGAGACGAAATTTCTCTTCCCAGACAAATTATCTTTCAAGCAGTTTTCGTTTTTTCACCTTTTCACATTGTCATGAGAGAACTTTCCATTGAACTGGGAACTTTTTCATGATTTACCAGACTTGATGAGAAAATGTTCATGGAGAAAATAACCAAAGCAGTAAGATACAATTCTGATTTTTCTCTAAGATCAAATCTTTGCCTCGTTCCTGCATTTGGTTTCAGTTTTATTAATTGTTCGTATTTTTTCCCTAAATTGGCAAAAAGCTTGTTGAGATTAAAGACTGTGGTTATATTATGTACTCTATATTTCTTTTGCTGCTTCATCACTGAGAGTTAGTTTAAGCAAATAATTTGCCACAGAAATCCCCAAAGACCGATTTATCTTCCCTAGTGGCTTTAACAATGCATAACTTGGCCATATTTTCTTCTTTAAAGGAATTCAGTTCTATCTGCTGTATCTCACTAGGCCATGAACTGTCTGCACAACACTGTAGAATTGTAAGAGATTTATTCATACACTTCAAATTCAAATGTAATACTGGGCATGTAAAAAAAACCCAGAGAGGTAATCAGGTAAAGTTTAGCTGCAGACAGCAACCTCCTGTTAATAAGACTTTGATTCTAATAGGTTCTTCTGTGAAAATATTTTTGATGCCTGGCTGAACTAGACTTTTACTGGAAATATAATACTGGCATTTAGTGGAGAGTTATTTGGACACTCTCCCTGCTGGTTTTACTAGAGGAAAATGCGTATTAGGAACACTTTGAAATATTGTTACCGGATTTATTCTCCATTCCGCCAGCAGAAATCCTTTAATAAAAGAAAACACTTAATTTTGTATTTAGAACTGAAAGCACTTTAAATCTTTAAATCTTTTGCTTTTTACAACCAGCTTCTACAGAGATTTCTTTTTTTAGAAAGATCATTTTAAATATGATTGTTTAACTCCTCAGTTCCATATTTCTGTCATTACCAATTCTTGGTGTTCATACTTGGAGAATTCTACCTTTTTTAGAAGAGAATTGTGTCTAACCTAAGGGTGGGAGAAGTAATCAAGACAGAATCAGAATAGACGTGCCTTTTGCTGAAAATCTGAAATGAATCTGGGCTTAAAATTCAGATCAAAGGGAGGAACAAATGTGAAGTTTTGAATAGTTCGAGTTATTTATATTGGGCTTAAGTCCATTTTCCCCACACTTTTCAATACTTCTGCATTTCCTGGTTTTGTGTACAACTGAGATACTGTTAAGGCTGTTCTCATGAGAGACCATAGGAGGAAAGCTACACTTGTCACTATCTTAACGGCTGTTGGTTGTGGATGGGTTAGTGTTTCCTGATTTTATTTGGCCACAGACCCTTTTTAAACTTGAAAGAATATTGTGAAACCGCATTCCCAGGCTCAATTCCACTCTGCCCCCAAACCCACCCCCCATTTCCAGGCTTTGCCTTCTTCAACCCCAAAATCTACCCCCTTATCCCCAAATTTACCCCCCATCCCACAAACCCACCTCCCCCATCCCCAGGCTTAACCCCTCTCAGCCCCAAAACCACCCCTCAACCCCCAAGCTTAACCTGCCTCGACCTCAAACCAGCCCTCAGAATTAACCCATCTGTTTCACTGTCTGATAAGCCTATGCTGGGCAGCCACGTGTGCCCAGCAGAAAGAAGGCTGGCATGGAGGTGTTCCTCTGGCAGGGGTGCCCTGAGCCACTTCCACTGAAGGGGTGTGGCTGCTTGGGTAGCGGGGCAAGTGAAAGGCTCTCTGCAGCTCCCTACTCTGCTGCCCCTGAAATAATGGGACTAAATTCAGTTGGTTGAATGGCCGGATCCCTCCTACTGGCTATTAAACCAATTACATTTAATTGTACTGTTTCAGCAGCAGCAGGGACACAGAGGAGTTGGCTATTGTAATGGAATTTTCTTGTGGAACCCTTATTTTCATTTTGCAGGACCCCGAGGTTGCATAGAACATCATTTGGGAAACGCTGGGCTGGATGATGCTAGGCAGCTTCATTAGGTTGGAAACTCAAATTTAGTAGTAACCATGGTACTTCTGTACTTGCTATAAGAGGAGAGCCTTTCCCTGACTTAGGCCCCCACCCTTTTTTTGTGTGTGCATGTGGTTTTATGGTGGTGTGGGATTAAATAAAAACTCATGTCCACCTAGGAGCCAATTTCAAGGACAAAAAGGAATTTCCTTGAGCAAGATTCCAAAAAATGAATATCTTGGGGTCTCATATTTTGCACGAATCTAGCAGAGAAAGGGAAGTACTAACTGAAGAAGTATTATCTGCCAAGGTGCAATGTTATCTAGTGGTTAGAGCCAGGCCTTGGCAACTGGGATTTTTGAGTTTTGTTGCCAGTTAGTCACTTTTTGTGAGGTCTGGGCCATGTCACTTAACGTTCCTTGTGTCTCCACTGACCCTTCTAGAAAATGACCATCTTAATGTTGAGCCCCCTCCTTAGGTGCATTCATCGATTCCCAGGCTGGAATGGACCATAGTGATCATCTAGCCCAATCTATTGTCTAACACAGAACTCCCCTAAAATAATTCCTAAAGCACAATGTCCAATCTTACTTTAAAAATGATCAGTGGTAGAAAATACAGCATGACCTTTAGTAAGCTGTTCCAATGCTATTAATGATATTTAAAAATTATCTATTTCCTGTCTGAATTTGTCTACCTTCATCTTCCAGCCCTTGAACTGTGTTTTCCCTTTCTCTGTGAGATTGAAGAGAACATTATTAAATATATGCTCCCCTTGTGGGTACCTGGGAAACAAGTCTCTCCTTAAACCTTCTTTTTGTTAAGCTAAATAGACTGAGTTCCTTAAGTCGAGCACTGAGACGTGTTTTTTAATCCTTTAATTATACTTGTGGCTCATCTCTCAATTCTCTCCAATTTATCAACATTTTCCTTGAACTGTGGACACTGGAACTGGACCCAGTGTTCTCACTGGTTTTGTACCACTGCCATCTACAGAGGTAAAACAACCTCTTGACTTCTGAAGTCTCCTATTTCTGCAGCTAAGGATGGCCTTTACCCTTTTGACCACCGAATGGCACCAAGAGCTCTTTTCCAGTTCATTATCCACCAGAACTCCCAGATTTCTTCCAGGTCCTAGTTGTACACATTTATATTTTAATCATATTAAAATGCATATTCTTTGCTTGTGCCCATCTTACAAAGTGATCCAGATCTTCTGTGTCAATAACCTGCCCTTTTCATTTATCTCTCCCCCATTTTGGGGGTTATCTGCATCCTTCATCAGTGATGATTTTATATTTTCTTCCAGGTCATAAATAAAAATGCTAAATGGCCTAGGGCTGTGAAGTGGTTCATCCAGAACCCTACTAGAAAAATGTTTTAGATGATAGGTCCCAGATTTATAATTATGCTTTGAGACCCATCAATTTGCCTTCTTTGAATATGTTTGATGTGTGCCATGTTGATTTTATATATTTCTAATTTTGTAATCATAACGTCACATAGTTGCAAGTCAAATACCTGACGGAACTCTAAGTGTACTACATGAACTCTATTCCCTTTATCAACCAAACTTGTAATCGCAACAAAAGAAGATATCAAGTTAGCTTGACAGGGTCTATTTTCCATAAACCTATGTTGATTGGCATTAATTATCTTACCCTCCCTTACTTCTTTACTAATCGAGTCCAATATCAGCTGCTCCATTATCTTGCTCGGGATCGATGTCAGACTGACAGGCCTATAATTACCCAGGTCATCCCATTTACCCTTTTAAAATATTGAGCCTTATTATTTTTATAGTGCCGTAAGATCAGCTGATAAGATTCTCATGTAAATGAAAATATTATGCTCCACTGACGTTTAAATGATACATGAGAAGCACAAGAATTGAATTACTCAATAAAAAGGGAAGTAGGAGCCTGGAAATTAAGGCAGTTGGAATGAGGATGTTAGCTAGAGATGGGTGCTTATTCAGATTTGTTGATTCATTTTCATTTCTATCCAATTTGCATTCCATTCCAATTGCTTTGCCTGTGGATTTGGGCCATTTACGATTTATGGAAGATGAACATTTACTCTCCGTGCACAGTGCAATGAGTTGAGCCATCATCCCATTGGAACCAAAATGATGTCATGTGACTCAGCTGAATAATCCGAGCTACCTCATGCATCTTGAGAGTGCAGTTCAGACTCCAGATCCTTGCACAGAATTGTTCATGGTCAATCCACAGGACACACTTCTGAAAACTGTATACTTTAAAGCAATGAGTAAGTTCAAGGAACATGTGATCTACTCATGAATATTATCCTCCACACAGAATAGTAGACTCTGTTCATCAGATAAATTAACTGCTATGTATCATGTTCTCAGCTCTAGCATCATCCATTATTATTAGCCCGCACGATGCTATGCAAAAAGGAAAAGGAGGCATCATATTGTCCCACATGGGATAGTTGTCCATCAGGTATTTTCCTGTACTATTGAAAAATCAGGCAAATCATACCCAGCAACAGTGGACTCATTTTAATTTGCAAGTTAAATGCAGAACTGGACCTAATCATTGCACGTAGTATAAACATTCTGAGAGACAAAGAGGCCATGTGGAACTTCAATGGCATTGGGGTGCACTGTCTATCCATGTCTCAGTTAGGGTTGCTTCCCACCACACTTGTTTATTTCCAGTGCCTGCCTAGGTCTTCCTTGCACTTGTAAGAGGTTGGGAAAACCAAGGATTTTCATGAATGAAGGAGAGATGCCCCTTAGTCAGTTATACAGTAAGTTCTACTTTCCCCTCTATGGGCATCCCAGAGTTGTACAAACATGTGAAGGCTTTGTCCAAGGGTCTAAGAACCATGTGTTTACAAATGATTTCTTATTGGCTGCTTCCTAGTTCAGGGTTCACCCTGATGCTGCTGGATTTGTCCAATGTCCGTTGGCAAGTCCTGTAGCTCTCTGTATATGCAACTTTGTTGAGAATGAGAAATGCCCACAACAGATTTGGGGAAAAACCACCTGACAGCTTCACCAGTGTGCAGCAACTTAACTCCTGCTGTCCCAGTGGCATGTATTTGTGATTTTGGTCCAGTTTGTAGTGAATCACAAGTGAAGCTGGTCCCCACTGCTGGCACTAATTCACATCATTTGTGAAGTTAGGGAAAACAAGTGCTTTCAAAATGCACCATAATGGCAGCCCAGAGTTCCTTTAGTTCTTCAGCCTTGGTATCCCTTGCCTTCTGAGAGCTAAAATCCACAAGCCTTGCCTTCCACCTGTTCAGAGAAGAGCCCTCCTAACCACAGGAAAAGATTCACCATTAGCAGCCTAAACTGCTGACTAAATAATCTGTAAACAAAGGGGTGAACAGGGGAAGTAGGTCCAGATAACCCATACATTGGGCCTGTAGAAGAATGAGCACCTTCTAACGTCCTGCCATGGTGTGGGTGTTACTTTGTTTGGCATCGCTTTTGAATCAATGCCACAAAGTGCCTGGTCAGACATCCCTGGAGAATGTGGGTCTGATTTTTAAAAAATATGGAGCTCTAGTCTCTGCAAAGGGGAGCTGCAACGTGCCCCTCCCTTCTGAAACCCAAGCTTAGTATCCAAACAATGTGTGCAGGCACAGTGCAGTTTTGCCTTGCACTAAGCTTCAGCCTTGCCCTTGTATTTCAACCCTGCCCAAAGTGTGAAAAAGCCCATTTGATCACCATGCCTAATCAGTGCTTGATACCTCAAGAGGGACTGCTAATGTGGGTGCTGATTGGGGCAATGGGGTATTCATTGTGATTAACAAACATGACATCTAAGATCGGGACTTTGAGACCCACTAATTGGTTTCATATGAGCCACTGGGATGAAGTTCCAAAGGCCTTATCAGATGCCGAGAGCAGAGTAAGGAAATGGGATTGGGAACTGGAGGCCCAAATAATCTTCCAGAGGGAATCCAAGACAGCTGTGGGTTATTTCCAGAGGCCTGTTTTTTCCCGTGGTACCAAGCACCGTGGCTGCTGTTGACTTTGAAATTTAAGTACCTTCTTAAGTGCTGTGTTGTGGTCGAGCTAGAAATGTGTTCTTTTGCACCATTTCCCTTGGCTTGTGATTCTGCAGCACCAAAAATTAAATTTTTGCTTATGAAAAAATTTGAGAGAATTCCTGAATAGGGAAAGAGAAGTCCTTTTGAGCCCTCCCTCCACCAATAAAAGTGGCAACAGGTCCTTTTTTTCATGTTTTACTGGAGGTGTGATATTTTTCATGCTTTCTTGCTAATACAGTGGTAATCCAAAACAATGTCCAGTACGGATTTTTAAAGAGAAAATTTGAGGCTAAAGCAAAAAACAAAACAGAACAGAACAAAAAAGCACTGCAGGAGTTTTGGCATAGAATCAGAGTCACAGAACACTAGAACTGGAAGGGACCTTGAGAGGTTATCAAGTCCAGTCCTCTGTCCTCACAGTAGGACCAAGCGCCATCCAGGCCATCCCCGATGTCTGTCTAACCCCGCTCTTAAAAATCTCCAGCCATAAAGGGAATGGACACAGTCCCTTGCTGGTTGAAATGAATGTTTGCTGCTGCTGCTGCTGCTTCTCTTCTAAACTCAGCACAGAAGAAATAGGTCTCAGAGAAGCCTTAAGCTAATGGATATTTTACGCCTTTGGTGTTTGCTTGACTATATCTTTTAAATCATGGTAGACAGTTGCCCGATAAAAAGCAGTTGGAGACAATACCAACATAGTCATTGGCCATATCTCTTTTCAAACTTGCAAAGAAATATCATTTATAAAGGATGAACAATAAAATGAAAAAAATCCTCAACAATTAATCAGCTAATCCCCTTCAGGGTGTATTTTAATTAAAGAACTAAGCCATCTTTTTGTCCCTCCTCACAATTTCACTACTATCAAGGGATATAGATAATATTTAAATTCTCAACTATTGTATGCAAGTTCTTTTCCTTGGTCTGAGAGTGCACACTAGCCTCCAAGAAATGCATGAATTCATTGGGAGCCTGAAATTTTCTCTTTAGTAAAGAAAATGAAAATATCAGAACGTTTTATATGTAGGCTGTATTTATGCAAACCAAATCCACTAGAGAATCTTCTTGAAGCCCTGGCAGCACTGTGGATTTGAGCCTGTTGCTATTTTATGTGCAAGAAAAAATGACCCATTTTCTGTGAACATCCAGTTCTTAAGCTGTCTGCCAAATTTTAGCTTGGAAAGTCACCGTATGTCAGCCAACGGAATAATGCAATGGAGTATGACAAAAGTGTTATGGGCTCAGTCCTGCATTCTCTCTGCTCTGAAAACTCCCACTGCATTTAATGGGACTTTTAAATACAGAAGGAATGTAGGATTGGGCCCAATATTATGTCTTATGAGGTCAGGACAATTTCAAGAAGAGCACGCTTACTTGCTGATCGAATCTGTTCAGACCCTGGCTGTCTGAGTTGAGTTCAGTGTGGGTGTATTCTGTATGTCTTAAAGACTAAGGAATCTGCATTGTTCCTCCAAATGTCTATGGGTCTTAGAGTGGTTTAATCATTTTACATAACTAGGTGTATCACTAATGGGATCCTATGCTGTAAGAAAAATCTAACTCATTGTTTTTATGAAGTTGTTAATTTTCTGCTACTTTTTATCTGGGAAATCATACACACATCTTTTGCTGGATTTATAGATATTCACACCCACACATAACTACATATTTATATATTACAGTTGTCAAGTAGATTATTCAGGAGGCTTATTGCCAATAATAAAATACGACTTTAATTGTTGCAGAAACCTCATTGGAAGATTTTAAGCCTAACCCGGCATCTGATTATCTGGGGAAACAACTTTTCAACATGGTCTTTTATTTAGTAAGTTGGGTAGGAGCTTCGAAGGACCAATTTTAGTTTCATGACAACAGCACTAAGGTCAAGTTGTATTTCTAGAGCACTTTACACGTGACCAGACATTCCAGAGTGTGGAAACACTTGCCAGCAGAGGCAGGAGCATGCAGTACTGCATGGCTGTCATTTGCAAATGGTAACATCCCCCATGCTGTGAGCAAAAGCCATAAAAGACAGCAAAGCACGGATGAAACTCTGTAGAAGTGAAGAGTGCTCCTAAATGCTACACTTGTCACCTGTGATTTTGTTAGCCCCATTAAATTTAGAACATTGAGGGGAGCAACTTAAAGTCTTGATTGTGAAATATGCAGTAGGTTTAATGCAGACATACTACTGTATTGTATTGTATTGATGGCACTTCCACCAGTAATCCCGTGTTCTGTGATGAAGACACCAGAGAGGATTAACCAAATATTGGACTCCACCCTCAAGTGGCTGGACTTGCCCCAGTCGCATCCTGCATATGTACAGAGCCCTGTGTGGAGACTAAAATATGGATCAGCATCTGAGTTTCATCCACAAGATTTACTGCCTCATCCAATCTGCAATCCAGAGTTTACCTGCATCCACACAGCATTTCTGGAGGGGAGTGGTGAGGGAGCATAAGTAAGTGAGAAGTGGGCAGGGTCATGCAGGGAAAAGGCAGGAAGCAGGAAAGCAGGGACTGGGGGATAAGGGGCAGGAGGGACCCAGGGCTGGGGTTATACAGATCATTGTCCATCAGGTGGGAGGGAGGAGGGGGGCTGATCAGGGCAGGCACTCCGCCCCTCCTCCAGGGAGATTTAGAATGCAGCTTTTTGCATCCTTTCCCTGATAAGAGTACACAGGTATCCACTCCACTATCTGCTGCTATTTGAAGCAGATATTTGTGGGTATGCATGGTTCTGTGTATGTAGACAGCACAAACTGAACAGCAATTGTCTGTAGGCTACAACTTTAACAAGGGGTCTATAAAGAAGCCTTTGCGTTGCTGAGCTTGTCAGAGTTCTGGTAAGCCTCTTGAGTGAAAGACTCTCATGTTAGATCCTGTGCAGCACTCTGCATATTCAGACATTGCAGTACAATATTCTTGCTACACCTGACAGTATTACCCATATCCTGAGGCAATCTGCACACAGAGGTTGTACTCTAACTGTCCCTGCTGCTTGTATCTGCTTTGCAAAGCTAGTGGACATTGGATGAGCATCCCTCTTTAAATTAGAGACTGCCATCATACAGCTAAGGGGGCACTTTATAACCAGAGCTGCAGGCCAATGTACCCCAGAACTACAACACCACACAAGTCTAGTATGATGACATGTAGCTAATATCTACGGTCACTCTCACTTCCTCAGCAGGTCATGTCACTTCCCAGCCAGTTCAGGTTGACAAAATGCATGGCTTTTGAGAATGCCTCTGAATACCTTTCCCAGAGGTGGATCTCCTCAGGTCCTCTCCCCTAACGTTCCAAAAAAACCTCTTAAACCCAACAGTGTGGTACAAATGTTCAACCTCAAACACATTTACAGGCCTAAAGCCATCTGTATTTTATTGAATTTAAGGGGCAACACTCAACCATTTTACATAGCTAGACATTTTGCAATACATCTGTTTAACTCCTATGATGATTACACTTCAGAGGGGAGTAGGACAATGCCTTTACTACCATCCTGAAAACAGTTCATAAAATTTTGGTTCTGCCATTCAAACTAGAAGATGATACATGACCAGTCTTGTGCTCTTTCAGAGCATTGCTCTTTCAGGAGACTTTGAATCAACCATAGAGCCAAATCTTACAGTGTCTCAGCAATTCTCTTGTTGAGATAAGCAGGTGTAATGCAAAATGACATTGTGAGCCATACAGACAAAGCCAATGGTAAGGGTTAGCGTGGAGCCGCATTGATTGGGGGTGGAACCAGAGGCAGAATATCTTCTGAAGCTCCTATGCATGTTCACACTATCCATTCTTGGGGTGTAGATTTCTATTCCTCCCCCTGTGCAGCCAGGCTGTTTTGCTGTACAAAATATGTGTGTGTTGAGTGGGTGTGTGGGAGGGGTAGGGGGAGGGTGCATTAGAGAAATGGCCCTCCCTGATCTCCAGGACCATCCCTGCTCTTTCTGAAATGATCTAATTGAGTTAACTGTCCAAAGGGTCAGTTGTAATAAACATCTATATGCTCAAACGCCCATCTGAAGAACTTCTGACATCACAGAGATACATGGGGGTTTCTAGAGCCACCCACCAGATAGGTCAGAATTGCCATGAGAATATTCCATTTCATGGTAACTGAGTATTTCCACTTCCAACACCAGAAAGTACGGCAGCCTAGGGAAAGGAAAAAACAAGGAGAAGGCGCTAACCACACTTCATTGACCTTCAACAACTATACAAGGTCATGTCAGGTTGGGTCACTTGAGATTGCTTTTTAAATTAAATCTGGACTGGTCTGACGAAATAGCAACAATACTACATTAGTGGTCTGTCCTAGAGAGTAATCTCTATTGTCTACCTGCACCATTTCGAGTGTGTCACCGGTTATGCTCTACTAAGCCCCGCTATGCTTTCAACTCTGCTGGAATTCCTGTTTCTTAAGTGCAAAAGAGGCTAATCATAGAGTAGAAAATAATTTGACTTGCTAATACCAGGAGAGAAAACATTTCCAGCAACCACAAGTATTTGGGGGATTATGGCATATAATGCTTATGAAAGCTTGTTTCTGGGGACATGTTGGCGTAAGCAGGGCTGCACTTTTTACTAGAGGAAACATTTGCAGGCTGCAACACAGGGTTTGCTGTACTTCCCAAAAACTGGGACAGAAAAAGCCAGCAAGGAAAGGAGCAAAGTCATCTCCCTTGCTGGTGTGGGCCACACATTTTCTTGCAGGGGGACGAGAAATGAACCCAGAAAAAATCTTGATGTGGTCTCAAAAAGGGGAGATATTTCTTTCAATACAGAAGGCCTATTCTCAGGCTATAAAAGAGTTGTAGTATGTACTCCTTAAGCACAGCCCTGCTGTGATCACTATTCTCCCCTGATAGTTCCTATTTGGCAGCAAGAAATGCCTTCCATGCTGAAGTGAAAACTGTAATTTTTGCTGGGTGCTATTTTTCCCCATGATTACATCAGAGGTCAGTCATTAATATTCACCGTGGGAGTCCCTCTCGTTTCTCTCCGACCCACAATGAGGCAGTTGTTGGAGTTGTTATCATAGTGGAAACTACTGTGCAAGGAAAGCACAGTCATGCTGCCTTGGATTTAATTGAGAGATGGTAAATCGGTTCCCTAAATACTTCAGCCCCTTATATTGTATGACAAATGTGTTTTTCTTTTTGCCTTCATCTGTGTATGTTCCCCCCTACACATTTCCTTTTGGATGAAGAAAGCTCCATTTCTCCTGCACATGAGGGTCATAGCTCAGCAATAGACTCTTTATAGAAAATTCCCAAACGTTTTCCCCAAAGCCCGAGAATCACCCATTTTCTCTCTGTTTCCTTTCCTTTGCTCTTGCAGCTCCCCAGACCTGGCACTGTTTGCTTTTATACCCTGCTTAGGATCAGATGGCATCACTCCATTTTCAAGCCTATCTGATGCTCACATTGATATTTGGTGGACACTCTTCTCATGCATTCCTGTGATGGGAAAGTTCAGCGCAGATGCTCTTGCTATGAGACAAGATTTGAACAGCTGAATGATGAGCCAGGGCATTGCTGGGGCATTGCCCTAGCCTCTGGAACTTTTTCTCTCATCCCACTGTGTCAAAAGGCCTGGTTCTCAATCATTTAGATGGAGACAGCAGTGAAGGAACTTTGTTATTGTCCTCAGTACCAGGGGCATAATGGGAACATCATGATAATGATGACATGTCCACATTAGAGCTTACATTAGGATTAGTTACACTGACACAAGCACCAGTGTGGACACGGCTATGTTGACATCATAACTGCTGTTCATGAGGGATGGGATACTTAAGCCAATGGAAGATCTGCTTCCCATCAGGGTAGGGCAGTTACATTACAGGGCTTATCATGCTGCAGTAGCACTGGTGCAGTTGTGCTGCTGTAAACTCTCTCGAGCAGGGTTTCTTAAACTATGCAAATGGTTTGGTGGAACATTGGTGTTCTGTGAATAACTCGCAGGTGTGCCACAAGCATTTGGAAAAATACACTGATGATCTATATTTTCTGTTGTTAAAACCAGATACAAAGTTACTTCATTGCTATGATACCTGATTAGATTACTGTTGCTGTTTAGTTTGGTGGGTTTTTTTGTTTGTCTAACAACAATTTAAAAAACTTCATCGGTGTTCTGCATAAAAATATTATTTTTTGGTTTTCTGTGGTCTGAAAAAAATGTCAGAAACACTGCTCTAGTGTAGTTGCACCCTTAGTCTTCATACAGTGTCACTCCTTGGAGTCCTGCAAGGAGAGAGCAGAATCCAGGTGTCAAGGACTGGAAAAGGGCCCATCATACCTGGATTCAGACCTTTTGTCTGGGGGGATGATTGTCAGAGCTAGCCCAGCAGGGCTCAGGCAGTGGCAGTGGATGCTATAGTCAATTGGAGCACAGGGCCCCAGGCCCAACGCAACCACCTGGCTCTTCTTGCCCCATGGCCGGTCCTGGTGATTGTGGTTTATACATTTAAACAACTTTAATCAAGCATAATTAATTGGCCATTTTTAAGCATATGCTCAGCTGAAAGATGATCCTGATGAACACGCTTTGAAAATATAATTTACAAATAAATGTGAGCATCTAAGTACCAGTTTGAGTGCTGGCAGGTTAATTATTGTATGCTTCAAATCAGAAAATTGGTGCTGTCTTTTTATGCAGGTCATTTTCACTGATGCGCTTTCTGTTGCTACCATCCTCCAAAGCTGTGTGCTCTACTCCCTACCTTTGAATTCAGTTCTGCATTCATGAGAGTGTGCCTCATCTTCTTTAAGTGTCAATGCCAAGGTTCTTCTTTAAGACTTCCCTACTGCAGTACTATATGCTGTTCCTGGATCACTTTGACTAATTATTATTTTCATGGCTGGGATTCTCCTTTCCTCTGAAACCAGACAGTTTCTTGAATCTAGCTGTGGAAAAGTCAGGTACTGTTGCAGGTACCCCTTCCATAAAACTCCCTGGGATCACGAAGGAGTTGCAAGGGCACGTTCCATTTCAGTTACAGCAGCAGAAGCTGTATATTGCTGAGCTAACATGCTAACAGAGCTGGATACATTTACTTATATTAATTTAGAATTAACAACCATGGAATACAGTGTGAGACCCATCTCTGTTTTACTCAATATCTAATAGCTATCTTATTGGTTCTGATATCTGGGAATATTCATATATCATTTTCCCCATGGTTCTCTTAAAGCTGTTGTTTTCTTGCCAAACACACAATCCATATTTATTGAAGTAAATAAATATTGGGAAATAATGTTAGTTTGGCTACAATACAGCAGGAGGCATGTGACTACCAGTTTGTTACACTGGATTCAAATAATGTATTATAACATGTATAGTGGCCAGTACTCCAGCAGAAACTATAGCGATCCGTGATGGTCCTTGCTTTCATTACTTAATAATTTTTAGGAGGAGATAGGTCTGCAATTTATTTTTGTACTGAATTTCAGCTCATTGATGAAGGAGGTTTGACGTTCTTTCTTTTGGAAGCTTAAGGAAAAGCTGTCCAGGTTTCTATTAGAGAGATGTGCATGTACCAAAATGGATGAGCTTAGCTTGAGAGAGAAGCTCATTTAATTATGTTGTATAGGCACAACTTGGGTAGTCTGCCCATAAGAGTAGTAATGTCGAGAATAAGGAGCCTGGAAGAGAAGGTGGGAACCAGGCTCTTCTCTCCCTCCAACTCAGCGGGGGATGAATAGCCAGCATAAGAGCTGCCTCCTTCCTCACATGGAAGGCAGACAGAAGGCAGACACTGACAAAAGCAGGCTGGCCTGATGAGTTTGGGAAGGCAAGGGTGAGGGTAGAAGCAGCTCAGGAAAGCGGCAGAGGAATTGATGAAACTGTCCTTAGAAACTGTCCTTAGGCCCTGAAACAGGGCCACTGGGCTGGAACCCAGAAGAGAAGGCAGGCCGGAGCTCCTCTACCTTTGCACCAGCACCTGAGGCCGTGCATCAGTGTTAGGAGTTAAAATGGCCAAGAACAATTCTAGACAGATGTTGGGAGCCTCTTCTTGTGCTAAAGGAAGGTGTGTGTGGAGTGCAGAGGTCTGGTTGAAGAACGCAGGCTTGGAAAGGAGCTACAGTGAAAACCAAGTATAGTAATCCACAGAGATAGTATTCCACAAAGACTTTAACAATCTGCACCCCACCATCAACTTATGCCTCGACCACTCCACACGAGAGATAAATTTCCTGGACACTACAGTACAAATCAAGGATGGCCTGATCAGTACCGCACTCTACCAGAAACCCACTGACCACTATACTTACCTACATGCTTCTAGCTTCCATCCTGCACACAAAACTAGATCCATTGTTTACAGTCAAGCCCTTAGGTACAATCGCATTTGCTCTGATCCTACTGACAGAGACCAAAAAACTACAAGATCTCTATGAAATATTCATAAACTTGAATTATCCACCAGGAGAAATAAAAAACAAATTAACAGGGCCAGATGAATACCCAGAGACCAGCTACTCCAAGATAGGCCCAAAAAAGCCAAGAACAGAACACCACTGGTCATCACCTACAGCCCCCAACTCAAACCACTTCAATGCATTATTAAAGACCTACAACCTATCCTTAATCAGGATGCCACACTTCAGAAGGCCCTAGGTGACAGGCCTGTTCTCTCCTACAGGCAACCTCCCAACCTTATGAGGATTCTCACCCACAGCCACAGTCTGTACCGCAGGAACACCAGTCCTGGAACTTTTCGTTGCAACAAAGCCCACTGCCAGCTTTTGCCACATATCTATTCTGGAGATACCATCACTGGACCTAACCAGGGTATTCACAGAATCATGGGCATATTCTCATGTTCTTCAACTAACATCATATATGCCATCATGTGCCAACAATGCCCAGATGCTTTGTATATTGGACAGACTTCAAACTCTCTTAGACAAAGAGTTAACGGGCACAAAACAGACATAAAACACGCCTGATCCACAAACCTGTCAGCGAGCACTTTAATGGAGTGGGCCATCCTGTTAATGACTTAAAAGTTTGCGTCTTACTGAAGAGGAATTTTCACAACAGTCTGGAAAGAGAGGCTGCTGAACTCTCTATTATATTCAAATTCGACACATTAACACGTGGTTTGAACGGGGATGGGAATTTTCTGGGTCATTATAGGAGCTCTTTTGCATACTTGGCTTAATCTAATTCTTGACCTCCCACCCTTCTTCTGCCCTTCTACTCTCTGATTTACTCACCTTGATAATTTTTTTTCTGATTTGTCCACCTTGATTACTATTTTTCGTTCTCTGTGCCTTAAATATTGAGTCTGTTCTGGTCTGGCTATGGTCTGAAGATGTGGGTCTGTCCCACAAACGCTCACCTAATAAATTATTTTGTTAGTCTTTAAAGTGCTACTTGACTGCTTTTTTGTGTTGATAGTGTATAGACTAGCATGGCTTTCTCTCTGTTACTATTCAATTATAGTAATATCTTCCCTCACCCCTGTATTCAACTCCTGGATGTTCCCTGGAAGTGAGAGACATGTTCACCAGGCAGAATTGAGATACTGCTGTGACTATGGGGAACTGATGATTGAAGTCTGGATATATTTTTTCTCTTCCTACTCCCCCCTGGGACACACACATTTTCCTTATTTTTTTAGGCATCGCTCAAAAATATTTTGGAATGACCAGCACAGTTGTGAGCCTATCACCTGAAACCACTGCAAAACCAAAACAAAGAACTCCAGACTTTCTTGCAAGTAAATAACCTACAAGTGTGTAGCATATTTCCAAAGTCATTAAAAAAAATCTCATGTTCTTGGCAAGACCTTCCAGCAACCTAGAAGAGAGAGACTGGAAACACTTCTGCTGTAATTGAGGCTGGTTAGCAGTGATTGTAAACCTGTGTTTGGATTGCAAACTGCCATGGTACTTTTACAAATTGCCCTCCTCAGGAATGGTGCATTACTGAAAAATACATCTCCACTCCAGCTAAAATAAGGAGTGTGTGGAGTGCAGAGTTTCAGCTGAAGAACCCTGTTTGGAAAAGAGCTTCAGTTGAAAACCACCTATAATAGTAATATCTACCCTCATCTCCATATTCTGCTCCTGTAAGAGTGAGAAAGCGTGATTAACATGTTAGGTGGAGACAAAGGAAGTCTGGATTCAGTTCCCAGTTCTGTAACAGCTCTTCTGATCGAACTTGGGAAAATCACTAAATCTCTCTAGCTGTGCTTATACAAGCCCCTTCCTTTCAGAAGGGGTGTGCTAATGAGCGAGTTTGAAAGATGCTAATGATGCGCTGCCGTGAATATGCAGCACCTGGTTAGCATAATGGCATCTGCGGTGATTCGAAAGTGCCACTTTCAAATCGCGTGCCACCCGTGGAGACGGTGGCCTTTCGAAAGGACCCCAGACTTTGAAAGCCCTTCTTCCTACTGATTTTAGGAAGAAGGGGCTTTCAAAGGCCGGGGGGGATTCCTTTTGAATGACCCCTGTCTCCATGGGGGGCACACGATTTGAAAGCAGCATTTTCGAATATTCATGGCAGCATCTCATTAGCATCTTTCGAACTTGCTCACTAACACACCCCTTCCGGGCTCATGTGGACACAGTTTCTGTGATTCAATTCCCTAACTGCAAAATGGGTATAAACATAATTTCTTTCTCCCACTGTTTCTTTCTATTTGGATTGTTCATTGAGGCAGGTACTGTCTCTGTCTATACATATCTCATAGAACTGGAAGGGACCTTGAGAGGTCATCAAGTCCAGTCCCCTGCCCTCTTTTCAGGACCAAGTCTATACGCTAGCTGTTGTACGAACTCTGGTGCTACTGCAACATAAGCAATAACTAAGTGTTCTAAGCAGGGTCACAATAAGCAAAAATTACACTGGTATAGCAGTGCAACCCTGCACTTCCTAATTTTAGATTATCTTCTTGTTTACTCCTGGATTTTTACTACATTCAGGTTCTGGGTTCCACTGCATTTTCTTATTCAACAACCCTCCAAACGATACAGAAAAGATTTCTAATTCCTAATATTTCTTTGGGTTTATTTAGGTTTTAGAAGCAAAAATCAAACCAGAAAGTAGATATCTGTGGTGATAGTTTTAATAATGGTGTTTCCTTGCAATTATCTCAAGGGTAATAATTTGTACTTCCTAAATAATAGCACTTATTTCCTAATTGCTCCTGAAGAATGGATGCTTAATCCTGCAAGGCTGTTGAGAATATTTTCTGTAACAACAACAACAAACTTTCCTTTATTTCAAGACTGATTTATGATCCAATCCTGTAAGGCTAACAGCCTCCACTCCAACTGCAATCAATTCAGTTTGAGGGTACTAAGTCTTCCCAGGATAGGGCACATTGTAACCGGATGCAGTTACCCATTCTGACTAATAATGTTAATTGCTCCTGCTTACAATTTTACCTTTATTCTGCTTACTTCCCACTTAAATGTTTTATGTGGGTGTTTCTGAAACCTAAACAACTTAAGAACTTCAGACACAAGGGAAACAGCTGCAGTTCTGCTGTTGTTTTTGTGAAAAGATCACACAACTCAATTAAAAAAAAGGAAAAGAAAAAGAAATCTCTGGTCAGTTAAAACCTAACAATTACTGTTCTGAATGCTGCTAAATTAAATAAATGTTTTCGCCACATGACTTTTTAAAGATTTTGGGTTCTATAGAAAATCAGTTTTTAAACAGCTCCTGAATTTTGATCTGTTTCTAACCAAATTGTGAAATGCTGCATGGCGTATTTTTCTGGAACCAATATGATACAACTTTTCCATAGCTCTCTGCTTCAGCATTGCAGCACTGCTTTAAACCACATCCCTCTTCTCTGAAGTTTTATGAAACAATCGATGTAGTGTGGTTGAAAGAGTAACTTAAAATGTCCACTGTTTAAGCATATATGATACATTACCCTTAATGGGATGTTAGAAGCTAGGGATGGTAGAGTTCTGCTTGAGAAGGAACGTTCATTGCTGAGTGCCAAACCACAAATAAAGACAGAGACGTAGTTGGAAGGTCAAACTGGCCACAGCTTTTATTGAATAACCCATTGAACCAAAGAAACCAAACCTAAAACTAGTCTGGTAGCTCTCGCCAAGCTTGAGTCACAGGTGCTGGAGATTTTCTTAGGGTCACTGCTCTTGCAGTGGAACAGAGCTCTTTGGGTACTAATCTGCAGTACATATACTGGGGCTGGCTGTTACTGGTAACCCCAGCCCTGAGATTAGGTACTATGCTCTGTTTATGGGAGGTGCCTGCAGGACCGCTCCTGGTTGTGGAAATGGACACAGCTAATTTGCCCTTGTGGACGTTTCTACCGTTCAGTTTTTCAGAGATGAGAATGTGCAGGTGCTGCTGTCCCCCTGAATCGTATCTGAATGGCGCCTCATCAGAGCAGTGCAGACCATGGAAACACGGATCATCAACATTTGTTTCCATGGTTAGAGTCTCTGTTTTGAAAGTATGGCCTGCCGTAATACTGTAAGTGAGCTAAAACCAAGTACCTACATGCTCCATAACACAAATGTGCTCAATCTGGGACCCTTAAGGAAAATGAAAACTCACTAGCATTATTTGATCTTGATGCCGTAAATTTTATCCACAATTCTGCTTTACTGTGGCATTTTGCGCATGGTGTAACATACACCGAGTCAGTTTAAAAATGAGCAGTATAAGAGAGCACTGGCCCCCTTCTCCATTTTCCTCTGACCTCATTCCATCTGGCATAGCTATCCAGAGCCAGTGCCACCTGAAAGTCATGGTTGCAAGACTCTATTCCTTCCTCCAGTGAGTGCTTTTTTGAATACCACTTAACCGCTACCTAAAGCCCTTTCTCTAGAGGCCACAATTGCTTTTTTTCAGTAGAATCTCAATCCATTGAAGTGCAAACCTCTGTGGAACACAGTCAGATGTTCACAGGGCTGTCTAACATAATAGTTGTTCACTAGCTGGACTTGAATGTTTAATCAAGCAAAGGTAGCTCCTTAAGGTCAGTGTCATTTGCTGTGCATTATTATAGACATATCTGCACCGAAACACTGGATCTACCCACCTTCAAATTATAAGGAAACTTTGGAAAACCCCCAGACTCAATGGGGGAAAGCTGAATCTCTGAATTCTGTGGCTCACAATCATCTCTCCTCTACAGTCTGAACCTCTCTAGTCTGGCACCCTTGTGACCTAACTGGTACTGGATGAGAGAATTTGTTAGACCACGGGAGGTCAGTATTGTTTAACAGCATTACCAACACTTCCAAGGCTTACTGGCTCTTAGAAGAAATTTAGGGGTAAATTACAACTAACTAATAGCTCAGAACACCAAGAGCCAGTACTGGTGGCTGAAAACAAACTATGCGAGACCATGGGAATCTTGGCCACACCAAGTATGGTCAAGTGGTCATCCAGCTAACTAAAATCGTGTCAGCTTATGGGTGTTGCCTGATGAGAGAGTTCTGGATTAGAGAGGTTCAACATGTAGTACCATTCGAACCCTCTACAATGTCCACTGGGTTTAGATGTTCCTTTTCCAGGGAAGGGGTTAACTAAACTGTTGACTTCAGGATTTTAGAATGTGTTGTTCTGTTGTTTCCCTGTAGGTGACAGTGAGATTGTAAATAATATGTATGAGACAGACCCTGATCTCCTGGCTGGTGAGAGTGCGGAGGAGGAAACAGAGGACAGTATTATGTCCCCTATCCCCGTTGGACCTCCATCACCTTTTCCTACCAGTGAGGACTTCACCCCCAAGGAAGGCTCACCTTACGAAGCCCCTGTCTACATTCCCGATGACATTCCAATCCCACCAGACTTTGAACTCAGAGAATCCTCGATTCCAGGGGCAGGGCTGGGGATTTGGGCCAAAAAGAAGATTGAAGTTGGGGAAAGATTTGGACCTTACATGACAATACCAAGGACCTCATTAAAGGAAACAAACTTTGGATGGGAGGTAAGCCTGCTGAATATGATTGATCATTTGTCTTGTATCCAAAATACTTATGAAGCCATATTGAGTTCCGACTGGCCTGGGGACAAGAGTTTATAGACAGGAGGTGCTCTGCTAATGTCATATTTCTCTGGCTTATTTTGCACAGCAGTTTACATGCACTACTTTGAAAGGCAACAGAAATACTGCCTTTAGGCCGCAAATGTTGCTCTCACATCATCGTTGAAGGCTAGCTTTAGTGAAGTTGTTTGATTTCTTAAAACATATGTTCTTGCAATTTTCTAAACTTGCTGTAACAACAGAACAAATAAAATTAATCATATTATATTTTGCAGATAGCAAAGTACTTAAGTGTGTCACCTTAGCTGGCCAGTCCATGTTTGTTGTACCAGTCCTTCAGTTGGTTGCATTAAAGATAACTTGTATCCATTAACATCTTTGAAGCAAGCATCATAGAGTCCTTTGCCAGATGATAATGGTAAAGAAACAGAGTCTCATTTCCCCAGGACTGAACCTAGGAACATTTTTAGAATAAGGAAAAAAGTGCAATCTTTCATACATTTGTCTGCCTCTCTGCTATATTGTTGAGTTTATCCCCAGAACATTTTCCAGCCTCTCCATCTTTGTGTATTCCTCTCTGAAAATACCCCGCACCAGTCTTACATTAGAGGGCATTATTTCAAAATTTTATATTAGCTCAAGCATAAATTAGCAATTTTGGAAAATGTTATTTAGCATGTTTTTGTTAAAATTCTGTGGGAAGGTTGTGCTTTTTAAATCCATAGCCCTGATTGTTTGGAACACAAGGCTCAGTTCCATTTTCAGTTCCGTGATGCTCAGCAATGTTAAAACACCTGAAATTCTATTAACCTCTATGGGTTAAAGAGCCCTAAGGAAAATACATTTTAGTGATGTTTCCAGGACTTTTTGCTTTTGGTCAGCTTAGAAACTGAATAGTACAAGATTTATCCTTGCGTCTGGTATTTCTCCTTCCCATCCTGGCTTATATTCAAGACAAATACATGATGTAGTTTCTTAGGCTTTGTTCACATGCAATACCAACATATTAGAAAAAAACATGCTGATTTTAATAAGTTCACATCTACAGTTGGAACCACCAAGTAGGATATTTCTTGAAAAAGAAATGTATCTCTAATATGCTTATCCTTATCCTAAAAATGATTCTCACTTCTGAAACAATGCATTTCTTAAAAATGAAGACACATCTTATGCTGTCATTTACAAACTGGGAGAACACAAGAACAGGTGTTTTTTACAATGCTTGCAAACAAAATATACTTCAGTTTACATCAGTAAAATCATTGTTTTTTTCTACAAATGAAATTCTGCTCATCTGAATATTCACAAACTAAAAGAATAATACATGCAATTCAAAACTGTGTCTGTAATGAAATTAAATTTGTCTTGTAACTGAATGGATTTTGCTTGAGACAAAAAATGGAAATGTCATATGATATCAAGTGATGAATTGTAAATAGAAATTAAAAATAACAAAAAATGGTTGGCAAAGCCAGCCATTTTGGCCATACATTTTTGTCCAAACTCATAAACATCAAAGAGTTTTAGTACTCTGAAAAGTGGTCAAATTTCATTTAAAATGTTTGCACTCAGTCCTGAGTATATTTGCACTCCTCAAAATACGTTGATTCTTTAGATTTTACAATCAGATTCCATGAAGCCCAAATAAATGTATTCAGATGTAGATCATGTCTTTCTTTACTTTTTTTTAAATGTTCAAAGTACAGAAAAAAAACCAGTACTTTAACAAAGTTCAACTACATATTGCTTTTTCTCTGTACCAGGAAGTTTCTGAAGTGTTAGAATTGGGGGCTTTCAGGGCTCCCTATCTCTCTCTCTCGGAAAGAAAGAAAGAGACTCACAGCTGATATATCCTGGGTGTGTCATAGGTTCATCACTGAATTAACGCCTTCTGTTGTGAAGTTTGTAGGGTATGGAATGGTTGGTCAATATCTTGTTCGAAATATGCTTTTGGAAAAGACTTCTTCCTCCCCCATATTAAAGCACAGGAAATATGTGGCCATTTCACGGAGGGTGTGAGGATAGGGAAGCAGTGGGATCACATGAAATACTCTTTATGCACATTAAATATTGCTCTGATCAGAATGGCAACACCTTGTAAAACAAAGCGATGTCCTCAAGCAACATGAGAAGTAAATAGTTCTCAATCTAGGAGATGGGAGTGGCTGTGAATGGAAGTAAATCCTCTTGCTTTTTTCGGAACCTGACACACACAGAATTGGTCTTGGAGCATGTCTGTCCTCTTTAGCATGATTAGAGGCTAAATATGGTGCCATCCCTTTGCCCCACAAGTCCTGGAAACTGGAGGGCATTTGAATACTGAAGGAGAGTGCTTTCTTTTCCTCCTGTAACCTTGAGATAACTTTGTTCTTGTCTGCTGTATTCTTCAGATAGAAGTTTCTGTTTACTTTCATATTTTTGAGTAATGTTCCATATCACTATTACTCACTGAATGCTAGACCTGCCACAAGCCATTTCTATTATCTGCCATATATGTTGACTCTTTGATACTATTTATTTTTGTGGTGTACGTGAGAGAACTTTCTCCCTCTATGGTGCTCCTCACATTTCTGAGGCATTCCTTTGTTCCCTGACCTGCTAGATACTTTTCATGCAAGAAAGCTCGTAATATTTGTCCTCAATCTAACGTCCTCAAACAGTCCTAGACCCACTCTGATGCTATCTGTTTTGACCTTGGTTTCCTTGTTAATTCAAAGACCTGTCTTCTCTTTTGTGTGTTCGTTTTCTTTCAATTTATCAATATCAAGTCAGTGATAAGCAATTTTTAATAATCATTTAATTGCTTTTAGAAATCTACTTTTACTCACTAAAGAAATTTCCATGTGTTCCATCTAAACAGTGTGTTTGGAGGCCTTTGAGTTGTGAATTAGGACGCATGTAAAAATAGTACTTACGCCCCTCTATTTTTTGGAAGTTTTTGTTTCATTGCTATTCGTTGGAGTGTAAGACTGCAAAACCTGAGAACAGGTTTCCTCTGCTATCTTACCTACTATTCCTTTTGCTAAAGAATAATAATTTCTTAGAGTAAGTAACTGTTTCCTTCCTCTGGCTATGGCAGTCATTACATAGGAAACTGAACACTGTTAAAGGATGATAAGTAAAGTTAGACAGTGTTGGCAATGTACTATGAAAAATCTTCACAATGATCATAATGCTAGTTGTGTGCTAGCTATTCCCATACCTGTAAATACTCAACCATACTACCTTTTTTTTTTTAACAAAACTTCTGTGTGACCTGTGGTTTCAATCTGCCTTGATATATAATGCTAGAAAGCAGAATCTCTTCACAAAATTAATTACTTACTGACAGCTACACACACTATGAATATTACTGTTTGATATGCTGTGCAATGTAATGCATTTCATTAGTGCGCTTATTTCATGAAAGATCCTTTTCTTGGTTTGATAGTTTCTTGCAGAATAAGTGGCCATCATTTCTTTCCCAACAGCTGAAATTTCTAAACTAAAATTTAACCATTAAAACAAATTCTGAAGACTTTTAAAAACATAGTATTGTTAAAACTAGTTTGTGTTTCTGGTGGGTTTTTTTTCCTCACCCCAAAATATAAAATCCTTGATCTTCAAAATGGTAGGTATTAAAGCAGTCTTAGACTAACATACATCAAGACGTCACCACAACTTTAAATACAGCTTGAGGGATCAAGCTCTCGGTGGGGGCCGGGGGCGTGTTACATCTTATTTGAAAGCTGGTTATTCTAACTGGGTACAGGTTCAGCACTAAAGCTAGCCAATATTTTTCATCATAATTTCTAATTTTGACAACCACAGTGGAAAAGAGTTACATTTGGGGTTCTTTTTGTTTTTGTTTTGTTTTGTTTTGTTTTTTTGCCTTATGGCCTTATATAGACCAGGTCTAGTCAGATGTCTTCCACTGATGGTTTTATAAAGCACAAACCTTTTCAATTGTACAGTACCAAGACTAGGGGATATCTGAAAAAATCAGGCTTTGGGTTTAGATTTTGCACACCTCAAAAAAGGAGGTTTTCTACAGATCTTGGGATTGGGTTGATCTCATCTCCAATTATCCAGGGATGGCCCCAGTCATAGGTAAAAACAAGGATACTGTAATGGGTTTTTTAATAGAAAGGAACATGGTACAGATTGAACCTCTCTAATCTGGAACTCTCTTGTCCAGCAACATCTGTAATCTGGCATGATTATAGTTAACCAGTGAATATTGATAATTATACCATGTAGGAAGTAATAGATACATTTATTTTTAGCATGAGCATTTAGCTGGATGATCACTTAACATGGGTGTGGCCAAATTTCTTGTAGTCCCATAAGGTTTGTTTACAGCCATCAGTCCTGGCTCTCAGTGTCCTGTTCTGTTATTTAGCTCTAATTTACTCCTAAATGTCTTCAAAGAGCCCAGTAAGCAGTGGAAGTGTTGGCAATGTGCTAGACAATATTGGCTTTCTGTGGTCCAGCAAATTCTCTCATTCGGCACTGGTCATGTCCCCGGGGTTCTGCATGAGAGAGGTTTGACCTGTAATGCTGTAGAACCCAACACTGCCGAGACTTTTAGAAAATGTGACTCTAGTTCTACACTTTGTAGCTCAGGTCCTTCTTGTTCTATTTATGTATTTATTTTAAATAAAGAACAAGACCTTTTGGTCTGGAAAACCTGTAAGAATGGGGTATTCTGGTTAGGATGGAATTACTTTAAGATCAACATTCTTTTTCTTGGCCTGGATGAGGGTAGACGTGAAAATTCAAGCAAAACAAAAATGCTAATTGAACTTTTTCAAACTTCAGAATAGGTTCATGGTCCTGTCGAAGGAGGGGTCAGCTCTAATTTTATTTGACCGGCATCACCCATGCTTGGTGCTGATGCAAAACATCTTGCTCCAGGAGGCAAAGGAAGAATGCCATTTGCTGAAACTTTCAGCTTATTCATTATTTCCTTGATAGCCTGAAACACCACACAGGGAATAGAGAAGGCCGGGTCTGGCCGTGAAAGAGAAAAAAATGCATAATTGTTTATTATACAGTCATTTTCCCTTTAGCAAGACATGAAGATTCAGGTTTGCACTGTGTGAATATCTCCTACTTTATCTGCTTCATTCCTTTAACCGCATTGTTTCTTTATATTTTTTCTCAAATATTTGCTTTTTGGGCTGCATTTTTAAGCATATTCTTTTACCCAAACCACACCTATTATTCTGTTGTTATTGTTTTTTTTTTTAAACAGCATGGTAGTGAATGATTTACTCTCATTTCATAAGAATAAAGGAGATGTATCAACCTGGTTACTTCCCTCCCCATAGTGAGGGTTCAATAAATGCTCACACAATTCAGGGTATGCTCTCTGAAGCAGTCATTCCTGGAAACCACCAGGCTGCTGGTTTCTCTCTTTATTTATTTTTTTAAAAGCAGATGCCACCCAAATGAAAAGCCCTTGATTCTGTTGTGTGATGTGTTTGCACTTCAGTGTACTCTGCTCTGCTGATCCTTTTCCAACTGATCCTGAGCATAGCAGTCCCAGTACCCTGAATAAATCACACCATATTTTCACTTTATTGCCCCTGGGGCCTAAAAAACCCACTGCAATGAATATGATCATTTGTTGAGTAAATAATGACATTTATCATCGTGCTGTTTATTCTACTAATTAAGAGATGGTTGGGACTGACATCCTGGAAGGAAATATAGCAGCTGAATGCTGGGGAGCTTGGGAGCAGTGCTTCAAAGTGCTATTGGGCTGGTTTGTGTCAGGGAATAAATGCAATTCATAGAACAGAATTATTAGCCCCTTTATTTCAACTTGTATTTTAAGGGTAACAGCCCATTGAGCCATAGGGGGTGACTGCTGACGCCTGTCCTATAAACCTTGGAGAATCAAAATGGTCTTTTACAGACGAAAGAAAAATGTTCCATTTTTAAGGGTGGTTATAGAAACCATCTTCCTAAAGATACAACAGTGTCACGGCTACATTAAGAGGGAGCAGTTCAAGATACAGCAGGGCTTTCCTTGCTTGGAAGTGCCAGAATCACATCTGGTCCAATAGTAAGTGCTGGTGGTTTCTGAATATCTCAGACATTTTATGTTGTCAGTTAGGCATAATAGTTCAGCATCGTTCCTCTCGCAGTAGAGACGATTTCAGCATTGTGTGTGGTTTTGTGTTTTGTTTTGCTTTTAAGAAATTGTGACGCATACGCCGAGGAAAAATGTGCTTCAAAGAACTGGCTCAGAGAACTGTGGGGAGAGTCATATCTCCTCAGTGTTTAAATAAAATTAAGGCAAGTAAGAAAAGAATTTGAACAGATTTCAAAAAGTGATGGTTTCTGGATTGGTTTTCGCTGGAGGAATGCAGAATCCCAAATATCTCATTTCACTTCAGAAGCTAATCCAAAGTCCTTTGGGGTCTATTAAGAGTCTTCAGGGGATCACACCCCAAAAGAATTTATATTCCCCAAAACCTGAAGAGCAAACAGCAAGGACTTCTCGAGCAAAACCCAAGCAAAATCCTTGCCCCTAAAGTGAACTGATGCTCAACCACCAAATCCGTTTTTGGAATTCACAGTCAGAATCTGAGATGGGAGTGCTAAAACATGAGCTCTCCTGTCACTGTTGGGATGCCAGCTCAGCCTTACTAGGAAGGAACCAAAATAGAGATCCCAAGAGATCTTGTATTCATCTGCCTCATTTCTAGACCAGAGCAGCTTGGAGAAGCATCTGAACCCTGAAGCTACATGCAACCAAACCAGAGAATCCGTTTGCCCCATCTCTTACTAATGAATACCCTGATTATACTTAAACTGAAAGGATGTGATGCTCTTTCCTTATGGGTTTTCTTTCTGTATCTTCTGATTCATTCATTTCCCCCAACCTCTCCCTTTCCCTTTGGCTTGAGAGTAGTAGTGTTTGTGTAACAACTGTTAGCTCTCTGAAGGCAGGAATTTATGAATCTTTCAGTTCAGAGCAACACCTAGTTCTCTTGCAAGGGACAGGCAGTCTTCAGGGGCTGCTGAAGATGTGTGCGCACAGCCCACCTACAGATAGAGCCATGGTACCTTTGCAATACATATTTTTGTTCTATAGGGCTCCTTTGCAATTCCAGAAGTTGTTTTGATTACATAATTCTGCAAATGCAACAGTCTGCAGGGCACTGAGCATATTGTAAACAGCACAAGAGGGCAAGGTGTGTCTTCTTTAGACACACCTATCCTTTCTAGTAGCTGTTAACAGCTATTAAAGCGTAATTGTTACTATCTTAGTAGTTAAAAGTTTGTGTCTAGATGATTTTTATAGTTTGCAAACCTAAGTGTAGACATTTGCTGCCAGCTGAAATTTAGTGAAGAAACTGTGATTTTTTTTTTAAATTAGTCTGTTGGGGGAAAAACATCTATTGATCTTTTTCTTTGGACTTTTTTTTTAATAGTGTGATTGTGAAGGCTCTTGAAAGTCACTGAGTCATCCTCCCATAGAACAAGTTCAGGATGGACGTTAACAGTGCCACTGTACCCCACAACATGATACCGAGACTGTTGTAGAGTGACCGCTTCTTGGACTGAGTTGATGACACAGCCACTAGGCCAGCAATGGGCAACCTAGGGTAGTGAGTGGGCCACATGAGTGGCCCTCCTTCCTCTCAGTGAGCCACAAGATTGTCGTTACAAGGTAGTTTTGCTAACCATGCTTGTCCACCTAGAATTTGCGGTGTGTGCTGTTTGAATTGTAGTAACACTTTGATTGGATGCAGTGGGAGTGCACAGCTCTCACAGTCCATGTTGTGTGCAATCAGCCAGCACCTTAGTTCACGTGCCCCTGTTTTGCGTGTGGGTCACTTTAGTAGCACCCTTAGGAAAAAACCTATGCAGATGGAAACCAGTGGAATCTGGTGACCCTGCTAACAGTTAAGAAAAAATGTTTCCTGGGCCACACATAGACCACCAATGAGCTGCATGTGGCCTTTGGGCTGCAGATTGTTCTCTGGTGGTCTAGTCCAGGATTTCCTCTAATTTTCTCTATCCATGTGCGGAATAAATTTTGTTATAGGCAGCAAGGCATGTGCAGATGTGCACCACCAATGGAAACAAATGCTGCCAATTGTATATGCTCTGCTAATCAGCTGGGTGGCATTTGGATCCCTCTGGAGTATCAGCCCAAGTGCTCATCTTACAGGGAACACTGGTCTAGGCCCTTTCATTTGTTGGTGTCTGCACTGTGCATGTCATTAAAGAAATATGCTCAACTTTCCTGGCAGCACCATAGTGATACCAGGTTCTTCTTCAGAAATCAGTTGTGCAAAAATATTTATCTGAAATGTCAGAACTCCAGAAAAGTTTTGGAAGTGAGCTCTATAATTTGATTGACCCAAACAAGGTAGGGTTCTTGTGTCTTCAAAAATTACCCTTCTTTAGTTATGTGAAGGGCTTGTTTCATTGGAACAGAGTTTTAACTGTAGACAAAGGTGAAAATTGTATCAAAATAGTGCAAAGCGATACCATATAAATCAGTACGACTCTGATGTTTCCCCAACACCATGACACCAGGGTTAAAGGCAGGAGTCATTTTTAGCCCAGGAATACCAAGAAATCCTTCACTATCTTAAGCACTGCTCTGAAACATGGGTATATAAGGAATTAAGGAAAAAAAGAGACAGAGGCAATGACTAAGAATACCTCTCTGATATTTCTCCTTTATTTCCATAAGGGGTAATAACTCATGAGTGAACCGGCAGAGGGCACTTTCTTTAAATAGAACATTCTGATTCACAAGCAGAAAAAGGAAATAAATATTTTCTTTTCGTCTTTGAGAGACATCCATGAATACCAGCTTCTGAAAAACTATTTTATCATCCACATTTTTTAAAAAAGAGAGAGCAAGAACCAAGAATAGCTCACTTGTGACCACAGGACTTGAAAAATGCCTTTTCATTGTCAGAAGCCTTGCAGGGTACAGGACGGTATTTCTTCCTCTGGAATGTTAACCTTCCTATAATTCCAGGCTTTATTTTTTCTGCTTGTCCCAGAAAGTCCTGGCTGATGGAGCTTTAGAACACAGTAGCCTTTTGTAAGGGAAATGATCGATAAGTTAGAATGAAATCACCAGTGTTACATGGAAGGTACCATTTTTTATCCTATCTCATCCGGGTTCCAAAGTACAAAAGCATCACTAGGTGACTTGCAACAAGTCATTCACTGTGCAGAATTTAGTGGTTGCACTATGAAAGGATTCATACATTTATTTTCTTTAGGTTCTCTCTGTGTAGCTCATTCCCAGCATTTCGGGTCGCACTCAGATCATCCAGGAAAAGTTGTTTGCGTGGTTTGTTCAGCTTTGTGAGAAAGCTTAGAGAAAGCTGCCACATTTCCAAGCCCCATACATAACATGATTTTCTTGCAAAATCATTAATCGGCCTAGAATTAGACTCCAAAGGTTTTGTAACCTTGGCAAACCTTTGGGTGAACTTGATCTGAGTTTTGAGTTTGTAATGAAATCTGAAAATTGATTTCAGATTGGATTGTCAGTATCTTGTGCTGCTTCTTGCTTGCAGGAATGGGACAAGATGTTAATGTGCAAGAGTAGATGTTTCAAAACGAAATTTATAATATTTGATGTTAGACTTGAAAGCTATTTTCAGAATTGACACATTTCTGTTTGAAGAGACTAGTGGTTTCTGTGCTTTTATTCATAGAATCATAGAATGCTAGGACTGGAAGGGACCTTGAGAGGTCATCATGTCCAGCCCCCTGCCCTCATGGCAGGACCAAGTACTGTCTAGACCATCACTGATAGACACTTATCTAACCTGTTCTTAAATATCTCCAGAGATAGAGATTCCACAATCTCCCTAGGCAATTTATTCCAGTGTTTGACCACCATGACAGTTAGGAACTTTTTCCTAATGTCCAACCTAAACCTCCCTTGCTGCAGTTTAAGCCCCTTGCTTCTTGTTCTATCCTCAGAGGCCAAGAAGAACAAGTTTTCGCCCTCTTCCTTATGACACCCTTTTAGATACCTGAAAACTGCTATCATGTTCCCCCCTGCCTCAACTGTCGCCCTGTGATTTCAGCTCTCAGCATCTACCACAGTAGAGTCTCATAAAAGATACAAATGCTACTATCCAGCTGTATCTTTTAACAGGCAGAGAGGGTAGTCAAACCAGGCTTATAGCTATATGGCCAAGGCTTAGGCAGGGTCAAGACACTCAGCTAGCTCATTCCTCGCTCTTCTCATGAGATGGTTTAATAACATCTGTTCCTGCAAATGCAAAGGGGGACAAAAGGTTTTCAGTTTGAGCCTATCTGGAGCCTTTCTGACTTTGAAGGAGATCAGGATGTCAGCTTCCTGGCTCAGGAATGTGTATACCTTAAATACCTCATCCTCATCCTAGTGTCTTCTTTAATCCCAACAAAGTGCTGTGTACATAAAATGAGACAATCCATGTCCTGAAGAACGTACCATTTTGAAAGATAGGAACAAAGAAAGACAGGCATTACTAGACATGCCTAAAGAAGGAATAAGATGGAAGTATGTTGATGGGAGGGGTAGCTGATTAATTGCCTCCAGGCTCAGCTTTAGGGCTAGGTGGTTGCCTTGGATCTCATGTGTTCAGGACCCCATGCTCCAGTTGAGTATAGCATATGCTGCCCACCAGCTGGGCCCTGTGGTCAGCACACCACCTTGGGCTCCACCCACTGGGCTCTGGTTGGCTCGTTCCTTATAAGCACTGCTGAAGGAACTGAGTCTGCAGGGAGGGATGTCGGTGGGTGGGCTAATAGGATTGGTGGCTTTGCCAAATAGAATAAGAAGGGCATTTCCACACACAGGGTGAGTTCGAGGATTTAGTTCTGGTGCTTTCTCTCACAAGCCACTTACTTTTTGTTCTAAATGGTGCCTCATGTCAGCCACAGTGCTCAGCCATCCCTGTCAAATATCCACTGTGACTCATTTGTGCATCTCTCTCTTCGTTTCCTGCCTCTCTGAGCTCTCTCTGAAAGTACACAGATAACAAGATCATTTTAGACACTGGGCTAAGTGGAAACTGGTTAGCTTAATCAGGTCCCAGCCTGGTAATAGTATGCTGTGACCATTTAATGTGTTTGCATTCATCAAAGACATGCACATTCAAGTGGGATGTGTAAATAAAGGAGAGGCATCTCTCTCTGAAGGAAAGTCAATGTGTGTACACATCAGAAGGCTCAGAATGGGAGGGTGGTTAGTCAGAACTTGCCATCCCTTATTGTTTTGGCTTCAGAAGTAGATGAATATAGTTTTTTAAAAAGTCCCTGGCACTAAGGAGTTTTCTCACCCTAATGTTCTGTGTTATCTCCTGCTCTTAGCTGGGCCTCACATGGCCCTGCCTTGACAAGACATTGCTAATTCCAAAGTAAATCTCCAGGAGGTCCCTCAAGTGACATAGGGTATGATAAATGACACCACAGTTTGTAAGCACTGACACTTGAGAAATAACATTGTATTTAAGCTGTTTTATAGTATAGAAACCACTGTAATCCAACCAATAAGCTGAAGCAGTGATTCTTACCCTCATGAAAGCTCATGATCTATTCAGTTTGTTAGCCTTTACGGTGCTACAGGACTGCTTGTTGTTTGTAAAGCTGCAGACTAATACGGCTCCCCCTCTGAGACATTATTTCAGCCAGGTTGTCCTGGAACTTGTACTGCGGCCGTTTATTCAGAACAGTGAAGTGGGTATTTTGCTTCTTTGTGTCTGATTACGTGGCAGTGTGTGCCTTCGTTTTGAGAGAATGCGTGGGCAAGTCATTGGTTTAATTGTACATCTCGTTGTGTCCTGTCATCCCTGTTCAGTCATGTTCAGAAATACCTGCCATTCCCTTCTGCTGCCACCACTACCTCCCTTTTCCCATTTAGATCTCACTCAAGTCCATTCTACCTTATCAGCACAGTAATTTCACGAACAGAGCTAGGATTTCTGCCATTTAGGCCCCGGCCATTGTCTGTCGCAGCTGCAGTCAAGATAAACCCTCACCCAGAACAAAGTCGGAATGACCTTTTACAAGCAGGATCTGCCTTGTTTCCCTCCAGACTAATTTATCAGCCTTCATTTCAGCCTAGTCTCTCAGCAGAGGCCTGAAAGAACATTACAGAGAGCATGAATGAACAGGGGGATTAAGATGCTTGGCTAGTCCCTCTTTTTCATCAGACACCTTCTGGATTTACTGAGATGTAAGCTGTAAATGACCATAAGTGGTGAACTGCCTTAAACTTGGGAAAGGGAGGGAAAAAAAGAAACCAACCAAATGTTGGTGAGAAGAGGAGCGATGCAGGAAAGCATCTAAGCTGCCTGCCTTGAAATCACAAAGTGGTAGGTCTGAGTGATAGCTGAGTTCACCATTTCCTTCCTGGCCCTCTGGTGCTGCGTCTTCACTGATGGAACACTCACTTGTCCCTGAGACATTAGAAGGGCTTGTGCTGCGCTCAGTGTTCTATCCATCGAGAAAGCCCGACAGCTGTTTCAGAGAATCCTAAACCACAGGAGACTACTGCAGTTTTAGACTGAACTTGTTGGCCCAATTAATAGATTACTGAGCAGCTCTGACGTGAACCAAAAATCTTATTTTTTTAGTCTTTAAAGTGCTGCATGACTGCTTTTTTGTTTTCTCAAAAATCTTCCTGTGTAGAAATCCAGGCTGCTATTATTTATCCACCCTCACTCAATAAACAACGTTTTCAAAAATTATCAGAAGCTTATCTTTAATATTGCCAAGAGTTAATTGTCACATTTATTTTTAACTAAGTGAATTCAGCAAGGGTGAGAAATGTCAAAAGATCAGACCTACCTAAAAGAAATCCCCTTTATCTTCAGCGCAGCCAAACAGGGACAGCTACCCCCAACCTGGAGGTACAACTGGGAGGCAGGGAGGAAGGATTTGTCTGTATGGGCAGAAAATGGAAAAACAAAACCAAAATAATTTTTGATGACAATTCTATGTGTGTGGCACAGGGAGCTGGTATTATTTTATAGAAATCAACCAAGTTATCGTTAGTACAAAAGGGCATCAGACTTAATTTTTCTTATTAGTGCTTATATTTTTGGCTTCCTTGCTCTGTTTATATAATAAAAAGGGATTTTTTTTTTTAATAGGTCTCAAACACACTATTGCTGCAGCAGGAGTTTCTGTGTGTGTGTGTTAGGAGGGAAACAAATTCTTGTCCATAAAAGTTGCATCAGTGTACTGGATTACTTTAATTGGGTTGACTTGAAAGTTTTGGCAAGGGAAGAATTAAATACAGTGCTGGTGGGCCGAACGTTATTAGTGGTGGTTGTAGTTGTTATGTATGTATTGTCTGTCTTGAACATGAACAAAATATACAGGGATGTGGGGTCCCAGGCAGAAGGAGCTTGCATTTTAAGTTAGTTACCTAGGAAGTATCAGATGCAAAGTTTATTGGAATCATCAGATAATGGGCAACTCTCCAAGTGGCATAGTGTACAGAAGTGTACATACAATTTTAATGGAGGGAGAAGCTTTTGACTTGGACAGGTGGGCTGTAGCCTCCTGGGTTTTATGGAGGAGAAGGTGGGGGGAAAAAAAGGCAAAAGTTTCAAGGGCCTGCATGGAATGAAATGTGAAGGTTTGTTGGAAAAGAATGCCCAAGTGCCAATTTGGCACATCGTCTCTGTGTGTTTGTGTTACCCCGAGAGGTAGAATCAAACCTGAGACCCCTGGAGCTTAGTACATCAGCTTCTACTGCATGAGCTAAAATCCAGCTGCCTGTTAGCCAAGGCTGTAGAGGAGACGCTTTTTTTCTCTCTGGCTACGTCTACTCTAGCCCCAAACTTCGAAATGGCCACGCAAATGGCCATTTCGAAGTTTACTAATGAAGCACTGAAATGCATATTTAGCGCTTCATTAGCATGCGGGTGGCCGCGGCACTTCGAAATTGACGCAGCTCACCGCCGCATGGCTCATCCCAACGGGGCTCCTTTTCTAAAGGACCTCGCCTACTTCGAAGTCCCCTTATTCCCATGAGCAGATGGGAATAAGGGGACTTCGAAGTAGGCAGGGTCCTTTTGAAAAGGAGCCTCGTCTGGGATGAGCCGCGCAGCGGCGAAGCACGTCAATTTCGAAGTGCCGCAGCCGCCCGCATGCTAATGAAGCGCTGAATATGCATTTCAGCGCTTCATTAGTAAACTTCGAAATGGCCATTTGCGTGGCCATTTCGAAGTTTGGGGCTAGAGTAGACATGCCCCCTGAGGATATATCTACACTAGAGGGTTTTGTTGACAACCCATGGAGCATCCAGATTCCCAAGGTGGTCTGTCACAGTAAATTGACAGAACACAGCATTTTTGTTAACAGTCTTACCCCATTTCCCATGAAGCAGAATGCCTCTGTCAACAGAGAGCTGGTCTGGATGTCCTGTAGGGCCCTCTATTGACAGACAGGGCTTCTGGGACATCAGGCAGCCCTGTTTGCTGTGCTTCCAGTTGGCCATTTTGTTGAGACAGTGGCTGGGCAGCCCAGCCACACTCTGTTGACTGAATGGATCCCTCTAGTTATCCACGGGACAGTTTGGCCGTGATCTGTCGACAGAAGTTTTGTCAGAAGATCACTTCCAACAAAATCTTCTGTTAACAAATTGCTGTAATCTAGACATATCCTGTAAATGGTCTAAATGCCATGACATGGAACAGTGAAAGACACCCAATAGATGTGTGGGTTACATTTGCACACAAAGATATGTCATGGACAAACCTTGGAAGATTTAGGAGACGGGGCTGGATAAGGAGCTACATTTTTGGCAGCTTATTTAAGGATATGATCAAAATTGATTTGGGAACCTCTTATTTCAATATAACACAACTACACACAAAAGGTGTTTGGAAATACCATTTCCGGATACGTAGCATTGTTTTGAAATAGTGCCATTCAAACCCATTAAGGTTTATTTCAAGACAGTGCTATTCCATGTCTTAATAGTGCCTATTTCGAAATAGCAATTTCAAAATAAGCATTATTTCTCCTGCATAGAGGGTTACCAATTTCAAAATAATGCAGGTGCTATTTTGAATTTATTTTGAAATATCCTGTGCATAATGTAGACACTAGCAAAGTTATTTTGAAATAGCAGCTGTGATTTTGAAATAACTGTGTAGTGCAGATGTAGCCAAAGAAGGCAGTGGCAGAGAGATTTCCAGTTCTTCTCATTGCCATTCATCCCAGATTATAACATCCTGATAACTGGTGTTCTTTTCTGAGCTCCAGTTGGCCCGGGAAATAGAATGTCATATGATAATTGAAAACAAGAGTAAACAAATGTTCATAAACCTCAGAGTTTCCAATCTGAGTCAAAACTTGAGTTAAGGTTCCGTCTTCTTTGTTCATTTGATTTATCTTTTCCACGTCACATGCTCATAATACACATGTTCCCTTGCAATTATTTGGCTAGTTATCTGGAGATGCCAGGGTTTTACAGTTAATGTGCTTTCTTTCCCCTCAGACCCAAGCTGGACTTAAACTCAAGTTTTATTGTATCTCTTTGGGAAAAATCCATAATGCAAACTCTTTACACTGTTCTCAAGCTTATAACCTGTTCTCCCTTTTAGTCACATTAATACAAAAAAGATTTGTGCATCAAACGCAAAACCTTTGAATACCACCTGGACCATTGTTTCAGACAGTGATTTAGAGGCACTGTAGGAAGTTAACAGCAACGAAGGGTCCTGTGGCACCTTATAGACTAACAGAAATGTTTTGTGCATGAGCTTTTGTGAGCACAGACTCACGTCATCAGATGCTCGTCTTGGAAATCTGCAGGGCCAGGTATAAATAAGCCAGAGCAAGGGTGGGGATAACAAGGTTAGCTCAATCAGCAAGGGTGACGCTTACTACCAGCAGTTGATCTGCAGGTGTGAACACCAAGGGAGGGGAATCTTCTTCTGTATTTAGCCAGCCATTCGCAGTCTTTGTTTAAGCCAGAGCTGAGGGCGTCGAATTTGCAGATGAATTGTAGCTCAGAAATTTCTCTTTGGAGTCTGGTCCAGGAAGTTAGGGATCTTTTGCTTTTCTCAAGCACTTTATATCATCACCAAACTGAATTTCAATACTGCAGGAGAAAAAAAGCCTGCCTTTTTCTTGAGAGTTGTTGAAGCAAAATGCAGATACTCTAAACAGGACAGGTTATCTTTGGCTGGGGTCCAATTTCCTGGGAAACAGACAGATAGGAGCTTAACTTTTCTCAGTCTACTGCACTTGTACTTAGGTTTTAATACGTTTGATACAGGAATGTCAAGAAGTGCAGATTCTAGTCAGTTTGTAAGCTCCTTGGGGCAGAGATTAGGTTGTCCTCTACCTTTTGTACACTGCAAAGCCAATTGTCAGCAAGGAACAGACGAGTAACAGATAATAATAATAGAAACAGAAAGATGATGGTCTTCCCATTCCACTCCCACCACACAGGTGTTTACCATCTTAAAAGTCTCCCAGTATTTGGCTGGGTCTACACTTGCCCCCAACTTCGAAGGAGGCATGTTAATCAGGGCAATAGCAGATTGCTAATGAAGTGCTGCAGTGAATACACAGCACTTCATTAGGCTAATTCTCCCCCGTGGCAACATGTAGCCGCAGGCGCTTCTAAGTGCCTTTACTTCTCAAAATTTTGAGGAGTAAAGGCACTTTGAAGTAGTGTGGGCACTTGGAAGTGCCCGGGGTTACACGCATGCTGGCACTTCGAAGTTTGATGCTTCAAAGTTGCCGCAGGGGAGAATTAGCCTAATGAAGTGCTGCATATTCACTGCAGCACTTCATTAGAAATCTCCCATCCTGATTAACATGCCCCCTTCGAAGCCCTATTTACCAAGTTTTGATTGTTGTAAGAGGATTCATAGCACCCAGAAATTCACCAAGCCTCATCCCACATTCAGTGATTTGTTACAATATGTGGTAGGAATCAGCAAATTTCAGTTTTAGAGATATGAGCCAATGTAATGCAACTCGAAACAATAACCATTAGGGTTTCAATCTTTCTTCTTTGTTCTTCTCCCTATAGCGCTGTGATGAAACCCTTTTAAAATACTGAAAAAAATTAAATGTAGGTAAGATAAAGAAACATATTTAGCACCTACCAAATTCTATTAATTAACATCAATAAGTAAAACTGGCATTTCATCATTCTCAGTATAAGCAATTCCTTAGTTGCATCTAAAGAATTTCCAGCAGATGACTTATTTAAATTGACAGACTACAGTTATTGTCCTAATAATTATCATCATTAAGAATAGCTACCTTAAAAATAAAGTGATTTGCTGTCAGATGTATTAGATACATGAAAATCAGATTTATCTAAGGATGGGACAAATTCAGAAGTGATGTGTAAGGAGGTGTAGGATTCACATTGATAAAGGATTCTACTGTAGTGTAATTGATGCACCCAAGAGACAGAAGAAAGGTGTAAGGTAAAGAAGTACGGCAGAAAGTAAGGACAACTAATAATACATATTTCCTTCTGTTTTTCCAGTTACTGCTTCTCTTCTGGTCCCTGGCATGCAATTTACACCAGTTTATGTTGCCCCCCAAGACTTATAGCTACTTGGATTTACTTCCTCATGTGTAACTTTTACTACCTTAAACATTGCTTCTGAGTCAGGGCCTGTTTATTAGAAACTGAAAGATACATGTATTTTTCCTTCACCACCATTGATGTGACTGATTAAACTCATATTACAGGGAAAACAGTACGTTGCTTCATTCCATAGAGAGCAAATAAATGTGCATCTTTACCTACGTTTTACAAGAAATTATAATCGGCAAGACTCAGGGTGTAGTTGAACACAGTATGTGAATGATAAAATACTGATACTAAACCTTTTAATTTATTACCTGTATTATCCACACTGTAGGTTTGCCACTATGTTCTCTCTCCTTCATGAGTTGTGTTTTCACTAGACTGGCATTTTCCTACTCTGATGAATTAACTGTCAATTGAAGTTAGTGAGATAAATCAAAACAAATGGACACCGTAGCCCATATTGACTTCCTCACTGCCTGATTCTGAAAACCATTTTCTGAAAACTGTGCTGCTATTATGCTCACTTAGTTCTAAGCAAATTTACAGGAAAGGAGGAATTGTGGGGAAGTGGGTATTTAATTGCCACTAACTGCATTTTTCATTACCTTTATTTTACCTTTGATTTTTATAAATAATACTGATTATTTCCATGGAAACAACACACCGATATTTCATGAGAAAAGTTCATTTTGTGTCTCTATTTAGAATGTTCAAGGACTTAAAAAATGCCTAAATGAAAATTTAAGGTTCTTAAAATTAGGGCTCTAGTGTACACTAGAAAAAGTTTGCTGGGATAGCTATACTGCTAAACTGTTCTAGTGTGGATGTCGTGTATAACTAAGAATAACACTGGCCTTTTTCACATCTGCATCACAAGGGTTGACTTATATCAATCACTTTGCATTTTCCCTTATTTAATATTGTTATGTTGTTTCAGACCAATTCTCCAATAAATCTGAGTCTTTTTAAAATGTAATCCTGTCCACCAAATTGCAAGCAACCCCTCCCAAGTTGGTGTCATCTGCAAATTTTGTAAGCATACTCTCCATTCATTATCAAGTTTATTTTATTATGTTTGGACAGGGATAGCTCAGTGGTTTGAGCACAGGTCTGCTAAACAAAGTGTTGTGAGTTCAGCCCTTGAGGGGGCCATTTAGGGATCTGGGGAAAATGGATTTTAAAAAAAAGGGGGGGTGCTTGGTCTTGCCAAGAAGGCAAGGAACTGGCCTCACTGACTTCCTGAGGTCCCTTCCAGTTCCATGAGATATGTATCTCCATTTATATTTTTTTAAGTTATTAATGAAAATATTGAACAGGATCAGATCCATGAGGGGTCCCACTAAATATGTACCCCAGATTGACAGCAAGCTAATCTTTGACTATGGCCTTTCAGCCATCCGCTTTAGTCATTTCCCTGAGATCACATTTCCCTAGTTTGCTTTGGTAGAAACTATGGGCTGATTATATCCTAGAATTAATGACTGTAGCTGAAATTCTGTGGTGCAGATAGATTGGCCTGGAATAATGTCGAATGAACTGCTTTGCAGATTACTCTGAAATAAACTTGGGAGCTGTAATAATGTACCTGGTTTCCTGTATCTTTAAGCAGAGAGCCCACGTAGTCTAGTGGATTGGCCTGGGATCTGGGGTCTATGAACTACTACATTCTAATCTTGGCTTTGCATTTGCTTGATGAGTCACATTGTGTAAGTCATTTAACCTCTCTGTCTCAGTTTCCTCATGTATAATAAAATGAGGCTATTTACTTGTCCTAATAAGTCCCAAGATAGGCAGAACAACACATCATCTAGGTTATTGGTAGATAAAATCATCCATGTATTTCATGAGTTATGTTGTGTCCATGCGGTGGCTTTATTAGTTAAGAAAATGCATTGAAGCGATGTTGTCTGAAATGTGGATTTAAGTGACCTTTTAATTTTGATCAAACATGGGAAGACTTCTAAGGTTAAAAAAGCAGCGTTTGCACTTATTGCACAGGAGTGGGAATTCATTGTGAAGTAATGTCATGCAGAACAAACGTGTCTGGAAAAATGGTAGATTGTCTTTAAATATGAGAAAATAAATCCATGTAAAAGTTAATGTCAGAAGCAATGCCACTGAAGTTCAGTGAATCTCTAACCCTAGCCATATCTCCGACTGATCTTAGTGAGTCTTTGTGGTACTGTAAACAAGAGAAATTATATCCCAGTCTGACAGCAAGTGTCAAAATCTTTATGCAATTACATATCTTAAATATACAGTTTAATACTTGATTTGTAAATGGTTTCTAGAACAATTAGCTCCTTTATTCATGACTGTATCACTTGTTACACTGCTGTGGGGTAGCCCACCCTAGATTTTGCAAATAAAGTTAGCTCCATCTTAGCTCGAAGGTCTCTTACAAAGTTTAATTCAAATAGTAAGAGGTTAAAAAAGAGAATCTGCAGCGCAATGGCTGGAGAAGAGAGGTAAAGCTGTCTCAGCAGTAGGTTAATTGGGGAGTGGAATACCAGTGTAGATGGAAGCACATAGTTTCCTTGGACAATGTACTAAAGAACCCGGAGCTGGGAAGGACCAGCTGGGATTGTTAGTGAATTAGCTGAAGTCAGAAACCTCTGAATGAAGCAAAGAAGTAAAGGGGAAATGAAGGTTAGGGTAAAATTCAGTCTAAATTAGGTGGGCCATTCACAATGCATAAAAGGGCTCTGAGCTTCCTTTCTTGGGGAAAATGGGAAGGAAAACTCACTTTTGTTTAGATGTGAGATGAGTGTTTGATTTTAAGGATGTATTATCTACAGCCAGTAGTGTTGGGAGCATATTATCCCGCATAGATTTGGATGGAGCATTGGAAGTAATCATCCATGTCATGAATTTAAATGGCAATAGGTTTAATAAGACAGAGGGAAATCAGTTATGCTCCAGAATATATTTAAATACACTGTGAATTGTGTGAAGCAAAACTTATTCCTATATTTTAGTTTGTCTTACTTCCTATTAAAGACAAAAACTCTGGATTCAATCATCTCCAAACCCTGGGTCTTGTGGCATGGGCCCACCTCTGCTTGTCTTTAGTCTTCCATGGTTCCTGTTATCTTATTCATAATGGTTATGCTATTGGAAATGACACTGCAGGCATGCAAAAGAGTCTGTATGGAATGTACTTGCTCTCCCTTAAGTTGTCAATCACCATGTTAGGATGTCATTAATGTTATTTGATGATTTTGAAAAATAGAAGCTAAAATTGTTATTGAAACTGGTTTACTTTTATTTTTCTGCCTCTAAGAAAGAGTGTTAAAACCGAGAACATTTAAACAAATCTAGTAACTCTATCATTCATTTCAGTCTAGTTATACTTCCAAACCTAACAGGAGGAATCATTCCAATCCAGGAGTATCATATCCAGAGGTCAGAGGAGTTCTACAAGTTACCAGGTTCCAAAGATGTACTATACTTGCATTTAATATATAGCTTCCTGTTTTGTTCTTTTTGTGTATGTTCATGAAATCGACAAAGCATTGCCAATAACAGTTCAGTGTATTCTTGAATTAGAATTCTTTTAATTCCCTTTTGTTGACTCAGATTTAGACACAATCATTATTTGGATATGTTGGTTTGTATTTTCTAAAGTTGTAAAGGTGACATTGTCAGTTTTAGTGTGCTGACTTCTAGTTAGCCCAAATTAGGTAGAGACAGATAGCTTAGTTGTCTTTGAAATATGAAATAGCTGGCATGGAGCTTGGTCTTTTGGTTCCAAATGGGACTTTGTGATTGTAATTTGGAGGTCACAAAGTGAAATCACCTACTATGTGGTCGAATCATCTGACTCCCAATAACAATAAACTGTTGTAAATGTGTATGGTTTTAGGAGGTGTCTCTACCCTCCATTGTGGAGATGGGGAAAGTTGTGACAAAGAAACACTTGGTTAATTTTACAAATGACATTAATAAGATAACCTCCCTAGTGTGATTTCTTGAGGACACTGCATCCGTGTAAGGCCCTGCCCTGCAAAGTGATCTTCTAGTGTGGCCCCACACGCAGTTCAGTGGTACTCTGTACCGAGTACCAGGGTCCATGCTTATCAGTCATGATGAGGGATTTGGGGGAGGGGGAAATCATAGCAATGATTATTTATTCATCCATAGTTAAAAAGGTCGTAGAGCAGTTTTTAAACTAAGAGGTGGGGGAAAGCCGATTGGTGCGGGGGAGTACCTGGATCGGACGGAGACTTCTCTTACACGAGGCTCCATAGATAGGGATTCCCTAGAAGTTAGTCAGATAGGGAACGTGGGAAATAATATATGGGCAAGATCAGATGTGAAACAATCGTGCATAAAAAAATCCAACGCGTCTGTGAAAGGCGGACATATAAATAGTGGTAGTTTTTTAACGTGCTTTTACACAAATGCTAGGAGTCTGTCTAATAAGATGGGTGAACTGGAGTACCTCATATCAAAGGAGGAAGTTGACATAATAGGCATCTCAGAAACATGGTGGAATGAGGACAATCAGTGGGACACTATCATACCGGGATATAAATTATATCGGAAAGACAGAACAGGTCGTGCGGGTGGCGGAGTGGTACTATATGTGAAGGATAATATAGAATCAAATGAAGCAAAAATCCTAAAGGAATCAAAATGTTCCATAGAATCATTATGGATAACAATTCATTCCTCTAATATGAATATGGCATTAGGAATATATTACCGACCACCTAACCAGGACAGTGATAGTGATGCTGAAATGTTAAGGGAGATTAGAGAGGCTATCAAAATAAAAAACACAGTAATAACAGGAGATTTCAATTATCCCCATATTGATTGGGTGCATGTCACCTCAGGACGGGATTCAGAGATTAAATTTCTTGATGCCTTAAATGACTGCTTCTTGGAGCAGCTAGTACAGGAACCCACAAGGGGAGAGTCAATTCTCGATCTAGTCTTGACTGGAACGCAGGATCTGGTCCAAGAGGTAACTGTTACTGGACCGCTTGGAAATAGTGACCACAATATAATAACTTTTAATATTCCTGTGTTGGGAAGAACACCGCAGCGGTCAAACACTCTGGCATTTAATTTCAAAAAGGGGAATTACACTAAAATGAGGAAGCTAGTTAAACAGAAACTAAAAGGTAGAGTAATTAAACTAAAATCCCTGGAAGCTGCATGGAAACTGTTTAAAGACACCATACTAGAGGCCCAACTTAAATGTATACCCCAAATAAAAAAACACAGTAAGAGACCTAACAAAGAACCACCATGGCTAAACAGCCATGTTAAAAAGGCAGTGAGAGAGAAAAGGGCAGCTTTTAAAAAGTGGAAGTCAAATCCTAGTGAGGAAAATAGAAAGGAACATAAACACTCCCAAATTAAGTGTCATAATGTAATAAGAAAAGCCAAAAAAGATTTTGAGGAACAGCTAGCCAAAAATTCAAAAAACGATAGTAAAATGTTTTTTAAATACATTAGAAGCAGGAAGCCCGCTAAAAAAGCAGTGGGGCCCTTGGACGATAAAGATATAAAAGGAGCGATCAAGGAAGACAGGGCCATTGCGGAGCGATTAAATGATTTCTTTGCTTCAGTCTTCATGGCTGAGGATGTTACAGAGGTTCCTAAATCTGAGCCAGCCTTTTTAGGTGACAAATCTGAGGAACTCACTCAAATTGAAGTGACATTAGAGGAGGTTTTGGAGTTAATTGATAAGCTGAATAGTAACAAGTCTCCAGGACCAGACGGTATTCACCCAAGGGTTCTGAAAGAACTCAAATGTGAAATTGCGGAGTTATTAACAGTGGTTTGTAACCTCTCCTTTAAATCCACTTTGGTACCAAATGACTGGAAGACGGCCAATATAACGCCAATATTTAAAAAAGGCTCTAGAGGAGACCCTGGCAATTATAGACCGATAAGTTTAACATCAGTACCAGGCAAATTAGTAGAAACACTAGTAAAGAATAAAATTGCAAGGCACGTAGAAGAGCACGAATTGTTGGGCAAAAGTCAGCATGGTTTCTGCAGAGGGAAGTCGTGTCTAACTAATCTATTAGAATTCTTTGAAGGGGTTAATAAACATGCGGACAAGGGGCACCCAGTGGACATAATATACCTAGATTTCCAGAAAGCCTTTGAAACGGTCCCACACAAAAGGCTTTTATGTAAATTAGGTGGTCATGGGATAGGAGGAAAGATCCTTTCATGGATCGGGAATTGGTTAAAAGACAGAAAACAAAGGGTTGGAATAAATGGTAAATTTTCACAATGGAGGAGGGTAACTAGTGGTGTTCCCCAGGGGTCAGTCCTGGGATCGATCCTGTTCAACTTGTTCATCAATGATCTAGAAAATGAGGTAAGCAGTGAGGTGGCAAAGTTTGCAGATGACACCAAGTTGTTCAGGACAGTCAAAACCAAAAGGGATTGTGAAGAACTACAAAAAGATCTCAGCAAACTGAGTGATTGGGCAGCAAAATGGCAAATGAAATTTAATGTGGGTAAGCGTAAGGTAATGCATGTTGGAAAAAATAACCCAAATTACACATACTACATGATGGGGTCAAATTTAGCTACGACAGATCAGGAAAGGGATCTTGGAGTTATAGTGGATAGTTCTCTGAAGACATCCACGCAGTGTGCAGCGGCAGTTAGTAAGGCAAATAGGATGTTAGGAATTATTAAAAAAGGGATCGATAATAAGACAAAAGATATCATACTTCCCCTATATAAAACTATGGTACGCCCACATCTTGAGTACTGCGTGCAGATGTGGTCTTCTCACCTCAAAAAAGATATATTGGCATTGGAAAAGGTTCAGAAAAGGGCGACTAAGATGATTAGGGGCTTGGAACGGGTCCCATATGGGGAGAGGCTAGAGAGACTGGGACTTTTCAGTTTGGAAAAGAGGCGATTGAGGGGCGATATGATAGAAGTATATAAAATCATGAATGGTGTGGAGAAAGTGAACATAGAAAAATTATTTACCTTTTCCCATAATACAAGAACTAGGGGACACCAAATGAAATTGATGGGTAGTAGGTTCAAAACTAATAAAAGGAAATTTTTCTTCACACAGCGCACAGTCAACCTGTGGAACTCCTTGCCCGAGGAGGCTGTGAAGGCCAGGACTCTATTAGGGTTTAAAAAAGAGCTTGATAAATTTTTGCAGGTTAGGTCCATAAATGGCTATTAGCCAAGGATAAAGTATGGTGCCCTAGCCTTCAGAACAAGGGCAGGAGATGGATGGCAGGAGATAAATCACTTGATCATTGTCTTCTGTTCTCCTTCTCTGGGGCACCTGGCATTGGCCACCGTCGGCAGATGGGATGCTGGGCTGGATGGACCTTTGGTCTGACCCAGTATGGCCATTCTTATGTTCTTATGTTCTTATAGTTAAAAAGTGCCACTCTGGCGCTCAATGTGTCTTCGTAATACTGGGGCTGGGGAGGGGTTACTGTAGCTTTGCAGAGCAATGAAAACCAGGGTTACTAGTACAGATAGTTTTTCTATTCCATGCTGAAAGAAATCTTCTTCCAAAGACTAAAGCCAGTTGCTAGTGCAGTGTTTTCTAGATGTTTAAAAGAGCTCTTCTGCTTGGCTCTTTCTGGTAACTCCATATAAAACGCTCTCGTACAATGCTTTTAGGATCTGTAGAACTGCTTGCCTGCAGCACCTCTCAAAGCAGTGGGATGCTCCCTGTAGCTCTCTGCTCTGCAGGTGGGAGGGCTTTATGCACTGTCCCTGCCTCCATGAAAATCTCTCTGTTCTTATTGGCCAGAAACCAGCCAACAGGAGCTGAGAGATTCTGCTTGGGGTGGGGGCAGAGCATGAAGCCCTCCCATCCTGCAGCATAGAGAGCCACTTGGAAGAGCCAGCTGCTTTGAGAGGTCTGGGGCTGCTGGCAGGCAGGAAAGCCTGCCTGAGAGTGCTGCTGTCTGGAAACTTTTAGGTGAGCACCTCATGGTCAGAGCCTACCTCTGGCATGCCGTCCTTTCCTGCACACCAGCTCCCTCCTGGACTCTGAACTCCACCCCAACTTCCCTCACATAGTCCAGAATCCTCTCCTGCACTCATACCCCCCTCAGATCCGGCCCCAAAATAGCCTGCCCCAGGTCACCCCCCCTTTCAACCAAACACCCCTTCAGAGCCCACACCCTTTCCTGCACTCCAGTTACCTAACTCCAAGCTCCCTTCTGCACTCAGCCTCCATCCCACAACCCATGCCACTTCATAGAAAAGCATGGCCCTTGACCGCTTACCAAAATCTTGGAGAGCACCCCCAACAGAAATTATTGCCCACCCCAGCTTCATATCTTCCCAATGCTACATGAGAGCATGTTCTGAGGATAATACACTGCTCTCTTACTTCCCAAGGGTGTCACTGGATTGGTGTTTGAAATGTGCTTTGACATCTATAGTGCCAGCAGCTTTCTGCATTTAAAGTGACAATGGTAAGGCACTGAGAGGTAGCTGTTATAGTCTGTAGCTTCACAAACAACAAGCAGTCCTGTGGCATCTTGCAGACTAACAACTTTATTAGGTTATGAGCTTTCATGGGTAAAACCCACTTCCTCAGATGAGACAATAAAGAGGAAAATCAGAATCCAGAGAATAGATAGCAGGGAGGGTGTTTGGGAGGAAGGAAAAAAGTTTACCTGTCACTGTTATTTAGGCAACATAGTCTTCTTGGTGTGCAAAGCTGGACTACATTACAGGCTATTCAGTTGCTGAAATAGAGAAAACGATATGATTTTTTTCTAAAACACCTTATCATATTATGTTTTATTTCTACCTGGTGGAATCTATTACGAACCAGATACAGAAACCCTGTCTCACTCATGCTGTCTCACTGATGAGGTATATTCTGTTCAATTGTGGGTGTTTTGTTTCTATCACAGATAAGACATGGTGCTTAATTTGTAATGGAAGAGGTGTTGGGGCTCAGGCAGTTTTTTTACATTCATAACTGATGCCACAAGCCCAGAAGGGCTTGGGCTCTGAACAGCCAAGCCCACAAATGCTGGAGCTGCAGAAATGAAACACTGGTAAGGTGTGTAACAAAGGGAATTGTGAATGACTACTTGTAAGCTGAGCAGAAATCCACAAGTGTCGAATACAGAGGTGGAAGGATCTCTCTTTGTACTGGCCCTACCACAACCCAAATCCATTTCTCTGTGTTCGTTCAAAAGGCTTATGTTGAGCCCAGTCTATTTAAATGAGATTCAGAACTAGAATGGCAAAATAAGTGTGCAGTCAAAGTATTTGATAAATCACTTAAACAATCTTGCAGATTGCAAATTCTGTAAATGTAAGTTCTGCACTTATTCAAAACTAGTGAATGTGACAAGACTAAGAGACAGGAAAGACAAAACAGCAGGAAGAAATACTCAGATTCTTTGATGCGATTGAAATACCAGCAATTTAAGTGGCAAGCAGGTAGGACTATGCTGCTTGTATGGCTTCCTAACCAATACTTGAGCATTTACGAGAAGTATATACAGATGGGATAAAGAAGAGAAGGCTGATTTGATGATTGCAGAACAATTTTACATTGACTTCAGCGTGTGTGTTTTCTTTAATATGTTGAATAGCATAATTTGGACAGGCAGGAAAGTTTTTCTCTTATTTAATAGAATGACAAGTGACTATAAAAATGGGAAAAATCGCAACAAACCCCAGATTGTTTCTGAATGGTAAATAATTTTCTTTGGCTTGTCACCTTGTGGTACTTCATTCCTCTTAAAGATTTTATTCTGGTGTCTCCATATGAAAACAGAACTGTTACAACAAACTCTTTTGACTTGACTCTGAATTAATTTTTTAGTCAACTTCTCTGTCCCTGCATATTTGTCAAACTCTGTGTGTAATGCCCCACTGGCTGCAATTTTCACTGTTTCCAATAACAACAAAACTGGAAACAATTAAAGCAATGGAAATCCTTTTTCGAATTAGTTAAATTCACTTATTTGACAGCTACCTCTTTCTCTGGTCCATCTCTGCTCTTTGCTAGACATGAGGCTAGGATGGGTGTGAAATTATGGGGCGGAGACATTTATCAGCAGTATAAAGCCAAACAGGGAAAAAGCAAGATTTGATACAGTAACACTTTTCTGATTAACAAAAAGAACCTGAATGAATACATCATTTTTGGTTGCTGCTACAATTCAGCAGCCTGTGATTCTCTAAAATGCACCTGTTGGCAGTGCTCCTCCTATTTGTCTGTGCATTGGTTGAACCTCCCTTCCAGCCTCAGCACCTTTTCACAGCGACATGGGACCTTGTATTAAAATTCTTTATCTTAGGCTGTTTGAAAGTGTTTATACATCTCAACTGCCCCTTCTTTTCACCCAAAGTGTATTTCCATTCCTCTGAAACTTGGTATTTCCTCACTTCTGCCAGTTGCATCAGAAATGTTCACTCATGAATGCGAGGATGTAGTAAAAGTTGTTTAACTTTTCATGCACGTAAATTCCCTAGAACACAAACAAAATTAATCCTTGGAGGAAGCTAAGTCCAGCCGTCTGAAGATCTAGATACATCTATTCCTGGTTCTCTCCAGGCTATTTCAGTGACTTAAGGCAAATCACTTAGCTTTGTCCCTCCCACCCCGCCGTCTTTCTTACAGGGCTTCGTATGCATACAGGGCTTGATTCTGTACTGAGAAGTATGTGTTCTTGGGCATCTGCCTGAGGTGTTCTGAGCACAAAATCCAGAGTCTAATTCATTTAAATTTGTAAACAATTCAAGATTCTCAGAGGGAGTGGTTGTGTCTACACTTGCATTCCTCTTTCAAAAGAGGCATGCAAATGAGGGAAATCAAAAGTGCAAATGAGGTGCAAATTTAAATACCTGGCACCTTATTTGCATATCCCTTTTCGAAAGAGCTTCTTTTGAAAGAAGAAAAGCAGTGTAGACACAGCTCTTTCAAATGTAAACCCCACCTTTGAAAGAACCCTTCTTCCCCTTTTTTATGGGAAGAAGGGTTCTTTTGAAGATTGGGGTTAGTTTAGAAAGAATCATGTCTACACTGCCTTTCTTCTTTTGAAAAAAGCTCTTTCAAAAGAGGAATAAGCAAATGAAGCTCCAGATATGTAAATCTGCACCTCATTTGAATGTATTTCCCTCATTTGCAACCTCTTTCAAAAGAGGAATGCAAGTGTAGATGCAGCTGATATGCACGAAAACTTCTTGTGTCCTGCAAGTTGATGGGTGTGCAGGATGAGGTACTTAAGGCATTTGTTTTATGATTACTAGAGCTCCATTTTGGGTCATGGTCCCTTACTCCCTAAGCATGTGCAGTGAGAGCCTCTTCTAAGCATTACTGTTTTCCTAAAACACCAGCTACTGAAGGTTTGCATTATAGACCAGTAGCAATTCAGGTACCTCCAGTACAAGGGAAGGTAAACATTTACTTGACATTCCAGTTTTATTTGTTCTACTAACACTGAAATATAGCTAATATTCTTGTAATATTTGGTATTAGAACATACATGTAACATACAAATCGCATATTTGGGAAGTGCCAATTTTCTATTCACTGTGGACATTTGGTCATTAAAATAAAATAAAATGAATAGGATAGTGCATTTCAATTTAAAGGGGGGAAATTGCATGAAAATATCTGAATTCTGCACTGTGCTAATTTCAGTTCTCTGCTCCACTTCCACATGTTGGGGAGAAAAATAATTTTTGCATATTGAAGACCAAATCCTACCCTTTGAATTACACCATGAAATTTCATGAACTCCAACTCCACCTTATCTAATACATTATGAAGTCTTTAATTTTCTGGAGGAGTAAATTATATATTGGGTAGCATTGCTGTCATATGGCCCATAAACCTTGGTGCTCCAAGTGATGGGTTTTCTCAAGAGAAGCCCAAATGATTTAAAAGATTTCCCTTTTAGTGCATCTTTTACAAAGCAGCAATGTTTCTGCCCCTAATCATAAAAAGGAAGGCACCAGTCTACAGTAGAGGTAATGATAGTACTTGTAACTGTAAGTTGCACTGAAATAGTGCAAGACCAGACAAAAACAAAAAACACAAACAATTTACAAACTCTTTTTCTGAAGAACACAATTAAGCCAATTGCATGTGAATTTTGAAATAGAGTTGACTTTGACCATTTTTACATAAGGCTTCATCCTGCGAGCAAGTTTGCTTCCTAAGAGTTGTAGAATCCATCATCACATAAATGTTAAGGGGATCATAAACTGATGCTGTATGGCATAAATGTCTTCTAAGAACATGTTTTTCGCTTACGTCGAATCAGGATTTTTTTTTCACTTTTTACAATGACAGCATCTCACTTTTAAGGCTGTGTTGCTATTTTGTAACCTTCCTTATCGTGTACTAATGTGGGATTTTTTAAACTTAGTTATTTTGTAATTTATTAAATTTGACATAAGTATGCATAAACACTCGTATATAATATATCCTTTTAGTCTTTAACTGCCAGGCCATTTGTATGTTGTGTAAGTACTAGTTGCAAGATGGAATTATAAAGCTATAACCACCTTTATTTTCTGTTGTGTTCAAGTCATAGTCTTGTAGAAATGGAGGGGCTAAGGTGTGTTTGTGTGTGTGCGCGTGCGTGCGTGCGTGCATGTGCGCGCCAGCATCTGTTGTTCCATTCTTCTTAAAATGCTTCCCCACAGTGGGCAAAACGGATGG